>NW_022111372.1:5164532-5250923 GCF_000313985.2 Echinops telfairi | reverse complement strand
CCCAATGTCCATCTGCTACCTTAATACTAAACCAATAAATATATGCACACAGATCTATTTCCCCATCATCATATATAAATATATTTACATATGTATATAGACCTCTATAAATGCCCTTTGCCTCCTATATCTTTCCTCTCTTTCCTTTTACTGTTATCTTGTCCCATCATCATGTTTGGCCTTCATTTAGGTTTTAGTAATTCCTCTCGGTTACCTTGCCCTTGATCAAGCCCTACCCTAAAGCTTGCAAGTGACTATCTGCGTTATAATTACCTTTCTCTTTCTGTTCAGAGCAAAGAAGTATAAAGAAAGCTAAAGAAACAAAGAACCATAATCCTAAGGGCTAACGGACCACATGAACCACAGGTTACACTAACCAGAGAGCAGAAGAATCAGATGGTACCCAGCAACCACCAGGGACTCCTCTGACTGACATTACCACAGAAGATAGTGGATAGAGTGGGGGTGTGGGGTGGGAAATATAGAACAAAGTAAAAATTCATTTTAGAGAAGACTAGATTTACTGTTCCTATAGAGCCTAGTGGAACCCCTGAGACTGGGGTCTCAGACATACTGGGATCAAAAACCACTCCCAGAGATAGTCTTTCATAAACTAAAGCTACCTCCAGATATAATCTTAGACGGCAGGAATATAACATCCAGAGTAACGCTTCTCAGAACAATCCATGTTAGGAGAACTGAAGAGTAGAATTTGCCTGAATTTGCCCAAAGTTAAGAAGGCAGAAGGAACAGGGAAACAGGTGAACAAAAGCAGGAAACCCAAGGTAGAAACAAAGGATTTGGCATATTGCAGGAATTGCAGCCAATGTCACAGAATAATCTCTGCATAGATTTCTGAATGGAAAATTCATTTGCTCTGCTAACATTCACACTAACAATATTTTAAAGGTATTTATTAAAATGACATAGTATAATGAAAGCTTTGTTTACAATTTTACTTTTTAAATTCAAGAGAACAATCTCACTATTGGTTCATTGATAACTTTTCCAATTCCATCATCATAAACTCCATATTTGGGTCCTTCATAATCCAATATTGATCCATTATTATTGTTAAATATGAGCAAGTCGGGTGAAACTCATTGAGACCCTATTTACAACAGAAGAATAATTGTCCAAGTCCTGTAATATCCTCACAATTGTTAAGTTTGTGCCCATTGTTATAGCCACTGTGTTAATCCATTTCATTAGGGATCTTCCTGGTCTTTTCTGACCCTCTACTTTGTGAGGCATGACCTCCTTTTCCAGGGAATTGTGTCTGCTGATACAAAATCCAAAACACATGAGACAAAGTCAAGCCTGGCTATAATTCTTGAAAGACAAGTTTGTTGGTTCTTTCGACAGTCCATGGTATTTTCAATATTTTTCACCAACACCACACTTCAAAAGCATCCATTTTTCTATGGTCTTCCTTTTTCACTGTTCACCTTTCACATGCATATGAGGAGATTGAAAACCTTGATCTTCAAAACTTTAAAAAGGTCTTATGAAGCCCCTCTGCCCAATGAAATCCGTCATTTGATATCTTGATGGCTGCTTCCAGGAGAATTGACTGTGGAATGCTGAATGTGTGATCCTGCTGGCATTTGAAATACCAGAGGCATCTTAGCTCCAAACATCTTAGCAACATGCAAGTCACCACAGTACAACAAACTGACAGACAAGTGGTAGAACAGAACAATTTCTATTTGGAAAGATAGAGAAATACCACCGTTTATAAAACTTTGGCAAATGCCCGAGTTTGATGCCACAATATATTATCTATAAACTGAACAACCTTCCAGGAAGTATCTTTAACTGTACAACCTCTGCTATCTAATTCATTTATCTGCTATGTCTTCGTCTTGCCATAACAAATAGTACTTCGATTTAAGGAGTTCATTAAGGTCTTTTAGGAACTGTAGAGAGGATTATGTCGTCTAGATATTATATGCAATTTTAAAATGCCTATGTTTATTCACATAATTACTTCTAAAATATTAATCACAACTCATACCTAAGCAAAATGTGAAGGCATAGTGACTGCAAATTTAACCTGAAATTTGTTTATGGAAATCAGTGCAATTACTAAACTCTTAACTTGGTGAGGGACATATACATCCCCAGTGCTTCCTTCTCTGCCTGGCTCACAATTAAATGTATACTGGAAAATGGAGACAACGGTTCCTTAGCACACGTGCATATTCACCTTTGGAGATTCACATATTCGAATTTTCAGCTCTAGAAAAAAGCCTTTACAAAGCCTTCCTTGTGTGAGTTCTGTAATGCCTGAATGTGCTCCCTTAACGTGGATCATTAGAAAACTGCATCATAGTATTTCCATTTCTTCTTGAATAGGTTTTTTAAAATTCTATTCAATAAGTACTCATTGAAAACTACCCATTGCACATCATTTTTCAATAAATATAACTCTTGAATGTTTTGATTAATCAATCCCATCTCATCAGTCCCAAATGTTTGGGTTCAACAAAACACGTAAACCTCTCAGTTCGAAAACTCGAATGATTTGTTTTTCACTGATAGGCTGACATTTACACCTGTAACATTAAGCCAAGAACCATAAACCAATGGTGACTTTTGAAGATTAGATTGAAGGCACTAAGTTGCGTAAGTGCGTCACTAGGCTGCCAGATTGCAAAAGGACACGAAAGTAGTCCAAGGGCAACATAATAATTCTGCCACCAGTTTTCTGGTCATGAAGTATAAGTACTGGGAAGTGTAACCTTTTTAGGAGCTATTTCTCAGTAGAAAGATAACCTCCTAGACTCTAGGAGGTAATCTTATCTTCTATTGAAAATTGCCACTAAGCTGAACCAAAAACCTCCCTGCCATCATCATTCTGAGTCATAGTCTCCCTATGAGACAGGGTAGAACTGCCTCTGGGCTCCAAGACTAACTCCATATGGGAGAAGAGAGTCTCAACTTTCTCCCTTGGAGCTACTGGTGACTTCGAGCTGCTGACCCTGTGATTCACAGCCCAGTGCATAACCACTACGCCACCAGAGTTCTGCATTGCCCTACCTCTGATTTTAAAATTGGAATATAAGGAATGCTTTGCTCAAAATAATAATTTTATCACTTTTCTGTCACTGAGTCACAGTACTGTGGCTAAATGACCTTGTAGCTATATCAGGACTCCTCCATTGCTGCATGTTTGTACCCCAGTGCTCCATGTGGAGGAGAGTTATAACATACAAGCAGCACAGGTGGCAATTGTGTGTATAATCCAGGGTGGATGAGCCCTACAGGACCAGTGCTGTGAGTGGCGAAACAGGGAGGGTAAAGGGAGAATGGGTAGGGAAGAGGGAACCGATTACATGGAACTGTGTGTGACCTCCTCCCTGGGGGACAGACAACCAAAAAGTGGGTGAAGGGAGACGTCGGACACGGCAAGATATGACAAAACACCAATTTATGAACTATCAAGGGCTCATGAGGGAGGGGGGAGTGGGGAGGGTGGGGGGAATGAGGACCTAATGTCGGGGGTTTAAGTGGAGAGAAAATGTTTTGAGAATGATGTACAAATGCGCTTTACACAATTGATGTGTGTATGGATTGCGATAACAGTTGTATGAGCCCCTAATAAAATGTTTTTAAAAAAAAGAAAAAGAAAGAAAGGTCTTGTAAGATTCCTCTCTGGAGCAAAGGAAGATATGCAGTGTTCTTAACTTGGAGTTAAGAACACTGCATATCTTCCATGTAGTTAATGACTTAATATGGTCCTTCTAGCCATAGCCCTCCATTGTGTGGTGTATTGTTAATCCTAGCCTCTATGCCTGTGGTTATAGTCTGTGTTAAAATAAGAATGAACTTCTGACTTTAAACTGTTCCCCTAATAGACAAACCACCAGCTAGCTGCCCGCTTGAGAAAAACAGGGAGCTGAGTTCACCAATTGGCCGTGATGAGCCCTGGCCCACCTAAGAAGCTCAGAAGTCATCAATGTGCCTTCTACCTAGCCTTTGGATGTCAGCAGACAAAAAAACACATCTCCATCAAAGCCTTCAATGTGGGCAAGACCCGTCTTTGTGACCTCCCCTCCCCAACTGAGCAGGTACAAAAGACCAATGCAGAATCACCCATGACAAACATCAATCAGATGCCAATTATCACCCAAAGACATCTTGGCTTGAATCCCAGTGTGCTCCTTTACTTGGCTCACAAGTGCAGCCTTTCATTTTCAGACGTTTTAAGAGCTCTCTCTTTCTGCTAGGCCCTGCAATTGACATGCCTTTTGTTTTGTTTGTCCCAGTGGTGGGGGCAGGCTTGAGCTGATAGACTATTGCCTAACCTGATTCACCAGGCTCCACAGCACTGATCTGGTACAAATAAGAAGGATCTTCCTGACTGACATCTGAACTTTGGATTTGGAACTTGCCAGCCTCTACAACCACATGAGTAATTTGCTTAATGGTTCCTGAGCTCAGTGAGATGTCTCATTAAATTACAGAACGGCAAGATGAGAGGGAATGTACTGAAAGGGAGAACTTTGGTGGTTGATATCAGGAAAAATAGAGTGATGTAAAAATTTGGAAAATTCAAACACTGTGACATTTTTAATATCTTTTACTTCGTTGGTACTAGCCTTGTGCACTTTTTTTAAATAATTCCCTTCAGTAGACATGGATTCTGTTCATTTCTGAAGAGATCCAGCAAGTGACAATTGCACTGTGACAGATGCATCAAAGGGATAGAGCAGAAGTTGCATATGAAGAAAGTCCTGTGGATGTAATTTGTGTAATGATGTTTATGATTTAAATTAATATCTGATCATTTGATCTGTCTTGAATCCAGTATTGGTTCTAGATAACTGTAGCATTGATCATTTTCAATCTACAGAAGTTTCTGAATAAGACTACATAATATTATTGCCTTTTCTTCTTTCCTTTGAATAAAGAAGGAGGCCTAGTGGTGGGTGTAGCGGGTAACTCTTAGGGCTGCTAACCACAAGGTCAGTAGTTCAGACTCCTAGCCACTTCTTGGGAGGAAGATGAGGCTTTCTACTGTAAACCATATCAGAAACCCACAGGAGAAATTCTACCTTCTCCTATAGAGTGGTTATAAATCAGAAACAATTTGAATGCAGTGAAGTTAGAAGTATGAATAAAAAATGGAGTCCTTGATTAGTGCAAATAGTTGGTGGTTGGGCACTAGTTAAAGAGTTGGAGGTTTGAATATTTGAATATTTTGTAGGTGCTTGGAAGAAAGGCATGGTCATCTAGTTTAAAAAATCAATTTTTAAAAATCCTATGAAGCACAGTTCTGCTCTGATACCATGGGTCAGTGTCAACTCGATAAAATGTTTACTGGAAACCAAAAAGATATCATTGAAAGCCTTTCTTTTATTAAGCAAAAGCTTACTTAGCATTTATTATGTTGTAAGCATTGTTCTAAATTGCCAGATAAACATGACCTCCTCCTTTAACACCCATTACCACCCTATGAATTAGGGAATATTATCAGCACTGAACAGAGGCAAGGTAAGCAGATAAGGAATTTGCCTCAAATCATACTGTAAGGTGTGGCAAACGCAGGATTAGAACCCAGGTGATCTGACCTCAGGTTCCAGCCCACTGTGCACTCGGCCTCTTATAGTTAAGTCTTCCTTTAAGGGTATACATACCTGCATTTAAAAGCATAACATACCATTTCTCATCTGTTTGATCTTGGGCAATTTCTTTAATTTTTGTTTCATTTTATTATCTATAACGCAAAAACAATATTACTTATGATATTATATGAGGAGCCCTGGTAACATAGTGGTTACACACTAATAAGGAAGCCTCGAGATCAACAATTCTAAACCATCAACCTCTCCTCAGGAGAAAGAAGAGGCTTTCTACTCTGGTAAACAGTTATACACTAGGAAGCCCACAGGGGCAGTTCTACCCTGCCCTACAGGGTTACCATAAGTCAGAAATTGACTCGATGGCAGTGAGGGTATTTTAAAATGATAGTATGTGGGCTGGTGTATATAATATAGATCCACCATACTGGCAAGTACTTAGAAAGCATACCACAATTGATGCATACATTTTTTCAGCCCACTGTCAATCAGGATGGCATAAGATCACACAAGCACATACACAAAACTAATGAGTTATTATTTCAGTGCCTCTTACATATTTTTACAATTTTTTTTGCTGCCATGCCATTAGAAAAATAATTGCTTTAATATTAAAAAACATAAGAATCATCAAATTAAATGAGCCTGAGACTAATATCTATAAAGCAGTGTGCATGTGTATATGTGAGTGAGTAAATGAGAGAGAGTGGTGCAATTTTTGTGAGAGAAAATAAGGCAGAGATGGGAGAGTGACTTCCTATATATGTCTGATAGTTTAAGTTCAGAAACATAGATAATCATATGATAATAGATAGATAGAGCTATAAACATTTAATGATCCTCATTTGACCTTTGATCATCATATGATAATGATATATAGATGATAGATGATAGATAGATAGATAGATAGATAGATAGATAGATAGATAGATAGATAGATAGAGATGTAAACATTTAATGGTCCTCATCTGATGTATTTTCCACTTAATTTAGATAATTATTACTAAAAGGCATGACTATATATCTCAGGTATATCTACAAACATAACATTCACATCTTTCTATATCCATCTTCCCTAAAGTATTTCTGTTATAATTGATGTATTTTTATTTATTTTTCTAAAATCCTTATGGAAGATTTATTGTAGTATAAATATAATATGCTAATAAATATAGATTTGAACCTTTGACACCACTCACAGAAGGCAGAGGAGGCTAAAACCTTTTCTTTTAAAAACCAATTTACATATTATTCTTGATTATTAGAGTATTGTCCATTATAGCATCCATTAAACCCAATAAGTAATTAAAAATTTACTCATATGTGATCAAATACATGTGTCTCCTGAGGCTAGCAAATATAAATGGAAATAAAAGAATTTTTACTGATGACTTTTCAAGGCAAATAATGTTAGTATTAACTACTTAACAGGTTAACCATTTTATTAACTATCTTTTTGTAATGAAAAAATAATAGATGAAACATGTATCTTTTAATTAAATTGTGAATCTTCCAACAAAGCAGAATTGAAAACACTTAGCATTTGTATTTTTAGCAATATATATACAATAACTCACACTCCCTCTATGTGATATCGAGTGAGCATACATTATTAAATGGAATAATATATAAAAGGTCTAATAGACTGCCTATCATTTAGAAAGAAATCAGTAGGTATTGGCTTTCATTTTTAATAGCATTCTTTCGATTGATAATATAATATATCTTTCAGAAGTATTTATGACCTGCCAGTATAACCACTATTAACAATGCTTAATTCAACTGGAAAGGATCTTTTCTAAGTTTATCATTGCATGCTGTCAGTCATTAGGGGAAAGATTGGCATGTACTAGGCCAAAGCAATTCTCCTGCAGACATTGAGATAGGAGGACACTGCACGAGGAGAAAAAGCTAGAGAAGGTAAACACCCTGGGATCTTGACACTGTATTTTTTAATTTCAATATAAATTATGAAGGTTTAAAAATAAAGGTAAATATTAAGAATAAATGTGCAATATGTAAATCAAAACAAGAGAGGAGTTGAAAACAAAGCTCTTCCTGATATCTTTTTGGACAGGGATTAGATGTTAGCAGCCATTGCTCTACTGATGTTAGCAGCAGTCTGTACTAAGTCTCACACGAAAAGAAACAGTGTCAGTATTAAATTTTAATCACTTGCTTAACATAATGTGACACTTCTAGTAAGCAAATAGCTAGGATAAGAACATGAATTAATGTTGTACTTATGTAAAATAAGCCTTGTTGAGATACTTCCTCTAGAAGTGGCATATTTCATAGTTAATAATATTGCCTTGCCTCTTTTATTTGGCAGAGAATATACGTTGATAGGATTGAGGGAAATAATCAAACAGAGGAGCAGGCTAATTGCCTGCCTTAAATTCTCCCTGTTCCTTCCCTAGGTTGACTGAGCAGCTCACAAAGAACAAACATATCACGATGCAAAAACAGGAGGGCTAAATGTATTTGCTGGCAGCAGAGACATGTGTTTCTTCAAATCGTCCCTGAGTAATCCTTAGCGTGACGGATCTGAATAAGCTATCATGGCTTTAACTGGTAAATGAAGCACGTCGTTTCACTGTATTTCTAATGAAAAGAAAGGCATCCTTGGGGGCTATTTGTCTGAAGCCTATGGGCTCTTTAATAGCCCCACAGGAAAGTTCCTCATGTAAGCCACAAAGCCAATAAAACCAAGGCTGGCATGGTTTCAAGTTGCTATCAAAATTCCCTGAAATCAGTGGCCCTTGTTCTAATGCACTTTGTCTCCATTAACTAAAAAGTCTCTCTGGGTTTCGTTTCAAGTAAAGCCTGAAAATCATTTGGCTTTTTTTTTTTAACCTGACTGGTGGTGGTGGGTGCCATAGAGCCCATGCCAACCCATAATGACTCCCAGCGCCAGACTTGAGATGTTCCATAAGGCTGTTTTAAGGCTACAATTTTGGTGACACAGTGGTTTAAACACTCATCTGTTTACCAAAAGTTTGGTGGTTCAAACCTACTAGTTGCTCCATGGAAAAGTGATGTGAGCATCTCCTTGCATAGAGGCTACCTCCGTGGGTCCCCTAAGGAACAATTCTCCGCTGCCCTATAAGGTTGCTATAAATTGGAATAAGCTCCACAGTACCAGGTACTCTTTAGGGGAGCAGATTGCTGCATCTCTCGTGCACAGAGGGGCTGGATGGGGTCCAATAGCCGACCTCTGCATAAGCCGGGGCACGTGGAACAGATGAACCACCAGGGCACTTACCCAAAGAGCTAAGAGAGCAGGTTTCCCATAGTGGCCTTTACTTCTGGCAAGTTCACACATGCTGCGCTTTAGACTGAATCAGCTAATTACAAAATGAAAAAATAAGATTAAAAAATAGACAGTTGTTCTTTTTTTTTTAAATCACTAAATAAGAAACTAAAATACTGAACAATCTGGTTCAATATTGAACACTGGGCCATCTTACAAACACATTAGAACATTTTAAGGATGCAAAACACATCTGTAAATGATCATTTTTGTTATGTGCTTATTAACAAAAGGACAGAAGAAAAATAATTTGTTGAGTCTTCATGAAGTGTTCCTTCTCCCTTACTTTTCCTCTATTGGTTTTATGTGTCTGGTCGCAAGGGATGTCCCTCCTCCCATGTGAGACAGTGACCCATGCCTAGTCCTTGCAAATAACCTCTTAATTCCCCAGTTAGCCCAATTTTTGAGTGTCTCTACCATGCATTAGATTTGTTAGATTATTATTATTATTATCACCTCATTTTTTTCTTCTTTAAAAACCAAAGTAAAAGGTATTGTGTGTTAAACTAATCTTTAGAATCAGGTTGCCCTCTCTGTTTTTCAGGAAGTTTAATGTTGAAAACTGAAACCTCTCTAAAACAAAACAGAACAAAACCTCTTTAAGAACACAGTTGGAATTTGAACTTCCACTCTTGTTATTTTCATAATTAATGTGAGTATTTATCACAGTACTGTCAGAAAGCTCACATTTCCTCTCTCTTGCCCCAGAGTCCTCTCCACTAATTTATTATTGAAGTGGGGAAGCTGAGGAAGCCCTTCCTTCATTGCACTGGGGAAAAAAGAAAAGGAAAAACCTTTTATAGAGAACCAAATGAACATTTTTTTTAATGCCTCATAGAAGTTCTTCAAAGTCACAAGAGAGGAATAACTGATGTGTTTCCCTTATTCCAGAGGTGCCATTGCAAAAACTGAAGATTAAAAAAAGAAAAATTACTAGAACAAGAAACAGATGGGAGCAACAGGTAGTAACTAATTGGGTATGTTCCCGAGTTAAGCAATATACAAGAGGGTTTCAAAAAGTTTGTGGAAATTTTGAATTAAAAGATAATTAATCTTTACCATAAATTTTTGAAGCCCCTTTTGAGAGTATCAAAACTCATATAGGATAGCATTAAACGAGTGGAGGAAAGCAGGAGATTTCCTATCCCAAAGTACCTTAAGACTTTAACCATATTAAAATATTATTAATTCACATTTTTACAAATCAAAGAACAAAACAATAATATTTTTTTCATCTTAGCATATATCTAGTAAATGCTACTGTGTGGCTTGTTTAGAAAAATCCTGAGATAAAAGAGATTGGGAATCCAGAAAATGAATATCGAACTTTCTTAATTATGACTGAAACTACATAAAAGTATCCATCAACATCATGGTCCAAACTGAATGGCCAACCACCAATGGTTAGCAAGATCTGAAGAGAAGACAACATTCAATTTTCCAAACTCCAGCATTTGATTGGACACCAACCTGGTGTCAGAGTGGTTATGCATTGGCCTGCTAATTGCAAGTTCAGGAGTTCGAAAGCACCAGCCCCTCACCTGGATAAAGACTGGACAGCGAGAGTTTGGTTGGCTGGTTTTGTTTTGAATATTTAAGAGGTTCAAACTAGATTCTTGAATGAGAGTATCTTTTAAAACTCATTGTTGAATGCTATGGAATTTTCTTGCGACTTCACTGTGAAGGACTAGGGGACTCTGTCACCCCTCCCCTCAAGAGTAATGGGGGGAACCCTAAAAAGTCTGCGATCAGAGAACACAGCATATGCTCAAGATGATCGGCTTGAGGCTGACTGTCTTTGTCAAAACATTGTGGGGGACAGATGTTTGAATGAAGGACTGCGCGCAAAGACCCTACGATCTACCTCTCCTAAGCCCAGAGAAAGAGCCACTTTCAAAATCTGCCAGCTCAGGGAATGGGACAGGAGCTCTCAGCAGGATTGTCAAGTAAGCACTTTTTCTATTGGGACAGGAGCTCTCAGCAGGATTGTCAAGTAAGAACTTTTTCTATTGCCCCCTCTGAATGATCTGTGGGAGGAAGAAGCAGCAAGAGGACAAACAAGGGCCTGGAGCTGCTACGATGAAGGAAAAGGGAAAGTGACTCCATTCTATGCGCGTCTTGGACCACACCAACTCCATCTGGGAAAGGGATGAAGCTTTAGTTTTACTTCATTATTGACGTGATGTTTGGAATACTACAGTGATCCAAGATCTTTAGGGAAACCTGAGTAACTACTCCCATAGTACAGTGGGAAACGAAAAGTTACTTTCAACTATTCTGGTTACAAAAATAATTCCTTAATTTTTCTCTCAGAAGAAAATGTAATTAATTGTTTTATTTTAACTTTAAATGAACGTGTAAAAAGTAAAAGCTGATGACGTTTATCTACTCAAATAACTTTGCTGATCTTAGTTTAAACGTCTCTGGGAGTTTGTGGTGGGAGCTCTCTAAGATCAGGTTTCCCGGAGTTCTTACAGATTTCATCTTACAGAATTGTCGCTCCATAAATTCTGCAAAAGATCTCGACCAGTTAAATATCTTCAGAATCATGGCTCATGAGGAACTTCGGTCCTTTTTAGCATGCCATTACTAAAAATTCTTTCCTAAAAATAAACATAAATCCTTTGCCCCCTCCACTTCCTAAGCCACTTGGAAAAAATCATCCTTCACTTCCCTACTCAAATCTCTTAGGGCTGGTTTTCCTGATCCTGACTCTCGTTACTCTCCTTGTGCCACTCTATGACTCTTAAGCACCTACCATAGTGTATTTCCTGACCTTTTTTGGTAACCACACCCTTGTCTAGGCTGAGCAGTTCCTTCTGGCTAATCCATTGCACTGGGTTTGGCAGTGGCCTCCAAGATGTGGAAATAGGTCCCCGTTCTCAAGTTGTCTTAAGTTCATCAACAGGAATGACACACAGACACAGACAGATGCAAGCTTGAAAAGAATGACAGGACTTTCTACCCCCATAGAGAATTATAATCTCAGAAACTCAGGGAAATTCTACCCTGTCCTATAGGGTAACTATGAGTCAATATCAACTCAATAGCAGTGAGTTGGTTTGGGAGACGTTAGATGCAAGGAATCATGGTAGTATTGTAGGGCACCTACCTAACTGCAAGGTCAGTGGTTCCAACCCACAAATCACTCTCCCAAAGAGGAGCTGATCTGTTCCTGTAAAGATTTACAGCCTCAGAATCTCCATATGGGTCATTATGAGTTGACTCCACTGGATGAGAGGCAACTTAGTTTGGGGGACTTGAGGTGGATGCAGGTTTCAGAAGGAGAGCTGTCATTGTTTAGAGGTCTTGCTCACTAACATGAACATTCCTGGCAGGATAGTAGTGAAGCTTATTGGTTGCTGTTCAAATCTACCACTGATAATGAAGGAGAAAGATGTGGCAGTCTTCTTCCAGAAGGATGTGTGGCTTTGAAAAGCCCTATGAAAGGGCTCTACTTTCTCCTATAAGCATACCACAAGATGCAGTCAACTCAATAGCAATGAGTTTGTTTTGTTTTGCTTTAGTTTATCATATTGCAGCCTTCTTCCCCACCCCTATTCTCTAGAACATTGTTTGCATCTGAAGTTCACAGTGCGATCAATTTTTGATCTGGTAAAAAGAATATTTTCTGACTTGAGTAAAACCTCACCATAGCTAATGACAACTGAACTAGATATTTAAAGACAAGTAGCATGTAAAAACTTTCCAGAGAAAACAAAACTATCAGTTAAAGTAACCAAATCAGATACCCCAAAATATACAACAGAAATAGCAAATTATTCAGTTCCCTGGAAATCCAGGATACGTAGTTGAAAGTATTAGGTAATAATGTTGAATAGGCTTAGCCAGACTATGAAAAATCTTAAACGCCAATATACCTATATTCTCGAGTATAAGCCGACCCGAATATCAGCTGAGGCACCTAATTTTACCACAAAAACTGCATTAAAAAATGTGCTGAAAAACTTTGTTTATACACAAGTATATATATGATAAAAGTTGTTATTCATAATCTAATTGCTCATTTCATTTGAAAATCTACAAAAGTACATGAAGCCCACCAGAAAATGTTTTAATCATTTTATTAGGGGCTCATATAACTCTTATCACAATCCATACATACATCAGTTATGTAAAACACTTTTGTATATTTATTGATCTCATCATTCTCAAAACCTTTTCTGTCCACATAAGCCCCTGGTGTCAGCTCCTCATTTTCCCCCCTCCCTCCCCACTCCCCGCTCCCCTCTCCCTCTTGAACCCTTAAAAGCCAAGGCTCTACTTCTCATTTCAGAATTAAAAAAAAAAACATTATTCCTTCCAAATGCTTCAGCGTGTAGACTGTAGGCATGCCACCCAGCCTTGGCTACTCAAGTGCACTCCAACAAGATCCTGACTTTTACAAACAAAAATGCACTGGTGAGAATGGAGGGGGGTTGGAGTGGAGACCCAAAGGCCATCTATGGTCAATGGAGCACCCCCCTCAGAGGGGTCGCAGGGAAGAGGTGAGTCAATCAGGGTGCAGTAGAGCACTAATGGGTCACACACTATACCTCTGTTCCCTGGAGGCCTCCTCACCCCCGACTGTCACGACCTCAGTGCCACCTCCCAATCTAGACTAGGCGGAAACATTTACATAGGTATAGACAACAGATAAAACTCACAACACATGGACCCCAGGAACTGGAATGGGAATAGAGATACGGAAAGGGGAAGGGGAGTGGGGGAGAGAAGCAGGGAGGGTGGGGGGCACCGACCGCAATGAATAGCAGCACATCACCACACACCCCAGCCAGGGGGAAGAACAACAGAAACCAAAGGGGAAGGGAGATGGCAGTCGGAGTGAGATTTGAAAATGATTAACAATCTACAATCTATCAGAGGGCCATGAGTGTTGGCGGGGAGGGGAAAAAGGAGGCTCTGATCCCAAGGGCTCAATGAAAAGTAACTGTGTAGAAAAGAATGATGGAATACATGTACTAATATGTCAGATACAATTGATGTATGGTTTGTTACAAGAGTTGTAAGAGCCCCAATAAAATGGAAAAGAAAGAATGAAAAGAAAAAAAAAAGATTCTGACTTTTGAAATATATTTAGAATCATTCAAAGTAGTGGTGCCAATAGAAACAAGGTGTTGAGATTGTTATTTGGTATCATTTAAGGATGAAATTGCCTCAGAAACATCAACATCTAAAACTCATTAGGATTAATTGTTAATTTTATATTCTTTTGATATTTCTAAAACTAACAATTTTTGAAATCAGCACTGAAAGTTGCCTGAACTGTTTTATTACTATGGTTAGGATGTTAGTACATAGTGTGTAAAGCTGTCATTAAATACTTTTACATAACAGCACATTAACTGAAGGAAGCCCTCTCAAGTTCTATGCAAAAATGGAGGAATATATATACAGCACAATTGATAAGAAAATACCTTCAACCTCCAAGACATGAGCTAACGTATAGTGATTCTCACAGTGCCTCCTTCAAGCAAAAGAGCTTAAAAGGAAAACGGATACAGATTGTAAAGAAATTTAGATAAAGGTGAGTGGATGAATAATTTTGATTAGACCATAATTAAAATCAACCTTAGGTAACAGTAACATTTCATGAGAAAGCTTTGGAGACCTAAAATCTGGTGACATAGACATTCTCAAATATGTTCATTATTATTCTCATCAAGAAACACAGAAGTGCCACAAATAAAGGCCCTGTCAGATATAACAGGCTTATTAAAGTTAAATCTGCACAGGCTGTCTCTTGTTATGTTTACGAAGAATAATCAGGAATTTCTAGAAATACTTAACTGTTTGCCACCATTTTCTCACTGAAGTTTCAGGAAGATTCTTTAACAAGCCTATAAAACACTATTTAGTCCTACAGGGTCACTCTGAGTCAAAATTGACTCAATGGCTGTGAGTTTGGTTGTTATACATAGATATTATAAAATTTGGAGCCCTGGTGTGGTAGTGGTTATGTGTTATGTGTTAGTCTGCTAACTACGAGGTGAGTAGTTCGACCACAAACTGCTCCATAGAAGAAAAATTGAGTTTTCTCTTCCGGTAGTGTTTCAGGCTCCGATACTGACAGGGGTACTTCTACCCTGTGGGTCACTATGAGTCAGCATCGACTCAATGGCAGTGAATTTCTTTTTTATTGTTGTTGCTGCTTTTAATATTGAAAAATAGAATGTAATACTTGGGTTGTAAGTAACCTCACCAGCATTGCAGTAATTGATACACCATAGGCTCACTCAATAGCTGAAAATCTCCTAGATCTCTGGGTTTTAGGTCCCCCCCTTTGCAGCTTAGTTTGAATAGGATAGAATGAAGCAGATTGGACTCTAAACACATAGTGCAACTTGGTTTTTTATTTGCTGTATTTCATTGACAATCCATGTCCTTGAGGGCCTTTCTCTCCTTTGCTGCCCCTCGACTTTACCAAGCCTGATGTTCTTCTCCAGGGATTGATCTCTTCGGAAAATTTGTCCAAAGTATGTAACATGAAGTCTTGTTATCCTTGCTTCTAAAGATCGCCCTGACTGTACTTCTTCCAAGACAGACTTGTTTGTCCTTTTGCAAGTCCATAGTACTTTCAGTATTCTTCTCCAGTACCACAATCAAATGCTTCTTTGTTTTTTCTTACGTAATTTCCAACTTTCATGTACACATCAGGAAATTGAAAATACCATGGCTTGGGTTAGGTGCACCTTAGTCCTCAAAGGAACAGCCTTGCTTTTCAACCTCTGAAGAGGCCTTGTGCAGATTTACCCAGTATGTGCATGTGTGTGTGTGTGTGTCTGTGTGTGTGTTTCTATCACTGTATTTAGTATAAACATAAAATCAATGCCATTGAGTCCATTCTGACCCATAGCAACATTAGAGGACAGGACAGAACATCCGCTTGGTGTTTCTGAGACTGTTGCTCTTTACAGGGTGGAAAGCCTTGTCTTTCTCCTTTGGTAAGACTGGTGTTTAGAACTACTGACATTGTGGTTAGCAAGTGAAGAGCCACTATGCCACCAGGCATATATACATATATCATATGTAGGAGGGGTTAACCCTCCAAAAATGGAATTTTTTCCCAACACTATGTATTTAATTTTTCTTTTACAAAACAACCTTATCACCTTCAAAGTACTCTCTCCATTACACTTACTGCATTTTTCAAATATGTGATTTCATTTTTGGAAACATTTTTCAAACTCATCTCTTTGGATGGCTGACAGCACCTCCCTTGTTTTTTTCTTCAGAACCTCTTCTACGTTGTCAAATTACTGTCCTTTCATGTCCCTCTTCATTGGTGGAAACAAAAAGAAGTCTCATGGAGCAAGGTCAGGTGAGTAAGCTGTGTGGGTCAAGAGAAGCATGCTGTTTTTTGCCAAAAACTGGCATACTGAGATGGCTGTGTGAGCAGGTGCATTGTCGTGATAGCAAAACAAGTCCCCCTGTCTGCCACAAATTAAGTCTTTTTTGTTGCACACTGTTACACTATCTTTGCAGAATCTCTAAATAGAAAGCTTGATTAACAGTCTGACCTGGTGGAACTAACTCCAAATGTACTGCTGGGGGACCTGTTCCTCTGGGAAGTTGATGGACATCCAGAACGAGGTTTGTCATCAATCAACATTTCACTTTTTTTTTTAATGAGAAAACCACTCGTACACTTCAGCTCTGTTCAACATCACAACAGTTTCCTATTTTTTCCAAGGAGGAAATAAAATATCATAGCTGTACATGATTCTCTTAAATCAGCCATCACACACACACACACACACACACACACACACAAAACGAGGTTTGAGCGAAACTGCTTTTATGTAAAAATTCACTGTGACCAGAGAAAACCTTCTCAGGTGACGCCACTGAGTGCACTAACTCAGAGCAAGTTGCTTAATGCTTGCCTAGCAGGAAAAGTGCATACTACGAAATCTCCACTCAGAGGATCTCTTTTCCATTTTTTCTTGTTTTGTACCCCCTCGTATAATATATAGCTGTACTTAATATTGAACCTTTCGAAAATTCAAATTCCCTACCATTAAGTCAATTCCAACGCATAGAGCTGCTATTTGGCAGAATAGAATTACGCTTATTAGTTTCCTAGACTTTAAATCTTTACAGGAACAGACATCCCATGGAGAGACTGCTTGGTTCAAAGTGCTGACCTTTCAGTTAGCAGTTCAATGTACAACCTGCTACGCCACCAGTGCACCTTGTTGAACCTTTACAAGGCACATATTAAAACTGCCGAGAGCAACAATGTTCACTATTGTACTATTCACAAAACAACCTTAATGCCTATCAATAGATGAGTGGAAAAACAAAATGTGGTACATACAGACAATGGAAGTATTCAGCCATTAGTAGGAATAAAGTCTTAGTACATACTACAATACTGATGGATCTTAAAGACATTATGCAGGACAAAATAAGACAATCACCAAAAAATGACTAGCATTGCATATAAAAATACAAGACAAAAGTCAATTAGTGGTTACCAAGGTTAAAAAGGAGGGCAAAAGAGGAATTAAGTGTGATGTGAAATAAAACATTAAGTAAGTATGCACTGCAGATTATTGAAACTTCTGTCAATAACTTATAAACTTGTAAAACGTTTAATTGCCAAAATGTGATGATAGATAACAACAATGGGGGAAAAAGTTGTTGCTGAGACATCTTATTGCAATAAAAACTTCATGAAATTTGGTTCCTTGGTCTGAGGATTACAGTTAAGGTTTCAGGGGACATCCTATTTATTTGATATTTAGTTCTTCTATTCCACCTCCATTTTTCTGTTCTAACGCCTAGTTTATCAGGTAGTGCCTGAGATCTTAAAACTTTCAAGATTCCATCCAAGACACAGCAATTAATGTGTGTTCACCTTGAGAAACAAAGGAAGGAGAGTCAAGGAGATTCTATAGAAGAAGGGTGTGGGTGGGGTGTACAGAACAGAACTGCTAATTCTTATGGACTTTAAATTTCCTGGAGTCATAAATGTTGGATGAACCCCTGAAAATATTGCTCTCAGATAATTCTTTATTTTTAATCATTCTATTAGGTGCTTATACAACTCTTATCACAATCCATACATACATCAATTGTGTAAAGAACATTTAAACATTCGTTACCCTCATCATTCTCAAAATATTTGCTGTCCACTTAAGCCCCTGGCATCAGCTCTCATTTTTCCACCTCCCTCCCCGCTCTGCACTCCCTCGTGAACCCTTGATAATTTATAAATTATTATTATTATTTGTCATGTCTTACACTGTCCGACATCTCCCTTTATGCATGTTGCTATTGTCCACCCCCCAGGGAGGAGGTTATATGTAGATCCCTGTAATTGATTCCCCCTTTCTACCCCACCCTCACCCCACCCTCCCAGTATTGCCACTCTCACCACTGGTCCTGAAGGGATCATCTGTCCTGGATTCCCTGTATTTCCAGTTCCTATCTGTACAGTGTACATCCTCTGGTTTAGCCAGATTTGTAAGGTAGAATAGGGATCATGATAGTGGGGGGCGGGGGGAGGAAGCATTTAGGAATTAAACTTGTATGTTTCAATGTTGCTACACTGCACCCTGACTAGCTCATCTCCTCCCCACAACCCTTCCTTAAGGGGATGTCCAGTTGCCTACAGATGGGCTTTGGGTCTCCACTCCCCACTCCCCCTCATTCACAATGATATGATTTTTTTGTTCTTTAATGCCTGATACCTGATCCCTTAAAACCTCATGATCACACAGGGTGGTGTTTTTCTTCCATGTGGGCTTTGTTGCTTCTGAGTTAGATGGCTGCTTGTTTACCTTCAAGCTTTTAAGACCTCAGATGCTATATCTTTTGATAGCCGGGCACCATCAGCTTTATTCACATTTGCTTATGCACCCGTTTTGTCTTCAGTGATCATGTTGGGAGGTGAGCATCATAGAATGTCAATTTAAGAGAACAAAGTGTTCTTGCATTGAGGGAGTACTTGAGTGGAGGCCCAATGTCCATCTGCCACCTTAATACAAGCCTATAAATATATGCACATAGATCGATTTCCCCATCCTCATATATAAATATATTTATCTATGTACATGTCTACATTTAGGCCTCTATAAATTCCCTTTGCCTTGTAGCTCTTTCCTCTATTTCCTTTTACTTTCCTCTTGTCCCACTATCATGCTCAGCCTTCATTTGGGTTTCAGTACGTCCTCTCGGTTACATTACCCTTGGTCACGCCCTACCAGGCCTCCTACACACTCCTCACCACTTATTTGGATCACTTGTTGTTCCCTTGTCCCTGGGTTTGTTTAAACCACTAACTTTCCTCCCACCTCCCCCTCTCTCATGTCCCCCCAGAACCATCGGTCCCCCTGATTTCTCCTCCAGATTGTTCATTCAGCCTATCTTATTTAGACAGGCCTGTGGAGATAATAACATGCACAAAAACAAGACAGAGCAAAACAAAGCAACAAAAGAAACAAAACAACAACAAGACAATGACAAAAAACAACAACAACAAAGAAAAGCTTATAGTTATTTCAAGGTCTGTTTGTTGGCCTTTAGGAGTGTTTTCCGGTTGAGTCTGTGGGGGGCCAAGCCCTGTCCCCAAAGTCTATTTTTGGTATTCCCTGGGGACTTTGTTGCTCTGTTCCCCTTGCTGTTCTGTTCCACCCCCTTAGTGTTTTGTCTCAGAGTGGTGGGATCAGATCAGGCGGAATTGCCACACTGTGTCTCCAGTGTTGTCCCCCACAGGGCTATTGGGTCAGTGGGGCTGGCCATATGGTCTTCTCTGTGGATTGGCTGCTCTGAGCAGGGATATCATCCTCAAGGCTTGGTGGGCCAGGATTTGCTCCACTCTCTCTTCCTCCCCATTCATTTGCTCCCATGTGCTCTGAGGAGACATGTCCCTCTCCCTGAGCTGCAGCTTCAGTGCTGTCCTCTGAAATAAATTCTTCTGTGGGGAAGGGCAGGTGTACACATAGTAGTTGGGATTGGGGCCGGCCCTTCAGACCTCTCCACTGGTTCCCTACTCCATTCCAGCACGTTGCATTCACATCTTGGGGCACTGGGTTGAAGTCTTTAAACCTTACACTAAAATATATTCCCTGAAGTCCTCTTAAAATTAACAATAAATTGGTTTAATTAGTGAGCTAGGAAGTCTGGTGGTATAGTGGGTTATGTGTCGGGCTGCTAACCATAGGTAAGTAGTTAAAACCCGCCAACATTTCTGTGGGAGAAAGAGGCAGTTTTCTACACTCATCAAGATTCACAGCCTGGAAAAACCAGAGGTAATTCTTCTCTATCTTATAGAGTTACTATAATTCATAACTGACTTGATAGCAGTGGTTTGGTTTGTGTTTGTTTTCAGTAAAAATGCCGTCTTGAACATTCTGATCATTTAAAAACTATATGGGGAAAAAATGAGAAGCTGATGCCAGGAGTTCAAATAGAAAGAAAATGTTTTGAAACAGATGATGACAACATATGTATAGATGCGTTTGACATATTGGATATATGTATGGATTGTGATAACAGCTGTAAGAGCCCTAATAAAATAAAAAATTCAAACTATGTGGGACTAAATTGTCAAGAACTTGCTGCTACTGAGTCAGTGACTCCTAATGGCCATATAAGATAGAGTAGATTTCTGAGACTGTAACTCTTTACAGGAGTAGAAAGTCTCATCTTTCTCCGATGGAGTGACTAGTGGTTTTGAGCTACTGAACTGGTAGTTAGTAACACACCGTGTAACTATTATGCCACCAGGGCTCGTCTTAACTGACAAGAGTAACTCAAGAGACTACAGAAGAACCTTAGCAGTTAATGTTACTGAGGAAGGAGGAACAACTCAGAAAATGAGAATGGTCATTGGTTGCACAACTAAAATATTATATTCAATTTCACTAAACTATACAGATAGAGAATATTGAATTGGTATAGTATTCGCTTTGTACAGGATGCCCTCATGGTGTAACGATGACTTGGTGGCCTATTAACAAGTTGGAGACCACCAGCAGCTCCTCGAGAGAATGACAGGGTTTTTTACTCCCCTAAAGAGTTACAGTGTCAGAAACTCAGAGGCAATTCTACCCTATCCCACAAGGGGTCTCTATGAGTCATAATTGACTCAGTGGCAGTAAGTTTGTTTTGTGGTATGTAGGAGAAAGATGAGGCTGTCCACTCCTATAATTATTTAACATCTCAGTACGTCTAAGGAACAGTACTACTGTGCTCTGTAGGGTCGCTGATTTGGAATTGACTGGATGGCAGTGAGTTTGTTTTCCATTTTTTAATTTGTTGTGTATAGGGGGCCCTGATGGTGCTGTGGGATAAACATTGACTATTAACGAGAAGATCAGTTCTTCAAACCTACCAGCTGCTCTAGGTGAAAAAGATGAAGTTGTCTGCTCCTATGAAGATTTGATTATCTTTGAATATGTAGGTCTGTGCGTGTGCCTCTGTGAGTCAGAATCAACTCAATGGACGTTGATTTGGGTTTTACTTTATTTTGCTGTATATATTTTCAACAAATAAAATAAATAAAATTTAAGGGAAATAGAAAAGAAAAAACAACCTTACTACAGGAAAAACAGCCAGTAAGTAATATGGTGCCAAGGGCCAATGGGCAGAGCCAGCTGGAGCTGAATCCTGTGCCAGCAATGGGAATTAATACAGCCCATATCAACAAGGTAACCAAGGTCCATAACTTCCTGTACATTAGCTTCTTCTAGAAAATTCCAAACGCTGCATTTTCTCATGACTTCACACACCACAAAGATTCAGGTGAGGCAAAACAATGCTTTTTGCAAGTGCTGGAATATTTTTGTCTTTTCCTTGGTGCCAAAAATATTGTTTTATAATTATATTTTAAATAATGCTTTTATATTTTTAGAGACTTGGAGGCAGATAAATTACTTCCTCTGAGGCCAGATGCCTTGTATTCACATCAAAAGACTTGGTCCCAGTGCACCTCCCTCAAGTCATGTATTTCTCAGAACCACTAAGCAGTGTGCGGGTTATAAGTATAATGTCAGATGGCTTATGATTTGTTTTAATAACTGGCAGTGGGATGCTTGTTATTCACATTAAATACATAATAGACATAGCAGGTGGTGTAGTTTGGTTCTTGATAGATCATAAGAGACGGAAATATAATGATAGTGTATTCTGCAGTATGTTTTCCCTCAAATTCTCCTTCCAGAATCAAAGAAAATTGGTGTTGCTATGATTTTAAACACTGCACTAGTAGCTCTTTGCTTTTCTGCTAAGGCCATGTTTGAAGAAAACAGATGATGAATATATATTATTTTTAAATGTTCTGCTTTGGCGAGGGTCTGGATGGATGCTCTGGTTACCTAGGAGATGAAGACAAATGAAAATTGATTGACTTATCAAACTGATTGTGAGCTGAACTTCAAGTGGCAGCTGTGTGTGCTGCACATAAAATGTAACTGCTTGACATTGATTTTTTTTTTATTTATCACGTCAATGATGATGCTACAGAGATTACTAGGTAGTATAAAGTGGCTATATTAGAAAAGTCAGTATTGAATGATTATCCTAATGATTATGGTTGAGAAAAAGGAGATATTTTAAAGAAGTACTTCTGGCCTAAATGTTAGCTTCAATATATCACTAAAAATAATTGCATCCATGACAATAGAATTCTATCCATGATAGGATCTCAATGCTGGTTGCTTTTTAGTAAGAATAGCCCCACTTTCTGTTGGCTGAGATTGGACTAGTGGGAAGAAAACTTAATGGATCTTACTGGAAAAGCAGCTATGAACTTCACCCCTTCTACTCCTTTAGTCCTCATGCAATTTGTCTGTATCATAAGGCAAGACTAACTACAGACAAAAAAAATAAGTTTCTTTTTCTGAGCTCTCTTAACTTCTATTAATATTCTCTATATTCAAGAGATCACTTTTATATCTCCAGCTTTCTCATTTATTGATGGCTCTTTCCAGCCACATCCATTTACCATAGCACTACACCATTCTCTAGCCTCTCTGGAAAGCACCTATCTGTGGCACTAACTCACTATTAAAACTTACATAGCCAGTATTCCATTATGTTCAAAGTCTTGGTTTTATGCAGCAATTCAGTTAGAGGCATTATGATTAATTAAAATGTTCCTGGGATATAATAGCCTAAAGGGATATTTTTCCAGGAGGTATTTTCATGTGTTTGGAAACAGTGCTTCAACCCAAAAGAGTGAACCTGTAAACCAGGGAATGCAGTCTCCTCTGGGAGACAAGTGGAACATAAACTTTAGGTCATAAGAGTTTCTTTTTTTTTTTTTGCTCCACAAATCACACCTTTTTGGTACCATTAAGTTGCAACATAGGAGCCATTTAACTCAAAAGTTACCTGAGAAGTAAACTACGAAAAGAAGGAAAAACAATGGGGATTTTTCCCCCCTATTTAACTACAGAGATGTCATTTTGAGTTATGGACACTTCCAGTTAATGGAGTAATGAAATTTCTCCCGGACTGGTAAAATTGAAACAGTTAAATAAGAAATCTCAGAGTGATCCCTGAAATTGTGGGTCCTATAGCAAAGTGTGGTGAAGAAAGCAGATGGTGCCTGGCTATCAAAAAGAATAGTGACAGGGGTCTTAAAGGCTTATCTTTAAACAAGCAACCATCTAAGTAAGGCATCAACTAAGTCCACATGGAAGAAATGCACCAGTTTGTGTGATCCACCGATTGCAAACAATAAAATCCACATCTGAAAGAGGGAATGGTATCAAAGCTTAAATTGTGAATACATGGTTTTCAGAAGGCTACAGATGACAATGGAAGCCCAGAATCCATTTTCATGGTCCCCACATGGATTAAGCCTCTGGTAAATCACCTCTGACCATAGTCAAGGGATGTGACTAGCCCTGTAGCACTTTATCATTTGATCACCCTTTCAACACATTTTAAAGTTATTTCCGTTTTTAACTTTTTTTTGCTTTCTTTTTGATTGAAGTTTTTGCTGTTTTATTTTGCCAGTGTTGTAATTTTTGTTTGTGCTTTGTATTATTTTATGAATATGAAAGGCAGTTTAGGCAAATCTATAGAGACTGTAACTGGATTAATAGTACCTAGAGGCATGGCAGGAAAGTTGAAGAAAATGGGGATATAACAATTAGTATGAGAAAGAATATGCTCTGAAATTGATTGTGATGATTGCACAACTCTTCTTAATATGATTGAATGATTATATTGTATGATATGTGAATTACAGGACAATAAAACTATTTTAAATGTAGTGATAAGCAAGTCCTGGATAGACAGAGTCTATATTATTAACATGTCAGTTCTCATCAAAATTAATCCATACATTTAATGTAATCCCAATGAAAATCAGCATAAGAATTCTTCTTTAGTACTCCATTGTATGGCTTAATTTAATCTGGAAATATTGTGAGAACAAGAGTAATGAGGAAAAACTTTTCCCATAAAATGTTAAGATGTATCACAAAGTTATAATAGAAAATATACCAATATCTATAAACTGTGCAAGTTATTAACAGAAACATCATACTTGATATATGTGAACTCACTAATTAAAAATGATAAAATATGTGAAAGTCAATAATTGAATTTTCTGAAAAGAAAGTTATATTCAAAGCTCCAAATTTATACAAAAAATAATTACTCATCAATTGAAGTAAAGATGAAAACAAACAACCAAAAATTAATAAGCTAAAGAAAGTCAACAGGTTTCCTGATAAAGTTTAGGATGGAGAAAAGACATTCTACATACATGTAAAAGGCAAAATCATAGATAAAATGATTGGTAGGACAACATTAGATCTAAATTTTCTAAATAAAAAATATACAAAGGCAATAAACTCTAACTATTGTAATTGTTTTTGCATGATAAACTGCAATTCCATTATGAAATAAAGAACTCTTTTTTGTTTCTTTCTGATTTAATTAAATCTTATTAAATGGACAGACCTACAAACAATGTCATTGTACAGAAATCCCACTTTTACTAAGAAGCCAGTAAGATAATTAGAGATAATATCTGCAGTGATACTTTTCTTTATTATGAGACCCTAGTAAATATTCAGCTTCTATGAACTCACTCAAAATATGATTGAGGAAGAGCTACCTTCACAAAGTAGAGTTAACCATAATGACATGGATGGAGTAATGCCTTCAGGAGTAAAGCCTTTTGGATTCCCATTTAATGATGGAGTATGACTCAAATTAAGAAGAAACAGCTGCAAATATCTATTATTAACTGGAACTTGGTTGGATTGTATGAAGTATGTATCCAGAAATATTAGAGTTCATCAAAATAAAATGAAATAAATACCACTATCCTAGACATAATGAGCTGAAATGGACTGATATTGGCCATTTTGAATCAAGCTGTCCTATGATTTATATGCCTGAAATGACAGATTCAAAACAAGTAGCATCACATTCATTGTGAAAAGGGCATTTCAAGATCTACCTTGACGTATTTTTCTGTCTGTGATAGGATAATTATCTATTCCCATAATAGAAGATCTAATCAATAAAACTATTATTCAAATTTATAATCCAACCACTAAAGCTAGTAATGAATAATTCTACCAACCTCTTTAGTCTGAAATTGATCAGTCCTATAATCAAGATGCATAGGTAGTTATTGGCAATTGGAATGAAAAACTTGGAAACAAAGAGGAAGGAACCATAATTGGAAAAAAAAATGCCCTTGGTAATAGAAATGAAAGTGGAGACCACATGATAGAATCATGCCATACAAAAAATTTCTTCATCATAAATTTCTTTTTCAACAACAAAAAAGCAACTACACATGTGAACTTCTCCTGGTGAAATACATAGAAAGGAAACTGATTAAATCTGTGTGACAGAGATTATGAAGATGCTTAACCAGACTAGGATCCAACTATGGAACAGACCATCAATTGTTCACGTGTGAGTTCAGAGTTAAGTTGAAGACAACAACAAAAAAGAGTCCATAAGAGCCAAAATACAACCTTGACAACAATCCATATAAATTTTGAGAACATCTCAAGAACAGATTTGGTGCGTTGAGCACTCATAGCTGAAAACCCGATGAGCTGTGGGACAACATCATGAAAATCAAAAGTTCAATAAAAAGACAAGAAAGAAAGAGGAGACCAAAGGATATGTCAGAATAGACTCTGAAACTTGCTCTTAATCATAAAATAGCTAAAAGAAATGGAAGAAATAATGACGTCAAAGAGCTGAGTAGAAAATGTCAAAGGGCAGCTGGAGAGGGCAAAGTCAAATATTATAGTAAAAGGCGCAAGGGCCTAGAATTAGAAAACCCATAGTCAAGAACATGTTCAGTACATCTAAAGCTAAAAGAACTAAAAAAAAATGCAAGTCTTGAGTTTCAACAGTGATAGATTCTATATGCAAAATATTGTGAGATGTAGGAAGAATACCTAGAATCAGTGTACCAAAATGAACTAGTTGAAATTCCACCATTTCAGGAGGTAGCATATGAGCAAGAACCAATGATACTGAAAGAAGAAGTTCAAGCTGCATTGTAAGCATTAGCCAAAAATAAGTCTTCTGGAAATCATGGAATACCAATTGAAATGTTTCAACATGCAGATGAAGTACTGGAAACACTCACTCCTCTATTCCAGGAAATTTGGAAGACAGTTATTTGGCCAATGGATGGAAGAGATCCATATTTGTACTCATTCCAAAGAAACCTGACCCAACAGAATACTCAAATTATAGAACAATATCATTAATACCATGAGCAAGTAAAATTCTGCTGAAAATCATCCAATAAAGGTTGTAGCAATACACTGAAAGGGAGCTTCCAGAGGTTCAGGCTGGATTCAGAAAAAGATGTGGGATACATAATATCATTGCTAATGTGAGATAGATCTTGGCTGACATCATAGAATACCAGAATTATAGAATGCCATGTTTATTAACTATGCCAAGGCATTTGACTGTGTGGATCATAACAAACTATGGATGTGGTAGTTACATAAGCTGGTGTCAATTTTAGACTTAAGAGTGAAGGGATAGAGTTTAGCTTGTCAATCAGGTCTCAGCTTGATAACCTCATTTGGAGGCACTACAGAGATAAATAGCCAGCTGGAGATGGACACACACTCACTACCTATAAGACATTACTGATGACAACCCCAATGGAGATACACTGATGCAGCCAGAGCTCAGAGCTGGAAGAGCCACATTGAGACCCACCCCAGTGCTGAGATGCTTCTACTGCCATTGGAGCCACAAGACTTTCCACCCACTGGCCTGTGATCTTACTGCATTGGGTGTCATTGCATGTGTTGCATGAGTCTGAAGAAGAATTTTAGATTGGTATTGGTCATTTGGGCTAATATTGGACTTAAAGACTTGACCTGGTTGGGATGTATTCCTAATATACAATTACTCTTTGATATAAAGTTCTCTCTTTATACACATATGAGCATCTATGAATTTGTTTCCCTAGTATACCCAGAGTAATATCATGGGTAACCTTGAGAAGAATGGGAGCTCCAAAACACTTCATTGTACTCATTCAGGGGAAGGGGAGGGTGGGGGACAAAGAGGAAATTGATCATGAGGATTGACATATAAACCCCTCCCAGGGGATGAACAGCAGAACAATGAGTGAAGGGAGACAGTGGATGTTGTAAGATATGAAAATAATAATTTATACTTTATCAAGGGTTCATGAGGGAGGGAGGGTGGGGAAGGAAGTGGGGGAAATGAGGCGCTGATATCAAGGGCTCAAGTAGAAAGAAAACACTTCAAAAACGATGATGGCAACATATGTACAAATGTGCTTGACACAATGGATGAATGTATGGATTGTGATAAGAGCTGTAAGAACTCCCAATGGAAGTATTTGATTTATATAAAAATAAGGAATAATATACAGTGTACCAGTGTCACGCTACTTTTTGCAAATAGTAAATGTGTTGAGTAATCAAGTTTACAGTGTTTTGTTCTCCCAATATCAGGTTGTGAAACTATTCTTTAATGTTGCATTTCAACGTAAATATGTTTTTGATTAAATATTTCTGAGTTAATAATAAAAAAGAAATTGTACATGGATCAAGAAATAGGTATGCATCAAGGCTGTATCATCTCACCATACATGTTCAATCTGTATGCTGAGAAAAATCATCAGAGAAGCTGGATATGTGGAATATATATATATATATATATATATATATATATATATATATATCTTCACAGGGATGAGAAAATCATCAGAGAAGCTGGATATATGAAGAAGATTATTGTGGAGGTCTAGAGGAAGGCTTATTTACAGCCTCCAATATGCAGATGACACAACATTGCTTGCTGAAAGTGAAGAGTATTTGTAACACTTTCTGATGAAGATCAAGGATTGCTGCCTTCAGTGTGGACTAAAATTCAATATAAAGAAGACAAAAATCCTCAAACTGGACCATTAGGTAACATCATGATAAATGTAGGAAAGGTTGAAGTTGTCAAGGATCTTATTTTCCTTGGATCTACAATCAATGGAAGCAGCAGTCAAGAGATCAAAAGATGAGTTTCAGTAGGTAAATCTGCAACACAAGGCCTCTTTAGGTATTGAATATCAAGGAGATTGCTTTAAGGACTAAGGTGTGCTTCATCCGAGAAGCTGGATATGTGAAGATACATGGATATGTGTGTGTGTGTGTGTGTGTGTGTTTATTAATTTTTTATTTATTTATCTTCATGGGGATGAAGTCATAGTATTTTCAGTCGCCTATATGCATGTGAAAATTGGATATTGAATAAGGAAGACCAAAGAAGAATTGTTGCATTTAAATTGTGGTGCTGGAGAGGAATAATGAAAGTAACATGAAGTGCTGAAAGGACAAAGACTTTGTCTCACATACGTTCGATATGTTCTCAGTACATATCAGTCCCTGGAGAAGGACGTCACGCTTGGTAAAGTAGAGGGGCAGCAAACAAGACGAAAGGCCTCGAGGAGCTGCATTGACACTCTGTCTGCAACAATGGCCCAAGCATGGGGACAATTGTGACGTTGGAACACAACCCGGTAATGTTTTGTTCTATTGTGCATGGGATCACTATGGGTTAGAACTGACTGGATGACACCTAACAACAATAACACAATATCAAAATGCGATTTTTTTTGATTGACCTGGAAGCCTCTAGATAAGGTCTGATAAAGTCTGGATAACCTTCTTTACTCGCATAGCAATTCAACCACACAGAGCTTCTTGTTGGAATATCACAACACCAGTAAACACTCACATGATTAGAATATATTGACCTGAGGGGCATGGTAACTGTTGTTTTAGAATACATATTAGGAGTGCAAATTCTGATTTGTTTCCCCCTCTGTTATCATGTGAAATGACTTAAAAAAAAAACTTTGTAAAGGAAAAATAAACTCATAGAAACTAGCCTGGAAGGTAGATTATGTCATTAGTTAGATATTTTCTAAATATTAGAACTTTTAAAAATTCTACTAAGATTAATCATGAAAACCCATAAGGAAAAATTTGGGTCTATCTCAGAGGGATAAATCTATAAGTTTGAATTTTACACATTTTTATGTTTGTTTTTCTTTCAGTTATTCTCATGCTAGTAAATTAAAACCATACGTAATATTTTATTGATCTTCCACCCTTTGAATCCTGCCAAAATGTCTGTATTTAGTGTGACCAAAACACATTCAAATAAGCTATTTGTTGTTGGCAGTCCTGTGAAGTTGATTTTGACTGACAGTGACTTCCTGTGATAGAGCAGAATGGCCCTAAGGTCCCGTTGTCATTAGTGGTTATGGGAGCAGAGCACCAGGTCTCCCTCGGACCCCCTGGGTAGGTTCCAATGCCAGTCTTTCTGTGAGCACCTGAGAGCTTAACCATTACACCACCCAGCTTAGCTACTCAAAAACAGGTATTTTTTATTAGTAGTATTGACAAGGTCATATAATTTCTAAATCTGAATTACATCCCAAGTCAATATTGACTTATGTTGAATTACTGTGTGCATATAATTTTATAAATGTTCAATTTATTGTTCCTTCGCCCCGTCCCGCCTCCCCCAAGATCAGCCGACTTTGTTGTCTTTGTTGGCTTCTCTGGGTCTCTTGGGAAAACTGACATTTGCAAAGCTTAACCTGAGCCCCCCTTCCCAAACTGCCCAAGTTACAGGAACAAGGAGGCCCTCAATTGTCACGTCTGTTTCCATGGAAACTCCAATTTGATTGCCAAAAATGAGGCCAGTCACTTAAAAATCATCATTTTTAAAGGTAGAATCACGGCCCACCGCTATCGTATTATTTGAAACAGTCCTTTGTTTAAAGCATGTTTTGTTTGTTTGGGGGGATTAAATACTAGTTTCCATGGTAGCAGATTAATAAACTACAGAGAGAGCTAGGTTCGGAAAGGCTTTTCTGCCAGCACCTACGTATTTCAGAGTCTATTGTGTTCTTGAAACCACAGCAGCGTGGATCTCTAAACATCTTTAAACAATAATAAAACTACACTATTCTTATTCATGTATGGTTTCCATGAATGAAATCCATTAATATAGGACCGAAGGGTTATTCTAATAATTATAACAAACCCAATTGCTATATCAAGTCCATTCTGACTCATGGCACCCATGTGTATCAGAGTAAACTGCTCCGTTGGGCTTTTAATAGTTGACTTTTAGGAAGTAGATCCTTAGGCTTTTCTTTCAAAGGGGTTCTGAATGGACTGAAACTTCTGATCTTTTTTGCTGATGTGCCTTGATGGTGTAGTGTGTAATGTTAACCGTAAAGTGAGTAGTTTGAAACCACCAATTGCTCCATTGGCAAAAAATTAGGCTTTCTGTTCACATAAGGATTTACAGTGCTGGAAACCCACAGAATCAGTTCTATCCTGTCCTATAGGGTTACTGTGAGGCAAACTGACTCCATGGAAGTAAGTTTGGTTCTTTAGTTTGGGTTTTTTTAAGGAGTTTTTTTGTTTGTTTGTTTTTTTATGCCCGTTAACCATTTGCATCACCCATCTAAGATGAATGTATCAATGCAGTGGTGTTTATTTAAATGAAGGAATAGCTTCTTTGAATTAGCCAAATGATGAAAATATTTGTCAATTCAAACAACCACAGTAGGAATTAACCAAGCACATAATTTTTTTCTGTGATATATTTCTGTTTTGAGAACACATTGTTGGAATCGACTTGACAGTAATTAACAACTGTTTCTACTGCTTAATCAAACACACAAGTGACCACACATCATCAGAAAATTAGACAGGGATAGTACTGGTCATTTGTGTCTTAGTCTAAATTCATTCTGTCCAAGTTTAAAATAAATACCCCAACACTCTGAGGACATCCTTAGTAGAAATTGGATCCATTTCAACATTCAAACAGCTGTCTTCTACATTTTTTCTCAGGCAAAACATAGATGGAAAACTGATCTAACAGATTTTCTCTGCAGGCAAAATGAAATGGTTGATTTTAATGTCAGTACAGGAAGAAAAGGAAAGGACAAATCCCCAAAGAACAACTCAATGCTCACTTTTAATTTATGTCAATATTTCTACCGCAGTAGAAAAAAGAAAGCCTGGCATAAAATATTCTTGCAAGAGTGATTCCGAGATGTGTATCTTGACCACGATTACAAACCATTTGACCTTGAACTATTAGGAATTTTTAAAGAAAGATAAAGATATACCTAACTAAAAGAGCTTAGTAAAACATGACATAACGACCTCAGTGAGACTTAATTTGAAGATATCATTGTGGTATTTCCTAAAATTATAAGAACCTTCCCAAAGAAACCCTGAAACCAATACAAAATACAGTTCCTGAAGGAGAGAAATGCCATTTCCAAACAAACCACAAATTTCCATTTGTAACTAATTACTGTTAACTGTCTGCTGCTTCAAGTTTCAGCTCTTTGAAAGAGATGCTAAAAATTTTCAACCTTCTGTGCTCAACTATGACATTAATCATTATAGTAATCTAAATGAAGCTACAATAAACAAAGATAAAATGGTAACCAAAGGAAATGTATTCTTAATAGACAAGCAAAAATATTTTCAAACTTTATACTTAACTATACTAGAAATATTATACAGAATAACCAAGAAATCAAGCCAGCCTCTATCAGAAATAGAAGACAAAAACACCCTAAAAGGACCCTGATTATTTACACACAAATTCTAAATAAGCAGGTTAAGAAAGGAAACAGTTTAAAAAGGGGTCTTGTGCTAAGAATAAATATTATCTAGTAAAAAGTATTAAGAATTCCTTGCAATGTACTTCTAAATATCAAAATGTTCTCCCTCTTTTACTCCTCTTTTCTAGAGGGCAGATGATCTCAAAAGATATCTATGATCTAATGCCTGGAACTTTTGAATGTGTTCATTACAAGGCAAAAGGATTTTGCAGTTGTAATTTAATTTATAAACTGTAAATTTTAAAGGTTACCCAGGATTATCTAGTGGGGCCTCATCTAACTCCCTTAGTCCTTAAAAGCAGAAAGCTTTCTTCAACTGGAAGAAAATACAAACGGCAGAGGAGATTCGAAGCATGAAAAGGAATTGAGTTCTGAGATATAGGGGCCCATGTGCAAAGACCAGAGAGTGACCTCTTAGAGTTTAAGGTGGACCCCCGAGACATCCAGAAAACACACACACACACACACACACACACACAAAGAAACAGGGATCTCAGTTCTACAACCACAAGACCGTATTCTGTCAACAACCTAAATAAGCTTGGAAGTGATTCTTGACTGCAAATAATTCTCAGAGGCTGTCACCTTGCTTTCACCCTTGTGTGATCTAGAGCAATGAATCCAGCTGAACTAACTTGAACTTGTGACCACATAGCTATGAGAAAATACATGCGTGTTGTTTTAAGCCACTAAAATTGTGACTTTTTTACTGCAGCAATATAAAATAAATTCATTCTAAAACAAAAAATCCATTTTCCCTATACCTCCCATATTCCATTTATCATTTTATGAGATTAAAAATACACACCAGTATATAATCCCAAAGCATATTATCTTTGCCCTGGTAAATCAGAGTGCTCTATGTCACCAAAAAAGGAAAATTGCTAGATAAGCACATCAGGGCTGATAGATAATGAAAATAAGAGAAATCCTTAATGAGATAGATTGATATGATGTCCATAATGCCAGACCTGGTGACGTGAATCAGTCAACATTGCATCCTGTTATAAATCAGGTCACCAGGAACCAGAGCTGACTGAAGGGCAACAACTATTTCTAAAAAACATTTCTTGTTGTTTCTTGCAGGGGTTAAATAGCAGAGTGAAAAGAAATTAGGGGAAGGGGGTGGGAGATAAGTAAATTCCTTAATGACCTCTAACTTTAGTTTCTTCATCTATAAACTGCAGAGAAAGTTATGACAGGCATATGGTGATAAATTAATGTTATAAAATATGTAAAAGTGCATAACCCACAAAAACACACGGCCATCAAGTTGGATCATTCATAGCAATCCTAAAACTGTAAATCTTTATGGGAGCATTCAGCTTTATCTTTTTCTCCCTCAGAGGGGCTAATGGGTCTGAACTACGGGCCTTGAAGTTATCAGGCTAACACCTAACTCACAGCACCAACAGAACCTAAAACTAAACCAAACTCACTGCCATAGAGTTGAGGCTGACTCACAGTGACCCTATAAGGCAGAGTAGGGCTGCCCTGATGATTTTCTGTGACTTTAACTCTTTAGAGGAATAGAAAATCCTCTTTCTCCTGAGAGGTGGTTGGTGATTTTGAAATGCAGACCTTTCCTATCGCAGCTCAATGCATGACCAATAATCAACCAGGACTCCCAATAGAGCATAGGAACAGCTTAAATTCATACTAGTGCCCTTTTCTAACTAAGGTTTTCTGAAGGTTGCAATCTTAAATTTAAAGAACGCTATTTTCATCACACTATTGCTAGAAGGCTGTATGTGCAAAGCAAGGAAGGACAAGGATCAGACCAGTATCAGATTGCCCAATAAGGAATGTGAGCACAGGTTTGCTTGTGCTTACTAACTAATCTGTAATGAATAATCAGACATTTTTACCACTTTAAAAATTCTACTTTTAGGTATAGCTGGCATCTATCTTTCTCCAACCTCACAAAACCTTCCTACAAAACCAAAGCCTCCTTTCCAGCTTAGAATTCCTGACAGAAACAAAGTGCCCAGTAAGCAAGGTAAGTGTGAGTTTACTTGTGATTATTTATTCATTTGTGAAGTATAAGTTCATATGTGTTCCATCACATCTGGCTGTTGGGTAGTCTGCCCCTGGGAACATCTACATGACGAAGCTGACAGTGATGATTTACATCTGCCTAGAAAGTAGTTCTGAGAAACAGTTCATAGAAGTTACGCTTGATATTAAAGAAACACAGAGAATAGTTACCAGTGACTCACACTCAAAAAGAAGGAGGCATGCTTACTATTTGAAGTTTGCACTTACTTGCTCACTCCTTGAATGAAAAAATAAAACTTTGCATGATCGCAATAAACTAGAAAATATATCCAAAAATGAGAATATAAAGAGCAATGGAAATGATTAAAAATAGAAGCATAATAATAAAAACTGATCATATGTAGTGACAGCTTCACAGCTGAAGAATTGTTGGGAAACATTAGCTATACACTTTTTATTTTGGTGAATTTATTATTGCGTAAATTGATTAATTGATTTTCTCATTGCTTATGAAAGATGTTCAATACATATTTATTGAATTAATTATGAGTACAGGCACTATGCTTTGCCTTTAATTTGGTTCTGAGGTCCCTGGAAGAAAACATTATTGTAATTAAAATGAAAGGATCCATCATTTACTCACCCTCTTTCCAGACATTCAATTAAAAGTATAGAATATAGAAAAACAATAAGCAAAATTGTTTGCCCAAATCCATCAGTTCTATAGCTTTGTCAAGTTAATAAAAGTCCACGTACTAGTGATTGAATTGTGTTCCCTCTAAAATATGTTTGGTATTTTGCCTCTATGCCTATTGTTGAAGATTGATCATTACTGGTGATTACAATACAGAAGTTGAAAACAAAGCATAAGGATCAGAGATTGGAAAACATGACCTGGATATAGAAATTGCTCTGGAAAGAGATGATAAGAGTTTGGCAAGACCAACAACTTCTTTACTGTAAATACTTTTTCAACAACATAAACTGCAACTTAACCATGTGGACCTGGCCAAATGAAATACACAGGAGCTAAATCAGCTATGCCTGTGGAAAAAGACATAGAGAAGCTCAATATCTTTGAGTTTCAAATGGCTATGGTGACTGTCAAACAGACCATCAATGACTTATATGAAATTTTAAGTAGAAGCTAGTTAAAATTAAAACAGGCCTACAAGAACCAAAGTACAATCTTGAGTCATCCTTGGCTGATTTAAACACCATCTCAAGAACAGATTATGATGTGTGGAACATTAATGATCAAGGATTAGAATAGTTGTGGATTGCATTAAGAATATCATACACAAAGGAACCAAAAGGTCATTAAAAACATAGGCGAAGGGGAGGGAAAAGATTAAATGTATATCACAAAAGACTGAAACTTGCTCTTGAAAGTTAAATCACTAAAACTGATTTAGTAGAAGAGCTAAACAGATTTCAAATGGAGGCCCCAAAATACAAAATAAAACATTGTAGTAAAATGTTCAAAGATTGGAAGTTGGAAAACACATGCTCAGCACTTCTCAAGCTGAAAGAACCAAAGAAAAAGATGAAGCCCCAAATTACAATATGAAGGATTTTGTGTACACATTATTGAATGAATTGGTATCAAAATAAAGGAGAAGGAATATGGAGTCATTGTAACTCCCCACCCCACCCCTCAAAAAATGTTCAACACTTCCTGGAGATAGCATAAGATCAATAACTGATGCTATTGAAGGAAGAAGCCTACACTCTGCTAAAGGAATTAGCAAAAACTAAGACCCCAGACCTGGACAGAATAGTAATTGAAAGAGTTAAACAAATGTATGCAGAGCTGAGGTTGCACTTTCATTTACACCAAGATATTTGGAAGACAGGTATTTGTCCAATTGACCAGAAGAGATCCATAACTGTGCTTTCCACAAAAAGCTTATCCAACAGAATGGGGAAATGATCAAACAACTTTCCTAATGCTATTTGCAAGTAAAACTTTACTAGAGATCATTCAAAACCAGGTGGACCATTACATTAACAAGCAAGTTCCAAAAAGTCAACACAAAGCCAGCCATCACTGTGGAATGAAGGATATTGCTGATGGTGACTGAGTCTTGGATGAAAACATAAAACACCGAAAAGATGTTTATTTGTGCTTTATTCACTTAAGAACAGCATTTGAATGTGTGGATCATAATAAATTATGAAGAACATTGTGAAAAATGAGAATTGCAAAACATTTCATTGTGGAACCTGTATATAGACCAAGAGGAAGTTATTTGAGCAGAACAAAGAGACCTCTCATGGTTTAAAATCAGGAAAGAGGATTTGGGAGCATGGTGGAGACTAAGTAAAACCCACTGGAGGGACTCTGCAGAGACCAGATCAAAGGAGCCACAAAGAAGGATATACTACACTTCCAAAAAACGTAATACTCAGAGAGAGGGAACATGGCGTCCAGGTAGATTTACCCACCCAGAGCTCTTCTGCCAGTCCAGAAAGCTGAGAGGTAAGGAGAATGAGACTGAGAGGCCGAGTCCTAAAATTAGAATCAGGGTACGAGAGTTGGGCCCAGACCCCTGGGGTTTTTTTGTTGTTATTTTTTTTAATTTTCACTCACAAAGCAAACCAAGAATGCAGTAAAATGCACTAGGTTCGTTGTGCCAGACTTGCGGGCTCTGGACAGGAGCCCCTGCCAGCATTCTGGTCCTGCAGCAAGCAGCAATTACTGCATGCTGCTGTCTAAAAGTGTCATAATCCCAAACTCAAGGGGAGCCTCTGAAAGCTAGTCACAAGACCCCACTTATTTAGCTGCCTTGAAATCATAGCATAGGGATCAGCAAGGGTAGCTACAGATTTGCAGCAATTGAAAGACATTAGGAAATTTACCTGAGTTAGATCACAGTGTGACAGAGCACAAGTGGGTAGCCATAGCCCAGGGTTGAATCCAGTTCCAGTTGGCCGAGAAGAAAACAACCTCTTTGATAAGCTAGATCTACAACCCTGGGGGGTCAGCCTGACAGCTTGAAATCATGGCACCCCAGAAGCTCAATATAAAAAAGAGAAAAAATATTTTCTTGGTAAAAACCTCAAATACCAGGATCATTGTTTAACTCCAAAACAAACCTGCAGAACAAGTGTTTTAGCATACCTTATTAACATAAGGGATGCATACAGCACAAGGCAGCTATACCCGTCCTCTCTAGCACTCCACACCGCTGTGGAAATGACTGCCTGACCTCTGCTATGATCTTGCCTATGAGGTTAATTCCACCCAGTGCCCTACACCAAGGAGGCATGCCTCCCCACCACCTGGAGGTAGGGTTGGAACTCCTCTAGCCCCACATTCAGGTGATCAGCACTCAGGCCTCAGCTATCTCCTTACTTTTTATTCTTTTTATTCTCTCTCCCTTCCACTTTTCCCACCACAGTTGGTTTCAATGGGCCCAGTTTGTGTTTGTTTTGTTTTCACTTTTTTCCTTGTTTCTTCTTTTCCTTTCATTTTCTTCTTCTCTCCCTCTCTTTCCTTTCACAGACCACTGTGGGCTTTCAGGCCACTATCCTCTGCCTAGGGCAACTCCACCCAAACAGCAGGGGTGGGGGGAGCTCCAGCCTGCCCCTCTGTGGGAGTGCTGCACACCGCATAAGGCAGCTATGACAGCCCTCTGCAGTGCTCCATGCTGCTGAGGAAACCTCTGCCTGGCCTCCACAGTGATTTAACTGACTAGGGTAATCCTGCCCAGCACCCGTAGGACCCCACACCAAAAGGGCACAAACAGCTTCCACCTTGGGGCAGGGTTTAAACCCCTCCAGTCCTACACTCAGGCAATCAAGGATCAGCTAGCTCTCTACTCTTTTTTTCTTGTCTCTTTCTTCTCTCTTTCCCACCACAGTCAGTCTCAGCGAACAGAGTTGTGTGCTTTTTTCTTTCTCTTTCTTTTGATTTTCTTCTTCCCTTTTTTTTCCACTCACTCCCTCTCTTTCCTTCCACATGGCACTGCTGGCCTTCAGTCTCCTACCTTCTGCCTCAGGGAACACTGTCCACACAGCAGGGAGAGTTGCAGTCTGCCCCCCATGACAGTGCTGCAAATAACATGAGGCACAGCCACACACAGGATAGCATGAGGCCCAGCTAGCTTTCTTTCTTTTTCTTTTCCTCTGTATTCTCTTTTTCTTTAGCACTGCTACACATGACATGGAACAAGGCTCAGCTATCTTTCTTCCTTTTTCTTTTCCTCTTTATTCCCTTTTTCTTTGTTTTGCCTCATCTTCTATCCCTTCTCTCTTTCCCACCATAGTCTCAGGAGGATCAGTTTTTCTATGTTGTTTTCTTTTTCTGTTTCTTTGTTTTTTTGTTTCATCTTTGCTTTTGTGTGTGTGTGTGTCTTAGCTTGGTTTTCTTTTTGTTCTGGTCTTTGTTTCTCATTTCTCTCTTTTTCTTCTCGTCCCCCTCTATTTTCTTTCACAAGCCATTATGGGCCTCCAGGCCACTCCCCTCCACCTAAGGCAACTCTAACTGACCAGTTGGGGGATCTTCCCCCGCTCTTGTTTAGTTTATACGCAGGTGAGGAAATAACAACTGACAAAGCAAAGAAGTGAGAAAAAAAAATAGTGAGAGAATTCTTAGAAGAAAACTTCCCCAGCTTAATAAATGAAAATCAGGCAATCATTCAAGAGGCCAAGAGAACACCAGCCAGACTGAATCCCAAGACAAAGACACCAAGACAGAGAATAGTAAAGTTATCCAACTATGAGGACAAAAAGGAAATCATAAGAGCAACTAGGAAAAAACAAAGAGTCACTTATAAAGGTGCCTAAATAACAATATGTTCAGACCTATCAGAGGACACCATGAAGATGAGTAGGAAGTGGAGTAACAAATTCCAAAAATTGAAAGAAAACAACGCAAACCTAAGAATATTATATCCAGACAAATGTTCTATTAAGATAAATGGAGAAGAAAGAATCTTCCCAGACAAGGAAAAACTCAAAGAATACATAAAAAGAAACCCAGCCCTACAAAAGATCCTTCCAACCCAGTATGGACAGAAGATCAACACTCACTGAGCACAAATAAGTTACCATCACAAAGAACAAATTTACCCCGAGGACAAAAATGAGAACACAGTCATCAAGATAGCATTAGCTCAATGGTGGAAAGAAGGCAAGAATGAACCACACACACTCTGAACACAACTGATGTCAGGTTGGTAGGATAACACCCAAAGCAAAAGGTACAAGATGACATGACATAGTCCACAGATGGATGTAATGACACTGAATATCAATAGAATGAACTCAGGCATTAAAAGACAGAGGCTACCATACCGTAGCAGACTGGCTTCGAAAACAGAAACTATCAATCTGCTGTCTACAGGAGACACATCTCAAGCTTGCAGACAAAAACAGGCTGAGAATTAAAGGCTGGGGAAATATATACAAGCAAATGGCAATTCAAAAAAAAGGAGGGGGAGCAATCTTAATCTGTGACAAAATTTATCTCAAGGGGAAAGCCACTACAAGAGACAAGGAGGGGCACTATACAATGCTCAAGAGAACAGTAGACCAAGAACCAGTGAGCATAATAAATATGTACATGCCCAACAAGCGACCCATGAAATTCATAAATCAAACACTCAAAAGATGAAAAAAGAAATCACAAGCTCAACAATTATAGGAGGTGACTTTAATACACCACTCTCTGAAAAAGACAGATCACAGAAAAAGAAACTTAAAAAGGAGGCTACAGACCTCAACAGCACAATTGGATGGCTTGAACTGATAGATATTTTCCAATAATTCATATTCTTTTCAAGCCCACATTGCACATACTCAAAGTTATACCATATGCTAAACACACAAGTTGAACCTATGTAAATTCAAGCACATAAAGAATACAAAAAATTCTCTCTCTGACCACTATGCCATAAGGCTGGAAATCAGCAACGGGACGATAAGAAAACAAGGGCAAACAATTGGAGGATAAATAAATAACTTTCAATTGCAAAAGAAGTAGGTTTGGGTCCAGATAAGAGATTAAATCAGGAAGATTCCAGAAACCAAGGAGAATGAAAATACGACGTACCAAAACATTTGGGACGCCGCAAAGGCATTTATTAGAGGGAGTTTGATAGCAATACATGCACACATGAAAAAGGAAGATAGACATATGGTTGATATGCTGGTACAAAACTTACACCAATTAGAGCAGAGTCAACAGACAATCCCACTAATTGCTAAAGGAAAGAAATGATAAAAATCAGTGTTGAGATACTGGACAGGGAAAACAAGAAAACTATGGGAAAATTTAATGCAGCAAAAAGTCGGTTCTTTGAAAGGATTAACAGAATTGATAGACCACTGGCAAACCTAACCAAAGAAGAAACAAATTTCAATAGCAAGGATGAGGGATGAAACAAGGGACATTACAATGGACCATAATGAAATCTAAAGGATGTTTACACAGTGCTATGAAGGTCTGTGCTCTAACGAATTCAACAGCATGGAAGACATGGACAAAAACTTGGAAAACAATCTCTCCCTAGACTATCACAGATGGACATCGAGAATCTCACTATACTCATTGCAATAGAAGAAATAGACAAGGTTATCAAGGGATTGCCAACAAAAAAATCCCCTGGACCAGATGACTTCACTGGAGAATTCTACCAAACATTTAGGTAAAAACTGACACCAATCCTACGTAAACTCTTCCAGAACATGGAAAATTCCCAAACTCTTTCTATGAAGCTAGTATAACTCTGATACATAAAGCAGGCAAGGATCACAGAAGAATTGAGAACTACAGACCAATATCCCTAAGGAATATCGATGAAAAAATCCTTAATAAAATACTGGTCAATCGAATCCAAAAGCATGTAAACAAATAATTCACCATGACCAAGTTGGATTCAAACCAGGGATGTAGGGATGGTTCAACATACGAAAGACTAACAGTATCATGAATTGTAAAAACCACATGATACTATCAATAGATGCAGAAAAACATGTGACAACATCCAACCCCATTCCTGTTTAAGACACTCAAGAAGATAGGAGTGGAAGGAAAATATTATACAAGCTATATATGAAAAACCAACAGCCAACATGGTAATCAATGGAGAAAAGACAAAAACAATTCCACTGAAAAAGGGGACCAGACAAGGATGCCCCTTGTCCCCACTCCTACTTAACATCGGACTAGAGGTCCTAGCTAACAACTTAAGGCAAAGAAAAGACATCAAAGGTATTCATCAGGGGAAGGACGAGGCAAAACTATCATTATTCTCAGATGATATGATTTTATATATTGAGAATCCCCAAAATTCTACAAGTGCAATGTTGGAAGAGATTGAGGAATATGGCAATGGCTGGATACAAGATCAACAAACAGAAGTCTATCAGACTGCTATACACATCAGACAAGATCACAGAAGAGGCAATTTAAAAGGTAGGAACCTTTACAATAGCCAAGCACAAATAGAAATATCTAGGGATATACCTGACTAAAAGAACAAAAGATTTATATGAGGAAAACTACAGAACACTATTACAAGAAACCAAGAGTGACTCAACAAATGGTAGACTATCCCATGCTCGTGGATTGGAAGTCTCAATATAGGAAGGATGTCAGTTCTGCCAAGGCACTATATATATTTAATGCTGTCCTGATATGAATACCATCATTCTTCTTCAAAGAATTGGAAAAACTGATTACCAACTTCATATGGAGGGGGAAGAAGCCCAGAATTATCAGAGAACTCCTCAAGAAGGATAAAGTGGGAGGGCTTGCTCTACCTGACATCAGCACCTATTATAGACCTAGAGTGGTCAAAACAGTGTGGTACTGGTATAACAACAGATATTCAGACCAGTAGAAAAGAGCTGAAAACCCAGAAATAAAACGTCAGCACACAGACAACTGATTTTTGATAAGAGCCCAAAAACTATCAGATGGGAAGCAGATGCCCTCTTCAATAAGTGGTCCCGGAAAAAAATGGATATCTACCTGCAGAAAACTGAAGCAATACCCTTACCTTACTCCATGCACAAGAATAATTTCAATGTGGATCACAGACCTTGAGAAAAAACCCAAACTATTAGGGCAATCAATGAGGGAATTGGGACAAATCTTGGTGCAGGAAATACATAGGCTATCAGACATAGGGAAAGATACTAATACAGATACTAACACAGACAAGTGGGATATACTGAAGAAATTGACAAGTGGGATATATTGAAGAAAAAACACCTGTGTACATCAAAAGAACTCACCAAGCAAATAATAAGAGAGCCCACGGACTGGCAAAACATCTTTAGCAATGACACATCAGACAAAGGCCTTATTACTAAAATCTACAATATTTTGCTAGCTTACAATAAGAAAAAAAAAAAAAACTGCCCACTAGGGAAGTGGGAAAAAGACCTGAACAAAAGTTTCACAAGCGCAGAAATTCGAATGGCCAGTAAACATATGAGAAAATGTTCCCGATCTTTGCCATAAGAGAAACACAAATTAAAACAACTATGAGATACCATGTAACACCCTCAAAGGTAGCCTAATTCAAAAAATCAGAATGCAGCAAGTGTTGGGGGGCTGTGGTAAGATAGGAACTCTTGTCCCCTGCTGGTGAACCTGTAGGTATGTATAGCCACTATGGAAATCGATTTGGTGATATCTAAAACAGATGGAAATTGAGCTACCATACAACCCAACAATCACCCTACTGGGCATATACCCAGAAAAGACAAGAAATAGACCTCGGCCTGACATCTGTGCTCCAATGTTCATGGTGACACAGTTCACAATTGCAAAGCATTGGAAACAACCCGAATTTCCATCAATGAATATATGGATCAAAAAACTATGGTATATACATACCATGGAGTATTACACATCTCTCAAAAGCAGTAATGAATGCATGAAGAATATTGCTGCATTGGAAAAACAGGTGGAAATCATGCTAAGTGAAGTAAGCCAAGCCCCAAAGGACAAGTACAACATGAGTCCACTGAGGTAAGCTTAAAAAATGGGGCACAGGGGAAAAGCTACTATATACATACATTCCTGGGGTGAGGTCTAGGTGCCATGGCAGGGGACAAATCCATACAGGAGTACATGTGGCAGCCAACTAAATAGGAGGGGGAAATAATGGGGGGAAATGACATAGGTGGTTGGGGGGGGGGGGGGGGGCACTAACCCACCCAAGGGGAGTGTATTGTATATCTTCACAGGAGAGGGAGAGAGAGAGACCAAGCTTCAACCCGATGCACCAAGACATGAATACAATATACCAGTATGTAACAGAGAACCAATAGAGAGGTCAGTCATCAGGGCGGCCCCAATCCCAAGTTTGTGGACATGCCTCCCCCACTTCTCCCAAGAAGAATGCACTTCAGAGGACAGCTCTGAAACTACAGCTTGGGGAGTGGGCACGTCTGATTAGAGCACACGGGAGAAATGAAGAGGGATGGAGAGGGAGGGGAGCACATTCTGGCGCACCAAGCCCTGAGGCTGATATTCCTGCTCAGAGAAGACAATGCATAGAGCCAGCTCCACCATGAGACACGATGTCCCTCACTGAACCATACTGCTATGGGGGACAATACTGGAGACACGGTGCAGGAATTATGCCCAATCTGACCCCATCACACTGGGGTGAAAAACTTAGGGCATGCAACAGAGCAGCAAGGGGAGCAAAGTGATTAAATCCCCGGAGAATACAAAAAAATAGACTTTGGAAACTGCGTGTGGCACACCATCGGACTCGACTGGAAAACACTTGTAAAGGCCAACAAACAGACCTATTTATAGGCTTTTCCATTTTTGTTAGTGACTTTCTTTTTGTTGTTATTTTGGTTTTTGGGGGGTTATTGTTATTGTTTTGTTGGTTTTGACTTCCTTGTTTTATTCGGCTTTGCCTGTGTTTTTTTTGCACTTTTTAATATCTCTGCCTGTATATATAGATAAGATGGGTGGGATAAACAATTTGGAGACGAAAAGAACAAGACCAATGTTTCCAGGGGATACGGAGAGGGGGAGGTGGGAGAAAGAAAGTGGGTGGGGAACCAACCCAGGAACAAGGGAACAACAGTGAACTAAAGTCAGTGGAGAGAAGGTCGTAGGATGCCTAGTGGGGCTTAATCAAGGACAATGCAGCAGTGAGGAGTTATTAAACCCGAATGAAGGCTGAACATGATGGTGGGACAAGAGGGAAGTGGAGGGAAAGAGAGGAAAAAACCAGGAGGCAAAGGACATTTATAGAAGTGTGAATACAGGTATGTACATATGTAAATATATTTAGATGCGATGAGAGGGGAATAGATCTATGTACTTATATCTCTATGTTAAGAATTAAGGTTGCAGATGGACATTGGGCCTTTACTCAAGCACTCTCTCAACACAAGAATACTTTGCTCTAATAATCTGGCATTCTGTGATGCTCATCTTTCCGACATGATCGCTGGAGACAAAATAGGTGCGTAAGAAAATGTGGTAAAGTAAGCTGATGGTGCGTGACTATCAAAAGATATTGCATCTGGGGTCTTAAAGGCTTGAAGATAAACAAGTGGCCATCTAGCTGAGAAGTAACAAAGCCCACATGGAAGAAGCACACAAGCCTGTGTGATCATGAGGTGTCGATGGGATCAGGTATCAGGCATCTAAGACCCAGAACAAAATCATACCCAAATGAATGGGGAGTTAGGGAGCGTGGAGTGAAAGCCCAAAGCCCATCTGTAGACAATTGAACATCCCCTCACAGAAGGGTCACAAGGAAGAGATGAGCCAGTCAGGGTGCAATATAGCACAAATGAAACACAAAACTTTCCTCTAGTTAATTGATGCTTCCTTACCCCACTATCTTGACCTCAATTCGACCTTACAAATTGGATTAGACCCAAATATGCACACTGCTACAGATAAGAGCTCAAAAAACAGGCAGTCCACGATAGATAAACCCCTCGGGGCCAATAATGAGAATAGACATACCAGGAGGATAGTAGGAAGGTGGGGAGAGAAAGAGGAATTGATCATAATGATCAACATATAACCCCCTCCCAGGTGGACGAACAACAGAAAAGGGGGTGAAAGGTGACAGAGGATGATGTAAGATATGAAAATAATAATCTATAACTTATCAAGGGTTCATGAAGGGGGCAGGCAGAGGAGGGAGGGGGATAAATGAGGAGCTGATATCAAGGGTTCAAGTAGAAAGAAAATGCTTTGAAAATTATGATGGCAGCATATGTACAATTGTGTTTGACACAATGGATGTATGCATGGATTGTGATAAGAGATGTAAGAGCCCCCAATAAAAGCATTTAATAAAAAAAAATCATACGATACCAATACAACTATTGTTCTCCACCCATATGGAGCAAAAGAGAATGAAGTACTCAAAGGCTAAAATGAGAAACCAGTTTAATTAGCCATTAGTCCACATGAACCATACAACCTCTTCTATACTGAGACAAGGTGATGGTGCTCAGTTACTATCACCTACCACTCTGCCCAGGGACATAGCAAAAAGTTCTATTTAGAATGGAAGAAAAGGAACAACATTCAAGAGAGACTAGAGAAACCCTAAGACCAGAGACTATCACCATAAGGTAAATACTCATTGACGTTGAAATTGAAGCTATTCTGCAGGTCACCTTTCATCCAAATGATAGGTTGACTTAGAAAATAAACAATATGGTGGTAGTTATGTGCTCCTTTAAGCACTGAACTCACATTAAATATGTGAGACCAAACAGTCAGCACTTACCCAAAAGCAGATAGAAGAAAGCAAGAAGGGGAAGGGAAGTAAGGTAGATGGAAACAGAATAAAACGAATGAGAATATTGACACATTATAATATTATAACCAAGGGCATGGACCAATTTGGATAAAATTGTTAAAAGGAAAGCAAGTTTGCTGTGTAAATTTTCACCTAAACACAATAAAATATTAGTTTCAAAGCAAAAACAAAAAAAAATCATAATACTCAACACAAAGATAGCCACAAATTTATTAAAATATAACAGCAGGAATGCCTGTGGTTAGATTTCCCTTTGTCATTGACTGTTAGCACAACAAGCTGGAGAAGCGCAGCACCCCAACTCTCCCGAATGATTTTTCCAGTCCTGATGCTAGCTAGGGTGGCTGCTTGAACGAGCAGCTTGAATGAGCTGCTCTACACTAATAGCCAGGCTAGTTATAGCCACAAAAGGCTTGACTCAACCTAAGCCTAGAGAACTCCATAACATCTTACGGTAATGCTTCTCTGATAGCAGGGATAGCACAGTGTTTTGAGCTGCTCAGGGATAACACTATGGAGCAGACTGGAGCAGGTATAAACAGTGAATTAGCTAACTTCTCACACACAAAATGGGAAGCTCCAACCCCACTCGTCAAAGCTAACCTCCCCTTTCCTGAAGCACAGCTTTGCAAGGACACAGATTGAGGCACCCGAAAAGCACAGCCATGTACAAAAAAAACCAAACAAGAACCAACATTACACTCAATGGGGAAACATTAGAAATATATCCACTGAAAACAGGAACCAGACAAGGATGTTCCCTATCACTTCTTTTATGCAACACTGTGCTAGAAATCTTAGCAAGAGCCATCAGACAACAAAAAGAATTCAAGGGCATTCAAATAGGCAAGAAGAAGTGAAATACTCACTCTTTTCAGATGACATGATCCTATGTATTGGGATCATCAATGAGAATGCTGCAACAAACTTAAGGACTCTATTTCAGGGTATGCATAGATTACCAAGTGTAATAGAGGAAGTACACAGGGCAAAAAATGATATAAATAACTGGGACATGCTGAAATTGCATCACTTATGCACATCAAAAAACTTTATCAGGAAAGTAAAACAAGAGCTATAGATTGTTGAGGGCCAGGGCGGTTACCAATGACACATTGGAAAAGGGTCTAATTACCAAATTATACAGAACTCTACAACAGTTCAATTAGAAAATAACAAATGACTGAATAAAGAAGTTGGGAAAATGTATAAACACACAGTTCATGAAAATGGAAGTACAAATGGCTTTCAAACACATGAAAAAAAATGCTCAGAATCACTAGCCATCTAGGAGATGCAAATTAAAACCACAATAAGGTACCATCTTACACGCAAAATTATAGTCCAATTAAAAAAAAAAGAAAAGAGAAAATAACAAATGCTGGAGAGGATGTGGGAAAAATGGAATGCATACACACTGTTGGTGGAGTTGTGAACACATACAAACACTATGGACAATCATATGGCAATACTTAACGCAAATGTGAATTGAAATTCCATATGATCCAGCAATACCACTATTAGACACATGCCCCAAGGTAGTGAGATGTGACATGAGTGGATGTATGCTGTCCTGTGTGTATAACAGCTCAGTTCACAATGGCAAGAAACAGAAAGCAGCCCAAATGCCTAACAAAGGAAGAACTGATACGGCTAAAGAAACTATGAAGAATACTATGCAACCCTAAAAGACAGTGATGAAAGCATGAAAAACTTCATGACATGGAAATACCTGGAAAGCATTATGCTGAGAAAAGTTAATCAATCAGAAGAGGACAAATATTGTACGAGTCTCCTCTCTAGTGAAATTTCTGTTCAGGTCTTTTGCCCACTGCCTCGGGGAGTTGACTGTTTTCTCTTTTTGGCAGCCTAGGAGGGTATTATAGAATTTTGTAATAAGCCCTTTGTTATGTCATTGCTAAAAATCCTCTCATGCTTTGTAGGTTCTCTTGGTGAAGTCTTTTAATGCACACGGGTTTTTTATCCGTAGTCTATCCCATGTGTCGATTTCAGCTTCATATGTGTGTGTACCCTTCCCTATTAAAGTTAGCTTATGTATATTCCCTGTACCAAGAGTCTTAGGTTTGTCCCGATTCCTTCTTTAAAGGTCCTGATGGTTTGAGGTTTTACATCTAGGTCTTTGAGAGTTTGTTCTTGTGCATGGGGTGAGATAAGGGTCTTGTTTCATTTTTCTACAGGTTAATATCCATTGTTTCCACTACCACTTGTTCAAGAGGACATCGACCTCCCACTTGATGGTTTATGGGCCCTTTTTGAAGATCTGTTGTCTATATGCTGATGGTTTTATTTCTGAGTTTTCTATTCTTTTCCATTGGTCTGAGTTTCTGTCATTATTCCAGTACCACACTGTTTTGACCACTGTGGCTGTGTAGTAGGTATTAAAATCAGGTAAGGAAAACCCTCTGGTTTCATCTTTCTTCTTAAGGAGTTCTCTGATAATTCTGAGCTTCTTCCCTCTCCATATGAAATTGGTGCAGTTTTTCCAATTCTTTGAAGAAAGTTGTTGGTATTTGAATCAGGATAGCGTTAAACTTTATAGTGCCTTGGGTAAGAGTGACATCTTTACTATATTGTGTCTTCCAGCAAAAAGAAGGAGAAAGGGGGACGGAAAGAAAAGTGAGGGAGAAAAAACAAACAGGGAGACAATGACACTGGGGGAGCAAGGCACTAACCCACCCAAGGGGAGGGTACTGTTTATGTCTCTACAGCAATGGAAGTGTGCATGCAGACCCCATTATGGTGAGCCAAACCTTGAGGGCAACAGAACCGTGCGGAGCAACTCATGAACAGAGGGGGCTACAGAGCCAGATCCAAACACAGCCAAACTGACCCCCCCTCCCTAGAAGTATGTGCTACACAGGACAACACTAAACCTACAGGTCGGGGAGAGGGCCCGGCCTGCCAAGCCCACACGGAAGAAAACCAACAAGGAAAAAGAGAGAGTGAAGGTCTAGACCCCATACTGGCACAGCAACCCCTGAGGATAACACTCCTGCACGGAGCTACTAAGACACAGAGAGGACTGTAGGGCTGAAAATAGCTTGAGACGTGATGTCCCCTCACTGGAGAATACTGCAACAGAGGACAATACTGGGGACACATGGCGGGGAGTGGGTCTGGTCTGAACCACCCACAGTGGGGCAAACCAAGAGGGAACATAACAGAGCAGCAATGGGTGAAAAGCCAAGCCACAAATCCCCTGAGGAGCCCCCAAAATGGATTTTAGACTAAGAGGAACAGTCCCCGGAACTCCCAGGACTGGTGGGGAGACAGTCATAAAGGTCGGCAGATAGACCTGGAACTATATATGCTTTATCGTTATTGTTGGGTTTTTGGGGGGTGTTTTGCTATTCACTTTTTAAAAATATATTTTCCATTTTAATTTAATCTTTTGTTCCTTTTGTTTTGTCTTCATTATTGTTGGTTTTCCTACCTATATAAGATAGGCATGGGAAGCAAGCCTGAGGAGAAAGCAACGGGACCAATGGTTCTGGAGGGACTTGAGGAGAGGAGGAGGCAAGTGATGGGAATGGTGATCAAACAACACCATAGATAGGGGAAAAACTAAGGAACTAAAATCAACAATGAGGAGGATGTAGAGATCCTAGAGGTATCAGAGCAACAGCAATCTAGCTGAAAGGAATTACAAGGAGGCAGAGAATAAGTATGAGTGTGATTATGGGACAGGAGGAAGGTGAAGGAAAACAGAAAAGCTCTAGGAAGCCAAGCTATGGATAGAGGTATAAGCATAGGTGTGTACATATGTGAATATATTAATTCATAAAAATAGAGCTATTGGCCTATGTACATATATTTATATGCCAATACATTGAGGTAATGGATGGACTTTGGGCCTCTGCTCAAGCCCTCCCTCAATGCAAGAATACTTTGTTCTAACAACCTGGCATTCTGTGATGCTCACCCTCCTGACATGATCACTAAAGACAAAATGGGTGCATAAGCACATGTGTTGAGGAAAGATGATGGTACTTGACTATCAAAAGATATAGTTTCTGGGATCTTAAAGGCCTGAAGTTAAACAAGCGGCTGTCTTGCAGAGCAGCAACAAGCCCACGTGGAAGAAGCACACCAGCCTGTGTGATCATGAGGTGTTGATTTCTTAATTGATTGAGCTCTGTTTACACTGATCTTGGAAGCTATTCCTAGGGTCAAATTACTGCAACAAATTTTACAAAGGTATATCTCTGACTATCATATTAGTCCCTGCCTGTCATATTGATGCAGTGGGGAGCATTGAGGTACTAAATACATGGTAGTTCTTGATCCCCTATCAATGGACACCAAGCCAGGGATCCCAACCCAGGGCTCACTGACAACCATTTCCCCAGTCTTGGAGTGGCCATCTTTTGCTTCCTCTCCCCTCAGGGATTTTCAATCCTAAATCCAAGGGTTAGGGCCTAGTTTGTTCAATTGAATTTCCACGCCCAGGCTAGATGGAGCATATACACTGGTAGAGATAAGAGCTCATGACACATGGAATCCAGGTCAGATAAACCCCTCAGGAACAAAAATGGGAGTAGCAATACCAGGAGGACAGGGGGAAGGTGAGGAGTGGAGGGCAGGAAGCTGGAACTGATCATAATGCATAAATTCCTCTTATCAATAGTTCCTTAAATTCTATGACATTGGATGAATTATTGGTGTTATCAATGTAATCACCTTATACACCAGAGGGATGATTGATGATGCTTTTTGTTTGTTTTGTTGTTGTTTTGTTGTTGTTGTTGTTGTTGTTGTTCGGGCAGAATGGGACAGAAGGAAGGTAAAATGTTTTCTTTTCATTTCTTGGTGTGTTTGTTTTGGGTTTGGGGATTTTGGGGGGGCAGGTTGTTGTTCTTGTTGGTTTTTTGTTTTTGTTTTTATCATCATATGACCACCAAAGTAAGTCAGAATAGTTCATATCCCACGGACAAGCAGATGAATTCTGGACTCCAACTTAATTCTAGCCCCTATCCAAGAAGAGTTGGTTCTTATAACATGACCCTGCTCAATACTCATCATCTTGAAGAGATCATTGACGATAATGGTGCTACAGCAATATATCATGAAGAAAGTAGATGGTGCCGGCTATCAATTGGAATAGTGTCTGGAATCTTAAAAACTTGTATTCAAACATGCAGCCATCTAAATGAGGCATCAACTAAGTCCAGATGAAAGAAGCATGCAGCCACTGTGATCCAAAGATGGTAATTACAAAATCCAAATATGATGAGGGACTGAATGGTATCAGAGTTCAAATTCTGCACTCAATTTATAGAAGGCTAAGGAGGACAGTTGGAGCCCAAATTCCAACTGCACAGTAGCTAATCAGATGAAGCCTCGGGCATATCCCCTCTGGCCACAGGTAAGGGACTTGAACAGCTTGACTATCAGACAGACTATTGTAAACTTGATTATGGTGCACTGAATCATGGAATAATATCTCAGTCAATTGACCTCCCTTTAACACACCCTAAATTTGCTCTAGGCGTATATATTTCTCCGATTTCCACCACAGAAACTTCTACTCTGGGTTTTAAAAATATTGTTGGTGGCCTTTTCTTTCTTACTCTTTCTTTTTATCTTTATATAATTATTATTATTTTATTTATAAAACTACTAAAAGAGAGAGAGAAAGAAAAACCAAAGTTGACCAATGGACACCATGAGTGAGTATAGGAGGAAGAATTTTTGATTAGGGACAGTGAGTTTCTGTTAATGGTGGTGGAATACTTTAGAAAAAGATACCTTTCCTGATTTTATTTATATTTTATTATTTTTTAAACCTAAAAATAAAATCAGGAAAGGTGTGCATAAGGGTTGTATCCTTTCACCATATTTATTCATTTTGTATACTAAGCAAATAATCTGAGAAGCACTTTTATATGAAAAGAAAAAGCACAATATCAAGATTAAAGGAAGAGTTAAGCAACTTGTGATATGCAGGTGGCAATCTTGCTTACTAAAAGAGGAGGATTTGAAGCATTTACTAGTGAAGATCAAAGATTTCTGCAGTATTCAGTGTAGATTACGCTTTAGTATAAAGAAAGTAAAACTCTCATATCTGGACCAGTTAACAAAACCATAATAAAGAAATTATCAACCAAAATGGACAACACTTACCCAAGCATAAAGTGCACAGGGGTTAGGAAAGAAAGCAGTCTAGAAATGAGAAACATTATGAGGATATAGGATAAGTGATGCTACATTTTGGGACTTGTAATAAATGACATGAAACAAAATGTGTGGAAAACTGATTTGCTCTGTAAACATTTACCCAATTCATAATTTTTTTAAAAGAGGAAGAAGACAAGGAATTTGGACTTTATCTAATATACTTTGGAGATATTATCAAGAGGGAAGATTCTCTGGAGAAGGAAATCATGCTTTGTATTTTAATAAAGAGGAAGATCCCCAACAAGATGGATTGACCCAGTGACTGCAGCAATGTGCTCAAATATCGCAATGATTCTGAGAATGGTGCAGAAATTGGCAATGCTGTTTTCTGTGATGCATGGAGGCACAATGAGTAGAAACCAGCTTGAGGGTATTTAATGGCAATAACATCATGGACATATATTTGTATTTCTATTTTAATGACCTCACTGTTTCTTCTTGAAGAGTTTTTTTATAGTTTTTAAAGAATAATGACATACCTACCATCTACTATCATATATTGAATATTATCTAACTTGAAGAAGCTTCCATTTCCAGCTCTCTAAATGCAACTTACAAGTGTCTTCTCTATATATTAAAAGTCTATTCCGACTGTCACAGCAATCATGTATAGTTCATTTTCTCTATAAAATCAATGTTGGGAAACCCTTATTCTCTTGATAAAATTATTCTTCTATGTTTCTTGATTCATTAATGAGCCTTTCATCCGTGACATTAAGATATTTTCATTTCACAAGATGCTACCTCATTCCTCATATCTTTCACCAATAATGTTCAAATACCAACCATATGATATCAAATAATCCAAACATCAAGAGTTTAAGACACATTTTCATAAAGCCAATTGTAGCAAAAGCATTTTTATTTATACATAACCTTTTCTAGATGATAGACTGAATTAAGAAACACGATATTCTTATCTCAATAAATTGTATTTAAAACAAATATTGTATAGGCTAGACTGATAACACAAAACACGCTTACTTCCACAGAAATTAGATTATCTATAATAAGCATAGATTTGGTTGATTATTTTCATTTCATGTTTTTGCTGTGTTATATATCCTTGTGTACTGTTCAAAGATTTTAGTGCAGTGGTTCTCAACCTTCCTAATGCCGCGACCCTTTAATACTCATGTTGTGGTGACTCCCCCAACCATAAAATTATTTTCATTGCTACTTCATAGCTGTAATTTTGTTACTGTTATGGATCAGATTACCACTGTGAAAGGGTCATTCAACCCCCAAAGGGGTCACAACCCACAGGTTGAGAACTGCTGCTTTAGAAGGATACAAAATGTATGAAATTGGTAGGCAAATTGAAGGCTGTCAGAACGAGAAATGGAAATGTGAGACAAAGAACAGCCATTCCTAGAGGATTCTCACAGTGGGGCAGAGAAGCAAATAGACAATTGTTATTTCCCATTACATTCATTAAATCTAGTTTGAATCAAAGTCTACCCTAATCCCTCCTTTAACTTAATCTTCGCATAACTCAAGGATAAGAAGAGGGAAAAACTAAAGAAGTAGAGAGAGTAGAAATAAAAAGAAGAGTCTTTTCAAATCCTAGGAATTGCTATAAACCCCACTGCCGTCAAGGCAATCCCAAATCAAAGCATCCTAATACAAGGATTCAGAGGCTATAAATCTTTACAGGATCAGCTGGTGGATTCGAATCCTTTAACTTGTGGTTAGCTGTCCAACACTTCCCCCACAATGTATCACCAGAATTCCAAATATTGTTTTGCCTAGGATATATTTTCTGGTTTGCTTGCTCATAGAGAAGACCACTTAGTAAGAAGTCTAGGGATTTCATAGGGGAGAATTCTTAGAAGATTCTGGATAAGTACCAATACTGACATGTCTTAGGCACACATGTCTTAGTCTAGATATAGCAACAATCCAGAAATAGGGTTGTTCTCTTTAATGAAGACATTATTCCCTATGCTATTCTTAAAAACTGCTAATTACTATCGACTAAGTATGTAGCATCCCACATACTTATTCCATTACTGTAAATGTTGCATTTAGCAGGATTAAATGTCTAGCACATTGGACCAAATTGAGAAATAATATAGGGAAGACCAATAGATGGAAACAAAAATATCAGCTTTATTATTTTAATCTGCTTGAAATATATTCATTTAGTCCTATGGGCAGTGAGCAGATTACATCCGCTGCTCTCTCACCACCACCAATAGCCCCCACACCCACAAATAAAAGGTAGCCATTATTTAATGTTCATTTGTACAACATCCAACTACATATACATTCATGATCCCACGGGGTTTGTTTGAAAAGAGAAAATATTTCTGGTTTTGCATATTATTTCCTGCTATTGGCTTAAAAGACTCAGCAGTTATATTCTTACCGCACACGCTAGAGTGGGATACAGGCAGGTGAGGCAGAGGACATGGCCCTGGGCATGTGTTTTCAGCCTCTAACCATTGGGCAGGTGGCAGCAGTGCCAAGGACTGCAGGACGTCAGGCTGCTCCTGCTGCTCAGGCACTAAAAACAGCATGTCATGCTGGCCATGATTTACTCCCGATCCAATCACTTCCCCTCACACTATTCACCCCTCCCTTACTGCTGCTGGTGCCTATCCCCACCTCTTTTCCCCAGGTCTTCCTCGGAAGCCTCAGCAGCAGCAACAGTGACAACTGTGGTTCTGAGGACATCCAGAAGTGGGGTCGCATCTGTTGGTTGTACAATGTTCAAATCACATGCTGTCCTATTTCTCAGTACATACTTTGGACTTTAAGCAATGCACACCAGCATATAGAGTTGATACTTTCAGTAGTTTGACAAAGAAAACGTTGAGTTTGCAAACTAGATGTATTTATCAAGGATTAATCCAACTCACTTGTCTGGGGGAAGAAAGGAGAAAGAAGAGAGTGAATCCATAGAGAATACAGAAACAAACTAGGATGGCACTCATCAATCAAGACATGCACTGCTTCTCGAGCATGAGAATGAGTAATGAGCATGGCTGGAGTATTAGTCTAATAGAAGTCCCCCCTGAAGAAAAGGAGGCAAATGGAAAGCAGGTTCCCCATCCAGCAGCTCCTTGTCTTAAGGCCTAAAGACTAAGTAAATAAATAAACTATTGCTGTCAATTTACAGTTGCAGATTGCCTCAGTTTTCTCCCTCAGAAGGGCTGATGGGTTTGAACTGTGGACTTTCTCAGTTTGCAGCTCCATAGTGAAACCACTGCTCCACCAGGGCACCATTCAGAATGAATATAGACCAAGAGTTGGGGGTTTTAAACTGCTTATCGGTCAGTTAGCAATTAAGTGCTCAACCACTGTACCCCTAGGACTCATTGACCCAAAGAGTGAAGCCCAATTATCCCCCAGATAAAAACAGATTAAGAAGTCTTAAAGTTATATCCACTTTTAAGACAGGGATGATCATAAACCACCTTTAACATGGTATTAGCATCTCCAATAACTCCACTGGGAGCTCCATAAAATGATGCTACCTTCTCAAGCAATCTAAAATATCAGGCACTATACCCAGGATTTAGAAAGAAGATTTAGAAGTTTAAGGACAGATTTAGAAATTTAAGTTAGGTTTAGAAATTTAGGGGGAAAATTAGAAAAATGTACTCTAAAATGCTCACAAAAATAAAGATTTATTTAAATAGTTGACTTTTGACTTATTGCTGTAAAATGTTATACACTATCACTAACATTAAAAGGACATCCTGAAAAATTGAAATTAATATATCTACTGCTGTCAAAACAATTTCTATTCACAGTGACCCTACAGGACACAGTAGAAGGGCTCCCTCAGGTTTCTCAGGCTGTCCATCTTCACAGAAAGTGACTACCTCCCCTGCCTCCCTCAAGTAGCTAGTGGGTTTGAACCATGGGCCTTTAAGTGAGCAGGACAATGCTTATCCCACTGCACCAACAGAACTCCTGTTGGAGTTTAATAGATCTTTATTACTTGCTACTGAAAATGTAATTCAGTACTTAAGCTGAAGAATCATTAGTTCTGCTAGCTGTATGCAAGTTTGTTTCATTGAATATTTTGAATGTCATTCATAATACAATCATAGTATATCTCATCTCTATACCTCTCATCTTCCTTTTTCTCTGTCCTTCCATAATCTCATTCTATCCTTCTGTTGAGAGTAGAAAATTCTAACATTAAAGATATCAATATGTGCTCACTATTGAATTTCTTTCTATGTTGCTGTAAAGTGTTCTTTGGCTATAATCTACACATTAAGTAATCCTTAATTTAAGGACACCACAAATGAAAAATGTAGGATAAAAACAAATATGAAAAGAAAATACCCAAGGCTTGGCACTTGTAACAACTTTATATGATCTTAATCTATGAGTCGGAAGAAGCCAAAGGAGTCACAGCTTTACTGACTCATTCCGAGGAAAAGAATAAATCAGTACTATTAAAAGCCCATCTCAGACAGATACCCCAGGTGTCCGCATTTCCGGAATGTCTCACTTACTGGACAGTTACAAGAAACCATTGAGGACTCTGGGCAAACTTCTAACTCTAGAGCATAAAGAAGCTCTTATTCCTAAAGGTCCCTGAATTTCAGGGGTTGAAAGACACATGGCAACACAACCAGAGATTTGAAAATACACGTTTTAGGTGCACAGAAATCAATAGTAAAAATGAAACGAAGAGACATGCCTCGCATAGTAAGAAATTACAAATAAACTCCACATCAATCCATTCAGTAAATGTATGTCAGCTGGCCACGCGTTTGCCACTATGCTAAACACTGGGGAGAGGAAGATAAAGAGCAAAAAGCATGGATCTTCAAGTTTGCTATTTTGTTGGTGCATAAGACTTGTTTAGTCAAGCAGCCATCTAGCTCAGAAGCAACAAAGCCCGCACGGAGGAAGCACACCAGTCTGTGTGACCGGAGGGATCAGGTATCAGGCATCAAAGAACAAATAATCATATCATTGTGAATGAGGGGGAGTGTAGAGTGGGGACCCAAAGCCCATTTGTAGTCACTGGACATCCCCTTACAGAAGGGTCGCGGGGAGGAGATGAGCCAGTCAGGGTGCAATGTAGCAACGATGAAACATACAACTTTCCTCTGGTTCCTAAACTCCCCCCGCCCCACCCCACTATCATGATTCCAATTCTACCTTTCAAATCTGGCTAGACCAGAGGATGTACACTGGTACAGATAGGAACCATAAACACAGGGAATCCAAGACAGATAGATGATCCTTTCAGGACCAGTGGTGAAAGTGGCAATGTCTGGAGGATGGAGGGAGGGTGGGGTAGAAAGGGGGAGCTGATACAAGGATCTACATATAAACTTCTCCCTGGCGGATGGACAACATAAAAGTGCATGAAGGGAGATGTCAGACAGTGTAAGACATGACAAAATAATTATTTATAAAGTATCAAGGGTTCATGAGGGACAGGGGAATGGGGAGGGAGGGGAAAATATGAGGAGCTGATACAAAGGCTCAAGTAGAAAGCAAGTGTTTGAGAATGGTGATGACAAGAAGTGTACAAATGTGCTTGACATACAATGTATGTATGTATGGATTGTGATAAGAGTTGTACAAGCCCCCAATAAAATGATTATTTAAAAAAAAGTTATGAATAAAGTTGTCACTTTGAGAACCAAGGTGGGGGAAATGACTTGTTTAGTGATAGCGACGGACAGCAACAATGGACTCAAACGGAAATAGTACTCCACAACAAGTACTAATAATATGCTAGGTGCCCCCAAAGTGCTTTTCTTTTATCTTTGATTTTTATATAAATTTGCTCAAAGCACAGAGTGGATAATAGGAGAAAAGGCATTCTATTTAAAGAAATGAGAAGGGGAAGAAGCTGATTGAATAATAGATATGTTAGCTAAACTTTCTTGCAGACATAAAAATATTATCCTATCACAAGCAGCACTGTACTTCCAGATGTATCATAGAATGTTCTTTGTGATGATGAATCTTACTCCACTCTTCTGGAATATGTCATTCCCAGCATAGAAAAGGATGATTCTTTAACTGCAAATTGCGGATTCCATTCCATTTCAGCCCACTAATGCCTAAGATATCAATCTGCATGTGTTCCATTTAATTTTTTATCATTTCCAATTTTCCTTGATTCATACTTTGTACCTTCTGCATTCTAATTATGAATGGAAATGTGCAGTTGTTCCTTCACCCTCTGAGTCTTGCTCCATCAGTAAAGGAAGGTGCTGTAAGCTTTCCCCATCGCTATCTCTCAGATGGGCTCTACTTTGAGAAGGCAAGACTTCCCCAGTCATATTTTAAGTGCCTTCCAAACTAAGGCTCATCTTCTGGCACTACACCAGATAATGTTCTACTACTGTTCTTTTTTATACATCTATTTCTTTCATCTGGCTGCCAATCCCTCAGAGGTAGGCAATCTTTTCCTTCTTTCTCTTATATTCTTCCAAATACCATGAGGGATTGAGTCACTGTGCTCAGAGGCTGTGATGGTTTAGGTTGTGTGTCAACAAAAGGACCCAGGGCTTGTCAGCCTCTACAACCAAGTGAGCCATTTGAGATAAATATCTATCATCTATCTGTCTATCTATTATCTGTCTTATCTACCTATCTACCTATCCATCTATATATCTATTGATCAGAATGGACTCAATGGCACTGTTTGTTTTTTGAGATATACGTAAAGAGCCCTGGTAATATAGTGGATTGTGAACTGGGCTGCTAACTGCAGGGTCAATAGTTCAAAGCCATCAATCATTCCTCAGGAAAAAGATGGAACTTTCTACTCTGGCAGAGTTACAGTCTCCGAAACTCACAAAGACAGTTCAACCCTGTCCCAAAGGGCTGCAATGTGTTAGAAATGACTAGATGGCAGTGAATGAGTATTTATGTTATATTTCAAGTTTGCGTATGAACATGTAAACTTTTTAAAGTTTGTGTATGAATATCATTATCTTTCAATTAAATGATAATGAGTGAAATATTTCCACAAAACTTAAAAAAAAGTCTCTTTATTGAGAACCCAGCCTAAAACAAGCTTAGAATATAAACATTCATCCAAAAAAATAAAAAAATAAACATTCATCCAAACTACAATAAAGCATTCAAATGAAAAAAACAAACAAGTAAAGCAACCAAATCAGATGTGCTTACACCCAGTTCTAATTTTGATTATAATCTATAAACTTCATTTTCCCCTGAGATGACAATGATCCAAGAAATAAGGGTTAGGTCAATAAGCACTCCACCTTTTTTCTGTACGGCAAGTTGAAACCCTAAAAATATGAGAAGGTGAACAGGGATTTTTTCACTTTCCTGTCCTTAACAACTCAATTCTTGCATACTCTTTTCAATTCCATTTTTTTCTCAGAACTACTCAGTACAACCCCAATTTGGAACAGTTTTTTACAATCGCTAGCTGGATTAACCAATACCTTCCTGAGGGTCTTTAAGTTGACTTTACAGTGAAAACCTGAGCCCAGGTTTTACGTGTATTGCCAGTAAGACATACCACTCTCCATTACTTCTTATGAAATATGAACCTAAGACATAACTCTTGATATGAAGAAATGGATTCACTAAAACACAGAAGCTATTAAAACTTTCAAAAATATAATTTGAATAGTAATTTGTACAAGAAAGTGGGAATGCCACTCTTATGTGATAACCACAGTTCATCAAGTCCAATTTTCTGTTGAAACACAAGACTGACTCTTTTTAAAACTTTAACTTCTCTTGATAGTCCTTTACAGATCTGTTATTTGCAATTAAGTAATATCTTAAGTTTAAAATCTCTTAGTCACCTAACTCCATTTTTTCTTTGCTTTTCTTTCATTCTTTTTATGACAAGGTGGCTCTGGGTCAACGATTTTTTTCAGTCTTGTGGCTTTCATTTAATTATTTAACGTTCATTGTGTCCCTTTTAGGTGATGATCACAGTGCTCCCAATGCCATCAAGTGGTTTATGACTAATAGCTCTACAGGGATTCTGAGGCTGTAGCAATCCTTACTGGAGCAAAAGAGCCTCGTCTTTATTCTGTGGTTCAACTGGTGGGTTGTAAGCTCTGGCTTTGTGGTTAGCAGCCCATGTTCACCCAGCAGTGACACCAGGGCTCCTCATCACTGTGCGATACAATATTGCGAAATACAATAGACCCTGTCCTCAAGAAACTCAAAACCTAGCAAACAAAAGTGGTACAGTGAACCCTCGCCACTTCGCGCTTCGACTTCCGTGGCTTCACTCTATCGCGGTTTTTGCGTAACAGCACCCACTGCCTACACCCGCTCCTTCAGAGGAAAAAGACGGCGACCCACCTGTAGAGTACATCCCTTAAGTCATTTCATAGGCTATTGATTACAGTATTTGTAAGAACTATGTATAATAATACTGTATGTGAAATATGTAATATTGTAAACTAGATGCCATAAATAATATAATAAATAATAAATGATAATTGTAACGTCCAAAATGTTTTACTGTATTTTCCCTTTTTTGTTTAATAAATTGGGTAATACGAGTGTAATGGTGACTAAAGGGTGTTTTTTCATGTCCTCTATGCTCTAACTACGAAAATATTTGATTTACAAATAAGGAATCCTACTTCCCAGAATTTCATTTATCACGGTAGGGTCTAGAACCGATTAACCGCGATAAACGAGGGTTCACTGTATATAACCACCTATGTTAGCCTGGGTTGACCAGGGAAACAAATCCAGAGACACACATATGTGTATAAGAGAGAGCTTTATATCAAAGAGTAGCTCTATATTAAGAAAGCATCCCGGCCCAGTTCAGATCAAGTCCATAAGTCCGATATTAGCGCATATGTCTGATAATAGTCTATAACTTCTTCTACAGACTCACACAGCACATGGAATGATGCTGAAAGCAAGAGGATCACAGGCCAGTGGGGGAAAGTTGTGTGGAAGCATCGCAGAGCTGGTGCGGCTCTCCATGTGGCTCTTCCAGCTCCAGGGCTCTGGCTATCATCAGCATAGCTTAATGTGGCTTGTCAACACAATGTGAAGCAGAGAGAGTGTGTCCCATCTCGAGGGAGGAAGACAGGAGTTCCCAGAATCCTTAGAAGAAGGCCATGCCCACATAGAGGCATCATTGGCTATGACTTGATTGACAGGCTAGACTCCACACCTTCGGTCAAGTTGACAGGAGATTGTATAACTGCCACAGACCACTCCTTGTCAACTTGACACTTGTACACAACTCTTTAGCCATATAGAATTTCCAGACATTAATGAAACCAAACTTACACCCAACATTATACATGTATCATATATATAAATGAGAATACACTGAATGTATTTGTATCTGGTATACTGCACATGAACAAAGGAAAGATATTCAATAAACACATATAAAGAAGAAATACTAACAATCACAAACCTTTCTTTTGCCATTGATAATATGGTCACAACTAATAGGAAGAAACCTTGTTCCATTACCCATTCTGTATTACATTTTACCTTGGCCAGCATCTCGGCTGGCCCTGGTTCTTTGCCTGGTGGGGTGACACAGATCTTCATTCTTGAGGGTCATTAGATACCCTGTCAGGATTGGGTTGCTGTAATTTACCATTTACTTTAATAACAGCGTGTGGTAGCACTAAGAGTTGGCCTGTGGGACCTCCTGGATTCCAGACATATTCTTCTTTACCTCCATTATGTAACACCAGTCCAATTTCTCCTTAGTAATCAGAATCAATCTCACCACTCAGTACCATGACACCCTTCCTGGCCTGTTGATCCAAAGGCATGAGAAGACCAAAGTGGCCAAGGGACATTCTCAGCTGCCAGTTCAGTGGAATCTGTGTTGTGTTTCCGGGTAGGAGAGTTCCTTCCTTCAGGACCAGGACCTCCAGGCCTGAGGTGCATAAGGTTACTGGGAGAGGAACCAAAAATACTGCAAGTGGGTCACTAGGAATAATCGTGAGTGGTGCCACTCCGGATTTGACTCCTTGGTTGCTGGCCTCATAAATCCTGACTATTGCAGACAGAGCACCATATATTGGTCACTGGTTTAGCGCATATATAGCCTCCTGGAGAATATTGCCCCAGCCCCACAAAGTGTTGCCACCTAGTTGGCATCATAAAGGTATCTCTAGGAGGCCACTCCATCATTCTATCAAACCAGCTACTTCAGAATAATGAGTAACATGATATGACCAGTGGATTCCATGGGCATTGGCTCATTGCTGCACTTCATTTGCTGTGAAGTGAGCTCCTGGATCTGAAGCAATGCTGTGTAGGATGCCACGCCAGTGGATGAGGCATTCTGTAAGTCCATAAATGGTAGTTTTGGCAGAATCATTGCATGCTGAGAAGGCAAATCCATATCCAGAGTAGGTGTCTATTCCAGTAAGAACAAAACGCTGTCCCCTCCATGATGGAAGTAGTCCTATGTAATCAACCTGCCACCAGGTTGCTGGTTGATCTCCCTGAGGAATGTTCCCATAATACCTCCTTGTCACCAATTTTATAATCATGTTCCTTCCAATTCCCTGACCATCCAGCCAAGCCATTAGCCACAACCCATGAATCAATGTACAATCTCGCATTTCACCATTTCCCTTCCAGGCAAACTGAACAGCCAGGTGCACTTCTTAAAGTTCTTCCCATTGGGAGGACTTCCCTTCACAACTGTCCTTTAAGGAGATATCAGAAAAGGGCTGTAGTACTGCTGCTAACCACTTATGAGTGGCACCTGCATATTGTGCAGAGCCATCAGCAATTCAAGGATGAATTTTCTGTTCTTCAGTCAACTTATAATAAGGAACTCCTCAGGAGGCCATAGGTGCAGACTGGGAGAAAGAAGGTACTGTGACACGAGTGGAGATAGTGGGCAATTGGACCACTTTTTCATGCAGCTTCCTTGTTCCTTCAGGTCCTGCTCTAGCCCAATCTCATATACACCACTTCCACTTAATGATGGAGTGCTGCTGTGCACATCCGATTTTATGACTCTGGGTCAGACAATACCCAGCTCATGATAGGCAGCTCAGGCCTCATGGTGACTTGGTGGCCCATGGTGAGGCGTTCAGTCTCCACCAAGGCTCAGTAACAGGCCAACAGCTGTTTTTCAAAGAGGGAGTATGTCTGCTGAGGATGGCAGAACTTTACTCCAAAATCACAAGTGTCTATGCTGTGATTTGCAAATCAGGGCCTGCTCAAGTCTCCACACTGCATCTCTATTTACAACTGACACCTCTAGCACCATCGGGTCAGCTGGATCATATGGTCCCGTGGCAAAGCAGCTTGCACAACAGCCTGAACCTGTTGAAAAGCCTTTTTTTGGTTCTGGACCCCACTCAAAATTGGTGGCCTTTCGTGTCCCTTGATAAATAGGTTGGAATAGCACACCCAAGTGAGGGATATGTTGCCTCCAAAATCTGAAGAGACCCACTAGGCATTGTGCCTCCTGTTCACTTTAGTAGGAATGACTCAGCATGCCCTACACCACTGGACCCCTAGGACTTTTACTGAGGTTGAGGGTACCTAAATCTTCATTGGGTTGATTTCCCACGCTCTTGCACACAGCTGTTGTACCAATGAATCTAGAGTCTTTGATACAGCTTCATTAGTAAGCCAAATAAACATAATGTCAACAATATAATGGACTACTGTGACAATTTGTGGAAGAGACCGGCAATTAAGGTCTGTTTGCTAAATTATGGCACAGGGTGGAAGAGTTGATAACCCTCTGAGGGAGAGTTGTGAAAGTGTATTGTTGCCCCTGTCAACTGAAGACAAACTGATTTTGGTGGTCCTTTGAGACTGGTATTGAGAAGAAGGCATTAGCCAGATCAAAAGGTGCACACTAAATACCAGGAGAAGTATTAATTTGCTCAAGCAATGAAATCACATCTGGAATGGCAGCTGCAATTGGAGTCACCATCTGGTTAAGTTTACAATAGTCCACTGTCATTCTCCAGGATCCATCTGTCTTTTTTACAGGACAAATAGGTGAGTTAAATGGGGATGTAGTAGGAATCACCACCCCTGCATCTTTCAAGTCTTTGATGGTGGCACTGATCTCTGCAATCCCTGCAGGAATGTGGTACTGCTTTTGGTTTACTATTTTCCTAGGCAATGGCAGGTCTAATAATGTCCACTTGGCCTTTCCTACCATGATAGCCCTTATTCCACATTTCAGGGATCCAATATGGGGGTTCTACCAGTTACTAAGTATGTCTATTACAATGATACATTCTGGAACTGGGGAAATAACAACAGGATGTTTTGGAGCCCACTGGACCCACTGTGAGGCATACCTGAGCTAAAACTCATTAATAATTTCACCTCCATATGCTCCCACTCTGACTGGTGGGCCTTTGAAACCTTTAAGGTCTCCTGAAATTAGTGTCAGTTCAGAGCCAGTGTACAGTAATCCCCAAAAAGGTTGATTATTCCTTTCCCCCAATGAACAGTCATTCTTGTGAAAGGCCACAGGAAGGCTAGAAGAAAGACTAGCAGTATAAACTTTCAGTGATACAGCAGGGTCCTTCTTCAAAGGGACCGGGCCTTCCCCTCCTTCAAGGAGTTATGGGGCTATAAACTGGCTCCAGTCTGAGAATCATTTGAGGGTTAAGGACTCTCTTTTGGCGATTTGAATTGAGCCGCTGTTTACCTGATCTAGCATTCTTCTACCTGTATAGATTGTGCAAATGTTTAGTAGGTTTTCCATGTATTTCACTCCTAGGGACACTGTGACTAAGTAAACAATTCCATAAGTCCACACAAGACTGATTGTTCTGATTTCTACAGAAAATTTGCTGCCCTTTATGATAACCACTCCCACCCCATCGCTATTGATTCAGTGCTGACACCTGCCCACTACCACCACAGGGTCCAATCAGCCCCACTGTAGGTGAATGTCAGCGTTCACTTAGGGCAGTTCCCACTGTTAATCCTGGTGTACATAAAATAGCAATCACAGGACTCTTCAGATATGCTGGGGCCCACTTCACAAACTTGTTACCTACGGTTATAGTGAAAAGTATGTTCTAAGGGCACTCCTTTTGTGGGTCTATGTTCTTTTTCTGATAGATCCATTCCAACACACCAATTGCCTTAGGTTTTTGGATGCCTTCCTCTACAGTGTACCAAGGTAGATCAGTTACCTCAAGTTGGTCTAATCTAGGCCATCTGGCAGTCCATTCTTCAGTGAACCAACCAAATAAGCTATTAGATCCTCTCTTTACCTCTCTGGCTCCCTGATGATCAGACCAGTGTGCGCCTGCTGCTTTAGCTAGTTCTCTGCCTCAAACTGTATGCTACACTACCAGTGGGCCAAGCCAACCCACAAGTCATGTTGCTAGAGCTTGAGGCTCCTTTGAGACCTGTTTTGCCATGCTGCTGGTGCATATGTTGTTTGAGCTTTAGACAGGTGGATCCTGTCACCATGCTTGAGCTTCAGATCCCATTTGGGTTTGACTTGCTACGCTCCTGAACTACTGACTGTTTTTGACCTACCCTGCTGTCTGTTGCCTGCAGACACACTCTGCCTGCCTTGCCTGAGGAAGACTCCACTGTTTGCTTCCTTGACCTTGGACCCAGCATGTGAGTTGAAGGACTTCCAGTATATTAACTGTTCCATGAAAGTGAGCTGAACTGGACCCTCTGTACTGCTGTGTCGACTAATTAGCTGTTATATTCCTTCTTGTTGCATAAACCTTTCCTCTTATATATATGTAATCATAAGTGTCAAGGTTTTGTTTCTCTCATTAACCTGGACTAACATATCACTTATAAATTAAGAATTATAAAAAAAGTACTTTACAAAATTCTCGACAACTGGCAGTTGAAGCACAAAAAAGTAGAAATAGATTGCCATGGAGGAAGGAGTAACAGATGTGACATTTGAAGATAGAGGATGCCATTCTGATACGTAAGAAAGCAGAAGGACCAGAAGGAAAGAACACTGACAGTAAAATAGGAAGAGGTGGCTGGGCTGCAGGCTGTGTAAAGAGATGAGGTAGAAAGGAAAGCAAATGGATTCCAAAATATAGTGATTACTGAACTTTAAATTCTCGAATTTAAATTGTTCTGAGCACACTATTTGAAGACTTGGAAGGTTATGAAATGTCACGTAACATGATCTCCCATTCTATGTTTTAGGAATAAAATGCTTAGGATTGAAGGTCAGATGTATATATTTTGAGGAAAAGGGGGGAATTAAGTAAAATTATTGCTAAATTAGGACAATAACAATGTAAATGGGAAATTAATGATTTAAGAGATATCAAGAAGATGAAATTTCCAGATGAATTTTAAAATGTAAATTTAATTATTCTATAAATAGTCTTTTCTGAAGTATGTCAAATCTAAATGAGGCAGAGATTTTCAAACTGTTGTTTACTGATTGTCCCCAGATGTTCCTTCCTCCTATTTTATTTATCCCCCCGTAGTGAAGGAAAACGTTGCGCAGGATGAGGAGGCAAACCAGCAGATGCTGACATAACATGTCTGTGACACCATTACACATATTAAAAATGGAGATCAAGCCAAACAGAAATCCTAGTTTTCTAAGATATATAGACTGACAGACAACATTGTTTATTTTAGACATATCAGAAGATGAAGTGAGAATTTGGCTATAATATGGATATTCACTGAGAGTTAAACCAAGAAGACTTTGAAAAACAATCCTTAACATGCTGAAAACAGAGGATCCAAAACACACCTTTTAAAAAATAAACACTGAAATAGACTGGAATAAATTCTTACACAAAATATAATACTATCCATAAGCAACTGTGCCTACTAACTCTGAAAAAAATTAAAATTCCCCTATAGCCACCTCCAACAACAGTTACAGCAGAACATTGACAGGGAGCTGCCAGAGATATAGGCCAGATTCAGAAGAGAACAGGAATAAAGGATAGCATTGCTGATTTCAGATGGATCTTGGATGAAAGCAGAGAATACCCGAAAGAGTTTACTTGTGTTTTATTGACTATGATAAGGCTTTTGATTGTGTAGGCCATAGTAAACTATAGATAACCTTGGAAAGAATGGGAATTCCAAAATCCTCCATTGTGCTCATTGTGTGACCAGAAAAAGGGAATACTGCAAGTTTTAAAATCAGCCAAGGTGTGCCCCAGGGTTGTATTCTCTCACTATACTTAGTCAATGTGTGTGCTGAGCAAATCATCAGAGAAGCAAGATTATATGAAGAAAACTGTAGCCTCAGGATTGCAGGAAGGCTTATTAACAACCTGCAATACACAGGTGACCCAAACTTGTTTGCTGAAAGTGAGCAGGACTTGAAGCCCTTGCTGATGAAGATCAAGGATTTCAGCCTTCAGTATGGATTACAACTCAATGTAAGGAAGACCATCGTGCTCACAACTGGACTAATAGGTAACATGATAAATGGAGAAAAGATTGACATTGTTAAGGATTTTATCTTGCTTGACTCCACAATCAATGCGCATGGAAGTCAGGGGATGGAAAGAGGAGTGGCATTGGGTAAATATGATACATGAGACCTCATTAGAGTGTTAAAAAGCAAGGATGCTATTTTGAGGACTAAGGTTCACCTGACCCAAGCTATGGTATTATCAATTGCATTGTGTGCATGTGAAAATTGGACATTGACTTAGGAAGACTGCAAAAAAAAATTCTATGAATCTGAATTGTGGTGCTAGAGAAGAATATTGAAAGTAACATGGACTGCTAAAAGGACAAACTAATCTGTCTTGGAAAAAGTGCTGCCACGGTGCTCCTTGGAGGCAAGGATAGTGAGACTTTGTCTTACATAACTTAGACATGCTGTCAGGAGAGCCCAGGTCCTAAAGAAGGTTTGATAGAGGAACAGAGCAGCAAAGCAGAGGAAGGCCCTCAAGGAGTTGGATTGACCCTGTGGCTGCAACCACAACAATGGCCCCAAACACAGGAACAATTGTGAGACTGGCACAAGACTGGCAATGTTTAGTTCTGTCCTGTATAAGGTCTCTGTGGGTTGGAGCTAACTTGAGGACACCTAACAACAACAACATAATCACAGATGGATTCTTGAGAAATGCCAAAGGTTAAGCACTCAGATACTAACATAAGGTTAGCTGTAAGACTCCGCCAACAGGGGCCACAGAAGACAGGACTGGTGCTCTGCTTCTGAAATCTCACAGCCCTGAAAACCTTCGAGAGTAGTTTTACACTACATGCGTGGAGTGATCACTAATTGAAATCTACATGCCTACACACTGGATAGGCACAGAGCTAACCTCCACTGAACTCTTTGATAAGCTAAATCAATTTCTTCCTTATTTTTTAAATTGACTTAAATTTGTTATCTTAGTTTTAGACATCCAGTGTAGTAAATTATTTAATATGTTTCTTTCAACCATACTCTGTAAATACCATTTCCTGATGGGTGAGGGTAAGAGAAGTTGGGGAGAAGATACTGATAGGATTATGTTGTGAAGCGCTGTTAATGTTGATTGCCATCATGTTGGATAGCAAATGAGCTATCTCAGAAGCATAAAGGGAATATTATTACCAGCAAGAAATAAGAGCCAGAATTTGAGTGTGTCTTTAGAACCCTAAGAGCCATGCATATTGAACGTCCTTGATCCAGGAAATAGCTTTGACACAAGAGTAGTGGTAGAGAAGGAGTAGCAGGAGAACCAGTCATTAGAGCATAAGACAGGGCAGTGGACTTCACAGCCCACAGAGAAAGTAAGTACTTAGGGACAGGTAGCTGACTTGTGGAGTGGAGTGCGTCTGAGCACTGAGTTGAGGGAGCTGGGTTTGCTCACCCATGGAGCTGGAGCTGGAGTTAAATGCCTTTGTGTTGATGCTCATAGCTCAGTAGCATACCCTTTGGACACTTATTGGCAGCACTAAAAGAGTTTTTTAACATTGTCCAAGGAGGGCAGAGGCCAGGCCAAGAGACTGAAGGTCAGAGATAAGCCTGCCTATGGACAATGCAGAGAAGAGACTGCCCTGACTGAACAACTGTATACTGTGCACTTCTAACTTGAATTGTAATCTGTTGACTTTCCTAATAAGCCCCATAATCATGAGCATTGTCTTTGAATTCTGTGTAGTCATCGTAGTGAATTATCAAACCCAGACACAAAAGTAGAGAGTTCTGTGGGAGGGACAGCTAGTTTCAGAGTTGGTAAGGAAAGTCGGGACATGGAGGAGTGTCTGAGCTCTGTCTTTTGACAATTAGCCTTGGGAAGCAGGGAGGTGAGATACAATATTATTTTCCTAGAACGTTTCCATAAATGTTGTATATGTCTGTGTATATGTGTGAATGAGTGAATGTATATGTATTCATTCTACAGATATTCCTTCTGCTTTTTTAATTTCTTGTCATTCTGCTTTAATATATATTTTAGTTTTATGAAGTTGTAGATCATGTAAAATATGAAACACATGTACCATCAGTTTCTAAATAAAGTGGATTTGATATATAAAAGATAATTTTTATTTCACTTCAGCTTTAAATATACCTTTCTCTCTTGAAAGAATTTCAGAATATGAATGTTACATTAATTTGTATAAGCTTTGATTTAACAAGTCTCTTGATTAAATACTCTTATGATCAAAGAGGAATAACTTGGTGTGATTATGCTCTCTGAATACATTTTCCCATAACTGTGTATGTCTGTGAATTTTTGGCAAGATGTTTCTATTGTAGGGAGAATAAAATCATTAACAGATTAAAACAGGTTAAAATAAAGTAATTTCATTTTAACCAAATACTTTTCTTTCTTCTTCTTCTTTTCATGCTTTTCTTTAAGTATTAATGCAAGAGTTCAGAAATGGGTGAAATTATATCAGGAGCACAAGAGAAGCAGAGCAGAGTGATGGAGTATCTACAACTGGGTGATGGAGAAGCTTAAAAACTGCTCACATCAAAGCCAGAAGAAAGAAGAGAAAGAGGCCCTTTCTTGTACAGAAAGATCATGATTATGACAATGCTTATACTAGAACTTTTCTAGTCAGACATTGTTCTATGTCAATACCAGTAAGCCTTACAGGACAAATAGATCAGCAAATTAGAAGTTTTAACTAACATAATTTTGAACATGGTCTATGATGTGTCTATAGATGCCTGAAACAGAATTCCTGACACATCTCACTTGGATGAAAGAAAGAAGGAAGGAAATTGTGGTAGTTATATAATTTCATGTCAACTTAAAGATTTAGAAAAGTGGTATTCAATCTGTCGATCAGTGACTCCTTATGGGTGTGACTTTCGGGGTACCTCCCCCCTCTCTCTGCCTTCACCTTCCTGCTGGCAGGCCTTGATTACTATCAGACCCCAGTGATGAGTCCATTGCTATTGGTTCCACAAGACTTTGCACCCACTAGCCTGTCATATTTCTGCATTCTTCATCATTGCTTGTAACTGCATGAGTCTGAACAGGGACTTATGGGCTAGCACGGACTTGAGTTGGACTGAGCTAGAATGTTTTCTTGATGTATGATTACTTCTTGATATAAAACTCTTTATAATACATATATGAGTGTCCCTGAATTTGTTTCTCTAGTCAACCAGGCCTAACACAGAAATCCTTCTAGTTATCAACTCTTTTTACAAAAATAACTAGGTACCTTTCTGTGAATGAATTATTACTTCTTTTTGTTTTTTAACTACATAACAGCAATTATCACCAAGGTTGTTAACAATATTTTAGACGAGTGGCCCCTGCATGGTGTAAATAGATACACTCTCAACTACTATTCTAGAGATAGGCAGTTCAAACCCACTCAGAGGCACCTTAAAAGACAACCTGGCGAGCTGCTTCTAAAACGTCACAGACATGAAAATCCTAGGAGGGACAGTGCTATTCTGCACACATGAGGTTGCCATGAGTAAGAGTTGGTTCAAAAGTAATTAACAGCTACAATATTATCAATGAAAACAGCAGTAATTCAGTGTTAGGACTGTCCTTATATACAGCCACCCACATTTGTTAATGGAGGTTTGTGTGTTGTTATAATGCTGAATAGATTCCTGGGGGGGCCTCCCCAACTAACACATACTTAGAAAAAAGGTCTGACAATCTAATTCCAAAAAGCCAGTCATTAGGAAGCCTAGCGATCACAACGGTCAGTTTTCCAATGTTCATTAAGCTAGCTCAAGAGCAACTAACACCACCAACGTCTAGTTGACAGTGTCACGTATTTTCTCAAAGCTTTTTGTGTTTCAAGAAGGAAATTATCGCATTTATCAGCTGGCTCTCCTCCAGTTTTTCTGAAAGTTTCCTTTTAATATTCACATCTGGCAGTAAAATAGCTCCCTTGCCCAGGTATTGACATTACATGTAATAGCTTACAGATGGCCAGTGAGCCACCTTGTCCCAAATAGGCACATCCTTGGGGTCAGTTTGCCCATCTGCATCAGATGTCTGGGTCAGAACTCAAAAGAATCCATGTTTCTGATTCTCTGCCCAGATTTGCCTTCAGTTCATGATAAAACTGCTTTCAGAGGGGGAAATCCTACTAAAGCCGACCTCTTATCCAACACACTGAAATGGAATTGCCCGCATCCTCTGTTCTTCACATTGGACAACATAAAATCAACTTGTTGGGGAAAATAACATACTGAGCTATTTCTGTGTTCCACAGTGCATGTACTAAAGACTTTAGCATTAGTTTAGATTTCACCTGTAAAACAAGGTAAATGTCCTTGATTCCACACTTTTGAGAAAAGTGTAGGGAACATTAAAATTATTTCTGCTTTTGCACGACCTTGAAAACTAGTCCCTAGACACTCACCCTCTGCCCTGTGGGATAATCCAGCCACACATGTGGAAGGTGTGGGGTGCTATCGGTACGTTGGATCCACCCACCACCAGGAAAATTCCTAGAAGCATCTGTTCATGGAATCGGATTTGTCTTGCTCTCATATTTTTCTCTAACATCTCATGTTCTTTTGATGTGGTTACATTGAAGATTGAAGACTAAACAAAGAAATCCTCAGGGAAAGCAAACACTAGCTCCTTTCTTCTGCTCCCAGTGAGTGCATTCACTGTTGTCTTTCTTTCAATGAGCTCTCATCTGCTGAGCATGTGTCATCCGAGTCTTGTTTCTATGTAAGAAGCTTTTTGTTGCCTTCTATTCTTTAACAACCACAAAGCATGCTAACATAGTAGCCCATTTCCAACACATATTTAAAAATTTTGTCCAGAAATATATTTGTAACCTGACTACTAGAGATGTCTTTAAGGGTTGAAAAGTCACAGCCTTAGAACAGGGACGAGTCAGTGAATCAGACATCTCTCTGCCCAAATATAAGAATAAGCTAGAGATAAGTAAGTATTAAATCAGTGGAGATGGGTAAAATATCTACTTTCCCCAACCACGTCTCCACTTACTGATTTGTTTGACTACTTGCCCACACATTTTTCCCAGACACCTCGGAGGGATTTTAAATAAGAAGCTTTTCTGTGAGCCATCTGGCGGCTTCCTGGAAAGCAGCAAGGCGAGATGTCTCTGCTCAGGGCGATTGATTAGATTTCTAGGGGAACCTTTCAAAGCTAGCCATTTACAATGAGATGCTCACAGTGGGCCAAACTTTTAGGTAGCTGTGGTTGAACCAATAGGAATATTGGGAATCAACACATCAAATAAAATGAGTTTCTCGGGGCATGAAGAAGTGTAAAAGAATTAGCTATAGTAACACTAAAGTCTTATGTGAAAGGAAAGAGGAAACAGAAGTTGCAGATGCAGGTACAAAACACGGTTGTCACAAGCATTTAGCAGCACTTGCTGGGTCACAAAAGAACACTGGTGGCGTCGTGGGTCAGACGTTGGACAGCTACAAGGTCAGCGGTTTGAAGCCATCAGCTGCTCAGAGGGAGAAAGAGGAGACTTTCTGCTCCGGGAAAGAGTTACAGTCTCCAAAAACAACAGGAACGGTTCTTCCCTGTCCCAAAGGGTCACGATGAATCCAAATCAACACGATGGCAGTGAGTTTAGGGTTTGGTTTTCTGTGTCACCATGTGAAGACACTAATCGGACTATGGTAGAATTGTCACCGTCCATGTGGGAGGCCTGGGTTTAATTTCCAATCAATGCACCTCATGTCTAGTCCCCACTCGCCTTTCCATGGATCCTTTTGAGTTGCTATGATGGTGAAGAGGTTTCCTCAAAGCTTCCAGAACAGGGCAGGCTAGATGCAAGGCCTTGTGATTTACTTCAGAAAATAAGCCAATGAAAATCCTTTGGATTATAGAAAATCATAGAAATGTTGCAGGACTTGGAAATGTTTTGTTACATTGTGCATGAGGTCAGCAGCAGCCAGGAGCCAACTCAATGATAGAGCATAACAACCAGGTAGCAGGTGGCTGAGATGGCAAAGGCATGAGTTCTTCATCTGAGGAACTCTTGCTGTCTTATTGGGTAGAAAGTCAGATACGCAAATACAAGTGTGTCACAATTAATTTAGCAGGTTATTGAAATAATACAGAAAATACACAGGAAGAAAAAGGAAAAGGCTTGAATTCATTGGACTGAGATTTAAACACAACAGGAGTGAGATTTTTAAGTCATCATTATTCTTTTTGACTAATTCCATATGAAAATTTAGAGAGAAGCAAAGTGGCCTGAAGGAGAAATTTTGATTAGCTCGTCCTCTCTGCACTCATATAAAAGTCAGGGGAAGGAAAATATCTTATAAGAAACAGAATAGACCAAGAACAGCTTCTGGACAACACCAAGCTTCAGGAGAGAACGGAATGAGAGAAGCTGATGAAGGAGACTGAGAAAAGTAACAGTTGGTGAGGAAGGAGACCAAAGCAGAGTGGCTATGGGATGCCAAGTCGTTTCAAAACAGAGGGAGCAGACAGTTGTATCAAATGTCTCAGAAAAGTTAAATAAGGCCTAAAAAATAATCTTGGGACTTTAAATTTAGGAACTTGTTATTGAACTGAGCCACACCAGGCAACAGAGCCTTGAAAACAACAGTGCATGCTGGGAATATTGACGTTTTGGGAGGCATTTGATATATCAGCCAATATAATATTAACAAAAGAATTTAACAAATCACATTGACTGAAAACTGAAATGTTGACTCAATATTTAATCTAAAGTTCTATGCAAAATAAATCAAGTCATCTGTGTTAGTCTGGGTTGACTAGAGAAACAAATTCATAGACACTCATATGTGTATAAGAAAGAGCTTTATATCAAAGAGTAATTGTATATTAAGAAACCATCCCAGCCCAGGCCAGATCAAGGCCATAAATCCAATATTACCCCATATGTCTGATACTAGTTGTGGTAGTTACATAATCTGCTGTCAATTTGAGAGGATTTCAAGTGAAGGGGTGGAATCTGGTCTGTCAATCAAGATATAACAAATGAGACCTCTGTGTGGGCATAGCCTTATACCGAGAATGCTGGGAACTTCTGAATTTCCTCCATGGAGTTGGAAAACACACTCTTTCTATTCACTCCCTGGAAGATACTCTACTGACAAGATATATGGACCTATGCTAGTGCCCTGAGCTGAAGAAGCCACATGGAGACCTCTGCCAGTGCTGAGATGCTTATACTGCCACTGTGTCCAAAGACTTTCTACCCACTGGCCTGCATTCGGCATCATTGCATGTGTTTCATGAGTCTGAAAAGGACTTTGTAGATCAGCATTGGATATATGGGCTAATATCAAATTTATGGGCTTGGACTGGACTGGGTTTGGATACTTTCTCAATGTACAATTACCCTTTATACAAAACTCTCTTATACACATATGAGTTTTTATGGGTTTGTTTCTCTAGTCTACCCGGATTAACAAAGCAGTCTATAATTTCCTCTTCAGATTCATGTAACACATGCAATGATGCCAAATGCAGGAAAATCACAGGCCAGTGGGTGGAAAGTCTTGTGGATCTAGTGGTGGTGGAAGAATCTCAGCACTAGCAGGGGTCTCCACATGGCTCCTCCAACTCCAGGGCTCTGGCTCCATCAGCATAACTCCAGATGTCTTGTCAACAGAAATGTCAAGCAGAGACTGTGTCAAGCAGTGAACTATTTGTCTCCATAGCACCTCCAAATGAGGTCATCAACCTGCAACCTGATTAACAGGCTAAGCCCCATCTCATCACTCTTAATAATCTTAAATTGACACCAGATTATGTAACTACCACATCAACAATAAGATGTGGTGATTTTGTCAATGTTTTCAAAATATTCTTAATCCAATAAACTGGGACACCAGAACCTTAAAAAGACCATATGAGTCAGACATGAACACTTTGTTTGCTGTGTCATTAAGAAATTTAGTGCATCCCCAAAAGAGAAGGGCTAGGATCTGCTTTGGAGATGGAAAAGGGAGAAAGGAGACATCATCGACCATGAAGAAATACATCAACATTTTAATCAAAATTCCATCAATGTTTTTATCAACATTCTAAACTACATCGTGCATTCTGATGGATTAAAAAGACAATTTTTTTCCTCTTAGTGTCTTGGATTTTAGGCATGTTCTTAAGATTATTGGGGGCAGTGATTCATAAAGTTGCTTTGGATTGACTGAATCCATTATAGTTTCCTAGATATGGTGTTCCACTCTATTTTTGTTTATTAAGTTATTTATTACTTTATCTTCCTAGTTTTAAATATAAGAATTTAGATCCACAAATTACAGAATAAGATTAAAAAGGTAAGAAATGTTTGTTTGGACTCAGGGGGATATGGGGGCTGGCAGGGCTTGGCAGCTCATTAGTCCCATTCAGAAAACCTCCATAACGGTCAGCAGACAGACCTAGAACTATTTATTGGCTTTGTTTTACCTCTTTTTTTTTTTTCATGTGTACCTATATAAGATATACAGGATAAATATTCCTGAGGAGGAGAAAACAACGGGACCAATGGTGCTGGGAGACATAAGAGAAGAGGATGTGGGGGTAACGGAGGGGAAGAGCCAACAAACCCAGGGACAGGGAACAACCAAAGATCTAAAATCAATGGTGAGGAGGGCATAGAATGTCTCGTGGGGGTTGATCGAGTGCAATGTAACTGAGAGGAATTACTGAGAGCCAAATGAAGGTCCAACATGATAGTGGGACAGGAAGAGAGTAAAAGGAAATAGAGAAAAGAACTAGGAGGCAAGACATTTATTGAGATTTAAATATAGGCATGTACGTTTGTAAATATATTAATATATAATGATAGAGATATAGGTCTATGTATTTATATTTACAGGTTAAAATTAACAGGCAGACATTGGGCCTCTACTCAAGTAAGTTCTCCCTCGATTCAAAAACATTTTGTTCTAATAACCTGGCATTCTGTGATGTTCACCCTACCAACACAAACCCTAAAGTCAAAATGGGTGCATAAATAAATGTGGAGAAGATAGCTGATGGTACCCGGCTATTAAAAAATATAATGTCTGTGGTCTAAAAGGCTTGAAGTTAAACAATGGCCATCTAGCAGGAAAGCAACAAAGCCCACGTGGAAGAAGCACCTCAGCCTGTGTGATCACGAGATGTCAATGGGATCAGGCATCAGGCATCAAAAGACTCAAAATAAATAACAATATGATGTTTATGAAGGGGTTTAGAGTGTATACCAAAAGCCCACCTGTAGACAATTGGACATCCCTCACAAAAGGGTCACAAAGATTTATAAATTATTATGGGTTCGGGAGGGAGGAAGGGTGGAAGAGAGAGGGGGAAAAGTGAAGAACTGGTATCAAGGGCTCAAGTAGAAAAAAATGTTTTAAGAATGATGATGGCAACAAATGTACAAATGTGCTGACACATTGAATGGATGTATGGATTGTGATAAGAGTTGTGTGAGCCCTCAATAAAATTATTGATAAAAATGAGAAGAAAAGAAGGGTCACAAGGAAGAGACAAGTCAGCAAGAGTGCAGCATAGCACCAATGAAACACACAACATTCCTCTAGTCCTTTAATGCTCCTATCCCCCCACTATCATGATCCCAGTGCTACCTTACAAGTCCAGTTAGACCAGAGCATGTACACTGGTACAGATAAGAGCTTTCAACACCTAGAATCCAGGGCAGATTTAACCCTCAGGAACAGTAATGGGAGCAGCAATACCATGAGTGTAGGGGGAAGATAAGGGGAGAAAGGGGAGAAAGGGGGAATCAATCACAATGATCGATGTATACTCACCACTACCACCCAAGGGGGACAAACAACAGAAATGTGGGTGAAGGGAGACAGCAGATGGTGTAAGATATGAAAGTAATAATTTATAATTTATCAAGGGGTCACAAGGGTGAGAGGATGGAGCTGGGAGGGGAAAAAAAGGAGCTAATACCAAGGGCTCCAGTAGAAAGTAAATGTTTTTAAAATTATGATGGCAACATATGTATAAATGTGTTTGATACAATTGACATATGGATAGTTATAAGAGCTGTAACAACCCGCAATAAAATGACTTATATATTAAAAAAAGAAAATTGGCCAGTGATATCAATTCTGAGATAGCTAAAAGCAAATTTGATTCACAGGTGATTTCCGTTTAGGTCAATACCTTTTTAAAGTTTTGTTTTCTGATTTATTTGTATAGTCTACCTTTGTTCAGTATAAAAATGCTGAATATTTGCATTGCCTCACACTTCAACACTGTTGAATCAATGGGCTATATGAAATAGGTAGAACCTAAATTCCATTAAAGGAAATAAAATATGCATACACCAAATGACAATAATTACATATAAGCCATCTTAGTAATAGTGCAGGAATGAGGGGGAAAAGTGATTTCATATAAGGCCTCAATTGATAGCCAAGCTAGAGGCAGTTATCCAGATGATAAATCTTATTTAAAGGTTTTCAGATGTAGAATGTTTGCTGAAAAGCTGAGTTATAATAGAAATATTTTCTGTAAAGGTAATTGTAGTAGTTACATAGTTTCATGTCAACTTGAAGATATAAAAGTGTAGGTCTGGAATCTAGCCTATCAATCAGGTCACAGCTTGATGATACTTCCTGGTGGGTGTGGCCTTCTCATAAGAGGATCCTGGGAACTTCCTTTCTCTCTCGCTGCCTTCACCTTCCCATTGATGCCATGGGAAGACATACACAAGCCCTAGAGATATGTACACCCTCATTGGATTCACAAGACTTTGCACCCAGTGGCTGGTGATGTTGCTGCATTCTGCTTCATTGCATGTAACCTCTTCAGTCTGAAGAGAGACTTATGGACTAGTATCAGACTTATGGACTAGTATCAGACTTATGGACTTGAGTTAGCCTGGGCTGGGATGTTTTATTGATGCACAATTACTTCTTGATATTAAGCTCACTCTTACACATTTATCAGTGTCCTTGGATTTGTTTCTTTAGTCAACCTTGTGTAACACAGTAATTATTATTAATATAGTTATTGATAAGTCCTATGAGTCAGTCCAAGTATGGTGACCCTATGCACACCAGAATAAATCACTGCATATTCCTTCATGATTCTCACAATTATTGCTATGCTTGTGCTTATTGTTGCAGTCACTATGTAAACTCATTTTGGTAAGTATTTAAACAATGGACAATCTAAAACAGATGGTCATCATCAATAAAGAGTGCTGGCAAAGTTGTATCTCCATCTGCAGAGTGAAATAGGACCCAAATCTCACCCTATTGGATCAAAGACCTAAATGTAAATCCTAGAGTTATAAATATCATCAGTGAGAAAAGAGGGACAAACTTGCAGGTCCTACTGCAGGGCATAGATAAATTATAAAATATAATGAAGGAAACACCCACAGAAGACAGAATAGATGACTGGATCTACTAAAGCTATGAAGTGCATGTGCCTCAACAGACTTTATCAAAATAAAAGAGAGATCCCTTGGAGTGGGGAAAAATATTTAGCAAGGTCATGAGACAGGGAACTAATCTCTACGATCGATAGAAAACTACACTAGCTCAATAAAAAGAAAGAAAAATGATAATCCAATTAAACAGTTGGCAAAGGACATGAGCAGATAGTTCACCAAAAATTCCACCCAAATGGATAACAAATATATGAAAAAGTTCGCACTATCACTAGCCATTCAGTTGAAGCAAATAAAAGCAACCTAATACCAACAATGAGAGCCAATGGGGGAAAATCAAATGCCGGAGAGGGTGTGCCGAGATTGGACCTTTAGTACACTGCTGGTGAGTCTGTAAATATGTACAAATTTTGTGGAAAGTAATATGGCATTACCTCAAACAATTGGAAATAAAAATTCCATATGAACCAGCAATACCTCTGCGGGGTATATATCTTATAGAAGTAACAACAGTAACACAAACAGACACAGGCATACCCATGTTCATCTCACCACTGCTTACTATTTGGAAATAGTCCAAATTTCCATCAGTAGAGTAACAGATAAAGAAACTTTGATACTTACAAATAGTGGAATATTATTAGTCACTAAAAAACAATGAGACTGTGAGGCATTTCACGATATGGATAGACCTGGAGAACATTAGGCTGAGCAAAGTTAGGCAATCACAAAAGGACAAATATTATATGAGACCACTATTATAATTATGCATACCAAAACAAAGACTGGCACACTAAAGGGAACAGATTTTGGAGTTTCGCCCAGGAGGGAGGGGCAGGGTCCAAAGACAAAGCAGTGGATGAGAAGGTTAGCAGGCATGGACTTGAATGAAAGGTAGAATGGAGGTCCTTCCTAAGAGAGAGAAAGGAAATCAGGAGAGGAAATTGGAATTGGATATGGGGGGACCTATTTATTAGTGGTTTGAACTTTTTAATGCAGAGTTGATGGTTTGAAATGTAAACACCCACCTTCTTCTCAATAAAAAAATTCTTTTTAGAAAACAAATAAAATAACAAAAGTGTTCATCGGAGTTGAATCCTTTCACCAAATTGATTCAATCTGCCTGCTGAGCAAATAATCCCAAACACTGGACTATATGAAGGAAAATGTAAATTAAGGTTGAATATTCATCAACAACCTGGTATGATAAAACAGATTTGCTTACTGAAAACAGCATCACTATAAAGGACAAAAAGATGGACTTTTTCAGGGATTTCCTTTTACTTGGATACGTAATCAACAGTGTCCATGAACGAAGCAGTGAAGAACTCAAAGATTCTTTATTGGGTAAATCTGTTGCAATATTCCTTCTTAAAAGTGTTGAGAGTATCGGTATCAGGAGGGAAAGGGAAAAGTGGGTGGATAAAGGGGGAACAGATCACAATGATCTATATATAACCCCCTCCCAGCAGACGGACAACAGAAAAGTGGGGGAAGGTGACAGAGGATGACGTAAGAAGTGAAAATAATAATCTATAACTTATCAAGGGTTTATGAGGGAGAAAGGGTGGGAGAGGGAGGGGGGAAATGAGGAGCTGATATCAAGGGCTCAAGTAGAAAGAAAATGTTTTGTAAATGATGATGGCAACAAATGTACAAATGTGCTTGACACAATGGGAGGATGTATGGATTGTGATAAGAGATGTATGAGCCACCAATAAAATGATTTAAAAAATGTTTTTAAACTGAAGAGTTGTCAAGTTCTCATTTGAGAACTAGGATGAACCTAACCTAAGCCATTGTACTTTCAGTTTCTTAATCAGCATGTAAAAGGGTAGAATATAAATAAGGAAGATTGGATAAATCATGCATTTGGATTAAGGTGCTAGAGCATATAGAACATAATAAGGAATGGCAGAACTATCAAATCTCTCTTGGAGGAAGTACAACCAGATGCTTCGTAGAATAAAGAGTGGAGAGACTCTGTATACTGTGCTTTGAACGTGTTACAAGAAAGGATCAGTCCCTGGAGAAGTGTATCATACTTGGCAGAGAGTCAGGGAAAGGAAGACCCTCAGCAAGATAGATGAACACATGACTGCAAAAATGGACTCAAGCATAAACATGGTTTTGGGAATAACACAGGACTGGGGATTGTTTCTGTTCAACATCGGGTTACCACTACTGTCTCCACGGCACCTACAGTACTCACATGCAGTTGTAAAAACATAACCAAATCAAAACTAAATTTACGGTTTTCATGTCAAGTTTGATTCATATGAAATTTATGGAAATCCTACCCCATAGGATTTCCAAAGCTGTGCATCTTTATAGCAGCAGGTTGCCACATCTCGTTCATATGGAGCAGCTGGTAGGTTTGAATGACTGACTTTTGGGCTATCAAGTGCCACTGGGGGTCTGTGTAGAATAACAAAAATCCCACATATTTTTCACCTGGTTTCTCATACAATTATATTAAATCTAAGATATTGATTTTGATACGGTCAACACAGTTTTATTCAGATGTCACCAGCTCTGAAATCCCTCATTTGTGTATTGAGCTTTACACACTTTCATCCCACCACTTGTCTGTCAGTTTGTCGTACTGTGGTGGCTTGTGTGTTGCTGTGATGCTGGAAGCTATGTTGCCGGTATTTTAAGTGCCTGTAGGGTCACCAAGTTGAACAGGTGTCAGCTGAGCTTCCAGACTAAAACGGACAACAAAGGACTTCAGCTCCCCACTTGGAGGAAGAAACCACTGAAAACTTTAAGCAGAGCTTCAAAGCATTCTGAAATACTGAAAATAACATTGTCAGTGATACTGGCAGCAGAGGGGTCCCTCAGGTCTGAGGGCATTTGAAATAGGACTAAAAGGCAGCTGATTTCTTGGATGGGAATCTACCATTGTGACCTGAGTCAGGTAAAGCCTGTGGAAGAGGAGCCTTCAGATCTTCATTTGCTGATGAGGCCTGACTCAAGAAAGAGAAACAGCTGGAAAAAAAATCTTCAAATGACTGGAACACGCAAGACGGAAAGTATAAATTTAGGAAAATTTTAAGTGGTCAAAAAATGAAATGGAATGCATGAAAATTGATATCCTAACCATTAGTGAGCTGAAATAGACTGCTATTGGACATTTTGAATCTGAAAATCATATAATTTACTGTGCCAGGAATAACACAATCAAGAGGATTTGGTGTAGCGTTCATTGTCAAAAAGGATCTTGATAAATCCACCATGAAGTACAATGCTATCTGTGAAAGGATTATATCTATTTGCCTTCAAGGAAATTCAATAAATTATTCAAATTCATGCACCAACCACAAAAACTAGATGAAGAAATTGAAGGATTCTACCAAAAACTTCAATCAAAAATTGATCAGACATGCAATCAAGAAGAATTGATAGTTATTGGTGAGTGGAATGCAAACTTTCGAAACAAAGAGGAAATAAGAATAGCTGGAAACTATGGACCTGGTTGTCAAAATGAAGTTGGAGAATGCATGATAAATTTTGCAAAATCAATGACTTGTTCATAGCAAATACTTTTTCAACAACACATGGACTTCAGGACTCAAACCCCACCTGTAAGATAAATGGACATTCCCTCACAGAAAGGTCACACAGAAGGGATGATAGATCCAGGGTGCAGTATAGCACTGATGAAACATATAACTATCCTCTAGTTCTATAATATTTGCTCCCCTTACTATAATGGTCTTTTACCTCATTAATCTTGTTAGACCTGCATATGTTCATTTGCATAATAAAGATAGTTCAATTCAGGAAATCCAAGATAGATAAACCCTTCAGAAATAGCATCTTAAAGGTCTGAAGATAAACAAGCAGCCATCTAGCTGAAAAAAAATAAAACCCACATGGAAGAAGCACACCAGCCTGTCCCGACTCAATCACTGAGGACAAAGCGGGTACATAAGCAAACATGGTGAAGAAAGCTGATGGTGCCCGGTTGTCAAAAGACATAGAATCTGGGGTCCTATAGGCTGGAAGATAAACAAGGGGCCATGTAACTGAGAAACAACAAAGCCCACATGGAAGAAGTACACCAGCCTGTGAGATCACCTGATCAAAGGGATCAGGGATCAGGCATCAAAGACCCCCCAAAAAATCATAGCATTGTGAATAAGGGGGAGGGTGGAGTGGGGACCCAGGGACCATTTGTGGGAAATTGGACATCCCCTTGCAGAAGGACTCAGGGAGGAGACAAGCCAGTCAGGGTGCAGTGTAGCAATGATGAAATACACAATTTTCTCTAGTTCTTGAATGCTTCCTCCCCACCACTATCATGATCCCAATTCTCCCTTACATATCCGGCTGGACCGGAGGATGTACACTGGCACAGATAGGAACTGGAAATACAGGGAATCCAGGACAAATGAACCCCTCAGGACCAGTGGTGAGAGTGGTGATACTGGGAGGGTGGAAGGAAGATGAGGGAGAAAGGGGGAACAGATTACAAGGATCTACATATAACCTCCCCTCTGGGGGAAGGACAGCGGAGAAGTGAGTGAAGGGAGACGTCGGATGGTGTAAGATATGACAAAATAATAATAATTTATAAATTATCAAGGGTTCATGGGGGAGGGGGGAGGAAGGAGGGAGGGAAAAAAATGAGGAGCTGATACCAAGGGTTCAAGTAGAAAGCAAATGTTTTAAGAATGATGATGGCAACGTATGTACAAATGTGCTTGACACAATTTATGTGTGTATGGATTGTGATACAAGTTGTATGAGCCCCTAATAAAAAATAAATAAATAAAAATACTATGGTTAGTGTTACTCAACCCTACTGCCATTTAATTAATTCCAACTCTGCATATTGTAAATTGATAATGAGATTTCCTGCAATCCTGATGCTGTGTTCTTCTTCTTATAGTCCAGTTTATCAGATTATTTGCTCAGCATACACATTGGATAAGCATGGTGAAACAACCCTGACACATGCCTTTATTGATTTTAAACCATCCAGTTCTTTTTTTTTCAAGTTGTTTCTTTTACTGTTATTATTAAATAGTTTTAATGGGGGCTTTTACATCTCCCATCACAGTCCATTGTGTCAAGCTCATTTGTACATATGCTGCCATCATCATTTTCAAAACATTTTCTTTCTACTTGAGCCCTTGATATCAGCTCCTCATTTTCCCCCTCCCTCTCCCACCCTCCCTCCCTCATAAACCCTTGATAAGTTATAGATTATTATTTTCATATCTTACATCATCCTCTGTCACCTTCACCCACTTTTCTGTTGTTCGACCCCCTGGGAGGGGGTTATATGTTGATCCTTGTGATCGATTCCCCCTTTCACCCCCCACCTTCCCCTTATCCTCCTGGTATTTCTATTCTCATTGTTGGCCCTGAGGGCTTTATCTATCCTGGATTCCTTGTCTTGCAGGCTCTTATCTGTAGCAGTGTGCATGTTCTGGTCTAATCTGATTTGTAAGGTAGAATGGAGGTCATGATAATGTGGGGAAGGAATCATTAAGAATTAGAGGAAAGTTGTATGTTTCATCGGTGCTATACTGTGCCCGGACTGGCTCATCTCTTCCCTGTGACCCCTCTGTGAGGGGATGTCCAATTTTCTACAGATGCTCACCTTCCCAACACAATAGCTGAAGACAAAGTGGGAGCATAAGCAAAGGTGGTGAAGAGAGCTGATGGTGCCCGGCTATAAAAAGATATAGTATCTGGGGTCTTAAAGGCTTGAAAATAAACAAGTGGCCATCTAACTGAGAAGCAACAAAGTCCACATGGAAGATCATGAGGTGTCGATGGGATCAGGTATCAGGCATCTAAGGCCCAGAACAAAATCATACCCAATGTGAGGGGGGTTTGGGGGGACTGTGGAGTAGAGACCCAATGCTCATCTGTAAACAATTGGACATCCTTATTCCATTTGAATGACTGACTCTGGGACTGTCTATAGGCTCCACGTAAGCCCGATGAAACACTCTAGAATTCCCCTTCTTTGCAATGTTATCCATAACTCATTACGGTTCACTCAGTCCAATGCCATTTTATAAACAATTAAAAACTGGTTAATATCTCTCTGGTATTCTCTTATTTCAGCAAAGATCTTTCTTAGTCCTCTGTGCACAAATCTTGTCACTAAATAAACAGGAATAACTTCTGAACTAGTTGAGAGGGGTGAAACAGGACCTTGACTAGTTAGACGTCTATAAGCCATGATTTTTTGCATTTTTCTGTGATATTTTAGAATGGGGATCTAGCAAAACAATTTTCCTTTTGTTTTATTTTTCTCATTTGTTTAAAAAAATTGCCATTGAGTGGACTCCAATTTCTGTCAATTTCATCTGTGTCAGAGAAGACTTATGCCTTATAGGGTTTCCAATAACTGATTTTTCAGAAGTATGCTACCAAGCCTTTCTTATAAGATGCATCTGGCTGGGTTTAAACCTCCAACTTTTCATTTGGCTACTGAGCTCTTAACTTGTCGCGCCACCTAGAAACTCTCATTTATAAAGCTAGGTTTGGAATGACCAGTTTTCGAGTGAATCCTCCACAAATCTGCTTTCCCAGTTCTAACACTGGTAGTTCTCTTTAGTTGAAGAAAAAGGCTGGTGTAACAGAAAAGCAATTTGTATGTCTGAACGATGAAAAGATAGAGTAGGCTGAAGGATTTTCTGCTGTGCTTTGACCATGCTATCTTGAGAGCAAATAGGCACATTAGACCTTGTTATGCCAGCCAACAAAGGACCAGCCTTCCCGTCAACTCTTCACCCCACAGTCTGCTCTCCTGTCATGCCCTCAATGATAGCACTGACGTTTTATATTATGCTTTAACAGAGCCACTAAAATCCTGTTCAGCACAGTCATTACATTTTAATTTCCTGAAAACTCTAAATAGGATTATAATGAATATATTTGTTAGAACATTGAATCGCCTATCATTTTAAAATCACATCCAAACTGTTCTAAATATGGAGATGTAGGCAAATAATTTATCTCCCTTTATATAACATCTACTTTCTCTCAATTACAAATATAGTCCTCAGGTATAGGTCCATTAACCTTTGGAAAGAAAAGAAGAAAATGAGATAATTTTCTGAGAGTGAGTTAAACTTGCATTCTTTACAATAACATAATTTTTCTTACTTGTAATAAGTGTTACAATCTATGATTTTAATATATTTTCCTTTTTAAATTACTCCCCCTTTATTTCATAAATGAGAGGTTTCTCTAGTTAATACATATTATCAGAATTCCATGACGTTATTATCAAAATTCATGATTATAATAAAAAATCAGAATATAGAATTTGTGGTAGTCACCTAATCTTATGTCGATTTAAGGATTAAGAGTGTAGGGTTGGGGTCTAGGCTGTCAATCTGGAGACAGCCAATGAGACTTCTCTGGGCATGGCCTTCTCCTGAGAATTCTGGGAAATCTGGTACTTCCTCCTTGGAGGCCGAAGACCCTTTCTCTCTCTCTGCTACTCCCTGAGAGACATTGCAGAAGATAAGCCACATGGATGCAACGAGATCTAGGAAGCTAGAGAAGCCACAGAGAGACCCCTGCCAGCACTGAGAGGCTTACAACGCCACTGGACCCAAAGACTTTCTACCCACTGGCTTGTGATTGTCCTGCATTTGACTTCATTGCATGTGTTTC
>NW_022111372.1:5154696-5163548 GCF_000313985.2 Echinops telfairi | reverse complement strand
TAAGCCATTTATAGTGCTTTCTAATTTAACTGTTTATTTCTTGTATTGTGTATTTATCTGTATATGATTTAACAGTTCATTTCTCATTATATATCTAATTATCTTTATAAATAAATATATTATATTATCAGGAATTTGGTTTTATCTCTCTAGAGAACCCTGTCTAGCACAATTGGAAAGCCTCGGAGACATACATGTTTTTCAATTGAGACAGACATCCACTGTTGTTCCATTAGTATTCCATAACCTTACCTTACTTACTTATAAGGGAACAATCAGAGCTATACAAGAGATATGGCATACCTGACCAAAAAAAAAACAACAAACCAGTTGCTATTTAAATGCCTTCAGCTTATGGGGACCCCTGAGTTTTAGCAAAGTACTGTGCTCTATAAGCTTTTCAATAGCTGATATTTCTGAACACATATCACCAGGCTTATTTTTTGAAGTGCCTCTGAGTAGCATTAATCGCCAACCTTCTGGGGAACAGCAAAGCACATTAACCATCAGTGTGACCTAGAGACTACAGAATGTCTGATACACAGGACTGAAAGCAAAGAAAATAAATATTTTGTAACATAAAGCTCATATCCCAGTGGCAACTTTGATAAACTATGTACATCCCTTTATTTTTAATTAATAAATCATTTTATTGGGGGATCTTACAGCTCTTATAACAATCTATACATCAATTGTGTCAAACACATTTGTACATATATTGCCATCATAATTTCCCAAAGATTTTCTTTCTGCTTGAGCCCTTGGTATCACCTCCTCTTTTTCCCTCCCCGGTCCTCCCACCCTCGTGAACCCCTGATAAATTATAAATCATAACCATTGTCATACCCATGTTTCTATTGTTTGTCCCCCTGGGAGGGAGCAGGGGTTGTATATTGATCATTGTAGTAGGTTCCTGTTTCTTCCCTTTCTCCTCCCACCCCACCTTCCCCCTACCCTCATGGTATCGCTACTGCCATTACTTCAAACACCCAGAGGGGTTTATCTGTCCTGGATTCCATATGTTGAGAGTTCTTATATGTACCAATGTACATGCTCCGGTCTAGCTGGATTTGTAAGGTAGAACTGCGGTCATGATATTGGGGGTGGGGGGGGGGCATTAAAGAACTGGAGGAATGTTGTGTGTTCTCTCAATGTTAGGCTGCACCCAAGTTAACTCATTCCTTCCTTGTGACCCTTCTGTGAGGAATGTCCAATTATCTACATTTGAGCTTTGGGTCTCCACTCCAACCCCCATCATTTGCACCAATATATTTGTTTGTTTGGGGTCTATTGATGCCTGATACCTGATCCTGTCCACACCTTGTGATCACACAGGCTGGTGTGCTTTTTCCATGTGGGCATTGTTGCTTCCCTACTAGACGGCCACTTGTTTAACTTCAAGCCTTTAAGACGCCAGACCCTATATCTTTTAATAGCCAGATACCGTCAGCTTTCTTCACCACTTTTGCTTATGCACCCATTTTGACTTCAACATTTGTGTCAGGAAGATGAACATCACAGAATGCTAGATTATTAGAACAAAGTGGTCTTGCATTGAGGTGGTACTTGGGTAGAGGCCCATAGCCTGTCTGCTACCTTAATACTTAACATTTAAATATATGTGCATGGACCTATATCCCTATCATTACATAGTAATATACTTGGTATGTGCATGCCTATATTTATACCTGTATAAATGTCTTTTGCCTCCTAATTCATCCTTCTATTTCTTTTTTCTTTCCTCCTGTCTCACCTCCAGGTTAGACCTTCATTGGCTCTCAGTACTTTCTCTCAAACATATTGCTCTTGTTCAAATCCCACCAGGCATTCTATGCCCTCCTTGCCATTTATTTTAGATCTCTTGTTCCCTTGTCCCTGGGTTTGCTGGCTCCTTCCTCCCTTTTTCTCACCTCCTCCTCTCCCATGTCCCCCTACAACCATCAGCCCCATTATTTTTCCTTGGGATTATTTATCCCATCTATCTTATATGGATAGATATGAGAAAATGAAAAAAGAAAGCCTATAAATAGTTCCAGGTGCTGACCCTTATGAATGTTTTCCAATCAGGTTTCAAGTGCCAAGCCCTGACCACTGATTCCAAAACCTATTTTCAGGATTCCTTGGAAACTTCATTTCTTTGCTCTCCTTGCTGCTCTGTTACACTCTCTGCATGCTTTGCTCCAGTGGGCGATGGGATGGATGGGCATTCTGGGCACAAACCCTGCACTGAGTCTCCAGTGCTGGCCCCTGCAATGCTGTGGGTCAGTGAGAGGCATCATGTCTCAATGTGGCAACAGTCCCATGGCCCTCTCTGTGCGTTGGCTCCTCTGGGCAGGAATGTCATCCTGGTGGGCCAGGATGCGGTCCTCTCTCTGTGTGAATGTGTCTTTCTCTCTTAGTTTGTTGCCGCGTGGTCTCGTCAGACCCGCCACTCTCCCTGGGCTGTGTCTTCAGTGCTGTCCTCTGCTGAGCACTCTTCTGGGGAGGGGGCGCAACATAGCTGGGACTGGGGCTGACCCCACAGACCTTTCTGTTAGGTTGCTGCTTCATGCTGGTGGATGGCCTTCGAGGCTCGGAAGAGGTCTGTTCCTTTTCTTGCTTTCCTGTGCACATCCCTTTTTAAAAATCTTCCAAATTTCTTAATTCCTTTTGGTAAAAGTAATAATATTCTTTTAAAAGTAACTTGTATTTTTCTCCACAAACAAAAAGGAAAAAGATGGACAAAAGACTAAAATTTAAAACCTATATCTAAAAAGATCATCAATGAAAAAATAAGGGAAAATGTAGGGACTCTTATACAGGATATAAATACACTATCAAACATAACCTGAAACGCACAAAACATAACCTGAAACGCACAAAACAATGGATTACTGGGACTTCCCTAAGGATTAAACATTTATGTGTATCGAAAGATTTTACCATGAGGAAAAGAAAAATCCACAGACAGGAGAAAAATTAGGGGCAATAATATATTGGGCAAGGAACAAATCTCTAAAATATATGAATTTCAGCACATCAACAAGAAAAAGTACAGTAATTCAACTTAAAGAATGGGCCTAAAACATGAACAGACACTTCACCAAAGAAGAAGCCAGGCAGCCAACAAATATGTAGAAGCTATTCAGGCAGCCAACAGATATATGAAGAAATGCTCACAATAACTGACCATGAAACTCAAAACAAATTCACTGCCAGTGAGTAGATTTCAACTTACAATAACCCTCAAGGGCAAAGTAGAACTGCCCCTGGGTGTTCCAAGACTATACATTTTTATGGGAGCAGAAAGCCTCATCCTTCTCTTGAGGTACATTTGGTGGGTTTGAATAGCTGATCTTGTAGTAACAACCAATCTGTAACTCTCTCTGTGACCGAAGCTCCCTCATTAACCATCAGAGAGCGATTCAAATCAAAATAATGAGATATCATCTCACCATTGAATTAAGTAAGGTTCAATTAAGTAAGGTTCAAGAAAACAAAAAGCCACAAATGCTGTGGTTGTGAGGTACCATCGAATTGGTTCCAACCTATAACAACACTGTGCACGGCAAACAAAACAGCGCCTGGTCCTGGGCCATCCTCACAATTGTTCCTACACTTGAGCCCATTGTTGTACCCACTTTGTCCATCACATGTTGGGGAGGGTCTAAAGAGAATGGACATCTCTATAAATCACTATAAAATGTGCAACCAGTATGGAAAATGGTATGACTCAGCCTTAAAAAGCTGAGGTCCTATATAAACCTAGCAATCCCTCCACTTGGTGTTTATCTTGGAGATATATAGATGCACCTGTAGGTCATTTTACTGAGTATAATTAGACAATCACAAAAGCAAAAGTTTAGGAAAGAAGAGCAATAGAAACATGAAGCACAGAAAGAAAATGGGCTACCCTTACTGTAATAAGTTAAAGGCAACAGAGGTAAATATTAATATATACATAGTTTTGTATTAATAGTGATCTATGAGTAGAAGCATGGATAGATATGCAGGCTGAATAAGTGTGGGATATAGAATGGGTTATACCTCCAATTATATATATTATATAAAGGTTTGACAGAAAATATTTGTATACATATGCTTTTCTCTGCTGCAAATATATCCACAAATATGGCAGAGAACACTAGGTGCAACATTATGAAAACTTCTTATGTCTAATCAAATAGCTCAAGAGAAAGCGGAAGTGAGCCTGGGAGCACCGGGACGATGATCTCAATCCTGAGTCATAAGGTAGTCCAGTGATCTACATTCTACTTTTATAAGTAGTGACGAGGGTACAACTATTCCTGTGTAGAGGGCAAAAGGTCATGACAATTGAAGACACATGGAAGCAGTATGTCTAATGGACCCATCACTTAAACCTCAGCCTTCACAGCCCAGGGACCAGAAGACTTAGATGGTACCCTGCTGCCACTCCCAACTGCTCTGAAAGGGATCTCATTAAGAGGCCACCAACAACCTCACTGGCCTCAAGTAGATCCAGAGTCACAGCGACTTGGATAGAGTGAGAGGGAAATGTGGAATAAAACTAAAAATCTTTAAAAATGAATAAACAGAAATGGGTTTATTGGTCGCATAGACAATCGTGGAAACCCCAAGTCTATGGGCCTTCAGGTCTACAGATGAACTCACGCTTATGGCTCAATTTGCAGATAAACAATAGCCTAATATGTAAGGGGAACATTAACCTTAGGGAAGTATGCACACCTTAGAGTAATGAAACATTTGATATCCAAAACTTAGCACTTACCTAAGGACAAAGTTCAGAAAGTTTAGGAAAGAAGAGGAATGGAAACATGAAACACAGAAAAAAATGAGATAGGATATTACATTGGGAAGGTTGCAATAAATGACATAGAACAAAATGTGTACAAATTATTAAATGGAAAATTTGTTCACCCTAAACATTCACCCAATTTACAATAAAATGTGATTTTTTTAAAAGGGCAAGAAATAACATTCATGGAATACAGTACTAATCGAAGAAGACAAGGAATCAGACAAATTTCCCAATCCTGCAATAAAACAGAAACAACAAAATTAATGACTCAAGGGTGTAGAAAGCGCCTTCAGGTTTACATATAAAGACCTGTGAGCAATTCTCCACATTCACTTTATGAACTTTCAAGTTTATAAGTAGACTCGTGTTTATGCAAATTTCTCCTTATATTCAGTCCCAAGAGGTTTTCACAAAAATAGCATTTTAGACTCTTACTTTCTTACTAACTTCACACAGAAAGTCTTAATTTTGTTTAAGCAACCTTTTCCATTTGTATCCCTCTGGTTTCCAATATTGAATGTTTATTCCTACCAAGAGTTTGATAAGAGCAGATGAGAATCTGAAATTCATTTAATACTTTTACAAGCTGGCTTTCCATATAGACACTGAGCACATGCTCTTCAAAATAATGTGACTGAAAAAGAGGGAGAGGGGGAGGGGAGAATGCCAGTATACTTAGCAGTATGGCAATTATCTTGACAAGGCTCTGGTCCTAGTAAAATAAGGCGTCCACTGTTTTTTCTCTGAACTTTAAAGAGAATGTGACGAGATCTTAGAGGAGCTTCAGAAAAGAAAAACCTCCAAAATAAATGAGGAAAACTGGAATATTGTATTTGGAAAAGAGATGAAAGCACAGGAATTGTTTAATCTGGAAAAGAAAAGTCTGGGGAGAAATTTAATGAGCAGTGTCAGAGGAAAGAAAAAATAAATACATAAACATCCTTCATATTGACTAAAGAAACAATGGAAAATGTGCTAAAATTAGAATGGGGATGAGAGCTTGATTAAGCATAAGGAAGAAACTCTCAACCTTGACCATAAAACTTTGGAGCAAACTATTGCCAAAAATGTGATATTATTTGGAAACATCAATGACACACTGTACTAACTGTAAGCAAAAACTTAGATAACATACATTTTGAAATCTCAGTCTGGCAACATATTTTGAAGGGATTAGCTACAAAATATATGGCCAGATAAAAACTGTCAGGTTCAGTATGTTTTGTTTATAAGCAGTATTTACATTTCCAACAATATAACATTTCCATACAATATTTTGTATGTTTTCCATAAAGTATATTTAATTAAATTTGGGAAGCTTCAAACTCCCAATAAAAATGTATTTTTTTCATTATTCATTCTATTTTTATAGTTTTCTTGGCACATCATTCACGTGCCATACAATTCAATAACTCAATCATATCAAAAAGGGATATACAACTATCACCACAGTCAACTCTAGGACATTTTATTCTTCCCTGTACTCATTTTATTCCTGGAATTATGTTCTTTTCTAATTGTGGCAAAAATATACACAGAAAAACATCCTCCAACTCAACAACTTCTGCAAGTATAATTCAGTACCACTGATTACACTCCGTGTTGTACAACCATTATTGATATCCCTTTTCTGAATTATTCCACCATCATTAACATAAAGTCAATGCTCCCTAAGCAATAATTCTTGGTCGAGTTTGGTTTCTTTTCTTTTATTATTTATTTAATTTGGAAGTTTTCTTGATATACTATTCACATGTCATACATGTCCATGGTTAAACTATTCCTCCAAAGAGTTGTATATACATCATCACAATCAGTTCTAAGGATCCCTCCCCCCTGAATTATTTTTATTCTATCATTTTCTTTTTTAAAAACCCAAGTCTGAAGGAGGGAATAGTATTAGAGCTTATACTGTGGAAACTCGGTTTGCAGAAGGCTATAGATGACTGTGGAAGCCCCAAATCCATACAGGATCTCCACATGGCTTAAGCTCCTGGTGAATCATTTTATTGGTATACAGGGGGCACCCCAAAATTGAGGCATGCTGTTTTTTGCCAAAAGTAATTGACACACTGAGATGGCTGCGTGAGCAGGTACATTATCATAATGGCAAAACTAGTCTGACATCTGCCACAAATCGGGCCTTTGTGTTGCACACTGTTACACTATCTTTTCAGAACTTCTAAATAGAAAGTTTGATTAGCAGTCTTACCTAGTGGAATGAACTCCAAATGCACTGAGTGGACATTTTTTTCCAATTAGGAAGTTGACATTCAGAACAAGATTTGTCTGCAATTGACATTTCACGTTTTTTGAAAAGAGAAAACCATGTGTACACTTGAGTTTTTCCCAGAATGCTGTCCTTGTAAGCTGTGTTCAACATCACAACAGTTTCTGCGGCATTTTTCCCTGGCACACATAATGCTCTCTTAAATTGGTCATCATAACAAACGAGGTTCAAGTGAAACAGTTTTTATGAAAAATATTCACTGTGACCAGAGAGATCTTTCCCAGGTGATGACACTGGGTGCATTAACTCAGAGCAAGTTGCTGTCCTGGGGGAAAAACATGAGTACTACAAAAGCTCCACCCAGCGGAGCTTTTTCCAGTTGGGGGCGGGGGGTACCCCCTCATAAAACTCATGGTTTTCTTGGAATACAACACTTTCTATACAATTTATCATTCATTCATACAAAGAGCTGTGCAGCCATCACCATAATCAATGGTGGAGCATTTCCTTATTGTTCTCATTACTGTTAACTCTCCATTCCCCAATCCTCCCCTGCCATGCCCCTCAATGTCTGTCTAGATTTACCTATCTTGAAATTCATATAAAAATCATGCAAAACACAAACAGGAAGCAAATGAGCAAACAAAATAACAAAAATGACTAGAAAGACCTCAATCAAAAATAAAGTAGAAAAATTCTAAAATGAAACAACTAAAAATGAGTCAAAAGGGAGATTAAATGATAAGGTGCTACCTTTTATCCTAACTGCATTTGTGATCATCAACTTTACAATGTGTTATGCTTGATAGCAAGGCTATCACAGCCCTGGACTTTGTTCAGAGCAGATTCATCAGAAGCGTAATCCATATAGGAATCTTGTGTGGATTTGAGGCTTCAATTTTCATTTGTAGCCTTCTGAAAAACCAGGTTTTTATAATTTAAGCTCTGACACCATTCCATGCTTCAGACTTGGATTTTATTATTTACAATCCTTGAATCACACAGGCTGGTGGATTTCTTCTATATGGACTTCATTGACACTTCACTTAGGGGCTGCTTTTTTTCAAGAAAAGCCTTTAAGATCTGAGACACTGTTCTTTTCGTGATAGCCATGTACCATCTGGTTTCTTTACCACACTTTGCTATAGCATCCATCTCTTCAGTGATCTCTTCATGAAAATGAGCATAGAGCAGGACCATGTCATAAATGCAGGGATGCACATGGTAGAAAACTGGGGAGGAGGTGGGGAAAGGAAACAAAAAAAATGATGAAAATAAGGAATAAATGGGAAGCGGGGGCATAGGGCACTAACCCACCCAAAGGGAGGGTATTATTTATATCTCCACAGGAAAAGAGGGACCAGACTTCAACCCAGTGCTCCAAAGTGTGAAGACAACATGCCGGCGGTCTGGGGGGCTGGTCCCAGCACCAAATACTAAGTGGATGCCTGCCCCTCCCCCGAGAAGAATTTATTTCAAAGGATGGCACTGAATGTGCAGCTTCGGGAGAAGGATATATCTGACCAGAGCACACAGGAGCAGATGACGGTGGAGGAGGAGAGGCTGGAGCGCATCCTGCCCCACCAGGCCTTGAGGACGATGACCCCAATTAGAGAAGCCAGTCCACAGAGAGGACCACATGGTCAGCCCCACTATGAGACATGATGCCCCTCACTGACCCATGGCCCTGCGGGGGACAACACCAGGGACACAGTGTGGGAATTGCACCCGATCTGATCCCACCACACTGAGGCAAAGCACTAGGAGAGTGCAGGGGAACAGCAGGGGAGGGGAGCAGCAAGATCCCCAGGGAATGATGAGGGTAGACATTGGGGACAGGGC
>NW_022111372.1:5144982-5153085 GCF_000313985.2 Echinops telfairi | reverse complement strand
AATGATGAGGGCAATGAATGTACAAATGCACTTTACACAATCGATGTGTGTATGGATTGTAATAAGAGTTGTATGAGCCCCTAATAAAATGATTTAAAAAAAAGAGGTAATAGGTCTTTGATTGGGGCTAGAAGTAAGTGTGAGCCCCAAATCCCTGGGTTTATATATGTTTCTGGATCACTGTAGAGTTCTTTTTATCATTTTATGATAGAGAAATTATAAATAATTCCCCTAGGCATAAAGTAATTCTATTGATAGTGTCATTAATTTAGCCACTGATGTAGAATTTTTAAATTTGTTGAGAAAAGGAAATTATACAAGTATAGGCAGGTTTCAGACTACTATTCATCAAATGCTGACTTGTGTAGATTAAATTCCTAAGTAATTGGACATTATTTACATGAACAATGAGGTGGTGATAAGAAAAACATTTCAATAACACTAACCCACAAAGGTAGAACCATGCCTACCAGACTACTGCCTGGCATAAGATAGCAAAGGTTGCTTCAAAATAGTGAATATATGGAAGTCCCAGGCCACCATTTACTAGGCAGCACATAATCACTACACCATCAAGGCTACGCCAGCCCCAAACAAGGCTCCAGGCATTGATGGAACACCAGCTGAAATGTTTCAGCCAGCTGATGAAGCAGTGGAAGCACTCATTCATCTATGCCAAGAAATTTGGAAGACAGTTACTTTGCCAATGGGCTGGAAGAGATCCATATGTGTACCCATTCCAAAGAGAGATGACTCAACGGGATGTTTAAACTACAGAACAATATCATTAATGTCACATGCAAATAAAATTTTACTAAAGATCATCCAACAACAGCTGCAGCAGTATCTGGACAAGAAGCTTCTAGAGGTTCAGGCCAGATTCAAAAAAGAAGATGGAACAAAGAATGTCATTGTTGATGTCAGGTAGATCTTGGCTAAAAGCAAAGAATACCAGAACGATGTTTACTTCTTAGGTCTTTGACTGTGTGGAACATAACAACGTATGGATAGCCTGGAGAAAATGGGAATCTCAAAACAGTACATGGTGCTCATACAGAACCTGTATGTACATGGGTAAAGAGACACGTATGCTAACAGAACAGTTCATAAAGGTTGTATCCTCTCACCATACTTATTCAATCTATATACTGAGAAAAAAACTGAGAAACTGGCTCATAAGAAGAAGTACGTGGAGGAAGGCTTATCAATACCCTGCCATACACAAATGACACAGCCTGGCTTGTTGAAAGTGAGGAAGACTTGAAGCACTAGCTGATGAAAATCAATTACTGCAGCCTTCAGCTCAATGTAAAGAAAACCAAGAAAATCATCACAATTGTACCAGTAAGTAACATAACGGTAAATAGAGAAAAAAATTGAAGTTATTATGTATTTTGTCTTACTTGGATCCACAATCAATGCTCATGGAAGCAGCAGTCAAGAGATAAAACGACGCATTGCATTGAGTAAATCCCCTGCACAAGACCTCTTTAAAGTGTCAAAAATCATTGATATTACTTTGAGCACCCAGATGTGCCTGACCCAAACCATAGTGTTTTCAATTGCCTCTTATGACTGTGAAAATTAGACATTGAATAAGAGAGATGGAAGAAGAATTGATGCATTTCCATTACGGTGCTGGCAAAGAATATTAAAAGTATCATGGGCTTCCCAAAGAATAAACAAATCTGTCTTGAAAGAATTCAGTCAGAATTGTCCATTGAGACAAAGATAGCACAATTTGGTCTCATGTACTTTGACCTTGTCAGGAGAGACCAGTCCTTGGAGAAGGCTGCTTGGTATAGTGTCAATGAAGAAGAGGAACACCTTCAATAAGATGGATTGAGTCAACGGGCTCAAGTATAAGCACAGTGTGAGGATAACTCAGGGTCAGCTAGTGCTTCATTTGTTGTACATGGAGTTGCTCTGTATGTTGGAGCAGACTCAGTGGCACCTAACAACAACAAACTTCACTCAACATAACAGTTTGCAGGTCCACTCGTGTCATAAGGTGTTTCATAGCTATTGTTTAGAAATGCCCAGTATTCCATTGTGTATATGTGCCAGAGATCCTTTATCCATTCTGCTAATGATGGGCATTTGAGCTGTTTCCAGTTTCTTGCTATTGTGAACTGTGCTGCAAAGAGCATAGGAGAGCATCCGTCTGTTCATGTTCTGCCTATTATTCTTTGGGATATTTGCCTAACGAAAGTTATTGCTGGAATGTGTGGTATTTCTATTCCCAGTTGTTTTAGGTATTGCCATATTACTTTTCACAATGGTTTTACGTATTTTCTAAGCCACCAGCAGTGTATGAGTTCCATTCTATCTGAACTCTATCCAGTATATTTTGTTCTCTATTTTTTGTTAATTGTGCTATCATTGCGGGTGTAAGGAGATATTTCATCATTGTTTTTATTTGCATCACATGGATAGCTAGTGATCATTAGCATTGCCTAATGTGTTTGTTATCCATTCAAGTATTTTCTCTTGAGAATTATCTATTCATGTCCTATGCTTTCCTATTATTTGGACTACTTTTTTTTCTCTTATTGAGGTCTTGTAAAATTCTATCGATTTTTACAAATACTCCTTTGTCCCTTGTGTCATTGCTAAGGATTATTTCTCAATCCGTGGGTTCTCATTTTACACTTTCGATGAAGCCCTTTGATATGCATAAGTGATTTATATTTAATAAGTCTCAGTCTTCTATCTTGTCTTCTGTTGTGTGTATCTTCTCTATTGTATTTGGTAGGTCGTTTATGCCTTGCTGTGCAGTCTTTACATTTATCCCATTTTTCTCACTGATCATTGTTATAGCTCTAGGGGTTACATTTAGGTTTCTAATCCATCTTGAGTTAAATTTTGGTGCATGAGGCAAAGTATTGGTCCTATTTCATTCTTCTACAGATGGAGATTCAGTTTTTCCAAGACCATTTGTTGAAGAGTGTGTTACTTTTCTATTTAGTGGTGGTTTGTTTTGTTTTGTTTGTTTTTTGTGGGGGTTTTTTATCTTTTGTTGAAAATCAATTGCCTGAATGTGGATGCTTTTATTTCTCAGTTTTCTATTCTATTCCACTCATCTGTGTATCTATCATTGAACTAGTATCAGGCTGTTTTGACTACTATGGTTATGTAGTAAGTTTTGAGGTCAGGTAGGGCAAGAACTCCTATTTTGTTCTTAGCTTGTCCCGGATCTTTTCCCATTCCATTTAAAGTTGATGTCATTTTTTTCCATTTCTTTTAAGACTGATGTTAATATTTGCATTGGAATTTCATTGTATTTGGACTTGAGTGAGACTGGGCTGGATGCCTTCTTGATCTATAACTACTTCTTTATATAAAGCTATTTCTTACACATACAAATGAGTCTCACTGGATTTGTTTCTCTACTCCCCCTGGTCTTACACAGGACCTAACCATCATTTTACTGAAAGTTGATCTTGGAAGTTGCAGGGCCTATTTTTCAGAACACTTCATTGACTTGGGGAGGTTTCCTGTGGCTTATGTTTGTTTTTCTCGATTTGGGGGAGCTTACTGCGGTTGACTGCTGTTTCCTCAGCAACATGGCATAGCTACTGATAAAGTTATGTGAGCCACTGGGTTGTGCTGAGGTAATTGGCTTTGTCTAGTGATATGGGAGAGGATCTGGAAAACAGGGTTAGTGGAGAAAAGAGGTGAGGGATGACTAGTGGAAAGAGTAATGAGGAAAGAAGAGGGAGAATACAAAAGTAGTGATAGTAATAATAAACAGCTCTCTGGCTAGACCAACAGATTCATAAAAATTAAATATATATATATTTTAAGGGGGTTAATCAGAATTAATAGGTTTTATGGAAATATATTTGACTAGGGAAAACAGAGAGCACAAAAAGAGATAATGAGTGGATATACAAAGAAAAGAATGGACAACAGAGACAAAAGACTTGGTCGTGACTGGGGTGTGGTTCTGAAGTTCTTTAGATATGGCCACACGAGTGTGGGCATATCTGTGGACTTAGAGGAACAAAGAAAAAGGCCCTTATTTTTGTGGGTGTGCCAAAATCAACAAGCCAGCCTGTTTTTGCCTGGGGCAGATGTGTGTTGTTAGGAAAGTGGGTTCACAGCAGAAGTAGACGCTGGAAGTGGGAAAGAACTCGAAAAAATAATGAAAAGTATAATAAAGTAAAAGTCCAAATCTGAAGAAAATAAAATAAAGTAAAATAAAACCGCCTTGCAGGTGGGCCTTCTTGCCCCTCTGACAGACAGGTGTTACCATGTGTCCGTTTGGGCCACGTGGGGAAGGCGGAACACATGGGAAGGTGGGCACCAGAGAACAAAGCAGGAACGAGCGGGGGAAGAGAAAACACTGGAAAACGTAGCTTGGGTACGGAGAATTTTTGCACCAACCACCCACTTGATCTGCTACGCACACAGGGCCCCCAAAGAGGAGCGAGGCAAGAGTTTTTGCTGGTTGAGTTGCCACGGGAGTCGAGAACAATCGGCTGTGCCAGGGATTTATTTGCAGGATTCACAAAAGCAGCTGAGGCCACTGGTCAATGGTAAAAGGCATCTGCCAGCACGTGTTGCTTCTCTGGAATCTTGGGAAATTTGGGCCTGGTCAGCTTTTCCGTTGGCTGTTTTGATGCCAAGAGGGCAGCATCCCTGGTAGTTGCTGAGCAGATTTCCCTGCACTTCCTGTCCATGACCTTGTTCCCTCATCTCCTCTCTTACTTTCAAAACGTGGTTTTGTCTCTTTTTTGCACTATAGTTTCTTTTTGTGGTTATGATCTTTAGCGCTCCAAGATATGGAGATGTTCTGATTTCTAAAATATCATACATATAAAGAGATGCTCTGAAGAGGGTTATATAAGTAGGGTGAAAATCAAAACACTCTCCTATTTTTATCATTTATGTTCCCTTCCAGGTTAATTTCATGAGTGAGCTAAGCTTAATGAATAATATGGAAAGATGTAAATAGGAAGAAGAACAAAAATTAGCAAGAAGTTTAAACATTAGCCCTGATGTAGAAGTGAGCTAAGGTCAGGGGGCATTGTTACCAGTCACTCCATGGGATAAAGACAAAACTGTCTACTTCCATCTGATTTAAAATTTCAGAAACCCATAGGGGCAGTTCTACTCTGTTAAAGGTCATTATGATTCAAAGTCAAATCTATGGCAGCAAGTTTCTTGATGCGGTAAGGGGAGGGTCCATTGAAAGATTTTGAGGAGGAAAAGGCGCAATACAATATTTTATGTTATTAGGATCCTTGTGCACAGTACACTCTCAAAGGAGAATGGAATATAGTAAAGTCAGATTGGATATGAAATATGACATTGGTCTAAACATGGCAGTGAGAATAAAGATGGAACATATGAGGTAGATTCTGGAGATACATAAGACGTACAGCTAATAGGACCAGTGATTGTGTGAATGAAAGATGGTGTTGGTGAATGAAAGTAACAATCCAGGACAATTCTCGGCTATCGACTTTCAAAGAAATCTTTAAAAGGAAAGGCGGAAGTCCCTGTATGTTGCCAATGGTTTGTTCTCCACAGCTAACTGAAAAGTTTGTGATTTAAACCTACCCAGTGGCCACAGAGATCTGGCGATCTGCTTCCATGAAGATCACCGCAAAACACAGGGCGCTCGGTTCTACTTTGTGACATACGGAGTCTTCGTGAGTTAGCATCAACAGCAGTGAGTTTGGATGTGTGTGTGTGTGTGTGTGTGTGTGTGTGTGTGTGTTAGGGATGGTGCAGGCACTTCTTTTCACATGCAGTTTACTTCTAACCCACAAATGCCCAGGATTCATATTAAAACGACACCCAGCAATTATAAGAATGTCTGGAAATCTTTTTCTACCAAAATGAAAGGTATCCAGTTATCTCAATAGCCAAGTTGCCTTCAACATAGTCCTGATTTTTTTCCTGATTTTTTCCCTTGTTTACTACTGAAAATCGCCCCATGCGTTTTTTGACCATAAAGAACTGGAGAACCAAACTATAGAATTAGCGACACACAAAGCCTGTGATCCAAATCATCTGACTCGTTTCTCAGCACTTCAGGGTGTTCTCAAATCCTATTTTGAAAACTGAAAGGATTATTTTTTCCCTAAAGTACATCAGTTCAGAGGACAACAACACTGAATCTCCTGTACAGTAGCAAATCCACTCATTGTATAATTTTCAGGTTCATTTGGCAATGCTAAAATAAGCTGCTGCAGTGGCTTCTGCATTACCACCCCACTGGCGGCTGTCTTGAAGTGTCGTCACGCAGGGTTTTAATTGAATCTGCTTAACACTCTCCTTGAGATTAAAGGTGTTTCCAAGAGGAATGAAAAGTAATAGAACAAAAGAGCTTTTAGTTAGGTTGCAAAGATTTCAAGAGAAATGAATAGAACAATCATAAACATCTCACTTCTTTAAAAATAATAACACAAAGCCAACTAAATAAATATTTAACCTAGAGCTTGTTCTCAGGCAAACTTTCCCGGAAATGGACAATAGCAGATCAGTAGTCATTTAAAGTAAGCTCACTGAATGACATTTAGAATTATGAAATGCATCTCCAGGAATTACGTTATTTAATCCCATGACGTCAGGGGACATAAAAGAGAACATGATTACTGGAAACTGGATAAACCTTGATTCAACTGGTTAAAGTAGTAGGAGAAAAAAATCTCAGGAGAAAATTTGTCTTTTATTTATAACATTTTAATGTGTGTGTGTGTTTTGTTGTTGTTTAGGTTCTTATTATTGATCTTGTTTTACATTTTTATAAAAGATAAAGTCAAGTAAGCACAGATAAGATGGGGGGAGATGGAATAAGAAACAAATTTAAATCTTTATCATAACAAATTAACAAAATCTTCCATATTTTTCTCCTAGACACAGAAGGCCAACATTTTCTTTTATCATGGAATTTTCTTTTTCTATTCCAATTACTCTCTTCTTTTTTCCCAATGTAACCCATTACATGTATGCTATATAACCGCTTCCTGTCTTCCTAAATGGAAGATGGTCTATAATCATTTTTAATCATTATGTTTTTTTCCATTTCTGAGACTTTATGTTCACTGTGGTTTGGTTGGACAGTGGTTCTGAGTTGAGCTGCGATCTCCAGGATCATCAGTTTGAAACCACCAGCCACTCCACTGGGGCTTTCTGCTCCCCTGAACAGGTACAGCATTGGAAATCCACAGGTGGGTATGAGTTTGGTTTGATGAAATTTTCTGTTGCGCAGTTTCATTTTAAGTGGTTATAATGTGACTGTCATTTCTGTATTCTTTCAAATTTGGAGAGTTCTATTTACATAAAATGCACTGCATCAATCTTCATGTGTAATTTAATAGTAATTGTATGCGTGTAACCATTATCTAATTGAATATACAGAACCATGCCATGCCAGTTTCTTGGGTAACTTCCTTGTGTCACATGTTTGGATGCTCTGGGACAATTCCCTTAAGACTCTCACAATTATTTTTGACTAGCTGAGAAAGCCCATTCTGTCTTAAATATTTCTGAATTTTAAACAAACATTCTGTTTTCCATCCTTTTTATACCCTGTGGCCATTTCTGATTCTGAGAAGCATTTTATATGTTAGACACCCTGGGCATTAATTTTCTGTTCCGACTCTCTCACTGCCTCACTCTCTCACTGCCTCACTCACTCACTGCCTCACTCTCTCACTGTCTCACTCTCTCACTGCCTCACTCTCTCACTGACTCACTCACTCACTGCCTCACTCTCTCAATGACTCACTCTCTCACTCTCACTCACTCACTGACTCACTCACTGCCTCACTCACTCACTCACTCACTGCCTCACTACCTCACTCACTCACTGCCTCACTCTCTCACTGCCTCACTCACTCACTGCCTCACTCACTCATTGCCTCACTCTCTCACTGCCTCACTCTCTCACTGTCTCACTGACTCACTCACTCACTGCCTCACTCACTCACTGTCTCACTCACTCACTCATTCACTGTCTCACTCACTCACTCTCTCACTCTCTCACTGACTCACTCACTGACATTCACTCAGTGACTCACTCACTCATTCACTGACTCACTCACTCACTGACTCACTCTCACTCTCTCACTGTCTCACTCACTCACT
>NW_022111372.1:5093543-5144512 GCF_000313985.2 Echinops telfairi | reverse complement strand
CTCACTGCCTCACTCTCTCACTGTCTCACTGCCTCACTCTCTCACTGTCTCACTCTCTCAGTGACTCACTCTCTCACTGCCTCACTCACTCACTGCCTCACTCTCTCACTGACTCACTCTCACTCTCTCACTGACTCACTCACTACCTCATCACTCACTGCCTCACTCTCTCACTGCCTCACTCACTGACTCACTGCCTCACTGCCTCACTAAAAAAAAAAAAATTCTGTTCCAAACAATCAAGTTCTAGGCATTCTTATTTAATCTAAATTCAGTTTGAAAATTGCTTAATTTCCTCTTTACTTTATTTCTCTATCCTCATCCATTATCATGTATATCTAAAAGAAGCCAAATGATAAATTAAAATTTATTCTGGCCAGAACAATTAGTTAATTAAGCATAATCCTTTCCCTCTATTTATCTCAGGGAAAAAAAGGTTTGGTCCCATTCTTTTCATCTCTGAATTATTTATCCCGCTTATTTAGATAGACATGCAGATACATTAGTAAATGCAAAAACTAGACAAAGTCAAATAAGACAACAAAGGAAGACAAAATCAGCAAAACAATAACAACAACAGCAGAAAGCAAGAACAAAATAACCCCCAAAAAGCCACTGACAAAAATGGAAAAGTCTAAAAATTAAATCAAGGTCTGTTTGGTGGCCTTTATGAGTGTTTTCCAGTCGAATCTGATGGGGTGCCACCCTCTGTCTCCCAAGTCTATTTTTGTTATTCCCCGGGGGTTTCATCACTCTGCTCCCCCTGCTGCTCTGCTGCATGCCCTCAGTGCCTCACCCCAGCATCATGGGGCCAGACCATGCACTCCTGCTGCACTGTGTCTCCAGTGCTGTCCCCTGCAGTGCCATGGTTCAGTGAGGGACGCCATGTCCTGTGGTGAGGCCAGCCCTATAGTCCTCCCTGTGCTTTGTCTGCGCCAAGCAGGAACTTCATCCTTGGGGCTTGGTGGACCAAGATGTTCTCTCCTCCCTCTCCATCCCTTTGCATTTCTCCTGTGGGCTCTAATCTGACACACCCCTCTCCCCAAGCTGTGCCCCAGTACTGTCTTCAGAAACGCATTCCTCTGAGGTGGAGGGGGGGGGGGCGGGGGGAGATCCACATAGTTGGGATTAGGGCCAGCACATTTTTAAAGCAGGTAAAATTAGGTGCCTCGGCTGATATTCAGGTCGGTTTATACTCGAGTATATACGGTAATATGGGATAATTCATGAGGAAGTTGGATCTTAATCCCTTCTCAGTAGTAGTTTATAAAAAGAACAGGCAGCCCTCCATGGCTCCCTAGGGCGCCTCCAAGCAACAGTCCGAGGAGGATCTGCTCCTGCAAGACTTCAGCAGAAACCTGTCGACCAAGTCCTCCGCGCTTTTCTTCGGAAACGCCTTTATCGTGTCAGCCATCACCATTTGGCTGTATTGGCGGATATGGCATATGGATCTTATCCAGTCGGCTGTTCTATATAGTGTGATGACCCTAGTAAGCACTGACTTGGTAGCCTTTACGTACAAGAACGTAAAATTTGTTCTCAAGCACAAAGTGGCACAAAAGAGGGAGAACGCCGTTTCCAAGAAGTGACTCAGAAACTTTCTGAGGCAGACAACAGGAAGATGTCTTGGAAGGATAAAGATGAAAGGTTGTTCTCGGCTCTTGAACACGGGCCCTATTCCTTTCTGAGAACCAAGGACGAGGAGCATTTCGGAGACCTCCCCAGGATGGCTCTGCTCCAGGACTTCTTCCCACCAAGTCAATCAAGGAGCTCAGGACCACTGTACTGTGGCTCTGCCTGTGCCCCAGGCCTTTGTAGGAGTTCAAGGGTCACTGATGCTGAGTAAAGACTTGCAGGACAGCTAGGCCTCGAAAGGTAAGAGCCTGGACTTGCTGTTGCTTCCCTGACAGACTCCGGCTCATTCCTCCTTCAGTTCCCACCAGAAGACAGGATGCTAAACTATTTATATACAAGGGGGTACCAAAACAAACAAACAAAACAGAGAAATGGTTCTCTCTGGTCACTGAATATTTTTGTGCAAGCAGTTTCACTTGAACTTCTTATTTTGTTGTTATGGCCAATTTAAAAGGACAATGTGTGGCTTGCTCACCTGACCTTGCTCTGTGCGACTTCTTTTTGTTTCCATGAATGCAGAGGGACATGAAAGGACAGCAATTTGAAGGACATAGAAGAGGTGAATAAAAAAACTGAGGGAGGGGTGCACAAGCAAATGTGGTGAAGAAAGCTGATGGTGCCCAGCTACCAAAAGATATAGCACCCGAAGTCGCTGAAGACAATGGGTGCACAAGCAAATGTGGTGAAGAAAGTTGATTGGGCCCGGCTACTAAAAGATTTAGCCCTGAAGTCTTAAAGACCTGAAGATAAACAAGCAGCTGAGAGACAACAAAACCCACATACATGGATGAAGCACACCAGCCTGTCCCGACTCGATCACTGAGGACAAAGTTGGTGCATAAGCAAAAGTGGTGACGAAAGCTGATGGTGCCCAGCTATCAAATGGTATAGTGTCTGGGGTCTTAAAGGCTTGAAGGTAAACAAGCGGCCATCTAGCTCAGAAGCAACAAAGCCCGCATGGAAGAAGCACACCAGCCTGTCCCTAGACGAATGCTGAAGACAAAGCGGGTGCATAGGCAAATGCAATGAAGAAAGCTGACAGTGCCTGGCTGTCAAAATATATAGAATCTGGGGTCCTATAGGCTGGAAGATAAACAAGGGGCCATCTAATTAAGAAACAACAAAGCCCACATGGAAGAAGCCCACCAGCCTGTGAGATCACAAGGCGTCGAAGGGATCAGGTATCAGGCATCAAAGACCAAAAAAAGAAAAAAATCATAGCGTTGTGAATGATGGGGAGAGTGGAGTGGGGACCCAGGGCCCATCTGTGGGAAATTGGACATACCCTTGCAGAAGGGCTGCGGGGAGGAGACGAGCCAGTCAGGGTGCAGTGTAGCAACAATGAAATATACAATTTTCCTATCGTTCTTGAATGCTTCCTCCCTCACCACCACCCCCCCACTATCATGATCCCAATTCTACCTTACATATCCGGCTGGACCAGAGGATGTACACTGGCACAGATAGGAACTGGAAATACAGGGAATCCAGGACAGATGAACCCCTCTCACCAGTGGTGAGAGTGGTGATATCAGGAGGGTGGAGGGAAGGTGAGGGAGAAAGGGGGGACAGATTATAAGGTCTACATATAACTTCCTCCCTGGGGGATGGACATCAGAGAAGTGGGTGAGGGAGACGTTGGATGGTGTAAAATATGACAAAATAATAATAATTTATAAATTATCAAGGGTTCAGGGGGAGGGGGTAACAAGGAGGGAGGGGGAAAATGAGGAGCTGATACCAAGGACTCAAGTAGAAAGCAGGTGTTTTGAGAACGATGATGGCAACATATGTACAAATGTGCTTGACACAACTGATGTATGTATGGATTGTGATAAGAGTTGTATGAGCCCCTAATAAAATAATAAAACAACAACAACAACAACAACTAAAAGAACAGGCATAGTGACCCAGTTACACAGGAAGAAGATGCCATCCACAAGCCCAGCAATGCCTGGAGCCACCACAAGTTGCAAGATACAAGAAAACGTGTTCACTAGAGTTGACAAACCAAATGACCCAGTTGACATCTGAAATCAATGTTCTCCCTTTCCAAACCCTGAAACAATAAATTCTGTTCTTTAAATCCATCCACTTTGAGGCATTTCGTATGGCAGTCCTCCCTAGGAAACTTAGAAACATGCTGCTACAAGGTCCATCTTCTTCTATCCTCTTCTTTGAGCCCTGGTGGTGCAGTGCATTATTCCTGTGGATACTAACAGAAAAGTCAGCAGTTCAAATCCACCAGAAGCTCTAAGTGAGAAAAATTAGGCTTTCTACTCCTGTAAAAAGTTTCAGAAATCCACAGGGGCAGTCCTCCTCTTGTCCTATAGGGTCACTGTGAGTTGGAATTGACTCGATGGAAATGACTTTAGATTTTTGAGTTTAGAATTTAATAGAATACAGCTGAGTCTGGTTTTGGGTGGGGTTTTTTTAAGATGCTTGATTATCACTATCATTTAATTGAAGTGTTTAGTTCATTTACCATTAAATAATTGATATGGTTGGGTTTTAGACTAACATTTGCTCTTTGATTTTCTTTGTCTCTTAGTTCCTACTTCTTTAGTTCTTCATTTCTTGTCTTGCTCTAACTTGATTAGTGAGTGGTTTTAGTATTCTATTTTCTTTTCTCAATTGAATTTTTAGCTATATGTATTATTTCTGATGATGCTCTTGAGATTATAATGTGCATCTTTAACATATCCCACACAAAGTATTTATTGGCTTTAAGTCTTTGGCAGTTTACAGTAAGCAAAATTGAGACAAAATATCTTTTGTTTGCAAACCTTGACAAGAAGTATTTTCCTCAAATACACATATAATGTGCAATTTGTACTTGAAAATCTAAGGACATAACAAAATTCAGTTGTACTTCCAGAATATGTATGGCTTTATGTTTTTCATCATATAATTTATTCTGGAAAACTTCTTGAGGTCAATATATTACCTACCAAGCATTACTCTGCTGCCTTCTGGAAATCAGTTGTATTGCACATCCATTTCCTCCCTGAAAGGAGTCAGCAGAGGAAATTAAGACTAGGTAGGCGCTAAGTATCTCCATGTAACGTAATAACAGCATTACAACCACTATCAACACTGCATTTGCATTCTGAAAACTCATGAAATCAGTTCCCAGTCAGAATAAGGTGGACTGAAGATATGCAGATCCTAAATGTATAATCTAAGTCCATATTAAATCCAGAGTGATATATATATATTCCAAATAGGAGCTGTCAAGATGAGTGGCTCAGCCCTGTGCTGCTAATCAAAAGTCAGCAATTTGAAGCCCCCAACCACTTTGCAGGAGAATGATAGGATCATGAGCTTCTATAACAATCTACAGCTTTGGGAACCCTGAGGGACATTTCCTTCTGTCCTACAGAAACACCATTAGTCAGAATTGATTCAACAAGTATAGGTTTTGTGTCTAGTTTTATGTATCCAGTTAAACATCTAAGTAATCTCCCAGTACTAATCTAATTAATCAATGAATAATCTCTCCACATTCACATCCAGTAATACATTTTAAAACTTAAAACTGTTTTCAACTTCATTTATAAATACAAACTGCACACCTCTCATGTGCAGAGTACTAGAATAAAAGCAATAGAGCTCTATTCTTTATTACCAGTTTATAATGTATTCAATATTGAGGTTATTCTCCAAACTTAGAAGGCAGAAGACAGAACTCTAAAACCAGTGCCCAAAGAGTCACAAGGAAGAGATGAGTCAGTCAGGGTGCAGGATAGCAATGAGGAAACATACTACTTTTCTCTAGTTCTTTAATGCTTCCTCCCTTCCCACTATCATGACCCCAATTCTATCTTACAAATCCAGTTATACCACAGCATGTACACTAGTACAGATAAGAGCTTTCAACACAGGAAATCCAGGACAGATAACCCCCTCAGGACCAATAATGAGAATAGTGATACAAGGAGGGTAGGGGCGAGGTGGGGGGAGAAAGGAGAATCTGATCACAATTAGCTACATATAACCCTCTCCCTTTCCAGGGTGGGGGGTGGGGGGAGGGCGGGGGATGAACAACAGAAAAGTGGGGGAAAGGAGACAGCGGATAATGCAAGATATGAAAATAATAATAATTTATCATTCATCAAGGATTCATGAGGGAGGGAGGAGAGAGGGGGAAAATGAGGTGCTGATACCAAGGGCTCAAATAGAAAGAAAATATTTTGAAAATAATGATGGCACCCTATGTACAAAAGTGCTTGAAACAATGGATGTATGTATAGATTGTGATAACAACTATAATAGCCCCCAATAAAATGATTTTTTAAATAATAAAATAAAACCAGTGTCCAATGAAGCAGTTGTAACTAAATACAGCTCTAGTTACAGATGATCATTCTTATTGAATAAAAGTAGAAGCAACAGGCAAAATTTCTGAAACAATTTAACAAAAATTTTTCATCGTAAAAAAATAAGGTTGTTACTTACATGGCAGGGGAGATACCATGATCATCAAGGTGGTTTTCCCAGGGTGAGGCTTATCCATTGCACTCCGGATGTGCTGACCCCTCTGATTTCCCCAAATGTGGGAAACTCGACTGCATAATTTGTGGTAGTGGGGGACTGCGTTTGCACCCTCCCCTGAAAAAAGAAAAGAAAAAGAAAAAAATATGAGGTTGGGGTTGGGGATCAGGGTGGCATTATCTGTCTTTCTCTGACTTTACAAGGTGGGCAGGGGAGAGAATCAAACTTAACCTCAGCCCAAGGCTGATTCTTATTAGTTGAGGTCAGATATGCCACCACATTCCAACCTTTTTTTTTTTTTTACCATTTCGTATACCAACCATTCCTCCCAAAGCACTCTGGACTTCTCTGTTGGATTTGGTAATTCCTGGTAATGGCCACACCGAATCACAGATCGTCCTCACAGTTATGAGGTCTATTAAGGGCTGGCGGGGAGTGCCGGTGGCATAGCGGTTGCATTGGCGGTTACAAGATCCGCAGTTGGAAACTACCAGCTGCTCAGAGGGAGAAAGAAATACCTTGCCCCATAGGGTTTGGTTTGGTTGTTTTGTTTTGATAATTAAGGGTGAACAGATTACAATACTGAACCAGAAACATTAAGGATACAGTTCTTTGAACCACGGCACCTCTTTTCACCCATGCTTGCAGGCATACATCTTCCTCTTCCTAAGGATCTCAGTTCTGTGAACCCTTGGGCTTTGCCCTGTTCAGTGCTGTTACAGACTCTTTTAGGACTGCCAATAAATACCCAAAGGGCACTCTAATCCACTTTAAGTAAACCTTAGCCTAAGGGTACTCTAACTCAGTTGATCAGTAAATTTAGTCCTCCCCGCTCATTAAGTGCCAGTCAGCACATGATTTCATTAATAAGCCTAAACACTCACCTTTATTTGTACCGTGAACTAGAAAGCCCATTATTCTCTCTCTCATACTCTTGGTTTTATTGTCTCTACTGCTTCTCTAGTGTAGAAACTCTCTGTCTCCTGGATTGAGTTTCTGCATGGATGAAGCTCAGGAACCAGTGACTATGCTACATGCCTGATTCGAAATTTTTCAGCGTAGTGAGATCATCTTTTCCTTTTCCTGAGATTAACCATTTTAAAGCCAGCAAGATGTCAAAACTACAATATCCCCAAGTTAGAGTTCAAGACACCTTATTTGCATGGTCCTGCCTAGGCATTTGGCGTAAGTTACAAAGATTCTTGCTTGAAGATCCACATCAGGTAAATCACAGCACCATATCCTTATTTGACCAGAGCCTGTAGCAATCTACTCATTATAGTTTTCAGGTGAATCTATAACTCAGTTGTCATTGAGTCCATTTTGATTCACGGTGACTGACCCCTTGTGTTGCAGAGGACAATAGCCCTCCATTGGGTTTCCATGGTTGCTGCCTTTCAGAAGCAAATTGTCAGGCCTATCTTCTGAAGCACCTCAGGGTGGGTTCAAATCACTGTGGTGTTTTTAGTTGGTAGTCACATATTTAACCATCTCCAGTTCTCAGGGACTCCAGCTCTCAATTAGTTCACCTCTTATCAACAAGGGTAGATAATATTTGCCATCTACAAGTCAAAGAATGCCTTATAGAATGGTTAACTCTCTTTCTAAGAAGCAATTATTAAATCTCTATTAATTATTAAATCCTTATTTCTAAGAAGTTTGACTATGTGTCTACCCCTTTCACACTCATTAGTCATCGCCAGATGAGTGTCAGAAGAGAAATAAGCATGTGAAAAAGAAGCACGTTACTCAGCAAAAATGCAGCTGAGGGCAGAGAGGGAAGATGAAGACAATCTATATCACAATTCCATCGATCTGCAAATTATATAATGGTAACACTGATCTCTACACTTCTGTTCTTTATAACCTTGGAAAGTTTAATCATCCTTACAAAACAAGGACAAACTATAGGAACAACATAACCATTATGAACATGCTGCTCTGCATTAACCTAAGGCTAATTTGTCCCACCAAAACTAATAGACATATTTAGAGAAAGCGCCAACATTTTTCATATCAAGAATTTGTGTTTCCAACTGGGCAATTCAAGTGCTCATATAAAAGTGTCATTTTAAATAGTCACCTTAAAATGTCAGCTAACTGATGACTTCTCAGCTGATCCACCTCATATTGAATAGTCTGAAGGATTTACACACAAAATATGGCTGCTTCATTGGAAGAGAACATTTATTGTTAAAAATGTATGAGTGAATTTTCATCCCATGTGGCAATCTGCTCACAATAAAAGAAGAGACTTATCTGTCAATTGCCTAGTTTTTTAACTACTTACAGAAAGTATCTGCACATGACTTTTAGAATTCATGATCACTGTTATGGAAGTCCTCGTGCTTTACATGATCTCCTTTCATACAGTCTACACACTTCAGGATCTAGTATTTTAAAGATTTTTACTAAAGTAAAATCAGTGTTCTTTCCAAGTACTCCCTATGAGTAGGTTTCTTTGCTTTATTCAATTTGGAATTTGTTAGGAACTCTAAGTGGTAGAGAATCCAAGTCCCAGTTTTTCCTTCCATCCATTTCATTTGAATTATTTGCCTTCCAATCCTCAAACTCCACCTAACTTGGAACAGCTTTCAGGCCACACAAAATCATGTGCATACCAAGTCAGATTCACTGGCCACAGAGACTCAAAGAAATGCTACTTTCAATGAAAAAGAATAAGCCCATGTCCTCTACTGAGTATTAAATCTATTATGTTATATCCTGGTAGCATTTTGCTTCTTACATTTTGTTTTCAGAATACTCTTTATCCAAAGCCAACCAAACACGTGCCACTGAGTCAATTTGAACTCATAGTAACGCTGTATAAAGTTTCCAAGACTGTAAATCTTTTAAGAGCAGATAGTCTAACCTTTTCCGCAAGGAGCAGTCAGTGTATTTGAGTGGCCAACCTTGTAGTTAGCCATCCAGTACTTACCAGATAGTAGCACAATTTATGTCAGTTCCTGGCCTAGATGCTAATGAGTTGAGTTCTCATTCTAGTATTGACCAACTCTTCTTCAAGCTAGAAGTATTTCTTTTCTTTTTATATAAGGGAGCTTCAAAAAATGAAATTGAAAGATAATAAAAAAATTTTCAAAACCTTTTTGAAATATCCTTATATTTTCCAAAAGTCACTTTTACTTGAAAAGGAAAAAAGAGAGAGAGAATTACAGTATGGTAGTTACATACTCTGTTATAAATTTGGGACTCGAGAAAATTAAGAGTGAAGGGGTGGAATCTAGTTGGTCAATCAGGTCATAGCCAATGAGGCTTCTGTGGGCATGGCCTTCCCCTAAGGATTCTGGGAAAACTCTGCTATATCCTCCTTGGAGGTGGAAGAGACTTCTCTCACTCTGCTCTCAACCCTTGGAAACTCTCTACTGACAAGGCTCGCTTCATGTGAGACATCTCTGAGGAGAAGCCAGATGGACTTACATAGATGCAGGCCTGGGTGCTGGAGAAGCTACATGGAGACCCCTGCCAGCACTGAGATGCTTACAATGCCACTGGATCCAAAGGCTTTCTACCCATTGGCTTGTGATGGTCCTGCATATGGCACCATTGCATGTGTTTGGTGAGTCTGAAGAGGACCTTATAGATTGGTATCGGATATATGGGCTAATATCGGGCTTATAGGCTTGGACTGGACTGGATTGGGATACTTTCCTTTTTTTTAAATCATTTTATTAGGGGCTCATACAACTCTTATCACAATCCATATGCACATCAATTGTGTATTTGTACATTCACAGCCTTCATCATTCTTAAAACATTGGCTCTCCAACTAAGTTCTGGCATCAGCTACTCATTTTTCCCCTCCCTCCCGCTACCCCCTCCCTCATGAACCCTTGATAATGTATAAATTATTATTTTGTCATATCTTGTCCTGTCCGACATCTCCCTGTGCCAAAGTTCTCAAGTTGGTCCCAATTCCCTCATTGATGACCCTAATAGTTTGTGGTTTAACTTCAAGGTCTGTGATCCACCTTGAGTTTATTCTTGTGCATGGAGTGAGATAAGGGTCTTGCTTCATTTTTCTGCAGGTAGATATCCATTTTTTCGAGCACCACTTGTTAAAGAGGGCATCTGCTTCCCATTGGATATTTTTTGGGCATTTATCAAAGATCAGTTGTCTGTATGCTGATGATTTTATTTCTGGGTTTTCAGTTCTTTTCCATTGGTCTGAATATCTGTCGTTGTACCAATACCATGCGGTTTTGACAACTGTGGCTGTATAGTATGTGCTACAGTCAGGTAAAGAAAGCCCTCCCACAGTGTCCTTCTTGAGGAGTTCTCTGCTAATTCTGGGCTTCTTCCCTCTCCATATGAAGTTGGTAATCAGTTTTTCCATTTCTTTGTATCATGAGTCTCTCTTCATTTCTCAGGTGTGCATGTATTGCTATGAAACTTCCTCTCATAACTACCTTTGCTGTGTCTCATAAGTTTTGGTAAGTCGTGTGCTCATTTTTGTTGGTTTCTAGAAATTTCCTAATTTCATCTCTGATCTGAGCCAGTATGCACTCCTTTTGCAGTAGAGAGTTATTTATCCACCAATTGTTTATTCTTATTTACTTCATCTTCCTTTGGTTGATTTCCAGCCTTATGGGATAGTGGTCAGAGAGAGGTCGGTATGATATCAATGTGCTTAAATTTATGTAGATTTGCCTTATGCCCCAGCATGTGGTCTATCTTAGAATATGTGCCATGCGGACTTGAAAAGAATGTGAATTTTTTTTGTATTTGGATGTAAAGCTCTGTAAATATCTGTCAGGTCAAATTGTCTAATTGTATTGTTTAGATCTCTAGCCTCCTTGTTGAGTTTCTTTTCCTGTGATCTATCTTTCTCAGAGAGCAGTGTATTGAAGTCACCCACTATAATTGTTGAGGCTGTGATTTCTTTTTGCATCTTTTGGAGTGTTTGGTTAACGTACTCAGCGGGTCTCTCATTTGGGGAATATATGTTTACATTATATAGTGTCCCTCCTTATCTCTTTTTATGGTTTGCACTTTAAGGTCAATTTTATCCAAGATTAGAATTGCAACCCCTAATTTTTTTGAATTGCTGTGTGCTTGGTAGACCTATCTCCAGCCTTTGATTCTCAGCCTACTTTTGTCTGTAGCTCTGAAATGTGTCTCCTGTGGGCAGCAGATTGATTGGTTGTGTTTTCTAAGCCAGTCTGATAGTCTCAGTCTTTTAATGCCTGAGTGCAGGCCATTGATATTCAGAGTTATCTCCATCTACAGACTCTGTGATGTCATCTTATACCTTTTGTGTTGGGTGTTTTCCTACCTTCCTTTCTCATTTGTGTGTGTGTGTGTGTGTGTGTGTGTGTGTGTGTGTGTCATTGTTGACTTCTTTCCATCCTTAAGTCAATGCTATCTTGGGGTCTGTTTTGTCTTTGTTGCCCTCTGGGTGAGTTGTTCTATGTTGTGGTCTCTTATTTACGCATGGTTAGTGTTGTTCTTCTGCCATACTGGGTGGGCAGGGATCTTTTGTAGGGCTAAGTTTCTTCTAGCATACTCTTTGAGTTTTTCCTTGTCTGGGAAGACTCTTACTTCTCCATCTATCTTGATCGATAATTTGGCTGGGTAGAGTAGTCTTGGGTTTGCCATTGCCTTTTGTTTCTCCTGTTTTTTCGTTGAGGTCGTTGGGGCTGATGGCTGTTTGCTTTGGGTTGTTTTAGAGGAGCAAGGTTCCATTTTCCAGGGAGTCGAAGAGCACTGGCTGTCTCTGGGAGACTTGCAGGAATGCTTCTTCGAACTGCTTACAGCTAATTTCACTATGGAATTAACCTACCACTTTATCCTCCTGTGGCTTCCCTCTCAATAGAGTGCCCCAGAAGGTCGGTGGGTTGCCTGCTTTGATGTTGCAGAGGCTGGGCAGAGATTCCTGCAGCAGCTTGGAACGTTAAAGAGCATTGGTCAAGCTGCCTTAGGCCCCCAGGCACACAGGCAGGAATCCCCTGTAAGAAGTTGGGTGGAGTAGCCCCTGGTGGAGGTTGGCAGGGCTTTCCCCAGCCTTGGGCTAGCTGCACAGGGTGGAGCTCACCTAGCTGGGTGTGGCACATATGTAAATGCCCTAGGCTAAGGGGAGTGGTCTGGAGGTCAGCAGTGAAGTGTGAGAGAACAGGAAAGAGACAAAGAGCAGGAGGAAAAAAGTAAGCCCTCTGAGACTGTGCAGGGATATAGAGGAGAGAGGGAAACAAAAGTAACAATGTAGCTGAGTCCCGATCCCTGTCCCGGGGTACTGCAAGGGTTTAGTTCCTGCCCCAAGGCTGGTGGTGGCAAACTGTGGCTGTGTTTAGATTAAGCCCCAGCAAGGGCTCCAAAAGGTCCCAGCTCCGGCAGTGACAGTGGTGGGGCTAAGGGCAAGCCCTAGACGGCCTCCACTGTGGTGAGCCAAAAGCACCCAGCCCCTCAAAAACTTGTGGGTCTGTACCTACTTATATTTATTGTGCTCCTCTTGTGTTCCAGCAGTGTTGAATTTCCCTCTAAGCAATTCTCCTGGGCTGAATTCTATGGAGTCCTTCTGGTATGTTACTCCATCGCCATCTTCCCAGAAGTCCTCCCAGGATGCTTTCTTAATGTACAATTACCTTTATATGAAACTCTCCCTTATACACATATGTGTGTCTATGAATTTGTTTCTCTAGTCTACCCAGACAAAGACAACTTGCTACACCAGAAACACAACATACAGTAACAAATATGATTTCCCCTTGTGGTAACTTCCTATTGCTCATGATTTGTTACAAATTGTGACATAATCATCATAATTTTACACCCAGAAATCAAGAAAATAGAGTTCGGTGACTAATGCCCTAATGAGGAGGTAAAGCAGATTCCTTATCAATGGTCCCCAAAGCTGCTGCTGTAATTAGAAGTGTCACTAATAATATAAGTCTATTACCTCACTCTGTTGTTTTGGCAGAACTGAGAATTTAGCACCAAGTCACTCCTGAACAGTTCTGTATTTATCATACTGAACATATCATCTAATTATCTTCCAGTTGGGTGGTGGAGAAGTTTTGCTAGCTGAATCCTTTTGTTATTGTTGTTTAGCAATATTAGCTAAGATTACAACCGATTCAGTAGCAAGAAGCTAGAAACAGCCCTAATGTCCATCAGTAAAGAAGAATGGGTAAAGAACGTACACACACACAATTGAATACTACACAGCCCTGAAAAACAGCAATGAAACTAAGAAACCCCTCATGACATGGAGGACCTGGAAGCTATTATGCTGAGTGAAGTTAGTTAAACACACACACACATACACGCATGCAAAATTCCCTGCCATTGAGTTCACTGCCAATGCTGACTCCTGGCAATCCCCTTGTGGGTTTCTGAGACTTTAACTATTTACGGTAGTAGAAAGTCCAATCTTTCTCCTGTGAAGCTGCTGATGGTTTCGAACTTCTGACCATCCAGATCACAGCCCAGTGCAGAATCACTATACCACTAGGACTTCTGTAACAAAAGGATAAATACTGTATGAGTCCATACTATAAGATTAATACCAAGATGAAGTCAGGTCATTGCTCCAAGGGTTATTAATCTTATAATCCAGTCCCCTAAGCAACAAGCCTGCTTAATGTCCATAAAACGTATATCAAATGTGCATCTTAAAAACCATTTTGACAGAAAAACCTCACCTCAGCTAGGGCCAGTTTTTTAAGGTTTGGGGAAAGGGAGAAGATTATTCAGTTGCTGCCATTCAAAATTGTGCTAATGTCTACCAATCCAAAAGACACTCCCACCAGATTGATAAAGTAATCTTTCTAAAAATTCAAGTCGAGTTAAGGAGCAAGGCAAGTATGTCTCAGATAAGGCAGTCACACTCTGTTGGTAGGAAAACAAGGAGGAGAAACTTCTCAATAGGAAAAAAAATGCATAGCAATACGTATGTAGAACCCGAGGGTAGAATATACCTGGTTCTAGGTTCCTGATTGACCGTTTTAATTTATTTCTATGCAGCCCTTGGTGACCCAGTCCATGAGCTATAGACTACTGGGACTTCAGACTCTGTTTTTTCCTAGAGGCTCAACATCCTGAATAGGCCACACTAGAAGGATCCAATTTGGAGAACCCACTAAGTGTACTGGACTTAAGCTCAAATTCACTTGTACCCATGTCCTCCTTGCCTCACTATGACAGGTATTTATCTGGTGAGTTCGGCTCAGCTACTGTGAATGAATATTATTGGAAGATTGTTCCCTCTCAAACATCCCCTTGTTTATGTAAATAGTGTCCAGTTACTTATGAGTTTAATCTGTACAAGTCAACAATTCATGTATTATGGCTCAAAGCTGTCCTACACTTGTATTATTTGCTTTTCTCAACAGTGTTTTAAATTCTATACCATTGGCTAAACTAATGACGGTATCAGTACATAGTGGTTGTGTAGCAAGCTGCTAACTGAAAGGTCAGCAGTTGGAAACCACCAGTCAGCTCAGCAGGGAAAAGATGAAGTTTTCTACTCCTGTGACGATTTGCAGGCTCTGATACTCTCAGGGGCAGTTCTACTCTGCCCTATAGGGTTGCTATAAGTCAACATTGACTTGATGACAGTGGAAGTGATGCCCCAGGTGGATGATTGATGATGTTCTCTAACATAACATAAAATGTCTCTAACATAAAAAGTCTCTAAGGTGAACCAGGGATATAGATAAAGCATAGATGCATGAACGGGTTTGGGACTTGTATTTAATTCTAGGCCCAACAATTAGTTCTTAATGACATGGCCTTGGTTGATATTCAATCTCATGAAGAGTTCACTGAATATATGGGTGCTATAACAAAATGTGGTAAAGAAACTAATGGTGCCCAGGTATCAGAAAGAATAGTATCTAGGGTCTTAAAGATTTTCTTTCAAGCAAGACATCATCTAAATGAGGCATTTAAGTCTAAATTAAGTCTAAAAATCATCTAAATGAGGCATCAACTAAGTCCACCTGTGTGTAAAGGATTGTGAATAATATAATCCAGGACTAACAGAGGGAACAGCACTAGAGCTTGAATTGTGAACACCTACTTTGCAGAAGGCTATGGATGACAGTAGAAACCCACAATTAATTTTCAGGGTCCAAACATGGATTAAGCCTCCTGTTACTCCCCTCTGTGATCATAATTGTGGGATGTGAATAGCCTTGTGATGAGACAGAAAACATTGTAAAATTGATTATGGCAGACATAGTTAGACCAAATGTAATATATTATTATTTAATCTCCCTTTAATCCCATTTCAAAGCAGTTTAAATTTTTTAAAAGTGAGGGAGAAATACACATGTATTAAGCCCCGGGGGAATCCCCTCTAACAAAGGATCAGGGATGTGAATAGCCTTGCTAACTTGCAGAATGCATTGGAAAATAGATTGTTGCAGATGAAATTAGGTTAAAAATTTATCAACCTATCATTTGATCTTCCTTATGATCCATTTAAATTTGTTCTAGTTTTTAATATTTTCTTCTTTCTTTTCATTTGAAATTATTATCTGTTTTATTTTGCTATTTGTTTGTTAGTTTTCTTTTGTTGCTGCTGTTTCTTGCTTGTTTGTATGTTAATGTGTTTCTGTATATGAAATCCAGGATAGGTAAATCTATAAACAGAAATAGGATTAATGGTCCCTTGGGGGTGTGGCAGGGGTGGTTAGGAAGAAATGGGTACCTAATAATGAGTACAATATTGGAAAAATGTTCTGAAACTGATTATGGTGATGATGATACAACTCTTCCTGATGTTACTGAACTATTGAATTGTATGATATATCAACTATATGCCAGTAAAAGTATTGGAAAATAACAACAATAATAATCTTCAATGAATTATTGAATATTTCCTATGAAATTGCCTTTTAAATAAGATATTTTCATGGGATAATATAAGGTTATATAATGTAGAAATTAAAATTTGCCAACAAAAATAATAATAAAGCAAAGAATTCTGGTGGCATAATGCATTCTGTGTTAGATCGCTAACTATAAGATTGGTATTGAAATATATCAGTCTCTTCAAAAGAAAAAGATGAGACTGTTTGCTTCCACAAGTACTTCAAGCCTCAGAAATTCTGTACAGGGTCTCTAAGAGTTGAAATTGTCTTGATGTCAGTGGGTTTAGTGTTAGTTTGTTTGCTAATATAAAGATGTGTGCTTGTGTTGTTGTTACTTTATATGGACTTAGCATTGAATCCAGTAACCTGGTTGGATTTCTAGTGTTAAATTTTTTAGATTCTTTAGGACTTTTACATAGATAATGTTGCTGATTGGAAATAAAGATCCATTAACTTCAAGAATAAATAAATACAGGGAATTAAGATTATTTAAAAATAAAATGTTCTCTTGGAGAGATAGCATTGTGACTATTGCTCTGTGACTGTGAGTCAATTCTGACTCAAAACAATGCTAGCTGATAAAGTCAAGTCATATCACAGGGTTTCCAGGGCTATATTCTTTATGAGAATACATTTCTGGGGCTTGTCTTGCACAGAGAATGTTGGTTGGAAACCATCGTTTCTTATAAGCTGAGAGTTTTAATCATTAAGCTACCTGGAGTACGCAATAGATACATACGTGATGCCGACACATATAATTAAACACAATTTCACTGACATCAAGTTGATGCTAACTCATATGGATTCTATGGGACAGGATAGAACTGTCCCTGTGAGATTCTGAGATTGTAACTCTATAGAGGAGGAGAAAGCCCATCTTTCTTCTGTGGAGTGGCTAGTGGTTTCAAACTGCTAACCTTGAGAATTTCAGCCAAATATGTAACCACTAAGTCACCAGGGCTACTATACCAGATGAGTATATAAATAGATGCATACATGAGGGTGTGTGATAGGTAGGTTTATTGTGCCAACCTGGCCAATAAACACATGTGGGATTAGCAAGGTCACAATTTAATTGAAGCACAAAGATATAAATGGCTCTGCAAGACTCACCTTTCTGTCTCTTTCTCTCTGATGATTGGACCAGTGTGCAGCTGCCTTAGCTAGTTCTCCATCTCAACCTGAGAGTTACACTGCCTGTGGGAAACCCAACCCATGGACCATGTCACTAGAGCTTGAGGTTCCTTCAAGACCCGCTCGCCACACTGCTGGTGTATACGTCACTTGACCTGGGGGCTGTCTGATCCAGTCATCTGGCTGACTATTGGTGACCCATCCTGCTGTTTGCTGCCTGTGGCCAGACTGCCTGTATTGCTCTACAGAAGACTCAGCTGTCGGCTTCCTTGACTTGTACCCAGCAGCCTTCATAAATTTAAGGACTGCCAGTGTACTGACTGTCTCACGGAAGTGAGTGGAACGGAGCCCTCTGTACTGCTCTGTGGACTAATTAGCTGTTTATTTCTTTGTATTGTGCATATCTATATCTATATATAAAATCTTAAGTGTCCTGGTTTTGTTTCTCTAGAGAAACCTGCATAACACAGGGAGCTTCAAAAAGGTCACAGAAGAATGGAGCTTAATGAAATTTTCCACAACATTTTTGAAAATCCTTCATAAGTATATGAGTACATACACACATATTTATTAATTACACAGATAAGTCATGACTACATAGTAAAACCATGAAAACATGTGAGACAAGGTCAAAGTTCTTCTTTGAATACCATCTTCCCCATCTAAGTTCTCACCACGCACTCCCCAGAGGTAAACTGTTCTCTTTGCAGCTCCCACTCAGTTATTTATAACCCCGCAGTCTCAGTACTATGAGGAAGCCCAACCTAATTTATTTACCAGAAGATGGATGGGCACATAGGAAAAGAAAGACTCTCAGCTGACAGTCGGTGACAACTGCCATGCATTTTTGTGAAGACAATTTGGACCCTCCAGCTGCTGAGGAGCCTTAAAAAAATGCAGTTTGAATGGTTCCAGATTTACCAGGTTGCCAGCTCATAGATAATGACAATAATACTTTTTTTTTTAATTATTAAGTCTCAGAGTTGTTTCTTAGGCAAGAATAGACAAATGAAGCATATGAGTTATTCTTTTATTATGATAGGTTCATGCTATTTTTCTTTATAGAATGATGTTTTTTTTGGTATTCTAAAATCTACTCTCTTATTATATTACATAGATAGTTATTTCTGGCTATCACATCAGTGTTCCAAAGAAAGAGAATCAGTAGGAGGCACATGTTAGTAGATTTACTGAGCAGAATTGGATATGTGATTGTGGACGTTACTGAGGCAAATCCAAAATCTGTAGGATCGGCCACACAAAGGGTGAGCTGGGACTCTCAGACCAAACTGAGGCTGACGTCCACACACAGAGTGTCTTTTCTTGTTGGGAAACCATGGTTCTGCATTTAAGATCTCTTGACTGGTTAAATCAGGCCCATGCAGATTATCTGGGATAATCTCCCTCGCTTAACATGAACTATGGACTTCAATCATATCTAAAATATAACTTCATATCAATACCTACATTAACATTTGAGTCAATACCCTATGCAAATTCACACTCACAAAATTGACCATCACACTTGTCTATATATGTAGGCAGTATCTTTAATAAAAATTTAAAATCTGGAAGAAATGGGGTTAAACAAAATAAGGCTATCAAACTAAGGAGAAACATTTCATGTTTTTACTTTCATGAAGTGGCAAGGGTTGATAGAGAGACCCCTATCTGTCAGCTCCTGGGCTGAGGAAAGTCTCCACCCAAACAAAGGCGCTTTTTAATCTTCCCTTTTGCTTTCACCCTTTTCACCTTTGAATTTTCTTCTTTAATTCTTCATTTCCTCTTTTTTATATACAAACATAGTCCTCTTTTCTTTGCTTTTCTCTTTACAAACTGCTAGTTTTCCTTCATTATATTTTTTCTTTCAAATGACTTTCTCACTTACTCACTCCTTCTCTTTTGCTTTTCTCTTTCCTTTTGCTCTGTTCCTCATTCTCCTTCTTGCCCCCTCTGTGTTGTGTTTTCTGCTATTCTTTCCCAGTACCATTTGAGAGAAACAACTACCCCCCATGACCAAGAATGCCTCTTAACCCTAATAGTTGCACAGCAATGCCGCATACACAGCAGTCAATCACAGCCCATGAGCCCATGGTGGAGCTGGGGGTGGGGGTGGGGGGGGTGAGGAGAAAGAAAGAGAAAAATAGGCACAAATAAGTTAACAAAACTTAGATGCAAAGGAACTTTCCAAAGAAGAGAAGACTCTGGAGCTACCAGACAAACCAGTCAGAAGAATGATGCTCAGGCACTACTTTCAATGTACTGGATTATTGATAGGTATTGATTTGGGCGAAATGGAAGATAATAGTCCACAGGAGAGAAAAGAGAAATCAGGGAGCCAATAAAAGGTCAACTATTACCAGAGGCCTAAAACCCATCTGTAGACAATTGGACATTCCCTCACAGAAGGGTCACAAGGAAGGGATGAATCAACCAGGAAGCAGTACAGCACCGATGAAACTTACAATATGCCTCTGGTTCTTTGAGGTTTCCTCAACCATCGCTACCCACCCCACCTTCACTATCATGACTGCAGTGCTGCCTTTCAGTCCTGGCTAGACCAGAGCATGTACACCAATACAGAAAAGAGCTCAGGACACATGGAATCCAGGTCAGATAAACCCCTCAGGAACAGAAATGGGAGGAGTGGTACCAGGAGGGGAGGGGGAAAGTGGGGGAAGGAGGGGAGGAATGCAGAACCAATTGCAATGATCGACACATAACACACACACACACACACACAGGGGCTAAACAATAGAAACAGGAGTGAAGGGAGAGAGCGGTTGGTGTGAGATATGAAAATAATAATTTATAATTTATATAGGGGTCACAAGGGTGGGAGCAGCAGGAGAAGGGAAAAAATAGGAGCTAATACCAAGAGTTCAAACAGAAAGTAAATGTTTAGAAAATGATGATGGCAACATATGTACAAACATGCTTGATACAATTGATATATGGATTGTTATAAGAGCTGTAAGAGCTCCAATAAAATGATCTTTTAAAAAAGTCAACTATTTAGTTTGATTAGATTAAGCTGTTGGATATAAAAATTAATGATCTGAAATGTAACACACACACATAATTTGCAATAAAAATTATTAAAATACAGTAATTAACTATAAAAATCAAATAGATCATAGCTGTTTTAAAGTATACACGAACAGACTGGAAGGAAGGAGCTTAAAGTCAATGGGTATAAACAACTAGGACAGAAATAAGAATGTCTTATCTACAAACTGTTGAATGGCTTCAGGTTTCGCTGTGTGTATTTTCACAAAAAAATAAAACAATAATTAATAAAATATTTAAACTCAAGCATATTCAAGTTTATCAGTATTTTTATTGATCTTTTTACATATTTAAAATGCTTTCCACAGTGTATAGTCCTAAACAAGGTAGCTTTTAGTTTATAGTCTTGTGTGTATTCGCATGTTTTTGTTCTTTTTCTTGCTAGTAAGTCCTCTACATCTTTACCTTTATTTTATTTATTTTTATTTATTTTTTAGGGAGCCATGAGAGCTGTGTTAGCACCCAGTACACAGGCCAATGGGTGGGTTGACAAACCAGAGGTCAGGTGTTGGGGCAGGCAGCAAGGGATGTGTGCACAGGCAAGCGTAGGTCAGGCGGGTAAGCAGGCAGCAAGCAGGTGGGTGCGGCCAGGGTTGCCCTGTGCTGGGTGCGGCCTCGGCCCTCCAGCTGCTGCCTGTTGGGGCTTGGGTCTGTGGCTTAGTACTCGGCTTTAGAATTCGGTGTCCGCCATGCAGAAAACTGGCCTGTCTGAATCAGGCAAAGACGATGACAGAATGCTGGCCTCCTTTGGTAGCTGGATCTCCTTGAATGCAAATATGGAAGCAGTGTCATGAAGTTTATGGATCCATTCCCCAGACTGAGGAAAAATGGATCTTTCATAGCTGGACCAGGACAAGTGGTCTCACCTGCAGATACAGAGATCGGCCCTGTCCCTGTCAAGCCGGGGTGCCTGGCTCAGAAGGACCTCGGCTCGGTACTTAAGGTAGTTTTATGTTTTCAACTCTTCATTAGGCAGGATGCCTGGCCACTTCTCCTCAGTTGGGGCTCCCAGAACATGGAAGATGAAGTGGAGCCAGGGAAGAGGGGCCAGCCAATGGCCATCTCATAGAAGATACAGCCCACACCCCACGTGTCAGGCAGGGTGGAGTAACCTGTGGAACCGGCCACGGTGGCCAGGCCAGTACCAAAACGTCACCACCTTGTTGGAGTATGTCTTTGTTGGGATTGACTTAGCCTGGGCCACGCCAAAGTTGGCCAGCTCTCCCCTCTCATTAATGAGCTGGCTCTGAGCCGTGAGGTCTCGGAGGAGCACCTGTTGCCAGTGGCAGTAGACCAGGCCACAGTGCCACTGGAACAGGAGCAGGTTCGCGATGTGCATGTTGATGATGTTCCCACAGTCATCCAGGGACTGCTTCAGGTCCTCGTCCAGGTACTCAAAGACAAGGGTGAAGGACTACTCTGTGTGAATCATGTGTGACGGTATTGGCATGTTTGAGGTCCTTGAGCAGAGACCTTCCCGGATGGCAGAGAATGCTTCAATCTGATCTCCTTGAGTACCTCCAGGTTGTCTGTTAGCTTGCTTTTGCCTTTATAGCATAGGTCCCCTTGCCCAGCCTGTCCAGATTGATGTAGGGTCCCCAATTTCCCAAAGCCAAGCTCAGACAGGCTGACATGATGGAGGCGGCGGCTAAGGGGCTTGTCAATGATGGGACCCTTGAGGGTCAGCTTCTCAAGATAGCTCTCAGGTAGCCTGATGTCAGCTGGTAGCGATGGATGCTCATTTATGTCCTCAGTAGGGATCTTGCATGGGGGTGATTGTGCATGCGGACCCTCACTGGTGACTACACCAAGGATGTGGCCGAAGCTTTGGTCACTCTCCCCATCAGGTCCCAGCTTCAAGTCCTCATGTACAACCCCTTGTCCAATGCTGAGCAGCCCCATGCCCCAGCCAGCATCCCCAGGGACAGCACTTGTGGGGTCTCTCCAGGGTCGCTGCCTCCATGGCCACCACCACTCTAGTCCAGGCCTATCCTTGCAGGGGCACCATTGGTCTTGTCTATACCTCAGCCACCTTGGAGTGTCATTGATAGATGCCACTTGATCTTCTTCATCCAATCCATGGCGACCTGGTAATGCCAGAGCGAGTCTCCTTTAGTCTTCCTCTACATTTAAAAAAAATTTTTATTTTTATCATTTTATTAGGGGCTCATACAACTCTTATCATCAATCCTTACACACATCAATTGTGTCCAGCACATTCGTACATATGTTGCCATCATCATTCTCAAAACACCTGCTTTCTACTTGAGCCCTTGGTGTCAGCTCCTCTTTTTTTCTGCTCCCTTCCCATGCCCTCCTCCCCTCCGAACCCTTGATAATTTATAAATTATTATTATTTTGTCATATCTTACACCATCTGACGTCTCCCTCACCCACTTCTCTGCTGTCCGTCCCCCAGGGAGGAGGTTATATGTAGACCTTGTCATCTGTTCCCCCTTTCTCCCTCACCTTCCCTCCACCCTCCCAATATCGCCACTCTCACCACTGGTCATGAGGGGTTCATCTGTCCTGGATTCCCTGTGTTTCCAGTTCCAACCGTTAGTGGCAAGTGGATAGTAAGAAAATTAGTTTCCCCAAAATGGGTAGTTAATTGTCCTAACAATGTTTTAAAATCAATTTTTATTATTGATTTGAATAATATGCTGTTTATAAGTAAATAATTTTAAGAGAACACCATCTCCCTCTTTTAATCTCTTTTATTTTTTTATTTTTTAAATCATTTTATTGGGGGCTATACAACTCTTATCACAATCCATACATCCATCCATTGTGTCAATCACATTTGTACATTTGTTGTCATCATCATTCTCAAAACATTTGCTTTCAACTTGAGCTCTTGGTATCGCTCCTCTTTTTCCTTCTCCCTCCCAGCTCCCAGCTTGACAATTTATAAATTTTCAATATTGATAAATTATAAGTTATTTTTTATATTTCTTTAAGACATTCGTTGTTCTTTTGCACTTTTGATAAAAGAAAATTCATTTTTTTACAAAAAGAATGGTTTGTTATCTTTAACATTAGAGGAGCTGCTGCCCTGCTCCTATATCTGTTTATGCACCTGTTTTGTAAACATTAGAAGCAAGCTTTATGGATTACATAAAATGGTTTATGGTTAAGATGTTAATTCAGTATGATCCTTTTCCCAACCATTGAAAACTGGTTCAGAGATGAACATTTAAGCCAAGCATTCCTCTCTGTTTTTTAAAATTACAATATGGTCTGAACAATACATGAGCCTAACTTGTCTGTTGAATCAAATCTTGAAAGATTTTGTATGCCATATTTTATGAGTAGACTTAAGTATTAAAAAAATTAGACTAGCTCTTTCCAGCCAGTGCTGAGTGATGGGTATCTCTTGGGACAACTGGCACAAGCACTGCAAGACTGGGGGCAAGAGAAAGCCCCACCACGAGAAGTGGAAGTATGAGCTGGGGCGCCTGGCTGCCAACTCTAAGATTGTCCCCACCGCATCCACACGGTTCATGTGTGAGAGGAGGCAACTAGAAGTACAGGGCCCTGAGGCTGGACGTGGGGAACTTCTTCTGGGGCTCTGAGTGTTGTACCTGCAAAACAAGAATCATTGATGTTGTCTACAGACCAAGACGCTGGTGAAGAACTGCATCATGCTCATTGACAGCACGCTGTACGAGTCCCACTCTGCACTGCCCCTGGGTTGGAAAAATGGGGCTAAACTGACTCCTGAAGAGGAAGAGATACAAAATAAGAAGCGATCAAAGAAAATTTAGAAGAAATATGTTGAATGGGAAACGAACGCAAAACTCAGCAGTTTCTGGAGGAGCTATACCAGCGGGACAAGCGTCGTGCCTGGATCGCTTCAAGGCCAGGCCAGTGTGGCCGAGCAGACACTTTGTGCTACAGCGAAAGAAGCTGGAGTTTTATCTGCGGAAAACCAAAGCTCACAAAGGCAAATAAATCTTCCCATCCTAGCACATGTATTAAAGGTATTTATTCTATATTTTGTATTCTTATTTGAATATTTTGACTTTTTTTCTCTACTGATTCCCCTTGTTGAAATAAAGGGATTGAGACATCGGACAGGGCAAGATATGACAAAATACCCATTTATAAACTATCAAGGGCTCATGCGGGAGTGGGGAGTGGGGAGGGAGGGGAAAAATGAGGACCTAATGTCGGGGGTTTAAATGGAGAGAAAATGTTTTGAGAAACGATGTACAAATGCGCTTTACACAATTGACGTGTGTATGGATTGGGATAACAGTTGTATGAGCCCCTAATAAAATGTTAAAAAAAAAAAAGAAGGAAAATTAAAAAAAAAAAAAAGAAAGAAAGGGATTGAACTGAAGGCCAGGGGTGGAACTTCTACCTCCCAGCCTGACTTTCCATGAAGAAATTACTCCCGTTAATGTGGGTTCATAAAGGGACTGTAGATGCCCGAAACCTTGACATTGTATTCCTGTGTTACTTGCATTGATTACACATTATGTACACACACACACACACAATTAAATACTAGAGAACACCAAGAAGGATACATAAAGGCTCAGAAATGAAAGATGGCAAATGGAATGATTAATCCGATGTGTCAACCTCGTCAAGCTATGCTGCTTCGTTGTTTGGTCAAACACTATTCTAGCTACCTTCCCACAATGACCACCAGGTTTCACAAGTCCACTTTACTTAGGGCACCCCCTGTGTGCCAGACTAGAACTTCTCTACAGAGTTATTAGTGGCTTGATTTTGGAAAATGAACCCAAATGTCCAACCTTTTAGCTAATAGCCAAGTGAGTTAATTGTTTCAACACCCAACGTTGCCCCAGGAGGCACAAATGGTTAATCACTTGACTACTGACTGAAAGGCCAGCATCCAGAGGCACCCTGAAATTAAAACCGAACAATTTGCTTCTGAAAATTCAATCCATTGAAAATCCTATGAAATACAGTTCTAATCTGACACACACGGGGTTACCATTAGTTAAAATTCATTCAACATCAGCTGGTTTTTATGTACTAGTTATATGTGAGTAAATAGTAAGGCCAAATACTTTCAATAAATGTGAATGGGCTTCTGTTAATTAGTTGAAGGGCTGAAAAGAAAAAGAGGAGTTTCCACCGGGTATATAGGAGAGTATCAAAAAATATGGATTTTTCCCCCCAAAGCTATGTATTTAAAGGTTTTTTTCAGAACAACCTCATCACCTGCAAAGTACTCTCCATTACTCTTAATACATTTGTCAAATCTGTGGTTCCATTCTTGGAAACATTTTTCAAACTTATCTGTTTGGATGATGTGTTAGTCCGGGTAGATTAGAGAAACAAATTCATAGACACTCATATGTGTATAAGAAAGAGCTTTATATACAAGAGCAATTGAATATTGAGAAAACGTCTCAGCCCAGTCCAGATCAAGTCCATAAGTCCAATATTAGCCCATATGTCCAAGACCAATCTATTAAGTCCTCTTCAGTCTCACAAAATACATGCAATGATGCCAAATGCAGGAGGATCACAGGCCAGTGGATTGGAAGTCTTGTGGATCCAGTTGTGTTGTAAGCATTTCAGCACTGGTAGGGGTCTCTACGTGACTTCTCCAGCTCCAGAGGTCTGGTTGCATCAGGGTAGGTCCATGTGTTTTCTCCAGCTCCCAGGGCGTAGCACCACGTGTCTTGTCAGTAGAGCGTCTCTCAGGGAGTGCGAAGAGAGAGAGAAGTGTCTCCTGCCTCCCAGGAGGAAATACAGGAGTTCCCAGAATTCTCAGGAGGAGCCCATGCCCACACAGAGGCCTCATTGGCTATGACTACCCCTTCACTCTTAATCCGCTCAAGTCCCTAATTGACACCAAATTATGTTACTACATATATATATACATATATATATACACCAAAGATAGAGAGACTAATACACCTATCTTTATATATTTACACATATACACATCTACATATGATTATTACTTTCTAGTTCTTTCCCTTTTTTATTTGTTTCTTTCCTCCTGCCCCACTATTATATTTACCTGTGGTCCACCTCTTTGTTATTCCTCTCGGATATATTGATCAAACATGATCCAGAATGCCACACCCTTCTCCTGGTCGATTTTATATATCTTACTATTCCCCTGTCCCTGTCGTTATTGGCTCCCAAGCCTCCTCCTCTCCCATGCCCATCCTCCTACCCCCCTTCCACCCAACCTTTTGTCCCGTTGATGTCTCTTTGGGATTGTTTATCCTGCCTGTCTTCTATAGATAGACACCAAAGGATAAAGGAAAGAAAAGGAGTGACCAAAAAGTAGTTTCAAGTCTAGCTGTTGTCCTGATCTAGAGTTGAGGAGTATCCCTCTGTTAAATAGTGAGCAGACCCTGCTAAAATCCATCAGTCCAATGTCCTTTTCTTTCAGGGATCCCTTTCCCAAGATATGGTTACCTAACATCCCTTAGACCCTTTTAGTCCTCAGCGTTCATGTCAAATTGGTGTGCTTTAGACTTTCTGTGTGGCCCCTTGTGAATCTGCTCCAACCAGTTGAGATAAGGTGCCAAGCACAGCTCATTGAGACAGAAGTTGCCAATCAAGATTGCCGAGGGACTTCAAGTCTTTGCTGTCATTGCTGGTCTGTTGCGCTCCCCTCTTGGTTCGCCCCCATGTGGGGGCCAGCCGCATTCCCTGAACTATGTCTTCCGTGCTATCCTCTAGAGCTGTAGTGCTGGAGTCTAGGGAGGCGATGCCATGTCTCAAGTAGAGACTGGTCCTGTAGTCTTGTCTGTGATCAAGCTGCTCTGAGCAGGAATTTCACCCTCAAGGCACAGCACACTGGACACAGCACACTGGAAGGAGAACTATTCACTCTCTCCCTTTCCTGTGGAGACATAAACAATATCCTCCCCTTTGGTGGATTATTGCCGTGTTCCCCCATTGACATCTTTTTTCTTCTGCTACCCATCTGTGGGCCATAAAGGTGTCTTTCCACACATGTGCTTTCTGCATCCTTTTTCTTTTTTTGATGATGTACGTGTCATTGTGTTTGGTCTGGCTCTTTCCACAGTATCTGGTCCTCGGCCCAGGAACTGTGTAATATGTACATTTTCCCTGTGTCTGTTATGTTGTTTGAACTGACCTCAGTGGACTCATGTTTCACTTGTTCTTTTGTGCTTGGCTAACTTCCCTCAGCATAAGATCCTCCAACCATTTCCAGGAGACAACATGCTTCATTGTTTCATCACCATTTTTTAGGGATGTGTAATACTCCATTGTGTGGATAGACCAGAGTTTTTAATCCATTTGCATATTGATGGAAATTTAGGCTGTGAGGTAGTTAGTTTATTGTGCCAATCTAGCCGATAAACACATGAGGGATTAATTGAAGGGTGGAGAGATAAATAGCTCGGCGAGCCTTGCCTTTTTTGTCTCCTGCTCTTTGATCATCGGACCAGTGTGCAGCTGCCTTGCTTGTTCTGTGCCCCAATTTGCAAGCTACACTACCTGTGGGACACCTAACCCGTGGACTGTGTTGCTGTAACTTGAGGTTCCTTCGAGACTTGCTTCGCCACACATTGGAATTTACATCTCTTGAGCTGGAGGCTGTCGGACCCTGTCATCTGGCTGACTGTTGGTGACCTGCCTTGCTACCTGTGCCCGGATAGCCTGAATTGCTCTACAGAGGACTACCGGGCAGCCCTCAAGACTTGAAGGACTGCCAGTGCCTCACAACTGTCTCACGAGAATGAGTTGCACTGAGCCATTTGTACTGCTTTATAAGTTAATTGTTTATTTCTTATGTAATATATCTGTCTGTATAAATATATATAAAATTATTAGCATTCTGGTTTTGTTTCTCTAGAGAAGCCTGTCTAACACAGGCTGTTTCTAATTCTTTGCGATTGTGAACTGTGCAGTGATGAACATTGGAGCACAGATGTTTGGCTATGGCCTGTTTCTTATTTCTTCTGGGTATATGCCCAGTAGAGGAAGCTGGGTGATAAGGTAACTTAATTTCCATCTGTTTTAGGTCTTGCCAAATCATTTCCACAGTGGCTGTATGTATCTATGAGACCACCAGCAGTGAAAGAAAGTTCCTACCTCACCACACCCCCTCCAAAATTTGTTGCTTTCTGTTTGTTTGTTTTTAATTAGGACATCCTCGTGGGTGTTAGGTGGTATCTTATGGTTATTTTGATTTGCATTTCCCAGATGGGTAATGATCAGGAGCATTTTCGCATATATTTATTGGCCATTCAGGTTTCCTCCTTTGTGAATCTTCTGTTCAAGTCTTTTTCTTTATTGTAAAGTTGCAGGGTTCTGTAGATTTTAATAATAAGACCTTTGTCTGATATGTCCTTAGTAAATATATTTTCCCAGTCCATGGGCTCTCTCATTACTCTCTTGATGAAATATTTTGATGCACACAAGTGATTTATCTTTAGTATGTCCCACACATCTATTTTCTCTTCTCTGGGTGTGTATCTTTCATTATTGCTGAAAGCCCTTGTATTCCCCTGCATTAAGGTTCTTGGCTTTGTCCCAATTTTTTCATTGATGATCTGATAGTTTTGAGTTTTTCCTCGAGGTCTGTGATCCACCTTGAATATGTCCTTGTGTATGGGGTGAGGTAAGGGTCTTCTTCAGGTTAATATTCAGGTTTTTCTAGCACCATTTATTGAAAGGGGCATTTGATTTTGTCCCACTTGATTTTGGGGGACCCCTTATCAAAAATTAGTTGTCTGTATTCTTCTAACTTTATTTCTGGATTTCATGTTCTTATCCATTGGACCAAGTTTCTATCATTATACCAGTACTGTGCTGTTTTGAAAACTTTGACTCTATAGTAAATTTTAAAGTCCATAATGCAAGTCCACCCACTTTATTCTTCTTGAGGTGTTCCTTGCCAATTCTGGGTTTCTTCCCTTTCCATATGAAGTTGGTAGTCAGTTTTTCCATTTCTTTGAAGAGTGATGCTGGTATTTCTATTGGGATTGCATTGAACCTATATAGTTCCTTAGGTAGAATTGACATATTTGCACTATTGAGTCTTCTGATGCATGAACATGGAATGTTTATCCATTTGTGAAGGTTCCTTTTGTTTTCTTGTAATAAGGTTCTGTAATTTTCCTCGTACAGATATTTTGTTTTGTTTTGATTTTTTTAGTTAGGTATATTCCTAGATATTTCAATTCATACTTGGCTATTGTGAAGGGTACTACCTTCTTGTTATCTTTTTCTGTAATCTCATCAGTTGTATATAGCAATCCAATAGACTTCTGCTTGTTGATCTTGTAACCTGCCACTCAACCATATTCCTTTATCATATCCAGCACTGCTATTGTAGAGTCTTTGGGGTTTTCAATGTATAATATCATATCATCTGCAAATAATGATAATTTCACTTCTTCTTTCCCTAGACGTATACCTTTGATAATTTTTCATTGCAACTCCATATTTTCCAACTCGTTTTCTTACCTCTTTGTTTCCAACTTTCCCATCTTAATCACCAAGGTGTCTTGATTGCATATTTGATCAATTTCAAGATGAAAATGTTGGTAGAATTCTTCAATTTATTCATCACCAGTTTAGTGCTTGGTATGTAAACTTTAACAATAATTATATTAACTGAATTTCCTTATATACATACAGCTATTATCCAACCACACACACAATTGTATTTCAAGCTATATCTGTTTTATTTCAAGCTATACCTTTATATACTTTTTTAGACTATGAGCGGTATGCCATTTCTCTTGGATCTGTTTTCCCGGTATAGTAAACTGTAAGATTATCTCATTCAAAATGGCCAATACCAAACCATTTCAGCTCACTAATACAGTGGATATGGGCCTCTATGTATTCCATTTTTGATGATTTCCAATGTTTTTAGATTTATACTTTGTACATTCAATTTTCTGACCATTGATGGAGGTTTGCAGCTGTTTTGTCTCGTTGTGAGTTATGCTCCATCAGAAAATCAAGGTCCCCAAAGCTGTACTCTATCCATAGCATTGTTTGAGTCCATTTGGAAAGGCAGATCCTACTATACTTTGAGTGCCTCCCAACCTGAAAGGTTCATCTTCTGCCACTGTGGCAGTTAGATTTTATGTCAAGTTACATCTGTATCAAAGTATAGTGGTGGAATCCAACCTGTCACTCAGGTCAAGCCTGATGATACTTCCTTAAGGGTCTCGCCTTTTAATAAGAATGAGAGGGAGACCTTTTCTCTTTCTATCTCTTCACCTTCTTTCTTGTTGGGATTATGTCTCCAGTGGCAGCCCCAGGTGGGCCACTGACCAGGGACTCATGGCCCTCTGCCATGTTCTCACAGACCTTGGATCCATGTGACTCTCCACCCACTGGCCTGGGATCTCCCTGCATGCTGTTTGACCTTTATGCTTCCTCAGTCTTTTGCTAGGCTATGTGAGTCTGAAGATGGCCACTGTTAGCATAGGACCATGGACTGGAGCTGGACTGGGCTGGGATGCTTTTTTGATACAAAGTTATTTCTTATAAATATATGAATAACACTGGTTTGTTTCTCTAGACAACCCAGCCTAACACAGATAGTATATCTTATAATGTTCCACTACTAAGATTTTCAGTAGCTAATCCCTCAGAAGTGAACAGCCTGTTCTTTCTTCATAGTCTGTTCACCTTGGTTGACCTCGCTGATATTTGAAATGCTAGTAACATAGCATCCAGCATGATAGTAACACTCAAGCCACCACAATACAACAAATTGACAAATGATAGTCTATTGCCATAGATTGTCACTTACACAGATGATAGTTGATTTATCAAAACAGCACACAAGTAAAACGGTTACTCTATGAGAAACATTCTGTATTGGAAATCTAACAGTGGGTTTTACAGAGGAAAGGAATAGCATCAATTAATACAGTGAGTTTTTTAAACAGAAATTATTTAACTACTGTGGCTCACCATAGATATGTTCCAATTTTCATTGGAAACAATATCAAGCTATACATTTTATTAGTATTTTGGTGTGTATATGACTCAGACAAAACTACATAAAACAAATACAGAGTTTTACTAAGTAAAACATATGATCTCCACCTTGGTCACGAAATAAAATATTATCAGAGTTCCAGAAGATTCCATTCAATCATCTCCCAATTATTCTAACCCTCTCCTTCCATAATTAACCTCTGTGGCTTTTTCCTAGCATCCCTGGGGGTTGGAATTGGCTAAGCATTCAGTTACCAGCCAAGTGTTTGGCAGTTGAGACATCTCAGAAGACAAGCATAACAATCTGCTTCTGCTCACAGCCTCGGAAACCCAATGGAGCGGTGCCGTTATGCACCCTTGGGATTGACATGGGTCAGAATCAACAAGACAGCAATGGAAGCAACTGTTGTATTGTAACACATTTTCACCCATTGCCCAACTTTATATGATTGGACTCATAAACTAACATTTTGTCGTAGTCTTTTCCTCAATGTTGTATTAGATTCACCCACTGTAATTTGTTGCAGTACATCATTGTCTCTTTTTGCTGTATAGCATTTTGTTTTATGAATAAATATATAAATTATGTTTATGAACATTTGGGTTATCCAGCACTTTGACTCTTATGCATAATGCTAGAATAACCATTCCTGTAACAACTTTTGGTTAACATGGGTGTCATTTTATTCTGGGATTTTCATTATCTACTATAGCTTAGCAAATCCATTGTCTTAAAAGTGAAATTCCAGGGTCATTGGATTTGCTAAACTATAGAAAGTAATGCCAAACCACAGACTGACTACATAATGTCCTGGGCCCAATAAAAACATGAAAATACAGAAATGCGCCTTATTTAAAACTTTTAAATAATTTCCAAGATATTACAGATGCCTAAGGTCCTTTGAAGCACAGAGACCCATGTTAATGCACAAATTACACATCCATGAAACCAGCCTTTCCAAATTACATTTCAAAGTGGTTAAATCAATTTATACTCCCCAGAGTTTTTTATGTCATTCAAATTCATGCAGTTGAAAGCAACATAATATTGTTGTTAGGTTCTGTATATTTGTTTCCAATTCATAGTGACTACAAGCAACAGAATGAAAAGTGCCCATTCTTGTACCAACCTCACAATTGTTGCCAGCTTGAGCCCATTGTTGCAGCCACCTTGCAGAGCCATAGATTGGAAGGTTTCTCTCCTTTTCACAGACCCTCGACGTCTCCAAAGACATATATAGGGTTGAACATTGGATGACCTTCATAGCTGGTTGAGAATTCCATTCCTAGGGAAACCGTTTGAGAAAATACTCTGTTTGGTAAATCTCATAGGATGAAAGGAGAAACTTTGAAGGAAAAACCAAAGCAATAAAAATGAAGATTGTCCCGATAGCCAGGCACCATCAGCGTTCTTCACCACACTTACTTATGCACACATTCATCTTCAGCGTTTATGTGAGGAAGGTGGTCACACAATGATGGTTTTTGTTCTTTGGTGTCTGCTGCCTGTTCCCTTCAACACCTCGTGTTCGCACAGGCTCGTTGCTTCTTCTCTGTGGACTTTGTTGTTTCCAAGTTAGATGGCTGCTTGTTTGCCTACAAGCCTTTAAGACCCCAGACGCTATATCTTTTGATAGCCAGGCACCATCAGCTTCCTATTTTCTTACTATGCATGGATTATGATAAGAGCTGTATGAGCCCCCGGTAAAATGATAAAAGCTCCAAAAAATGACACTTTGAGGACTGATGTACACTCCCACCAAGGCATGAGATTTCAATGGACTCGGTGTGCGAGTTGGACAAGAAATAAAGAAACCCACACAAGAACGGGTGCGTTTGAACTATGGCGATGGCCAAGAACATTGAAAATATCACAGATTGCAAAAGAACAATAGATCTCTCTAGGAGGAAATACATCTAGAATGCTGCTTAGAAAGGAAGATGGTTAGATTTTTCTCAAGTACTTTGGACCTTTTTTCATGGAAAGCCAACCTCTGGAAAAGGATATCATGCTTGGTAAAGACACCCCACCCCACCCCCCACAGACACACACAAAAGGAAAACCCTTAAGGACATGGATTGACACACTAGCTGCAACCATGGGCCCAAACATAACAATTGCAATGATTATGCAAGACCAGGTAGTGTTTTTTCTGCTATCTATGGGATCACGATGAGTCAGAGCTGACCCAATGGCATGTAACCATAACAACAACATGTAGTCACTAACCAAAGGTGAGGACCCAGTGGTGTTTGCAGGAGACCTTTGCAGAGAGCTGTGGTCCACAATAGCAAGTGAGAGCTAGAGCCAGTAGACCGTGTAATATACATTTTAGGAGCTTCAGACGTTCCAAATTATTCCTTTGCTGGTCTTAAAAGTTGATTCTATTTATACGTCCGGCTGGACTTCACAGTCCATAAGCACCTCAAGGCTGAGTGTCCTCTTTCATGCATCTTATATCGGTAGCTCATACACAGACCATCACATATGTTGTGCACTGAATGATGACTGTGAAATAATTGTTTGGTGAATTAAGTGAGTTATGAGACTTTTATAAATAAAATGTTCTTACCAATGAAAATTATTTGAAAACCCTATTAAAATGAAAGAGTAAAAATTAGAAAAGTTAACCTAAAATTAAAACCATGCTTAGCAAGCGTCAAGTTTTAAAATGAAATCTAGGCTCCAGTGGATAGACAGATGAGTGTCAAACAAACGTGGAGATTTTCAGAGCTGCAGGAATGTAAAGTGTGTCAGTAGAAAGACTGTAGTTTTACAAGGAAAACTGAGAATGGGTTAGAAAGAACTGTGTGACCTTGAGCAAATAATTTAATCCCTAAAAATCACAAACCTGGATCATCTCCCTATGAGCATTTTGTTTGTTTGTTTGTTTTGACTGTTCCCAGAATAGAGAATCCTGGTGAGAGAAGACAGAGAACTATTCAGACTTGGCCCATTACAAATTCATGCAACCGAGCTTCCAAAACGTCCCCCTGTTTGGCAATCCCATAACCACATCCAGGTGTTCTTTTGCTGTTCCCAGTGACCCCTTCAACACCTGTCTTCTTTCTTCAGCCCCCACCTACCAGTGCTCCCTCCTACCTCCTTAACAGATAATCTCTCCTACTTTAGTTGAGAATTAGGAAATACAAAGCTCTTACCTTTTACTGGCCCCATTTTTCATCAAATGGACATACCTGCTCAGGTAATGGAGTGGCACTCTGAGTCTACCTGGCACTCTGCAGAAGAAAGATGGGGCAGTCTACTTCCATAAAAAATACAGCCTATGAAATTCTATGGGACATTGGGACATTCTATGGGACTATGGGATATTCTACTCTGTCCTGTAAGGTCTCTCTGTGTTGGAATTGACTTAATGAGCATCGAAATTTGGTTTTTGGTTTTTTATTTTTCATTCTCAATCTCCCACCATCTCACAGCTAATTTGTCATAATGTGTTAGCATGTGTGTTCTATTATAAAAGAAGTTATGCAGTTATGCAGAGCTTCCAGACTAAAAAGATAGGCTAGGAAAAAACGCCTGGTGATACACTTCCAAAAATTAGCCGGTGAACATCCTATGGATCACAACAGAACACTATCTGACCCACTTGCTTGGAGGATAGCCTTAGGAGAAACCAAATGCTGCCAGAGACATCATTTTTGGTGAAGTAGAGGGCCAAAGAGGATGATGGAATCCCTCAGTCGGAAGGACTGACAGCATAACCCAGGATGGACTCAAACATGCTGGCGATGATAAGGATGACACAGGATGTTGTTCTATTGTACATCAGGTCACCATAAGGCAGAGTCGACTCAGCAAGAACTATATTCTCATCTCTGCTCATATCTACAAGAAAGCTTCAAAAAGTTTGTGAGAAAATGGAATTAAAAGAGAATGGAATTTTTCACAAACCTTTTGAAAAGGCACCACTATATCTAACTTTTCTACATCTGACTTTTCTACCGACAATTTTTTTTTAATAAACCATTTTACTGGGGACTCTTACAGCTCTTATAAGAATCCATACATCAATTGTATCAAGCACACTTGTACTTATGTTGCCGTCATCCTTTTCAAAACATTTTCTTTCTACTTGAGCCCTTGGTATCGGCTCCTCTTTTTTTCCCTCCCTCCCCTCAAATGAACCCTTGATAAATTACAAATTATTATTATTTTCATATCTTACACCATCCGCTGTCTCCCTCCACCCACGTTTCTGTTGCTCATAATTCTTGGAGAGAGGTATTATATCTTGATCATTGTAATTGGTTCCCCCTTTCTCTCCCCACCTTCCCCCTACCCTCATGATATCGCTACTTCCATTATTGTTCCTGTGGCGTTTATCTGTCCTGGATTCTGTGTGTTGAGAGCTCTTATCTGTACCAGTGTACATGTTCTAGTCTATCCTGATCTGTAAGGTCAAACTGGGGTCATGATAGTTGGGGGGAGGAAGCATTAAAGAACTAGAGGAATGTTGTTTGTTTCATTGGTGCTATACTACACCCTGGCTGACTCATCCCTTCCTTGTGACCCTTCTGTGAGGGGATGTCCTACGGAACCCACAATTCAAATGGAAAATTCTTACCTCCATTCTCCAAAGAGTATTCCTTCTTGTGTGTTACTTGTCTTGATTTCTACAAACTTTGAATCTCATCCTTACTATTTGTAATTATATAATCGTTTGTCAATTTGAGAGGATTAAGAGTGAAGGGGTGGAGTCTAGCCTGTCAATCAGGTCATAGCCAATCACATAGTTAAGGTTTATTGTAACAAACTGGCTGATAATCACATGTGGGATTAATTGAAAGGTGGAGCGATAAATGGCTCGGTGAGCCTCACCTTTCTAGCTCTCGGGTCTCTTGCTTTCTGATGGTCAGACCAGGGTGCAGCTGCCTTAGCCAGTTTCATGCTTCAGCTCACTTCCTGCGAGACATCCCTGAGGAGAAGCCACATGGACCTACCTAATGCGGCCCTGGGTGCTGGAGTAGCCTTGTGGAGACACCTGCCAGTGCTGAGATGCTTACACACTTACTGATTTGGCGTCAGTCCTGCAGTCAGTGTCATTGTGTGTGTTTTGTGAGATTTAGGAGGACTTTGTAGATAGGTGTCAGACATATGGGCTAATGCTGGACTTATGGTCTTGGACAGCACTGGATTGGGATGCCTTCTTAATGTACACTTACCCTTTATAAAAAAGACTCGCTCTTATACATATAAGTTTCTATGGATTTGTTACCTAGTTTACCCAGACTAATACAGCCAATGAGGCCTCTGTGTGGGCATGACCTTCTGAGGATTCTGGGAACTCCGGTATTCTGCCTTGGAGGCAGGAGACACTCTCCCTCTGCTCACTCCCTGGGAGACATTGCAGCTGACAAGACACATGAAGCTACCTAGTGCCCCGAGCTGGAGAAGCCACGTGGAAAACCATGCCATTGCTGAGATGCTTACACCACCATTGAATCCACAAGACTTCCCACCCACTGGCCTGTGATCTTCCTGCATGTGTTTCGTGAATCTGAAGAGGACGTTATAGATTGGTATTAGACATATGGGCTAATATTGGACTTATAGACTTGATTTGACTGGGCTGGGATGTTTTCTTAATGTACAATTAATCTTTATATAAAGCTCTTTCTTATAGACATATGAGTGTCTATGAATTTGTTTCTCTAGTCTACCCAGACTAACAAACTATTTACTCCCTTAGCATTTCTGTTTGATTCCTATTTTTTAATCATTCTAAATATGTCAAAATATAGCCTACCTTTTAAACAAAACAGAATTTTTAAAATATAAAGAACCACAAAACCTTCCAAATTATCTATACCTGTTTTGTTTTGTTTTTTACTTAAATCCATTTTGTGGTGTCTTTAATTGTTGGAATGAGTTTCTCTCCTACCTTCAATTCTCCTTCAATTCCACCTTTCACTCTTGCTCCTGGAACAATGTCCTCATTTCTGATAAATGATTTATTCTTTCAAAATAAAATCATTAAGATCATCATTGTGCAAGTTCTTCTATATGTTTACTCTTCACAACCAATTAGTCATCAAGTTCTGTCAATTCTCCCACTGAAATGTCTTTTTTTCTTCATTATCTAAATGCCTAGTCCTTTACACCTGTGGTACTTAAGTTGTCTATGTACTAGTCATTAAAATAGGGCATGCTACATCAAAAAATGATTTTTTTAAACCCAAAATGGTTAACAATAAGTAATTTCTATTTCCAGTGTAAGAGATGAGTTGTCATAGGGCCCTATTCTGCACTTGATTCTGACATTGAAGCTGACGGAGCAGCCACTGCCTGAACACCTGCTAGTCTCATAAAAGACAGTTGATAGTCAATTCAGACTCTTGGCAATGCCATGTGGTCATGCATAACTGTATTCCATGGGGGTTCCAATGGCTGCTTTCTGAGACATACATTGTCAGGCCTTTCTTCCAAGGTGTCTCTAAGTAGACTGAAACCACCAACATTTTACTTAGCATCTGAGCGCATAAACTCAGGACTCCTGCCTAACATCAAAGGGAAAAGAGAGCACGGCAAATCAGCATTCTATTCATTTTTTTTTAAAAAAACTTTTGGATTTTTAAAAATCATTTTATTGGGGGCTCTTACAGCTCTTATAACATCCCATACATCAATTGTATCAGTCACATTTGTACATATGTTGCCATCATCATTTCCAAAACATTTTCTTTCTACTTGAGCCCTTGGTATAAGATCCTCTATTTCCCCCTCCCTCCCCCCTCAGGAATTCTTAATCAATTATATATGGTAATTAATAATTCTTATCTTTTTTAATTCAACTCTGATTTTTTAAATAGTTTTATTGGGGGCTGTTACATCTCTTATCACAATCCACACATTCCTCCAATCATTTTCAAAGCATTCTCTTCCCACTTGAGCCCCTGATATCAGCTCCCCATTTCTTCCCGCTCCCTCCCCCACCCTCCCTCCCTCACAAACCCTTGATAAGTTATAGATTTTTTTTTTTCCAGATCTTACATCATCCTCCATCGCCCCTCACCCACTTTTCTGTTATACATCCCCCTGGGAGGGGGTTCTAGTTGATTCTTTTGATTGACTCATCCTTTCTCCCCCAACCCTCCCCTAATCCTCCTGGTATCTCTAATCTCTTTGTTGGCCCTGAGGGGTTTATCTATCCTGGATTCCCTGTGTCCCAGGCTCTTATCTGTAGCAGTGTGCATGATCTGGTCTTATCTGATTTGTAAGGTAGAATTGAGGTCATGATAGTGGGGTGAAGGAAGCTACAGCTAGAGGAAAGTTGTGTGTTTCATCAGTGCTATACTGCATCCTGACTGGCTCATCTCTTCCCTGTGACCCCTCTGTGAGGGGATGTCCAATTGTCTACAGATGAGCATTGGGTCTCCACTCCATGCTCCCCACCCATTCACCTTGGATGTGGTTTTATTCTGGGTTTTAGATGCCTGATACCTGATGCCATCAACACCTCATGATCACACAGGCTGGTGTGCTTCTTCTGTGTGGGTTTTATTGCTTCCCAGCTAGATGGCCACTTGTTTACCTTCACGCCTTTAAGACCCCAGATGCTATATCTTTTGATAGTCAGGCACCATCAGCTTTCTTCACCACATTTGCTTATGCACCCATTTTGTCTTCAGTGATTGTGTTTGGAAGGTGAGCATCACAGAATGCGGGATTGTTAGAAAAAAGTGTTCTTGTGTTAAGGGAGTACTTGAGTTCAGGCCCAATGTCCATCTGCCACCTTAATGCTTAACATATAGATATGAGTACATAGTTCTATTCCCCTCCCTATATATATATTTACATATGCACATGCCTGTATTTAGGCCTCTATAAATGTCCTTTGTCTCCTGGTTCTTTCATTTATTTCCTTTTTACTTCCCTCTTGTTCCACCATCATGTTTGGCCTTAATTCGGGTTTAGTAATTCCTCACATTACGTTGCCCTTGATTGAGCCCCACTAGCCATCCTATGACCTTCTTTCCATTGATTTTAGTTCACTTGTTATTCCCTTGTCCCTGGATTGGTCCCCCCATCCCCACCTTCCTTTCTCCCATATCCCCCCAGAATCATTGGTTCTGTTCTTTTTATCTCTGAATTATTTATCCTGCCTATCTTATCTAGATGTACATGCAGATACATTAATAAGTGCAAAACCCAGATAAAGCCAAGTAAAACAACAAAGGAAGTCAAAACCAACAAAACAATAACAACAGCAAAAAACAATAACAAAAAGCCACTGACAAAAATGGAAAAGCCTATAAATAGATCTAGGTCTGTTTGTTGGCCTCTATGAGTGTTTTCCAGTCGAATCTGATGGGGTGCCACCCTCTGTCTCCCAGGTCTATTTTTGTTATTCCCCGGGGTTTTCATAAGTCTGCTCCCCCACTGCTCTGCTGCATGCCCTTCCGTTCCTCGCCCCAACGTGATGGGGCCAGACTGTGCACTATTCTCGCACTGTGTCTCTAGTGCTGTTCCCTGCACCATCATGGTTCAGTGAGGGACACTGTGTCTGTGGTGGGGCCGGCACTATGGTCCTCCATGTGCATTGTCTGCTCTGAGCAGGAACATCATCCTAGGGGCTTGGTGAGCCAGGATGTCCTCTCCTCCCTCTCCAACCTTTTGCGTTTCTCCCATGTGCTCTAATCCAACCCGCCACTCTCCCCAAGCTGTAGCCCCAGTGCTGTCCTCTGAAGTGCATTCTTCTGAGAGGGGGATGGAGAGGGGGCGTCCACATAGTTGGGATTGGGGTCAGCCCACAGACCTCTCTGTTGGTTCCCTGGTACATGCCGGTATGTTGTATTCATGTCTTGGCGCATGCCTGGTCTCTCTCTCCCTCTCCTGTGAAGATGTAAACAATGCCCTCCCCTTGGGTGGATTAGTGCCCTGCTCCCGCCCCTTAGCTTATATATTTAGTATTCCTGGATTGGGTTTGGGCCCTGCCATAGTTGCTGAACCTCTCCCCAGGGATGTACACCATTCTATTCTTAAAGCATCAGCCAGGCAGGAGATTCACATCCACATTTTTCTCCATGCGCTTTTCTCCACTCCCAACTCCTCCTAACCAACAATCCTCACCTCTTGAAACTACTCACTCTTCAAAATTCTTGGAAGAGATTTCCTGTCTAGCCCAAAACATTCCAAACCTCTCTCTAATCTTTCCTAAATATTGTGCTATTCTAGAGATGGACACTCTAGAGTGGTGGTTCTCAACCTTCCAATGCCACAACACTTTCATGCAATATCTCATGGTGTGGTGACCCCCAAACATAAAATTATTTTCGTTGCTACTTCATAACTGTAATTTTGCTACTGTTATGAATAGGGTGACCCCTGTGAAAAGGTTGTTCAATTCCCCAAGGGGTCGCGACCCACAGTTTGAGAACCGCTGCTCTAGAGGATACACTTCTAGTATGGCCATTGCTAATTTATTCACTAACTGGGTATGTATACATCTAATTTCTCTATTTTTATTGCAAACGCTTTGTGATCAAGGATAATTCTTGGCATTTTCTATTTGCTTTCATGATTTTTCCAATTTCCCAAATAATGTCCCTGGGGATAAAAAACAATAACTTCATAATGGTTCTAAGGCAAACCATGAGCCTGCCATGCTCCTAATTAGGGTGGCCTGGTAGGCAGGGCAGGGGAAATATTGAATAATGAGGCGCTAATGTGATTAAGTGTAGATACAAAGCCATGGCTTCAGTACTAACATGTTGAGCAACCAGGAGCACTGTTCTCATATTTATAAAATTGGAATGATTATAATAATATGAACATATCATATTGTTTTCATGAATACATGAGTAAATATATGCACAGTGCTTAGAACAGTGAGAAACACTAAGTTATTAATCAGTATTAAATATGAGTACAGTTGTTGCAGCTATTTGTGGATAGCCTAAATTCTCAATTGTTTTGTTTGAGCCCTTGTTGAAGCCATTGTGTCACTCCATCTCATTGAGGGCCTACTTTTGGGCTAATCCTCTATTTCAGCAAGCTGGATGACCCTTTCCAGCATGCCATCTCCCCTGAAAACATGTCTGAAGTTCATGAGGAATAAATCTTGCATCTTCCCTTCTAAGGAGCATTCTGGCTGTACCGCATCCTGGATCAGTGGGCCTCAACCTTCCTAAGGCCGCGACGCTTTAATGCAGTTCCTCATGTTGTGGTGACCCCAACCATAAAATTATTTTCATTGCTACTTCATAACTGTAATTTTGCTACTGTTGTGAATTGTAATGTAAATATCTCATATGCAGGATGTATTTTCAATGTTACAAATTGAACATAATTAAACATAATTGAAGCATAGTGATTAATCAAAAAACAATATGTAATTATATATTGTGAAATATTTATGTGTTTTCCGATGGTCCGAGGCAACCCCGGTGAAAGGGTTGTTTGACCCCAAAGGTGCTGTGATCCACAGGTTGAGAACCGCTGTCCTAGGTAGATTTGCTTGTTTTTCTGGCAGTCTGTGGATTTTTCAATATCTTGGCCATTACCATAATTCAAAGGCATGCATTCTTCTTTGGTCTTCCTTATTTATTGTCTAGTTTTCACACTGAGGTGACTGAATACCACAAATTGGATCAAGTGCACCTCAGTTCTAAAGTGACATCTTTGTTTTTTAACAATTTAAAGAGGTCTTGGGCAGCAGATTTCCCCAATATGTCATTTAATTTCTTGGCCATTGCTTCCATGAGCATGGATTGTGCATCTTAGCAAATCAAAATCCTTGACAACGTCAACCTTCTTACTTCGTTATCCTATTTTATATTGTTGGGGTTTTCTTTTCTTTTTTCTTGGTCCAGTTGTGAAGATGTTTTTGTTTTCTTTACAAAAAGTTATGATCCATACTAAAGACTCTTTCTTTGATTTTCATCAGTAAGGGCTTCAAGTCCTCTCCCATTCCAGCAACAAAGGCTGTGTATATTAGGAATCTCATAAATCTAATGGAATTTGCAATTATGTGAATTTACGTGTATGTTATGAACTATCCCTAGAATAGTCCACATACATATGGTTCTTTTGCACCATTAGCACTGAGGACTGCCCCAAACTCATAAAGGTGCTCAGCAATTATTTGTTGGTTACTTACCCTCTCTGTCCCTCAGCTTCTACAGCCTAAAAATAGGAATGACATCTGCAGTACTTAAATTAAACAGCTATTCTAAATACACAATGCTGGGTTCCTTTCAGAATATAAACTAAGGGAAACATGCATATAAGTGTACCTTATTTTAATAAAAGTGAGAAATTGATCATTTGAGATGATAGGGTAAGGTAAATAAAACATTACATAAACTTTGTGTGTTAGTCTTGGTAGACTAGAGAAACAAATTCATAAACACACGTGTATAGAAAAGAGTTTTATATACAAGAACAATTGAATATTGAGAAAACATCCCAGCCCAGTCCAGATCTGGCCCATAAATCTGGAATTAGCTCATATGTCAGACACCAATCTATAAATTCCTCTTCAGACTCATGCAACACAGGCAATGACACCAAATTCAGGAAGATCACAGGCCAGTGGGTGGAAAGTCTTGTGGATCCAGTGGCAGTAGAAGCATCTTAGCACTAGCAAGGGGCTCCACATGGCTCCTTCAGCTCCAGGGCTTTCGTGTAGCTCCATGTACCTGCTCAACAAGAATATCTCCCAGGGAGTGAGCATGCGTCCTGCCTCCAGTGAGCTATTTATCTCCTTAGCCCCTCCAAATGAGGTCACCAAGCTGTGACCTGATTGACAGGCTACACTCCACCCCTTCACCAGTAAGTCTCAAACTGACAACAGATTATGTAACTACCGCATTTTGTCATTAAAATTAAGACATAAGACTATTAATAAAATATTATAAAAATTAAAATTCAAAATGACCCAAAAAAGATACTATTACTTGCTGTTGGAAAATATAAAAGGGACATAGTATAAGACATGCAAGAAAAAAAATCAACTTTTTGTAATAGCTTGAAAAGTCAAGGAGAAAGGAAGGACGGATCATAGCTGAGAATAAGATGAAGTTTCAAATGTGTATGAAAACAATCCCTAAGGAACATCTGGAAAGTTTGCAGAATGAGGGGAGACAGAGAAAGACGGAAAGAAATAATACTTCCTCGTTGGTGAGCAGCCCTAATTTTGAAGCACTAAGAAATTCTTCTCTGCAATTTTCAATATATTTTCTCCCACAGCCCTATTTTATTTTCCTGTGTATTCGTACTTTTATTGAAAAATAAATTTTCAAAGAGGTTAACATTGTAAGTTTGCACCGTGAAGAGAAAACAACTTTGGATTTGATGAATTATGATTAGTAACTTTCATATCACAAATGTATACAGTAGCAACATAGCATTGACATTAATTTAAAGCATACAAATGCTATGTCTGTTCTTATTTCTGAGGCAGCTATGGTATCTGAAGTGGATTTCCATTGGAACAAGGGAAAGGTTCCTGACTGAACGAATTGGCTTTCTACTGAAAGCATATTTCTCTCCAGCAATCCATTAGTTTACTAGTATTTGATGTTAGAAACAGTTCCTTAGTGAAAATTAAAATGTGCCCTCACTGGATGTCATCTTTGATTTTAAGTGGTTTTACTGTCTATGATACATGCGAAGGATCCAGGTTGGAATCCACCCCTAAAGCTAACTTATTATGGAAACAGAAATACCACGAGTCAGTGGCTTTAGAGAGTAAAGATTCACTTTCCCACAGTCTGAAAACTCAAAGTCCCTATCAGAGTCTCAGCCATATCAACTCATTCTCGTTTCTGATGTCTACTGGCAATTCTCAGGGTCCCTTTGCTAACAGATTGGTCCTCCCTGTTCCTTCCCTGTTCATTCTGTTTTTCTTTCTACGAGACATTTCTGAATGATGAGGTTTAGGACCAATCCTATTCCTGCACGGCCTCATTAACATAATGTAAGAAAGGCCCCGATCCAGCCAAGGTCATACTTACCGAGACAGTGTTAGGACTTCAACGTTTATTTCAGGGGACACAATTTGGAGCATAACACATCCAAATTATTCCTCCTATTCCACAGGCTTACACTTGATTCCACAGTAATGATAGGAAAAAGAAATTAATTTTCTGGAAAGATAACAACCCATTAATAATTCACACTTCAAAAGATTCTGTCGTTAATCTTTTCCTATAGCTTCAATTCCAACAGCAACAAAAAATCTTTGCATTATGGACTTAAGATTTACTCTTCCAACTTTAGCACTCCCTGTTGTCCTGGTAGGGAGCCCCATTCGGTCATGATCTGCATGGTCAGCACTTGCAACCACCGGCTGCTCTGCAGGAAGAAGACTGGGCTTTCTACTCCATAAATGGTTACAGCCTCGGAAACCCACAGGGGGCGCCTATGAGTCAGCACTGACTGAGTGAATTATTGTCCTGGTGCCACAGTGGTTAATTATTCTGCTACTAACCAAAAGGTTGGCAGTTTGAACCCACCAGGGTAATCTACTCCATCTATTGACTCCCAGGCAATTGACTATTGACTCAATACTATTTCTAGTCAAGCCTTTATTTCTGGACACACCCCGCTCAGCCGCATCTCCTTTTCCTAAGGCAGTCCCCCACTCCCTGTGTCCAAATCTTGTCTGCACTTATCCACACCTTTTGAATAGCAATAAACGTAATTGCCTTCTATCAAAGTTAGCCCGACACAAATGAGGAGGATTTCTACTCTGTACTTTGTGTGAGTGGAAGAGCAGCTGTATCTTTTATTTTATATTTTAGGTATTCATTCACCTAACTTTTTTTTATTGGAAACATGCTATACGCAGTGAATAAGAAATATATGTGTGTATATATACGTATATATACACACACACATATATATTCTCCTACTCAAATTCATTGCATTTATATATGCATACATAAATATCATACATACCTATATCAGTATGTAAACACATCTATATATATTATTTCTTTGTCATCTACAAGCTTAGTTAAATATCGGGCTTTATATTAACAATGCATTTTGAGGTCATGGCTAATACTTTTATCATGAAGAGGAAATAAAGGCATTATTTTTTTCACAAAAGACAGGGTTAAATATTCATAAAACATTAATACAAATACACATGCTACGTTTAATTAGTTGGAGTAATATGAATGATCAGGTCAAGAAACGACTGTTAACCCGCTTTTTAAAGAGTTTCATGCTGATCCTTGAGGACTGAGCTGTGCTGTTTTGCTGCCCTCTTGTGGCCATAAGGGGATCATTACATCTACTAATTTGATGCCAATAACGTGTGAAGAACACTTCGTATAGATGCTTGAAAATTTCTAACATTTTTAATTTTAGGATCTCTACACAAGTCATAGGTACATGATAATTTTACCAATATACTCCTCCCTTAGGGAGTTATTTTATTAAGCGTCCTATGTTCCCTTTTTTACTTATGTTACTGTCAAACATTGCATAGAGTAATTACAAAAACAGGGACTGGCACAAAATTTCACACTTTGTATTTTCTATAGAAACTCAGTATTTTTAATGGAGGTTCTTATTAAATTAGACTTACTAGAGATTAAATTACTGGTTGTATTCAGTCACAAATTAAAATGATAATAATTCCAGTACTAACTGTCTTGTAGCCATCTCTAAGTATTGCATATTATTGAAATTAAAACTTACTGATACCCAGTACCGGTTACTATTGGCTATACGTTTGCCCTTATGGACGACTAAAGTTGAGTTTTCAGTGTCGCTGGATGCTGTCACAGTTAACCCCCTCAGCTTCTAGCTGAAAATTTGGAGGTACAAACACACCAAAACGCACTTCAGAAGAAAAGCTTTGTGATCTCTTTCCAAAAAAATAAGTGATTGAAGCCTCTTTGGGGCACAGTGCTATTCTGATCAGAATCTACTTAACAGCAGTGGAAATGGTTAATTTATTCAAAGGAATTCAGAAAATGTCTTATGCACGTAGATTCCTGTTTTCTGGCATACATGCACTCAATAACAAAAAAAAGAAGAATCTTTCAAATAGAATATAAATAAATCCCTTCTTTTAGAAGATATTGCAGCTGAGCTAATCATTTGTATGGTGCAATAGTGCTGTTTCAGTCTATCTCTAGGGTCACAATAACGATGAAAAATTCCATAATGAGTATATCCTAGTTTATTTATTCAATAGGCATTTACTTAGACCCTTATGTTACTGAACAGGGCTAAAAGTTAATTGACAAACTGACTAATCATCTCTTCTGTCAGCCCTGTGATTAGCTCTCTGAGAATTTACATATGCGACCAAACCTACACATTATATGTTTATGTTGTGTTCACCAAAAAAGAATGTTTCAACCTGGTGAGGCCATGATTCTCAGTATTATGTAATTATCCTACATTTTGTGGTCTGATGTAATTATCTTATGTTTTATAAATCCTATCTCAATGATACAAATGAGACCAAATTGGTGTTGTGAGGTGCCCTCGGGTCTCTTCTGCATAACAACCCTATTTACAACAGAACAAAACATTGCCCGGTCCTGCTGCGTCCTCACAGTGTTCTTATGTTTGAGTCCGTTGTTGCAGCCACTGTGTCAGTCATCTCATCAGAGGCCTGCCTCGTTTTCACTGCCCCTCTCCTTCACCAAGCATGACGTCCTTCTCCAGGGACTGGTCTGTCCAACGTTCACGTGCAGATGAGACGGTGGAGAATCACACGGCTTGGCTCAGGCACAACATAGTCCTCAAACTAACATCTTTGCTGTTCAGCACTTTAAAGGGGTCACATGCAGCAGATGTCCCTAGTGCAAGGCATTTTTGATGCACATAATGGCTATGTTTAAGCTGTTCCAGTCACCCAGTTTGTTTCAGCTATTTGTGTGCTTTCGGTTGTGATTTATAGTGCATTTATGCCATGTATCAAGGACCCTAAGTGTTTTCTGCTTTTTTCTTTGCTAATTTGAACAGTTCAGATAGCAAAGTAACAGTGGGAAAGAATTCAAATCCTCACCTAATTTCAGTCTCCTTCATCCTGTTTCTCATTGCCATCCTCTACCACTATCACTCTCTCTACCTGCCCAACGCCTTCCCAGCCTTAGCACATCAATTTAAATGCCTCCTCTTCATGAGCTGTTTGTGACTTCATCGACTGTTACATATACCAGCTCGAGTCTATACACTTACACATAACAGAAGGAAACCGTTACATTTTTATTTACCATATCAACAACAACAAATAAAACCTAGTGTGTTTAATGTCTCCCCTTTACCCCTCTAGGTCCACCCTCTGCTTTCTCCACTCTATTCTGTGGCCCTTTGCTGACATGGGCGAACTGCACCAATGGACTCTTTCAGTCTGTCCTCTGCTGGGCATGGTGGCCAGTGGGAGACACTGACAGGTAATGGCCAAAGATCAAGAACATTTTGTCATGTATTTGTTGGTGGCCTAATGTCTGCCATGGTGAAGTCTCTGTTTAAGTCGTCTGCCCATATTTTAACTGGATTATTAATTGTTTTCTTGTGATGTGCTAACAACCCAGCAAGAAGAAAAAGCTCAAATATCGGCCTAAGTATATAAAATAATTTGGCATGTTATATGTTATACAGTTTAGTGATTTTATAGTGATTTAGTGTCCAATATATCATTTCCAAGTTTGGGTTTTTTTCTCCAGACCAAAGGTTATCTTTTCATTCTCTTGTTGAAATCATATGCTCCACAGAAATGTCTAATTTAAAAAAAAAAAGAAAAAAGAAATGTCTAATTTTAGGAAGTCTCATGAATCTAGTTATTCTTCTCTTGTTATTGTGTTTTCAATTATGTTTGCCAGTGTATTCTGCCATGCATTAGGGACTTTAATGTGTCCTGTTTTTTCACGTATTACTTTTATTGTTCTAGGTTTTACATTTAGGTTTTTGATCCATCTTGAGTTTGTTGGGGATTTTTTAAATCATTTTATTGGGGGCTCATACATCGCTTATCACAATCCATAGATACATCAATTGTGTAAAGCACATTTGTACATTTTTTGCCCTCATCATTCTCAAAACATTTGCTCTCCATTTAAACCCTTAGCATCAGCTCCTTTTTTTCCCCTCCCTGTCTGCTCCCCCTCCCTCATGAAACCTTGATAATTTATAAATTATTATTTTGTTATATCTTACACTGTCCGACATCTCCCTTCACCCACTTTTCTGTTGTCCATCCCCCAGGAAGGAGGTTTTATGTAGATCCCTGTAATCGGTTCCCCCTATCTACTCCATGCTCCCTCTACCCTCCCAGTATCGCCACTCTCACCACTGGTCCTGAAGGGATCATCTGTCCTGGATTCCCTATGTTTCCATTTCCTATCTGTACCAGGGTACATCCTTTGCTCTAGCCAGATTTGTAAGGTAGAATTGGGATCATGATAGTTGGGGGTGGGGGCGGGGGTGAGGAAGAATTTAGGAATGAAAGGAAAATTATATGCTTCGTTGTTGCTACGTTATACCCTGAATGGCTCGTCTCTTCCCTGTGACCCTTCCATAACGGCATGTCCAGTTACCTATAGATGGGCTTTGGATCCCTACTCCGCACTCCCCCTAATTAACAATGATGTGAGTTTTTGTTCTTTGATGCCTGAAACCTGATCCCCTTGACACCTAGTTATCACACAGACTGCTGTGCTTCTTCCATGTGGGCTTTGTTGCTTATCAGCTAAATGGCTGCTTGTTTACCTTCAAGCCTTTAAGGCCCCAGACGCTATCTCTTTTGATGGCTGGGCACCATCAGCTTTCTTCACCACATTTGCTTATGCACCCGTTTTGTCTTCAGTGATCGTGTTGGGAAGGTGAGCATCATGGAATGTCAGTATAATAGAAGAAAGTATTCTTGCATTGAGGGAGTACTTGAGTGGAGGCCCAACGTCCATCTGCTACCTTAATATGAAACCTATAAATATATGTGCATAGATCTATTTCCCCATCCTCATATATAAATATATTTACATATATACATGCCTTTATTTAGACTTCTATAAATGCCCTTTGCCTCCTAGGTCTTTCCCCTATTTCCTTTGACTTTCCTCTTGTCCGACTATCATGCTCAACCTTCATTTGGGTTACAGTGATTCCTCTCGGTTACATTACTCTTGATCACGCCCTACCAGGCCTCCTACACCCTCCTCACCACCAATTTGGATCACTTGTTGTTCCCTTGGCCCTGGGTTGTAAAACCACTTCCTTTCCCCACCACCTCCTCCTCTCCCATGTCCCACCGGAACTTTCAGTCCTATTGTTTTCTCCTCCAGATTGTTCATCCAGCCTATCTTATTTAGACAGACCTGCGGAGATAATAACATACACAAAAACAAGACAGAGCAAAACAAAGCAACGAAAGAAAACAAAACAACAGCAAAAAGCCAATGATTAAAAACAATAACAACAACAAAGCCTGTAATTAGTTCAAGGATTGTTTGTTGGCCTTCAGGAGTGTTTTCCAGTCGAGTCTGTTGGGGCGCCAAGCCCTGGCTCCAATGTCTATTTTTGGTATTCCTTGGGGACTTCGTTACTCTGTTCCCCTTGCTGTTCTGTTGCACAGCCTTAGTATTTTGCCTCGGTGTGGTGGGATGAGATCGGGTGCAATTCCAACACTGTGTCTTCAGTGTTGTCCCCTGTCGGGCTATGGGTCAGTGAGGGATGTCATGTATCATAGTGGGTCTAGCCATATGGTCTTTCCGCGGAGTGGCTGCTCTGAGAGGGAATATCATCCTCAAGGCATAGTGGTCCAGGATGTGCTCTACTCTCCCTTCCTCCCCCTTCATTTGATCCTGTGTTGAGTTTGTTTTGTATGTAGTATGAGATATGAGTTCCATTTCATTCTTCTGCAAATGGAAATTGAGTTTTGACAACACAATTTGTTAGAGAGGTTTTGGGAGCTTTTGCTATCTCTGTTTTTCTGACATCCTGATTAATATATGTAACAAGAAACTTAATTGTACAAGGTGAAAAACTCATATGAAAAGGCTTTAGTTCACAGAGAGAACCACATGGCTGGCCCCACTATGAGACAAGACACCCCTCACTGACCCATAGCCCTACAGGGGACAACGCTGGAGACACAGTGTGGGAATTACACCAGATCTGATCCTGCCACACCAAGGCAAAACACTAAGGGGGTGCAACAGAACAGCAAGGGAATGGAGTGGCGAGGTCCCCAGGGAATGCTGAAGGTGGACTTTGGGGCCAGGGTGTGGTGCCCCAATAGACTGGACCAGAAAACATTCCTAAAGGCCAATAAACAATCCTTGAACTAACCACAAGCTTTTCTTTCTTGTTGTGTTTTGTTTTTTGTCATTGGTTTGTTGCTGTTGTTGTTGTTGTTGTATATTGTTCCTTGGTTTTGCTCTGTCTTGTTTTTGTGTATGTTATTATCTCCACAGGTCTGTCTAAATAAGATAGGCTGGATGAACAATCTGGAGGAGAAAACAACAGGACCGACAATTCCAGGGGGACATGGGAGAGGGGACGGGGAGTGGATGGAAAGGTAATGGTGTTAACAAACCCAGGGCCAAGGGAACAACAAGTGATCCAAATTGGTGGTGACAAGGGTCTGGGAGGCCTGGTAGGGCATGACCAAGGGTAATGTAATCAAGAGGAATTGCTGAAACCCTGGTGGGGACTGAGCATGATAGTGGGACAGGAGGAAAGTCAAAGGAAATAGAGGAAAGAACTGGGAGGCAAAGGGCATTCATACAGGTCTAGATAAAGACATGCATGCATGCAAATATATTTTTATATGAGGATGGGGAATTAGATCTATGTGCATATATTTATAGGTTTTTTATTAAAGTAGCAGAAGGACATTGGGCCTCCACTCAAGTACTCCCTCAATGCAA
>NW_022111372.1:5090197-5092506 GCF_000313985.2 Echinops telfairi | reverse complement strand
TGAATGTACAAATGAGCTTTACAAAATTGATGTATGTATGGATTGTGATAAGAGTTGTAAGAGCCCCTAATAAAATGATTTTAAAAAAAAACAAGAAGTATTCTAAGTTGAATGTCATCTAAGTCCACACATAAAAAGTACAACATAAGTCCACACATAAAAAGCCTGTGAGATCCAAGGACGGTAAATAGTAAAATCCAAGACCAGAGGAGGGAACTGGATTCAAGTTTAAATTCTGAGCACCTGGTTTGTAGAAGTCTCTGCTTCCACAAAGATTGTTGTTGTTAGGTGCCATGGGTTGGTTGACTCTATGTACAAGAGAGCAAAGGCCCGCCTGGCCCTGTGGCACCTTCACAATTGTTCTTTTGATTGAGCCCCTGGTTGAAGCCCCTGTGTCAATCCATATCATCGAAGGCCTTCTTCGTTTTCACTGCCTTCTACTTTACCAAGAATAATATCCTGTTTGAGGGATTGGTCTCTGTCTACACTATGTGAGATGACTTTGTAATCAATAAAGATAACAGACTTTGTCGTCTAAAATGATCACAACTTCATCATCCATAAAGACTATGGCCTTGAAAATCCTGTGAAGAAGTTCTAGCCTGTCCTCTAGCATCTCTATGAATGAGTTAAAGCCAACTCAATGGCAATATCACCTTTTCCCTAAAGTCTTGCTTAGGTTCTGAGAATATGCCTAGATCAAAACATCAAAACCATCTGTCCCATATGTTTTCGGGACCTGATGTTATACACTTTACATTGTCCCCTCCTGGTCATTAGTGCAGACAGGATATGTAGATGAATGTCTCACTCTAATCTATATGGATCCTTTAAATTCAGCACAATTTGCTCTTTTTGTAAGATACCTAATTGCTAAGCCTCATTCTATATCCCTCCCATGCTGCGGTACAAGACAGTCATTCTTGCTGAACCTGCTCTCCCCCGTGACTCTAGTGTGGGTTCATTGTTGGGGATTCTGTCTTCTAGCTTCTAAAATATGTTGCCACTCTGCCCTGCTCCTAGTTGCATAGGGAGCTATTCTACTGCTCTTCGTTGCACAGAGAGTAAGTGGGTCCCCTGTAGACTGATGAAAGAATCTCTTGGAAACCTCACTCCATAAACTGTACACTAGATGTAAAACTTAAGAAGCTAGTTGAGTTTTATCTCCTTTCTCCGGATCCTCTGGGGTTTGGCCAGCATTTAATCCATGGAAGGAACACTGTCTTCTTAGCTGATTTTTAGCTACCAATATAATGCCAACCAGTTCCCTAAAACTTCTAAAAAATTAATATTCTGCTCTTTCAAGTTAGCAGATCATATCCAGCACACCACAGCCTAGATCCCCGTGATTGTCAGCGCCATTTGGGGTCTGTGTCATCCTTCTAAGGGTTGAAGTCAAGGAAGACATGTAAGCAACAGTCGGACTTTTATTTTCAAAGACACCTTCACAGCTGGTCTGTTTACTCTGTTTCTTCCTTCTCGCAATGAGAGCATCTGGAGCCAGGGAATTGGGGGGGCGGGAGGGGGGCGGGGGAGTACACTATCTAATCTTCCAAACCCACTGATTACTATTAAATCCTGGAACTTAAAAATAGATTAGCCCCAAATCTGAACTCTTTTGTAATCTGTTCATCTGTGAATGAAGGCAGATTACCTTCAAATGTCTGACTGGAGGAAAGGGCTCAGAGATTCTAAAGCTCAATATGCTTCTTTTTTTATTTTTAAGAGACAAGGTTTTGGTTTTTGTGTTTTTCCTGATGACATTTGTCTCTGAATTCCATTTTTAAATATGAATGGATATATTTTGTACTCATCAATAGGCTGGGAAAAAATTCTGTTGAGTAGTTTCCTTCTGACTCATAGCAACCCAGGGTGATGTGCACGTCATAGCATTTTCAGGGCTGTAATCCTGGTGATGTAGTTAGCGGGTTACCCATTCGGTTGCTAGCCATAAGATCAGTAGTTCAAACCCACCAACTTCTCTGCTGGTAAAGGATTTACAGTCTTGGAAACCCAAAGGGGTAGTTCTACCCTGTCCAATAGAGTTGCTATAAGACAGAATTGATTCAACAGTTTGAGTTTTAGAATCTTACAGAAGTAAGTCACCAGGCATGTCTTCCATGGTACCTCTAGGTGGATTGGAACTGCCCATCTCAGTAGCCAAGGGCACACCGTTTGCACCACTCAGGGTGTCCTATCAACAGACTAAATATTTCTAGAATCAATATCCAAAATGGTCCAATCTTGAACAAAGGGTCATCTCTCAGAATTTCCCAAAACTGTAGGGGATGCATGACCACAACTTCCTC
>NW_022111372.1:5078248-5089984 GCF_000313985.2 Echinops telfairi | reverse complement strand
TCAGCCTCACAGGGCCCCTGGTGGCATAGAGGCTGCGCTGGGGCTGCTAACCAGGAAGCCAGCATTTCAGCCCACAACCCATTCTTTGGCAGAAAAATTGGAAGTCTGTCCCTATAAGATTTGCAGCATTGAAAACCCGAAGGGGCAGTTATACTTCATCGTAGAGGGTCGATATGATTTGGAATCAACTTGATGGCAGTGGGTTTGCTTGGGAGGGGCAGGGAATTACAAATTACATGACCCACAGCAAGTCCCTCTACCTCCCTGAGTCAGCTTCCTTACCTGTAAAAAGGAGGACCAGAAGAACTGCTTCTCAGGGCTCTCTCTACGGTGAGATTATGATAATGTAATGTTAAGTGCTTGGTAAAATGCAGTAGTACATTTTTACAGTAATGTATTCATTAAATGAAATTTCTTGACTTCTCAGTAAGACAGTTTGCAGGTTTTTGTTGTTGTCATTGTTGAGGAATTTTTGTTGGGGTTTAACTGTCAAAACTTCTCCAAAAGCCAACACTCTTTTTACCCTAGGACCTTATCGGGCAATTCTGGTCAACAATATCTAAAAACAATAGCTTCGTACAAACTTCTAGAATGCCTAATAGTTTGTGCTGCTAATGAAAGAAAAAAATGCATTTAACCAATTTACAGATCCCATCCAGAATATATATTACGTACTATTTATTTATAGATACCTATATAAATATAAGCATTGAGTATAAAATATTATTTATAAAAAAATTTTAATTAATATTGTAAATTATATATCTGAAAGTCCATAGACGTGTTCAAATCTCATATTTGGGGAAGACATGAGAGGAAATTTTTTCTATCAAATGCACTGCCTTTGCTTCCACGTCTTAGATCTTCAGCAAGGCTGTTCAAGCCAGTTCTTACAAAAAGCTTCATATCTTATAAGCACAGTATAGAGGTCACAGAGCAGTCAATTAACTGCTAGAAACTGGTCTCAAATGCCCCTCTCAATCCTTGAAAGAATCTAACTCCACTCTAGCTCCTAACAGTTAGTTGATTCCCCATGGATTTTGATACCTCATTTCCCAGAATAATGGTTGAATGAAAAATTTTAAACTCTAGCATCTGTCCCTGACTTCCAAGCTCTCACTGAGACCCTGCCCTGGGCAAGTATGAGTGCTTCACTCCCCTCACTACAGACACCTTGTATAGACGTCCTTCCTCCTTTCACCCACAGAATTAGCACAACTCCTAGTACTGGTGGTGCTGTGGGTTGGGCACTAGACTGATAATCAGAAGGTTGACAGATCAAACCCAGCAGCTCTAGGGGAAGAAGATGGGTCTATCTGTTCCTGTAAAAAATTACAGTCTTGGAAAGTCTATATAGCAGTGGTTTTCAACCTGTGGGTCAAGACCCCTTTGGGGATCGAACAACTCTTTCACAGGGGTCACCTAAGACCATCAGAAAACACATATTTCCAATAGTCTTAGGAACCGAGACACCGCCCCTCTATCTATTATGATTCATAACAGTAGCAAAATTACAGTTATGAAGTATCAACAAAAATAATTTTATGGTTGGGGGTCACCACAACACGAGAAACTATATTAAAGGGTCTCAGCATTAAGAAGGTAGAGAACCACTGCTATGTAGGATCACAATGAGTCCGAATAAATTCAACAATGGTCATTTTGGGAGGAGTTTTCCAACTAAGAATATTTCCAGGAATTACCTCAATACTTCAAATTTTTATACTATATATTATTTCCAATGCAGATGGGTAGCAGCACATTCTAGGGCAAGGGTCGAGAATCTCTGGGTATTATTCCCACTGAATAAACACATCGCACTTCTTTACAAAAGCAGTGAAAAGAGGAAACTAGAAGAAAAAATACACCCATGTTAACAAATCTCCACTGCCTCCTCCATGCACTTCCTCGTCTCACTACATCCCTTACTTAATCTCTATCTTCATTCTTCAGTCTTTGCCCCCATCCCTTGACTCAACCACTTACCAGATAAACCTTTCTCAACAACCTATATAAAGTAGATATTCTTCTCAACTGCCACATATCCCAATGTAATTTTAATGTTTACTGCTTATGATTAATGCTTCTAGTTTCTAACTCAACAAGATATTTTGAACTCAACAGGAATAGTGATTGTATCTACACAGTTCACCAGCTTGTCTCAGCTACTCATCCGGTGACTGACACAAATACTTTTGAAAATTGAGAAGGTTCTGAAATTCTAGCCTAATTATAAGCCAAGATGTTAGTATGCCACTATCTTTTGAATGCTGGTAGAAGAGATAAGACTCCTTGATAAGAAATAAAGGATAATTTATTAACCACAACAGCTTTAATATCCAGAGCCTCAGCATTTGTGAACCAGATTTCCAAGCCCCAAGTCCTAGAGGTTGACACAAGAGACAGAGGTACCATCACATAAAGTCGGTTGTGGTTGGGAGACCAAAATCCATTGGCAGAGAATCTAGTTAGAGTAAACCTCGGGCAGATCCCCTCTAGGCACAGACAAGGGACTTGAACAGCATTCCTATCAGACAGAGATGACTGTAAACTTGATTTTGGTGCATCAAACCATGGTATAATATAATACTTGATCAGTTGACCTCCCTCTTGAGCCAACCTGAATTTGTTCTGGGCTCAAATATTTCTCACTTGTTCCACAACAGAAATTTCTTCCCTAGCTTCTTAAATCTTGTTGGTTGTCTTTTCTTTCTCACTCTTTATTTTTATCTTTATATTATCATTACCATTCTTTTCTTTTTTCTGTTTCACTTTGATTTTGCTTTGTTTTGGTTTTGACTAGGTTACACAGTTTATGAAGCACAGGAGTGGCCATATAGAGAAAACCTGGTACAATGGTTCATCAATAAGGGGAGAGTAAGGGGAAATGGGGCAAACCATGAATGCAGGAGGGGAGAGGGAGAATCAGAACAGATCGTGATGATGTATACAGTATTCAACTCTTATAAAAGCAATTTACCTATGGATGTGTATAGGTAACTGCCCATCTCAGTAGCCAAGGGCACACCGTTTGCACCACTCAGGGTGTCCTATCAACAGACTAAATATTTCTAGAATCAATATCCAAAATGGTCCAATCTTGAACAAAGGGTCATCTCTCAGAATTTCCCAAAACTGTAGGGGATGCATGACCACAACTTCCTCACTCCGAAAGGCATCAATTAGGCTTTTCCAGAGAACAAAGACTGAGACCACGTTCTCCGATCAGATCTAAGACCAGAGGAAATTTGAACTCATGAGAACCAGATATAATTAGATATAAATATTATATCAGGAAACTTTTTATTAAGAAGTCACACTTGACATATAGTTACTGTGTTAGGCAGGGTTCCCTAGAGAAACAAAACCAGGACACTTATGATTTTATATTCCTTCATTATATATATATAACAGCTAATTAGTCCACACAGCAGTACAGAGGGCTCAGTTCAACTCACTTTCATGGAACAGTTTATATACTGGAAATCCTTCAACTCACGAGGGTTGCTGGGTCTAAGGTCAAGGATGCAGACAGCTGAGTCTTCCATAAGGGAATGCAGGCAGTCTGGCCACAGGTAGAAAACAGCAGGCATGTCACCAACAGTTAGCCAGATGACAGGATCCAACAGTCCCAAGCCAAAGTGATGTATACACCAGCAGTATGGCGAAGCAGGTCTTGAAAGAAACTCAAACTCTAGCAACACGATCCATGAACTGGGTGTCCCACAGCAGTGTAGCTCACAAGCTGAGGCAGAGAACTAGCAGTCGCACGCTGGTCTGATCACCAGAGAACAAGAAAGAGAGAGAGAGGTGGTACTTGCCAAGCCATTTATCTCTTTGTCCTCCAATCAAACTGTGACCTTTTAAGTACCACATGTTCTTATTGGCCAAGTTGGCACAATAAACCTATCTATCACGGTTACCATTTAATATCAGTGAGTGATATTTCTCTATAATTTGAACATTTGTTGGGTCAACTTCCTTTTGAATGGTTACAAATATAGATCTCTTCCAGTCAGTTGGCGAAGTGATTATTTTCCAGATTTCCTAGCCTAGATGCATGAGTGCTTCCAGTACAACATTAACTTATTGAAACATTTCCTTTGGTATTCCATCAATTTCTAGAGTCTTGTGTTTGGCTAATGCTGTCAGTGCAGCTTGGACTTCTTCCTTCAGTATCCATTGGCTCTTGTTCATATGTTACCTCTTGAAATAGTTGAATGTCAATTAGTTCTTTTTGGTACCAAAGACAAACCAAACTCATTTTCATCGAGTTAATTCTGACTCATAATGACCTTATAGAACAGAGTACAAATGCCCCTGTGAGTTTCCAAGACTGTGACTCTTTACAAGATTAGAAAACCAAGTGACCGGATTCTTTCCATCTTTTTTGATGCTTTCTGCATCATTTAATATTTTTTCCACATAATATTTCAAAATAGAAACTCAAGGGTGGAGTTTTTTCTTGAGTTTTTTCAGTTCAGATATGCTGAGTATGTTCTTTCTTTGTCAGTTTTCTAACTATAGGTCATTGCACATTTCATTATAATATTTTATTTTGCCTTCCTGAGCTACCCTTAGAAATTTTCTGTTAATTCTTTTACTTCATCATTTCTTCCATCTGCCTTAGCTACTCTATGATTAAGAGCAAGTTTCAGATCTCTCCTGACATCTACTTGGATATTTTTTTTCTTTCATGTTCTTTCAATGACCTTTTGCCTATTTTATATATGATATTCTAGATATCATTCCACAGTTCATCAGGTTGTCTGTCATTGGTATTTAATGCATCAAATCTCTTCTGGAAAAGTTCTCAAAAATTAGATGGGATATTCTCAATGTTGAATTTGGGTTGTCATGAACTTGTTTTAATTTTCTTCAACTTCACCCTCAACTTAAATAGGACTATTCTACAGTTAGCCCCTGATCTAGTTTTAGCTGCTGATATTGAGCTTCTCCATCATTGCTTTCCAAAGATTTAGTGAATTTGATTTCTGTGTAATCCATCTGGAAAAGTCCACCTTTTGTTTTGAAGGGAAAAAAAAGTATTTTCTATAAACAAGTCATTGGTCTTGCAAAATTCTATTATATTATCTCCAGCTTTGTTTCTATCAACAAGACCATATTTTCCAACTACTGTTCCTTCTTGTTTCCAAATTTGTATTCTAATAACCAATAATTATCAATGCCTCTTGATGGCATGTTTGATCAATTTCAGCATGAAAACATTGAGAGAATTCTTCAACTTTTGCATCACTAGCTTTCATGGTTGGGCATAATAGTAGTTGTGTTGATTGGGCTTCCCTGTACGTGGATAGGCATTATCCCATCACAGGCAGCCTTGTATTTCAAGACAGCTCCTGGCATAGTAAACAATATTATTTTGTGATTCAAAATGGCCAATACCAGTTCCTTTCAGCTCATTTACCACTAGAATATTGGTTTTTATGTGTTTCATTTCACTTTTAACTACTTCCAGTTTTCCTAGACTCATACTTCATAATTTCCAAGTTCCAATTATTAATTGATGTTTGCAGCTGTTTCTTCTAATTTTGAGTTGTGTGCCATCAACATATGAAGGTCCCAAAGGTCTTACTGCATCCATGTCATTATGATTGGCTCTATTGTGAAAAGACAGCTCTTCCTCAGTCATATTTTGAGTGCCTTCGGTCATGAGGGGCTCATCTTCTGGCAATCTCTCTGATAATGTTCTGCTTCAGTTTATTGGGTTTTCAGGAACTAACAATGTTTTGACAATCTCCATATGGTTTTCAGTGGCTAATTCGTCTGAAGTGGATAACCTGTCCCTTCTTCATCATCTGTTCTTAGTCTGGAAGTGCTGTTGAAATCTGCTCACTTTGGATGACTCTGCTGGTATTTTCTCTCCTTTGTGAATTGGAGTAGTGGTCACAAATTGAGCTGCTAATTTCATGGTCAGCAGTTCAAAACCACCACCAACTCCTTGGGAGAAAGACAAAGCTTTCTATTCCCACAAGCAGTTACAGTCTCAGAAACCCAAAGGCGCAGTTCTATCCTGTCTTATAGAACTGTTATGAGTCAGCATCGACTCAATGGCATTGAGTTTGGTTTTGGAGTTTGACTGATATTTAAAATACCAGTGACATAGGTTTCAGTATCACATAAACACACACGAACAACCACATTATGACAAACTGACACACAACACAAGCACATACAGGTTGTGGCTGTCAACCTTCAGTTACCAGCAAAGCTCATAACCACTGTGCTAACAGTACTCCTTATGCATATATAAAGAGAATGATAAATTACCTCAAGATATTGGCTCACATGATGGTGGGGATAGCAAGTCCAAAATCCACAGGTCAGGCAGGAGGCTGGAATTTCTGAAGATCTGAGTTCCAAGATCAAGAGACCAAGTAATAGGGAGAGTGGAGAAAGCAAGTTCTATCAGAATGCCAATCCATATCCTGAATGCTATTTCAATTGATTGATTGATGAGTCCATGAAAAACACCGGTTGTGATTGCATGGTGATGATTGCATTGCATTATACTACATTAAAACTCGTCTAGTATGTGCCCAAACCACTTGGCATTACAGCTTAACCATCACAATAGATAAGATAGCTAATTGTTTTTTTTAAAAAAGCTTCTTTCTTATGTCCCCTTTGAGACCTATTAACCAGTGTTATGCTGGCAAAAGTTCAACAACCAGCTCTCTAGAGAGGAGGGATGCCTTAGTTTGTAATGGTTTTCAATTTGGTTGGTGAAAAGATTCCCCTGTGATCAACTCAAGCTAACATGTCACTGACTGCATGTTTGGAAGGGAAGTAAAGAGCACAGTATTTTATCATCTTTCTACCACGTAAAGACAAACCACATAAATCACCACCATAGGGCTGAAGAAAGGATTTGAAAAGTTCCTGAGAATTTACCAATTAACTTGTGTGCACAAGTGTTCTCTGACTCCGACCTACCACAGCCCTTCATCCTTCATTAATCTGTCCTCGTCTTCAGAGTCCGTCTCATCTCTCCATCCCATTATGCGTCCCATTTTCACATCTCTCCATCCCATTATGCGTCCCATTTTCACATCCTCTCTTTCTGTCATCCTGTTTCTCACCCTGCCTCTTGTTGCTGAGCTCTGTCCCAGTTCCTTTCACTAGTGTCCACCCCGCCAGTTCCTCTAAAGCCTTCAGTTTTGTACTTCACAGTCCCAGACCCATACACACATGATCATCAGGTTCACACTCAGTTACACAATTCTAAACATCTCTAATAAGGGCTGAAACCTCAGATGACACTCAGGCCGGCAATCCAGATAACCCCACTTAGTCCTTTTTCATAAGCCAGGGCCATAGCAGAAGAGATGGTTACTGGAATCCCAGGTGTGGCAGTTACACAATCTGGCAACTTGACCGAATGGGTGGAGTTTAGTCTGTCAATCAGGTCACAACGTAACACCCACTAGGAGGATTCAGGGAACTTCTGTCTTCCTCCCTGTAGGCAAGACACACTCTCTGATATACATTCCTGTTGGTAAGCAACATGGAGCTATGCTGATCGTAGCCAGAATCCTGGGGATGTGTCCACAACCACTGGACCCACAGGGCTTTCCAACCACCAGCCTGTGATCTTCCTGCATTTGGCGTCATTGCATGTGCTGCATGAGTCTGAAGAGGGCTTCATTGGCTTATATTGGATGGGCTAATATCGAACTTATGGGCTTGATCTGAACTGGGCAGGTATGTTTCCTTAATATATAATTACTCTTTGATATAAAGCCCTTTCCTATACCCGAGTCTCCATGGATTTGTTTCTCTAGTCCACCCAGACTAACACACCAAGTGATAACTATCAATGCATTTTCTCACAGAATCATTATTACAAATGGTGTTCAGTCTTTATATTCGGATACCATATTTTAAGTACTTCCTGTATCATAGTAGGGATTTATAATCAAGTGATAATTTGATGATACACACTTTTATCTGAAAAAAAATGCATTTGGATTTACAAACATAGAACAGAACTTTGGATAAATCCAAACAAGAAACTGGTTAACATATGGTACTTTATGTGCATTTATTTATTTTTTAGTTGTTGAGCTATGTCCACCAGAGGGCAGCAAAAAATTTAGATGTAAAATATTTTCTGAACATAGCAGTTAAAAGTTAATCTTGCTGAGAAGTAAGAAATCATTAGGGTCCTAAATAACAACATTCTTAAAGTTTATGTAGATAAATAGCAACACATCCATAAACAAAAAGGAAACTCTCTACCCATGTAGAATCTAAACGGTATAGATTCTAACTCATAGTGTGTATAGGATTTCTGCAATGAAGTGAAAATATTTGGTATGGCTCTTCTATCCACTGCCTTTGTAACCCCCACCAAATGCCTATGTAGGAGCATACAAATAAAGTGCAGAAGGTTCTAAGAAAGAGATTGGTCAGCTTTGCAATACATGATACAGTACAAGTAAACCCTCTTGGAAGCAGGAAGAACCACCAGCAGAGATCAGGTGAGAGCCCCAGATCCCTGTGTGAATTGATGAGGACAGAAAAGGCGCCAAAGGTTAAAGCACCAAGATCATAAAAAAAAAAAACAGAGAACAACTTTCCTCTAGTTCCTAAAGGTTTCCTCCCCGCTACCACTACCATGACTCGAATTCTATCTTGCAAGACTGGCTAGACCAGAGGAGGTACACTGGTACTAGGAACTGAAAATACAGGGAATCCAGGATGGATGAGCCCTATAGGACCAGTGGTGTGAGTGGCAAAACAGGGAGGGTAAAGGGAGAATGGGTAGGAAAGAGGGAACCGATTACATGGAACTGTGTGTGACCTCCTCCCTGGGGGACAGACAACCGAAAAGTGGATGAAGTAAGACATCGGACAGGGCAAGATATGACAAAATACCCATTTATAAACTATCAAGGGCTCATGCGGGAGGGGGGAGCTGGGAGGGAGGGGAAAAATGAGGACCTAATGTCGGGGGTTTAAATGGAGAGAAAATGTTTTGAGAAATGATGTACAAATGCGCTTTACACAATTGATGTGTGTATGGATTGGGATAACAGTTGTATGAGCCCCTAATAAAATGTTAAAAAAGAAAAGAAACAGAGAAAACTCGTGCAGAGACCATGAGACAGCATGGGCTTCCTGTATAAAAAATGGGTAAAGCCGAATCTCTTTAGACACAAGGCTGATTTACAGATTGGGGTTCTCTGTGGGCATGTAGCAGTGCTAAAGGACACTCGTAATGCTTGCTTGTGCAGAGCAGAGACCAAGGAGTCGCTTAGCTGAGCATCCATAGACCAGAGAAAGACATGCCCCGCAGCATGCAGCCTTAGTGTACATTAACGTTTTCTGTATCCTTGATGTTTTCCAACTTGGTAACTTCCCTAATTCATGGCCATAATCCCAAGTATTCACTGTGCATTCTGTGTGACCATTATAAGAGATTTCAATAAAGCCCGGGACTATTGGTCAGAGGTAAGTCCAAACTGAAGCTCAAGCAAATTAAAATAAGTTCACAAGAGCCAAAACACAATCTAGAGTATATCCCATCTGAAATTTGAGAGCATTTCAAAACCAGATTTGACACATTAAGAACCAATAACAGAAGTCGTGATGAGCTGGAAAATGACATTTAAAAGTCATACATGAAGAAGGCTAAGGGTCATTAAAATCACAGGAAAGAAAGAAATTATAAAAGCGACTGTCAGAAAAGTCTGAAACTTGATCTTGAATGTGAGTAGCTAAAGGGACTGGAAGAAATGAAGAATCAAAAGGGCTGAACAGAACATTTCAAAGGCCAGTTTGAAATGACAAAGTAGATATTATAATGAAATGTGTAAGGACCTGGAGTTAAAAAAGCCAAAAATGAAGAACAAATTCAGCATGTCTCAAGCTGAAAGAACTGAAGAAAGATCATTCAACAGTGAGCAATATAGGAACCATCAAAAGTCAGTGGAAGGTATACATTGAGTCACTCTACCAAAATGAATTGGTCCATGTTCAGTCAGTTTAAGATATGGCAAATGATCAAGAACCAATGGTATTGAAGGAAAAAGTTAAAGATGCACTGAAAGCATTAACCAAACACAAGTATTCAGGAATTAATGAAATACCAATTTAAGTGCTCTCAACAAGCTGATGAAACACTGAAAGCACACATTCATCTAGGTAAAAAAAATTGGAATATAGATACCTGACCAACCAAATGGAAGAGAGTCATATTTACACCCATTATAAAAAAAAGTGACAGAACAGAATGCAGAAATTATCAAACAATACTATTAACAATACCTGCAAGGAAAACATTTACTGCAGATTCAAAGATAATTGCAGTAATATATCGATAGAGAACTGCCAGAAAATCGAGCTAACTTTATAAGAGGACATATAACGAGGGAAACTATTGCTAATAGCCACCACTTGACTGTCACTTTATCATGCTGAGTTGCTGTGACGCTAAAAGGTACATCACTAGTATTTCAAATACTGGCAGGGTCATCCAAATTAAATAGGTTTTGGCAGAACTTTCAGCCTAAGAACAGACTATAAAGAAGGAACAGACTACCCACTTCAGAGGAATTAGTCACAGAAACCCCTATGACCAGAACTGAAACCTTGTCAGTGACTGGAAACCTAATATAGAGAGAAGCAAAACATTGTCAGCATAGTGCCATTGGTTGAGCCCCGTGGGTCAGAAACCTCTCAAAACATAACTGAGGTAGAGCTGTCTTTTCAAAGTATAGTCAACCCGAATTAAGCTGATGAAGTAAAGCCTTCAGTACATTTATTTGCTGACAAGAACCAATGGTACTGAGAAAGATGTCCAAGCTTCATTGAAAGCATTAGCCAAAAGCAAGTCAAGCACAGCCTTCAGGAATTGATGGAATATGAATTAAAGTGTTGCAACAAGCTGATGAAGCACTGGAGGCACTCACTCATCTATACCAGCACACTTTGTTCTAACAATCTGGCATTCTGTGATGCTCACTTTGCTGACAGGATTGCTGAAGACAAAATGGGTGCATAAGTAAATGTGGTGAAGAAAGTGGATGATGCCAGCTTGAAGCTAAACAAGTGGCCATCTAGCTGAGAAGCAACAAAGCCCACATGGAAGAAGCACACCAGCCTGTGTGATCATGAGGTGTCGATGGGATCCGGTATCAGGCATTTAAGACCCAGAATAAAACCATATCCAAGGTGAATGAGGGTGGGAGGACATGAATTGGAGACCCAATGCCCATCTGTAGACATTTGGACATCCCCTCACAGAGGAGTCACAGGGAAAAGATGAACCCGTCATGGTGCAGTATAGCACCGATGAAACACACAACTTTCCTCTAGCTCTTTGGTGCTTCCTTCACTCCAAATTGGATTAGACCAGAGCATGCACACTGCTATAGATAAAGAGTCCGAAACACAGGGAATCCAGGATAGATAAACCCCTCAGGGCCAACAAGGAGAGTAGAGATACCAGGAGGATTAGGGAAGGGTGGGGGAGAAAGAAAGGGGGAATAGATCACAAAGATCAACTAGAACCCCTTCACAGGGTGACGAATAACAGAAAAGTGGGTGAGGGGCAGTAGGGGATGATGTAAAATCTGGGGGGGAAAAATCAATGGTTCCTGAGGGAGGGCGGGTGGGGGAAGCAGGGGGAAGAAATGGGGAGCTGATATCAGGGGCTCAAGTGAGAAGAAAATGCTTTGAAAATGATGATGGCGTGGGTGGCGGCGGCGG
>NW_022111372.1:5064571-5077925 GCF_000313985.2 Echinops telfairi | reverse complement strand
CGGTCTCCCTCCCCCACACCGTAGCGGCGTGAGAGCGGGCCTGGCGGGCGGCCGAGTTTTCCAAGAAATAACTCCCCCAAGATGTCCAGTGATAGGCAGAGGTCGGATGATGAGTCCCAGCACCAGCAGTGGGAGTTCGGATGCAGACCAGGGAGACCCAGCCGCTCCGGAGCCCGAAGAACAAGAAGAAAGAAACCCTTCTGCCACCCAGCAGAAGAAAAACACCAAACTCTCTAGCAAAACCACTGCTAAGTTATCCACTAGTGCTAAAAGAATCCAGAAGGAGCTAGCTGAAATAACTCTTGATCTTGCTGGGCCTAAAGGAGATAACACTTATGAATGGAGATCAACTATACTTGGTCCACCAGGTTCTGTATATGAAGGTGGTGTGTTTTTTCTGGATATCACATTTTCATCAGATTATCCATTTAAGCCACCAAAGGTTACTTTCCGCACCAGAATCTATCACTGCAACATCAACAGTCAGGGAGTCATCTGTTTGGACAGCCTTAAAGATAACTGGAGTCCTGCTTTGACTATTTCAAAGGTTTTGCTGTCTATTTGTTCCCTTTTGACAGACTGCAACCCTGCGGATCCTCTGGTTGGAAGCACAGCCACTCAGTATTTGACCAACAGAGCAGAACATGACAATGGACCAAGAGATACGCAACATAATTCACATAATTTGTATGCAGTGTGAAGGAGCAGAAGGCATCTTCTCACTGCGCTGCAAATCTTTATAGCCTTTACAATACGGACTTCTGTGTATATGTTACACTGATTCTACTCTCTGTTTTTATCCTTCGGAGACTGGGAGACTCCCTAACAAGGTAAATGCTGTCAAGAGTAGAACTTTGTAGCTGTAGATTAGTTATGTTTAAAACGCCTACTTGCAAGTCTTGCTTCTTTGGGATATCAAAATGTATTTTGTGATGTACTAAGGATACTGGTCCTGAAGTCTACCAAATATTATAGTGCATTTTAACCTAATTCATTATCTGTATGAAGTTATAAAAGTAGCTGTAGATGGTTAGGAATTATGTCATTTGTATTAAACCCAGATCTATTTCTGAGTATGTGGTACATGCTGTTGTGAAATGTTTTACCTTTTACCTTTGTCAGTTTGTAATGAGAGGATTTCCTTTTACCCTTTGTAGCTCAGAGAGCACCTGATGTATCACCTCAAACACAATAAACATGTTCCTGAAGAAATTAAAATTTAAAAAAAAAGAAAATGATGATGGTGGCATATGTGCAAATGTGCTTGACACATTGGAGGAATGTAGGATTGTGATAAGAGATGTAAGAGGCCCCAATAAAAGCACTTTAAAAAAAATAAGGTGCTGAAAAACTCGACTTATACATGAGTATATAAGGTAACTTAATTGATCTTATCTTCAAAAAGATCTTATAAGTCAGAACCAACTTGATGACCTCTGTTAGGCCGGGTTCTCTAGAGACATGAAACCAAGATATAGATATAGATGTATATATACATATATGTGTGTGTGTGTATATATATATATATATATATATATATATATATATAGAGAGAGAGAGAGAGAGAGAAGGAATATAACAGCTAATTAGTCCACACAGCAGAAGTAGAGAGAGCTCAGTTCAACACCTTCTGTGGAACAGTTAATACACTGGGAGTCCTTCAACTCACATGGACTGCTGGGTCCAAGGTCAAGGAAGCAGACAGTAGAGTCCTCCCTCAGGCAAGGTAAGCAGTGTGCCCACAAGCATCAAGCAGCACAGAAGATCACCAACAGTCAATATCTCAGGAGCTTAGCAAAGCAGGCCTGGATGGGATATTAAACAAAAGCAATTCACAGTGACAGGATCCACCAGCCTCAAGCTCAAGCAATGTACACAGCAGCAGCATGTCGAAGTAGGTCTCAGAGGAGCCTCAAGTTCTAGCGCCAAAAAACACAGATTGGCCTGACCCACAAGTAGTATGACACACAAGTGGACGCAGAGAACTAGCTAAAGCAGCAGCACACTCCAGCACACTCTGATCACCAGAGAGCAAAAGAGGCAGGGCGGGTCTTGCAGAGCCATTTATCTCTTTTCCCTCCAGTCAAACTGCGACCTGATTAATCCCACATGTTCCTATTGGCCAGGTTGGCACAATAGACCTATCATGACATCTAACAACACATTGCTAATATCAGATTGATCTTGACTGAAAGCAAGAGAATACCAGGAAAATGTTTATGTGTATTTTATTGACTATGCAATGACATTTGACTGTGGATCATAAAAACTATGGATACTATTCAGGAGAATAGTTTCAATTTGGTGGATGGCACAGATCGGGCTGTTTTTCGTTCTGCTATGCACAGGGTTACTATGAATTGTAACTGAATCCATGGCATCTAACAACAACATTGGAATGGACTGTAGAGAAGTAGACTACTGTGGGAGGTATGGTTGGTGTCAGAATAGCATAGAGAAGGCTGAAGGAAGGAGTCAAATCCCAACCAAAATGGGTGGAGGACTAATTCTGTAAATGTTCTAGCATCATAGTACACATATCTCAATCAGGTTCTTTATCCAGATTCTGTAATTCTACCCATAGCAGTGATGGATTTATCTGCTGCCAATTACAATTTTGTGATGATTTGCTTTTTCTTTCTTTTTCTTTGCTCTATAATTAGCAACGTGGCAGTGCTTTCTGCAAACTCCATTATGGCTTCTGGTTGATGGTCTCCCTCAACTAGATGATTGGTGTTTGTCTTTTCTTTTTACTGTCTAAGTTTTAATAAAGGTGTCTCTGTAAGATCTCTCTTCAAAGAGGTTAAGATATGACATGAGCTCATGTTATTAAAGAAAGAACTCCAAGTTTTTCCTGAAGACATTGCCAAAAACAAGGCTCCAGCAAATAATGGAATATCCATCAAAAATTTTCAAAATAGTAGAAAAGGGGAACTGATTACAAGGATCTACATATAACTTCCTCCCTGGGGGACAGACAGTGGAGAAGTGGATGAAGGGAGATATTAGACAGTGTAAGACATGACAAAATAATAATAATTTATAAATTATCAAGGGTTCATGAGGGAGGGGGTGGCAGGGAGAGAGGGGAAAAAATGAGGAGCTGATACCAAGGGCTCAAGTAGAAAGCAAATGTTATGAGAATGATAATGGCAAAAACTGTAGAAAGGTGCTTGACACAATGGATACATGTATTGATTGTGATAAGAGTTATACGAGCCCCCAATAAAATGATTTTTAAAAAAACAAAAAATATGTTATTATGAAAAAAAGAACTGGAATTCTCAGACACTGTAAGATGGTATAACCACTTTGGGAAGCAGTCTGGAGATTTCTAAAATGTTAAATTAATATTTACCATATGAATCAACCATTCCACTCAGGTATTTATTCAAAATAAAAAGGCAAATGAGGAAACAAATTTTTTTTCCAAAATATTAAAACAGTACTAGAAGAACTCACTAGTCTCTGCCAAAAAATTTTAAATACAGATATCTGGTGAACCAACTGGAAGAGACCCATATTTATGCCCATTCCAATGAAAGATGATCCAACAGATTGCAGAAGTTATTGAACAACATAATTAATATCATATGCAAGTAAAATTTTCAACAAAAGTCTGTCAGAATTCCAGCCAGATTCAGAAGAGGATGTGGAATGAGAGATAGTATTGCTAGTATTAGATGGACCTTGACTGGAAGCAGAGAATTCCAGGGAAAAATTTCTTGTGTTTTATTGACTATGCAAAGGCATTTGATTAAAGGAATTATAACCAATTATAATAGTATGAAGAAGAATTAGAATTCCAGAACACTTCATTGTGATCATACTGAAACTGTATATGGACCAAGAGGCAGTGTGACAGTTAGATTTATCCTACCAACTAGGCCAATAGGAACATGTGGGCAGAGTTTAATCAGGTCGGAGCTTAATTAGATGGCAATGAGATAAATGGATTTCCAAAGCCTTCCCCATTCTCTCTTCCTCCCTGGTGATTGGACCAGTATGCTGATGCTTGAGCTAGTTCTTTGCCTCAACTGTATGCTGCACTACCTGTGGGCCAAGCCAACCCATGGATCATGTTGCTAGAGCTTAAGGCTCCTTTGAGATGTGGTTTGCTATTCTGCTATCATGTACATCACTTGAGCTTGAAGCTGGTGGATCCTGTTTCCATGCATCACTTGAGTCTAAGATCCCATCAGGGCCTGTTTCACTAAGCTCCTGGCACTACTGATTTCTGCTGACCCACCCTGCTGTCTGCTGCCTGTGGGCAGACTGCCTGTCTTGCCTAAGGGAAGAGTCAATTGTCTGCATCCTTGACCTTGGACCACCAGCCTGCGTGAGTAGAAGGTCTTTCAGGATATTAACTGTTCCACGCAAATGAGTTGAACTCAGCCCTGTGTACTGCTGTGTGGACTAATTAGCTGTGATATTGCTTCTCGCTGTATAAACCTATCCATATGTATATTCATAAGTGTCCTGGTTTTGTTTCTCTAAAGAACCCTGCCTAACATTTGAACAGAATAAAGGAACACTGTATAGTTCCAAATCAAAAAAGTATATACAGTTGACATCCTTTTATCATACTTATTCTAACTGTATGTTGAGCAAATAATCCAAGAAACTGGACTATATTAAGAAGACAGCCTACGGGGAGGGAGGGGAAAAATGAGGACCTAATGTCAGGGGTTTAAATGGAGAGAAAATGTTTTGAGAAACGATGTACAAATGCGCTTTACACAATTGATGTGTGTATGGATTGGGATAACAGTTGTATGAGCCCCTAATAAAATGTTAAAAAACAAAAAAAGGAGAAGAAGACAGCCTCGACATTGGAGGAAAACTCATTGACAACTTGTGATATGCAGATGACACAATCTTGTATGCTGAAAGTCAGGGAGATTTGAGCTACTTGATGATAAAATTCAAAAACTATAGTTTTCTGTATGAATTATAACTCAATGTCGACTAAATTAAATTCTCACAACTAAGCTTATGAGCAACATCCTGATAATAGAGAAAGATTGATATTATGAAACACTTAATTTTGTTTGAATCTACAATCTATGCTCATGGAAGCAGCCATCAAGAACCTATGCCATTGGGTAATCCACTGTATAAGACCTCTTTACAGGATTTGAATAAAAGATGTTATTTAGAGAACTAAGGTCAGCCTGAACCAAACTATGGCATTTTCAATTTTCATATGCATGTGAAAGCTGTAAAATCAGAGATAATAGATGTACTTGAATTATTATGTTGTCAAAGAATACTGAAAGCACTGTGGACTGCCAGAAGGACAAGCACATCTGTCTTGGAAGAAGTACAGCCACAAAGCTTCTTACCAGTGAAAATGGTGCGAATTTGTCTCATGAACTTTGAACTTCTTACTGGGAGAGACCAGTCCCTGGAGAAGGATATCATGAATGATAAAGTAGAAGGACAGAGAAAAAGACCTTCAACCAGTTGGATTGACATAGTAGCTGGAACAATGTGATCAAATAAAACAACAATTATGAGAATGTCGTAGGACCAGGCAGTATTTCATTCTGTTGTATATAGGATTGATATGAGTAGAAATTTAATCAATGTCAGTGGGTTTGTGTTTTTTCAGTTTTGGAATAATTAGATATAAGGCCATCAACATTTAGACCCCATTATGGCCTCATACTGGGCTCCCTCATAGGAACCATTTGTCACTGTGTTTGGAGAAGGCTATAATTAACAAGAGGAGCTCAAATTCATTTTGGGTTCCCCACTGACATTGATTAAATTTCTACTCATGGATGTCTCGTAGGAAGTGAGCCTTGCCAGCTGAGGCAGAGAACTAGCTAAGGCAGCCACACACTTGTACGACCATCAGAGAACAAGAGACAAAAGAGGGGAGGCTGGCTGAGCCATTTATCTCTCTGCCCTTTAATTAATTCCACATGTGTTCATTGGACAGGTTGGCACAATAAACCTTAACTATCACAAATTGTATATTAATAAAACATCCCAACCTAGTCCAGATCAAGTCCACAACTCCAATATTAGCCCATAAGTCAAATACTAATCCCAAAATTCCTTTTCAGACATACGTAGCCACTTGCAATGATGCTGAATGCAGGAAGATCACAGGCCATTGGGTGTAAAATCTTGTGGACCCAGTAGTGGTCGAAGCATCTCAGTGCTGGTGTGGGTCTCCACCTGGCTCCTCCAGCTCTCTGAGTGTAACTCTCCAATAGCAAGGTGAAACTGAGAGAGAGAGGAAGTTCCTAGAATCCTCATGAGAAGTCCATGCCCACAAGGAAGCATCATCAGGCTGTGACTTGATTGACAAGCTAGACTACACGCCTTCACTCTTAATACCCTCAAGCTGACATGAGATTATGTAACTACCACAGAGCTATTTATTAAGTATTTTAGAGGAAAAATAAGTGTTTTAGTAGAAAATCTGTGGATCCTATTGCCTTGCCAAGCATCACTAAAGTTTGAGGATCCATCAAGACCTGCTTCACCAAGCTTCTTGAAGATCCATCTGACGGCTTTGATAAGCTCCAGTTTTGCTGGCCTCTGGGGGCCCTGTTATGACTCAACTTCTCATCTTCCTGCTATTGAAGCCCCACCCTGCTTGTCTTGCCTGAGGGCAGACTCTGCTGTCTGCTTCCTTGACCAATAGCCCGTGAGTTGAAGGACTTTCAATATATTAACTGTGAGTTGAACTGAGCCCTCTGTAATGCTGTGTGGACTAATTAGCTGTTATATTCTTTTTCGCTATATAAACCTATCCATATGTAACATATATATAAAGGGATAGGAGATATATATATAAAATCATAAGCATTCTGGTTTAGTTTCTCTAGAAAACCATGCCTAACACATCAAGGAAGCATCTAAAGAAGATGGAAAGGATACATAGTCAATGCACAAAAAAACCTGTCCCAACATGATCGCTGAAGACAAAGCAGGTGCATAAGCAAATGTGGTGAAGAAAGCTGATGCCGCCCAGCTATCAAAAGATATAGAGTCTGGGGTATTAAAGGCTTGAAGATAAACAAGTGGCCATCTAACTGAGAAACAACAAAGCCCACATAGAATAAGCACACCAGCCTGTGAGATCACAAGGCACTGAAAGGATCAGGTATCAGGCACCAAAGACCAAAAGAGTCATAGCATTGTGAATGGGGGGGAGTGCAGAGTGGGGACCCAGGGCCCATATGTGGGCAATTGTACATCCCTTGCAGAAGGGCTGCAGGGAGGAGATGAGCCAGTCAGGGTGCAGTGTTGCAATGATAAAACATACAACTTTCCTCTAGTTCCTAAATGCTTCATCCCCACCCACTATCATGATCCCAATTCTACATTACAAATCCAGCTGGACCAGAGGATGTACACTGGTACAGATAGGAACTGGAAACACAGGGAAGCCAGGACAGATAAACCCTCAGGACCAGTGGGGAGAGTAGCAATACCAGGAGGGTGGAGGGAAGATGAGGGAGAAAGAGGGAACAGACTACAAGGATCTACATATAACCTCCTCCCTGGGGGATAGACAGCGGAGAAGTGGGTTAAGGGAGACGTCGGATGATGTAAGATTTGACAAAATAATAATAGTTTATAAATTATCAAGGTTTCATGGGGGTGAGGAAATAGGGAGGGAGGGGGAGAAATGAGGCGCATGTACCATGGGCTCAAGTAGAAAGCAACAATTTTGAGGATGAGGGAAACAAATGTACAAAAGTGCTTGACACAATGGGTATATGTGTGGATTGTACTGAGTTGTACAAGCCTCTAGTAAAATTTAGGGTTTTTTTAAGTACTATTTCACGAGGTGGTACATGAGTAAGAACCAGTGGTAATTCCAAGCTGCACTGAAAGCATTAGCCAAAAACAATGATCTCAGAATCGATGGAATACCAGTTGAAACTTTTCAGTGAGCTGATGAAACACTATGCCAAGAAATTTGGAATACAGGTACTTTGTCAACTGAGTGGAAGGTTCTATATTTGTACCCATCCAAAGAAAGGTAATACAACAGAATGTGAACATTATAGAAAAAGATCATTGTTATCACATGTACATAAAATTTTACTGAAGATCATCCAACAATTGCAGCAGTACATTGAAAAGGAGCTGCCAGAAATTAAGTCTGGATGCAGAAGAGAATGTGGAAAGGACCAGCCCCTGAAGAAAGACATCATGCTCAGTGAAGTAGAGGGGTAATTGAAAAAGAGGAAGGCCCACACGGAGATGGACTGGCACATTGGCTGCAACCATGGGGGTAAGCAGAGGAACAGTTGTGAGGATGGCGCAGCACCAGGCAGTGTTTTGTTCTGTTGTGCAGAGGATTTCTGTTGTTTTCTTTAAGTACTTTTATTGGGGCTCTTACATCTCTTATCACAATTCATATGTTCCTCCAATGTGTCAAGCACATTTTACACAAAGGCTGCCAACATCATTTTCAAAGCATTCTCTTCCCACTTGAGCCCTTGATATCAGCTCCCTATTTCTTCCCCTCCCCCGCCTTCCCTCCCTCACGAACCCTTGATAAGTTATAGATTATTTTTTCCATATCTTACATCATTCTCTGTCGCCCCTCACCCACTTTTCAGTTATTTGTCCCCCTGGGAGAGGGTTCTAGATTGATCCTTGTGATCACTTCCCCCCTTCTCCCTCCACCCTCCCCTAATCCTCCTTTTATCTCTACTCTCCTTGTTGAACCTGAGAGGTTTATCTATCCTGGATTCCCTGTGCTGTGGGCTCCCATCTGTAGCAGTGTGCATTCTCTGGTCTAATCTAAACTGTAACGTAGAATTGAGGTCATGATAATGGGGGGAAGGAAGCACCAAAGAGCTAAAGGAAAGTTGTGTGTTTCATCAGTTCTATACTACACCTTGACTGGCTCATCTCTTCCCTATGACCCCACTGAGAGGCGATGTCCAATTGGGTCTCCACTCCATACTTACTCCCACCCTCCCTGAATTCACCTTGGGTATGATTTAATTCTGGGTACCCATCAACACCTCATGAGCACACAGGCTGGTGTGCTTCTTCCATGTGGGCTTTATTGCTTTTCAGCTAGATGGTCACTTGTTTATCTACAAGCCTTTAAGACCCCAGACACTATATCTTTTGATAGCCAGGCACCATCAACTTTCTTCAGCACATTTGATTATGCACTAGCTTTGTCTTCAGGAATCATGTAGGGAAGGTGTGCATCAGAGAATGCCGGATTGTTAGAATAAAGTGTTCTTGTGTTAAGGGAGTACTTGAGTCAAGGCCCAATGGTTTGGAGCCTTCTTTATTTTTTTAAAAATTATTTTATTGCGGGCTGGTGCAATTCTTATCACAATCCATACATCCATCCATTGTGTCAAGCACAAATGTACATTCACTGCCCTCATCATTTTCAAAACATTTGCCTTCTACTCTAGCCCCTAGTATCAACTGCCCATTTTCCCCTCCCACCCTCCTCCCCACTCCCTAATGAAGCCTCCATAATTCACAAATCATTATTGTTTTGTCATAAGTTACACTGTCCGACGTCTCCCTCTGCCCTCTTCTCTGCTCTTCATCCCCCAGGGAGGAGGCTATACGTAGATTCTTGTAATCGGTTTCCCCTTTCTACCCCACATTCCCTTCACCCTCCAGGCCTCACCCCTCTCACCACTGGTCCTGAAGGTGTCATCTGTCCTGGATTCCCTGTGTTTCCAGTTGCTCTCTGTACCAATGTACATCCTCTGGTCTAGCCAGATTTGTAAGGTAGAATTGGGATCATGATAGTGAGGGGGAGGAAGCATTCAAGAACTAGAGGAAAGTTATATGTTTCATTGTTGCTACCCTGCACCCTGATTGGTTCATCTCCTCCCCACAACCCTTCAGTAAGGGGGCGTCCAGTTGCCTACTGATGAACTTTGAGTCTCCACTCTGCATTCACCCACCTTTACAATGATACGATTTTTTGTTCTTTGATGCTTGATACCTGATCTCTTCCACAGCTCGTGGTCACACAGGCTGGTGTACTTCTTCCATGTGGGCTTTGTTGCTTCTGAGCTAGTTGGCCACTTGTTTATCTTCAAGCCTTTAAGACCCCAGATGCTATATCTTTTGATAGCCAGGCACTATCAGCTTTCTTCACCCCATTTGCTTATGTTCACCTTTTTCTTCAGCAATCATGTCGGGAAGGTGTGCATCCTGGAATGCCAATTTAATAGAACAACGTGTTCTTGCATTGAGTAAGTGCTTGAGTGGAGGCCCAATGTCCATCTGCTGCCTTGATACTAAACCTATAAATATATGCACGTTGCTCTGTTTCCCCACATTCTTATATAAATACATTTACATATGTACATTCCAGTCTTAAAACCTCTATAAATACCCTTTGTCACCTAGTTCTTTCCTCTATTTCCTTTTACTTTCCTCTTGTCCCACTATCATGCTCAGCCTTCATTTGGGTTTCAATGATTTCTCTCGGTTACATTGCCCTTGCTAAATCCTACCAGGCCTCTCACACCCTCCTTGCCACTGATTTTGGATCACTTGTTACTCCCCTGTCCCTGGGTTGGTCGGCACTACCTCCTTACCCCTGCCTCCCCCTCTCCCGTGTTCCCCTGGAACCGTTGGTCCCATTGTTTTCTCCTCCAGACTGTTCATCCAGTCTATCTTATCTAGATAGATCTGTAGAGATCATAATGTGCATCACAAACCAAGCCATCGCAAGATAGGTGATCAGTGAGAATCCAGCAATGGCAACAAAAAAGGAAACCAATTATCCATAGAAGAATAAATTAATTAAAAGAAAAAAATGTTAAGCAGAAAGAAAAAGCTGTAAATAGATCAAGGTCTGATTTTTTATCTCTAGGCGTGTCCTTCAGTCAGGGCCGATGGGGTACCATGCTCTGGCCCCAGAGTCTGTCCTTTGTACTTCCTGTGGGGCTCCCTACTTTGCTCCCACGGTTGCTCTGCCGCACGCTTTTAGTGGTTTCCCTCGGTGTCTCAGGGTCAGTATGGGCCAGTTCCAACACTGAGTCTCCAGTGTTGTCCCCCTCAGAGCCCTAGGCCATCAAGGGATGGTGTGTCTCGTGGTGGGATCAGCCATATTGCCCACTCTATTCATTCGCTATTCAGAGTGGGAATGACGTCCTCCAGGCCTGGTGGGTCAGGATGTGCTCCACTCTCTCTTCCTCCCCATAAGTGCTCCCATTTTCTCTGATCAGACATGCCCCTCTCCCCTAGCTGCATCTTCAGTGCTGTCCTCTCAAATAAATTCTTCTGGGGTAAGGGGCAGTTGTCCACGTAGCTGGTATGGGGGCCGAGCCGTCAGGCCCCTCCACTAGCTCCCCACTCCTTGCCAGCAAGCTGCATTCATCTGGCACTGGCTTTAAATCTGGTCCCTCTTTCCCTGTGGAGACACACACAATACCCTTCCCTTGGGTGGGTCAGTGCCCTATTCCCCCGTCACATATCCTTTTTCTATTTTTTTCCCCTTTCCTCCCTCCCCGCCCTCCTTTGTAGTTGTTACCCTATGTACCCCTGAATTTGGTCTGACACATGCCATACTAACTGGACCTTACCCCTGGAGTGTTGGTATGCAGTAGCTTTTTCCCTGTGCCCATTTTTCATTTACCTTTCTGTTCTTTCTTTTTTTATATATATAAACTTACCTCAGCAGACTCATGTTATACTTGTCCTTTTGTGCTTGGCTTACTTCACTTAGCATTATTTCCGGTTTGGAGTCTTCTTGATGGCACCTAACAATAATCCCTGAAGCCCTGGGAATCAAGTAAAATCTCCAACCTAATATCTGACCCACAAACTTAAGACTTGCCAGGCTATGCAACCACATGGGCCATTTCCTCAATTTAAATAAATAAATATGCATGCACACATATATGCACTGTATATAAGCTTCACTGGCCTTGCTTCTCTAGAGAAGCAACCTAAGACATACACTACCATAGATATATTTTAATCTTACATGAAAAGTCAAAAGTGTATGAAGTTCCTTCAAATAAATATTTCTTTTTAAACATTATTGATATACCTACTGAAGAGTGTCTGAAGTCATCCAAGAACTCATGTGGGCTTATCCCAATGACTTAAATATAAATTTTTATGGGGAAATGTGACATTGTTACACAAAACTTTAAGTTTATAGATTCAAGAAAGACTAATTTTATCCAGATAAGTATGTGCGATCTCATAATAGAAGATAAAATACAATATGTATTTCTGAATATTGATTTTGCTTTATATATACAAACCCAAATTCAAAAACTAAACTCCCTGTTATTGAGTCAATTTTTATTCATACTGCCCCTATGAGTTTTTAAAAGTGTAACTATAGAAGCAAAACATCTCATCCTTCTCTATATACATATACAGAGGTTTCGAAGTATTCCATTATCTTTCGATTATATTGTTTTGATGAACTTTTTAAAGTACATGTATTTTCCCATGAGCTGTTTAAAGTATTCACATTTTACTAATTTTAAGGAACGAAAAGAGCAATAGAACACTTATTTTAGTCCATAAAGAGAGTAAAAATCCTCAGGATAGAGCAATTCAAGAATGACTCTATTCAATATCCATATTATGTATGGAAATAGATATTGTTTATCAGTTTCCTTGCAATGAAATCACTGAAGAATTTGTAACAACAAAGACTAGAAAGAAAATTTGCATTAAGAATCTTAATAGCCCAGTTATAAATCCAGTAAATCTTATTCTGCTAAAATGGAATACATTACATTTGTATTCAATAGCTAACATGGTCACATTTAAAAAGAAGTTGCATCGTGGATAGATCACACACACGTGTGTGTGTGTGTGTGTGTGTGTGTGTGTTCATACATAAACTTACATATCCCATTTGAATGTGTGAACAAGCAGAGAAAGGATTTATCTCTCTTTTTTTTTAATTATTTTATTGAGGGCTCGTACAATTCTTATCACAGTCCATACATCCATCCATTGAGTCAAGCACATATGTACACCTGTTTCCCTCATCAGTCTCAAAACATTTGCCCTCTACTGTAGCCCTCAATATCATTTGCTCATTTTCCTTCCCTCCCCCCCTCCCCTGAACCCTTCATAATTCATAAATTATTATAGTTTTGTCATAAGTTACACTGTCCGACGTCTCCCTCTGCCCTCTTCTCTGCTTTCCATCCCCCAGGAAGGAGGCTATACTTTGATTCTTGTAATTGGTTCCCCCCTTCTACCCCACATTCCCTTCACCCTCCAGGCCTCTCCCCTCTCACCACTGGTCCTGAAGGAGTTATCTGTCCTGGATTCCCTGTGTTTCAAGTTGCTATCTGTACAATGTACATCCTCTGGTCTAGCCAGATTTGCAAGGCAGAATTGGGATCAT
>NW_022111372.1:5057386-5061798 GCF_000313985.2 Echinops telfairi | reverse complement strand
CCACATTTGCTATGCACACGTTTGTTGTCTTCAGTGATTCTGTCAGTAGAGCGGGCACCCACTGATATGGTTTTAAGTTCTTTGATGTCTGATAACTGATCCCTTCTACACCTCGTGGTCAGACAGGCTGGTGTGCTTCTTCCATGTGAGCTTTGATGCTTCTCAGCTAGATGGCCGCTTGTCTGTCTTCAAGCCTTTAAGACCCCTAGAGAGTTTGTATAAAGTAGCTTTTTCCCTGTGCCCCTTTTGCATTTACCTTTCTGTTCTTTCTTTTATATATTTATAAACTTACCTCAGCGGACTTATGTTATACTTGTCCTTTTGTACTTGGCTTACTTCGCTTAGTATTATTTCCTCCAGTTCTTCCCATGCGGCGATATGCCTCATGCGTTCATCGCTGCTTTTTAGTGATGCATAGTACTCCATTGTATGTATGTACCATAGTTTTTTAATCCATTCGTTTGTTGATGGAAATTTGGGTTGCTTCCAACCGGGATATGTGACAGGGGAATAGGGCACTGACCACCCAAGGGAAGGGGAAGGGCATTGTTTGTGTCTCCACAGGGAAAGAGGAACCAGATTTAAAGCCAGTGGAAGAGGAATGCAGCTTGTTGGCAAGGAGTGGAGAGCCAGTGGAGGGGCCTGAGGGCTCAGCCCCCATGCCACCTATGTGGACCACAGCCCCTCCCCCCAGAAGAAGCTACTTGAGATGACGGCAATGAAGTTGCAGTTAGGTGAGAGGGGCATGTCTGATCAGAGCAAATGGGAGCACTTGGAGGAAGAGAGAGTGGAGCACATCCTGACCCACCAGGCCTGGAGGACATCATCCCCACTCTGAACAGCCTGTGGACAGAGTGTACAATATGGCTCCCCAACTCCTTGCGATTGTGAACTGTGCCGCAATGAACATTGTAGGGCAGATGTCTGGCCATGGTTTGTTTCTTGCCTTTTCTGGGTATATGCCCAGTAGGGGGATTGCTGGGTCGTATGGTAATTCAATTTCCATCTCTTTAAAAAATCGCCAAATCGATTTCCATAATGGCTATACATATCTACAGGTCCACCAGCAGTGGATGAGAATTCCTGTCTCGCCACAGCCCCTCCAACACTTGTTGCTTTCGGAATTTTTGAATTAGGCTATTTTTGAGGGTGTTAGGTGGTATCTCATAGTTGTTTTGATTTGCATTTTCTCTTATGGCTAATGATCGGGAACATTTTCTCATATGTTTATTGGCCATTCGGATTTCAGACTCTGTGAAACTTCTGTTCAGGTCCTTTTCCCACCTCCTCAGTGGGCAGTTAGCTTTTCTCTTATTGTGAGCTTGCAAGGCATTGTAGATTTTAGTAATAAGGTCTTTGATGTTTCATTGCTAAAGATGTTTTCCCAGTCGGTGGACTCTCTTATTACTCTCTTGGTGAATTCTTCCGATGTACACAGATGTCTTATCTTCAGTATGTCCCACTTGTCTATTTGTGATTCCTCTGTGTTGGTATCCTTTCCTATTTCTGATAGCCTAGGTATTCCCTGTGCCAAGGTTCTCAGGTTTTTCCCAATTCCCTCATTTACGGCCCTAATTGTTTGGGGTTTTATCTTGAGGTCTGTGATCCACCTTGAGTTTATTCTTGTGGTTTGGAAGGAGGGAAGATGTCCGACTATTAGGTAGCTCACACCCAGAGCTCCGAGGAGATTGGTGAGTGGAGAGAGTTGGGGGTGGAGTAGGGGTACCAAATTTGTCTGTTCGATTTCCAAGACCACTCAATGCATCTCTCAGACCGAGAGGTGGACTCCCACCCATAGCCAGGGCTCCGCACGGACACCCGGGGTCTCAGGTGAGGCGCTGCATGCACCCGCGGTGGAACCTGTGCCACAAAGCAGCTAGGTGCACGGCAGAGGCTGAGCCAGCCCACCTGGGCGCTCTGCGCAAAACCACGTTAGGAACCCCCACCCTGCCACAGGGAGCCGGGGCTCCTGTGTGTGCTCCGACCTGCAGACCCCTCCCCCACCCCTTGCGGATTTGGGTCCCACCTGGGCACCCCTCACGGTTCAACAGGCCGGACCCCACCCCCCTTCTCCCCGGAGGCACACACCCGGTGCCACAGCCAGGCGGAAGTTAGAGTCTGAGGACCTGCCTCTCAGCTCCGTGTAAACCGCCAAACAGACCTTCCCGCATTCTCAGAAACCACAGCCCAGAGGAGTGCGCTCCATCACTGCACTCCTTGCAAATCCGCCAGCCAGCCCCCTCCCTGGGCCTCGCCGCCAACCTGTTCCCTATAGACGTGCACGCCCATGTGCGGACACACACACACACACACACACACACACACACGCACTCAGTTATCCACATCCTGCCACACTGCAACTGGCACAACTTTCTGCAGCTGCAGCAAAGGAACCCAAGTTGTGGGGGCTTTATCGCTGCATTCTCCCTTCTCCCTGCTCACTCTGTCCCACCCTTTGGGCTCCAAGAGGTGCATTTGCGCACCAGTCACGGCCCCCCTCCCATCTGCCTACCTAAGGGAAGTGCCCCTAGCCAGAAACAGATCACACAATCCCCAACCCATCCCCTAAATACACTCCCCTAAATACACTGGGGCCAAAACGTTCTATCAGACCGCAGCTTGCACAGCTACAACCTCCCAAAGAGAGCTCAGGGTTCTGAGACACCCGGGAAAATGGCACCAAGTGCCCACAAATCGAACAGGAAACCGCAAGCTGCTTTCACAGCTGCAACAAGAAAAGAGAAATAAAATCCGATGTCAGAGGACCACCTGGACCTAACAGCAGTCATAGAAAGGGCAGAGGTTGACCTCCACAGAAAGAAATCTTCAGAATGCTGCTTGGAGCTATACAGGACATGAGGGAAGCATTACAGGAAAAGGATGAAATCATAGAGGAATTAAAGGCTATGCACCAAAAGGAAATACAGGAATTAAAGGGCGAGATAACAAAAACTAACAGCAAACTTACGGACTTCGCTCAGAGAATGGAGGAGGCTGAAACCTGCACCAGTGACCTAGAGGATTCACAAGCAGAAATTAATAATCGTGAGAAAGTCTAGCAAGTCCATCAGAAAAGCTGAAGATAACCTCAGAGCAATGTCTGACACTATGAGAAGGAACATCAGAATTATCTGCATGGAGGAAGAATCCACATCAAGGAAACCAACATCCAAAATAGTGATGGAATGCTTAGAAGAAAACTTTCCTAACTTAATGAACGAAAATCAGGCAATTATTCAAGAGACTGAAAGAACGCCAGCTAGACTGAATCCCCAGAAGAAGTCACCAAGACATATAGTTGTTAAACTATCCAGCTATGAGGTAAAGGAGAGGATTATGAGAGCAGTCAGAGAAAAACAAGCAAACACATATAAAGGCAAACAGATAAGAATACACTCAGACCTGTCAGCAGACACTATGAAGAAGAGACAGTGGAGCAGCATATTCCGAAAATTGCAGGAAATTAACGCAAACCCAAGAATATTGTATCCCGCCAGAATATCGATCAAAATAGATGGACAAGTGAGAGTCTTCCCAGACAAGGAAAGCCTCAAAGAATATGCTAAAACAAACCCAGCATTACAAAAGATCCTCACTGACCCAGTATGGGCAGATGAACAACACTCACCAACCACATATAAGAGAACACCACACAGAACATCTCCACCCAGAGACCATCAAAGGAAAACAGCCCCCAAGATAAAACTGGCACAACAATGGAAAGAAGGCAAGAACGAACCGCAAACACACATATGCACAATCCACGGAAAAGAAATGGTGGTAGGAAAACACCCAACACAAGAGACATAAAATGACATCACAGGGTCCACAGATAGATGTAATAACCCTGAATATTAATGGTTTGAACTCTGACCTTAAAAGACAGAGGCTAATAGACTGGCTTGGAAAACACAAACCCTCGATCTGCTGCCTACAGGAAACACACCTCAACATTACAGATTAAAAACAGGCTGAGAAGGAGCCTCGTTAGCGCAGTAGGTAGCGCGTCAGTCTCATAAAAACAGGCTGAGAATCAAAGGATGGAGACATTATCAGTCAAGCTCTAATTCAAAAAAGCGGGGGCTTCAATCCTAATACCAGATAAAATTGACCTCCAAGTGCATACCATAAAAAAGATATAAGGATGGGCACTATATAATGCTCAAGGGAACATTACAGGAAGAACCAATGAGCAATCTAAACATTTCCTCGCCAAATAAGCATCCAGCAGAATAGGTCAAGCAAACACTTCAAAGGATGAAAAAATAAATCACAGCCTCAACAATTATAGTAGGTGATTTCAATACACCGCTCTCTGAGAAAGACAGAACACTCGGAAAGAAACTCAATAAGGAGACTAGAGATCTAAACACTACAATTAGACAATGTGACCTGATAGACATCTTTGGAGC
>NW_022111372.1:5039009-5055107 GCF_000313985.2 Echinops telfairi | reverse complement strand
GGCAGAACTGACATCTTTACTATATTGAGTCTGCCAATCCACGAGCATGGGATATTCTTCCATTTGTTGAGGTCACTCTTGATTTCTTGAAGTAGTGTTTTATAATTTTCCTCATACAGATCTTTCATTTTTTTAGTCAGGTATTTCAATTTGTGCTTGGCTATTATAAAGGGTACTACCTTTAATCACCTTTTCTGTGACCTTGTCTGATGTGTAGAGCAATCCAATAGACTTCTGTTTGTTGATTTTGTATCCTGCCACTCTGCCATATTCCTCTATTGTTTCCAACACTGCACTTGTGAAGTTTAAGGGATCCTCAATATATAGAATCATATCATCTGCGAATAATGATAATTTCGCCTCACAAACCTTAATCCAAGCATGATCACGAGCAATATATTTACTGAATGGAACTAATAGCAACAGTTAAGTCCTCTCCCATATTCATAAAAAGTCAAGCACCTAGTGAAACGATGTAACAATAAATGGTAATCAATGACAGAATCATACCTAATTAAATTTAATGATTCCCTTACTGACATAATTGATGGTAACTCATAGAGGTCCTGTAGGACAGGATAGAACTGCCTCTGTGAGTGTCCAAGACTGTAACTCTACAGAGAAACTGGTGGTTTCAAACTGCTAATCTTGCAGTTAGCAGCCCAACACCTACGAGTTGTGCCAGATAGATGTCACACTACATGAACTGTGCAGGGAAAAAGAAACAGAAATCCGAAAAGAGCAGGGACTTCCCCAGGACCAACAGAGCAAAGGCCTTCCCTTAGAGCTGGGGTCTTTATTTTCCCTGAGAGCTTGTGACCTAAATTATTAAATTAAATATTATTAAATTTTATAGTTAAATTATTAAACTTAATATCATTAAATTAAATACTGAATAATCTATTATAATTTACTATAAAATATTATTGTATTTACTAATTAAATAATCATTCTTAAAGAACTTCAAAAAGGGAATTTTTCTTTATCTGGTGCTACTATAACAGAAATACTACAAATAGTGGCTTTAGCAAACAGCAAGGAGATTTATTTCCTTACAATTTAGGCAGCTGAAGAGTGAATTCAGGTCACCAGCATTAAGGGAATGCTTTCTCTCTGTTTGCTCCTGGGGGGTGGTACTTGCTCTTTTCAGATTGGTGATTATTCCCTTGCAGAGTTCATGTAGTGTGACATCTATTTTCCCTCATGTGTTTTCTTTGCGGTTGCTAATCTGTTGTTTCACATCTCAAGAGAGATTGACTTAAAACACCATAAACTAATACCGACCCATTTACAGTCTGTCTCCCATAGCATTCTTTGATTGTTCTGTTTGGTTCTGTAATTCATTGCAATGACCACACAGACAATGCTCACGATTATAGGGTTTATTACGGATGTTAACAGGTAACAATTAACGTAGAAATACTTGTGTTAGAGTTATTCAGTGAGGAAATGCTACAAAGTACTTTCAGGCTTCTAATAAATACCCCAAAAAGCATACCACTCTGCTGCAAGTATCTCAGGGTACCATTGCTGGCTCTTGCTAGTAATGAGATCCCCACCTTCCTGATTCTGAGATGGTTTACTTTATACCCACCAGGATACCAGTCACAACTAAATCCTGTTAACAATTGCTCACAACTATCAATGTTTTCCTCCACCTTCTCTTACCTAGACTTACCAGGAAAAGATTGTTTGGTGGGAATTAAAGACATGATGGCTAGAAGATTAAGTAATTCATATTAAATAATTATGTATTAGTGTAACCAAAAAAACAACCTCTGTTCCAAAATGAATTGTAACTATAGGTATAGTAGGGTTTTTTAGGGAGCCCTCGTGGCACAGTGGGGTGGTTATGTGGTGATCTGGTAACTGCAAGTTTGTTCTGTTGTGCATAGGGTTTCTCTGGGTCTAAACCAACTTGATGACACCTAACAATAATTAATTGCAAGGTCAGGAGTTCCACTCTACCAGCTGCTCTGCAAGAGAAAGATGAGGCTATCTCCTTGTGATAGGTAGGTTTATTGTGCCGACCTAGCCAATAGGAAATGTGGGATTAGTAAAGTCGCAGTTTGATTGGCGGGCAAAGAGATAAATAGCTCACCAACCCCACCTCTCTCTCTCTTGCTCTCTGGTGATCAGACCAGTGTGCAGCTGCTAGTTCTCCACCTCAACTTCTGAGCTATACCAACCCATGGATCGTGTCAATAGAGCTTGATGTTCCTTTGAGAACTGCTTTGTCTCGTTGCTGGTGTATACGTCACTTGAGCTTGGGACTGTTAGATCCTGTCATCTTGCTGACTGCTGGGGACCCACCCTGCTGTTTGCTGCCTGTGGCCGGACTGCCTGCATTGCTCTACGGAACACTCAGCTGTCTGCTTCCTTGACCTTGGACCCACCAGCCCTCGTGAGTTGAAGGACTTCCAGTATATTAACTGTTCCATGAAAGTGAGTTGAACTGAGCCCTCTGTACTGCTGTGTGGACTAATTAGCTGTTATATTCCTTTGTGCTGTATATATCTATCCATATAGATAATCATAAGTGTCCTGTTTTGTTTCTCTAAAGAACCCTGTCTAACACACTCCTCAAGTAAAGATTTACAGCCTCAAAAACCCTAGGGAGCTGTTCTACTCCATCCTGTAGGTGGTCTCTGAGTCAGAATTGACTAGATGGTATTTGGTTAGTTATAGTAGGATTCCCAACACATTCTCCAGGACAAAAGTCAATACATAAAAGTAAGTAAACCGAGGCCTTCTTATTAACTGTGTAACAAGTATCTTTCCATTTGCCCATAGGTCAATGATTCCAAATAATAAAGAGTAAATAATGAGTTGATTCCGAATCACCATAAGAAAGCAAGAGATGTAAACTGGCTTTCAAACAAAGAGTATTGGAAAGATGGCTATAGGAGATGAAAATGATAAACTTGATTTGAGCACTTGACATCTTGTCACTTGAATCCCGCTCTGACACACTGATCTGGTTTTCAACATTTTCTGTAGATTTTTGTTTGTTTTTCATATTGTTGTTCATCTCTGATGTATGTTGTCATTGCGGGTAATCCTCTTGAATTTTGTTAAATGTTTTTCTGGTTTTGGGTATATGAAAACCAGGACTGATGAACCTACAGAGACAACAAATAGAAGAAGGGTCCCTGGGGCTCACAGTAGGTGGGAGGGGAGTGAGGAGTGTAAAGCTGATATCAAGAAGTTTAAGAAGGAAGAAAATGTTTTGAAACTGATTGTGATAGATATTGTACAATACTGCTTACTTTGATTGAACTATGGAATAATATGATTTCTGTACTAGCTCCCAATAAAATGGTTTGGGGAAAAAAGCATGAGATAAATGCTTAATGTGATATATATTTATATAACGTAATATATATACATGTGTGTGTGTGTTTGTCCTCAAACACAGAGGTAAGGGAGACAAATAACATAGCACTTCAGCATTTTTCCTGTTTGCAACTCAGTACCATTTTGTACCTCCATGTGAAAGATTGCTGTAACTGAGAGAAACTGGCTTTTGATGACACATATTCCCTGAACACCTGCTGGTCCTAATGGTTTCAGCAAATAATGCCTCCTGGGAATTCTTAGGCTATAATTTTTATATTCATAGCTTCTCCAAGCTTCTTAAAGGTTTTCAGCAGAAGCAGAAAAGAAAGTGATGCCAAGTTAAATGATCACTAACACTGTAATGGGGATTAGTCACTGCCTTAGTTTTCTACCCACTCCCCACCAGATTCTATTATTTCATGAGAACTCTTTTAATGGAAGAGGTACGGGGAATAATGTCTCATTCATTTACATCCCCAAAGACTAGGCAATGACATATGAGCAATCTCCCTGGCCAATCTGGACTGTGGTTTATACTGAGTGCTAATAATACAGATAATTATGCAGAAGTTTGACAATATCTCCACATTTTCTTGAAGGCACCAGTCCCAAGCAGCTTCCTAGTTATTGAAGTGCCTATAGATGACAATGATCACCTTTCTTCAATTTATGCTTCAGTAATTCTAGATCAACTTTCCAGACCGAGATAACCAGTTTCCTTGTTTCCTCTTAGTGGCCATTGATGAACTCCAGCTCATGGTGATCTTATTTATAACAGAACAAAATGCCGTCAGGTTCTGTGTCATATTCATGCTAGCCGACCCAATAACCTATCCGAAAGTAGCTATTAAATGTCTCCTTTTCATCAACAGGAATCATAAAAAATCTGTGCTTTTTTTTGTCATTATCATGCATCTCCTATGACAATGATTTTCAAACTGGTCACTTCTTTGCGCCAGGGATTCTACATATTAAAATTGTCCTGTCATTCTAGAGCAGTCTTTCTCTACTAGGGTTCCAAGAGAGAATTCAACTTATTTCCATAAGACAACATACAAGAGGTGTGTTAGTCCAGGTAGACTAGAGAAATAAATTCATGGAGACACTCATAACTGCTTAAGAAAGAGGTTTATGTACAAGAGCAGTTGAATATTGTGAAACTATACCAGCCCAGTCCAGATCAAGTCCATAAGTCCAATATTAGCCCATATGTCCGATTCCAATCTATAAAGTCCTCTTTAGATTCACAAAATACATGCAATGACACTGAATATAGGAAGATCACAGGCCAGTGGGTGCAAAGTCTTGTGGATCCAGTGGCGGTAGAAGCATCTCAGCACTGGCAGGGGTCTCTAGTTGGCTCTTCCAGTTCCCAGGGCATGGGGTCTATCAGTGTAGTGCCATGTGTCTTGTCAGTAGAGTGTCTCTCAGGGAGTGAACAGAGAGAGAGTGTGTCTCCCGCCTCCAAGGAGGAAATGCAGGAATTCCCAGGATCCTCAGGGGAAGATCACACCCACTCAGGGGCCTAATTGGTTATGATCTGATTGACAGGATAAACTCCACCCCTAAACTCTTAGTCCTCAAATTGACAAATAATTAGAAAACTACCACAAGAGGCCATCAAAAATTGTGCGGAAAATGGAATTAAAAGAGACTTTTTAAGCAGTTTTTTGAAGCCCCCTCATATAATGAGTTGACTTCTAAAGGTATTTATGTACAACAGCTAAAGACAATTCTTGAAGGAACTGAGAAAAATACCACTTAACCATCTTCTGTAGTGATTAATTCTTGTATTGAAGACATTTAGAAACACTGTCAGAGGAAGAAGTTGAAATATTATAAAGATATGGGTGCTGGTAAGATAGCTATTCTGAAGAATGATGCAGCAATCCAGGCTCATTCTATTTACTGCCATAATTTGGCAATTGGGTTAGTAACAATGACATAATGGCATCTATAATAACAATCCTAAAATTATCAGCAGGTTAAGTAATATATTTCTCACTAACGATTCTAAGTTCATAATGGATGATCTTGGCCAGAGATCTGTTCTTGATTTTCCTACAGTCATTCAAGCATCCAAGTTCATTTCATATAATTCCCTGACCCTTGTGATAGTCTCATGAAGTTGCCCTCTCAGAGCACTTTTTAAAATACCATAAAACCAAATGCCTAATAGTGTAGTTCTACTTCTGGCTAAGTGAAGAGCTTTGGCCAGAGCCATGCTCATGTCAAGCCCAATCGAAAACTCAGGATAAGGCACAAGTACATCTGTTAGAGGGTATTGAAGAGCTTCTGGAATTACCGGATATTAAAAAGCCACAATGCTGGGAAAACAACAAGTGCAGAAGAGCTGGCCTTCATTTCTATGGCTATATTTTCCATTGGGTCATTTATCAATTGTGAGAATGGAAAAGGAGGAAGAAAATATATACTAGGGACCCAAAAAGAAGGGGACACATAAAGCTATTTTTAGATCATCTGACTGGACAACCCAAAATTGAGATATGCAAACCAAGATCGCAGTGAGAAGGAAGGAGTGATGAATGGTGCTGACACTTGACTGCCATCTCAATAAATTAGCCTCCATCCCTCCACCTTCATAAACTTTAAGGTGACATTAAATCATCTAGTTACCACAACCAAAATAACATCATCTAACTGTTACATTTTTTTCCTATTCAACATCCAGAATTGAATTTTTTTAAATCACTGGAGATGGGATAATTGACCAAAATTCCAAAAACAACAAAATGCACAAATTAGGGAAGATTAAAATATAACTATATATTTTAAAATATTAAAATATAACTACAATAGGTCAAAGAATCCTCTCCCTGGTCAACTGAAAACCATGAAAGATTATGAAGAATTGCAAAGAAGTAGTCAATCTCAGAAATTATATACATCATTTCTACCCCATTCCCTGGTCATAACCTAGAGAGACAATTCCACCTATCTGTAAAGGAGCCAGAAGGTATCATTTACCTCTGAACACACACACACCAGAAAAAGAAGTACTGAGAAAGTGTCCCTTACATAGGAACTAAGGAAAACACTATGGTGAGTTGTAGCTGGTCGCTATGGTCCACCTGAATTAAGTCAATTATATTCAGTGGGTAGGGAAAAAGGAGTAAATTTAGTAAAGAAGAAACATTCAGAGCAGTATTGGGATGCTAACAATTAAAATATCAATCTCCTTATCAACTGATGGAATTTATACTCCAAACGTCTGATTCTTGCTTCTATATTTTTTCCAACTTAGATTACATTAATTAACATGTCTAAGGGATTCAACAAACATCACTAAAACTTACTTTCTCTAATAGCAAACATATTTTCTATACCAAACTATATGCTAAGAATGACCTTAAATATTGAAAATATAGACAAAACATATATATATATATACACACTTTTCATTGAAAATTACACAGGAGCATTCTGTGTATCAAGGAAAAGAGGTTCATTAAAATAGTAATGCCAGAGAGAATACACTTAATATCCACATTTTCCCAATAAAACAGGATTCTTGAGCCCAACTATTTTGGGAGAGAAAGGTGATTTGTTAAGTCTAGTTGATGTGACTTGGATCAAAGAACTCTACCAAAAATAGTATAAGTTAGAGAGAGTGGCTATTCAATATAAAGAGCATTCCTCTAGTTCAGTGGAAACAAAGGAAAATAATGGGAGAAATTATACAAAAATGAAGATATTGCCTGATGTTCTGAGAAGATATTCAGTGCTGCAAACCTCTGAATTTTTTTTTGCAATATCTTATAATTCAATATATCCAGTCACCTACAATTCTGTTGTTCGATCCCATCAAATGGGGTTATACAGTCATCAATGCTATCAGCTCCCCATTCTTCCCCCCACCCTCCCTTCCCATACCCTCAAGGAACTATTACTCCTGTTACTATTTCTGAAGGGTTATCTATCTGACTTTCATGTACCAAACGATCTTAAATATACAAATGAACATATGCAAATCTAACATTACTAATGAGGTAAAACAAAGAAAATCCATAATAGTAAGGGGAGGAAATATTAAAGAACTAGAGGATAGTGATGTGGTTCATTAGTGCCATACCACACTCTGGAATTATCATCCTCCTTCCATGTGACCCTTCTGAGAGGGATGTCCAATTATCTTACAGATGGGTTTAAGTCTTCACTACATGCACACCCCTTCACATCGATTTGGTTGCTTGCTTTTCACTTCTGATACCTCTTCCTATCGGTACCTCATGATCACATAGGCTGGTGTGCTTCTTCCATGTAGGCTTTGTTGCTTGTCTGCTAGATGGCTGCTTGTTTAACTACAAGCCTTTGAGACTCCAGACACTATATCTTTTGACAGCTGGGTACCATCAGCTTTCTTCACCACATTTACTTATGCACCCATTTTGTCTTCAGCGATCTTGACCCAGGAATGTGAGTATCATACAATGCCACATTATTAGAACAAACCATTCTTGTACTGAGGTGAGATTTAAATAGTGGTCCAAAGTCCATCTGCTTCCTTGCTGCATTTGCATATATATACATATATAAACAAATACACATATATTTATATATTTTTCTCCTATCCCACTATTATGTTTACTCATCATTCGCCTCTCATAATTCCCCTCAGATACAATTCGATTGATCAAATATGACCAGAAAAGCTACACCCTCCTTTCCATCAATTTTAGAACACTTACTACTCTCCTGTACCCACCATTTGATGGTTTCCTGCTCACCCCCAACCCACCCCAGCCCAGCTCCTCCCCTCCCAGATCCCCCAGGAACCATCAGTCTAGTCACTGTCCAAACTTGAGAGAACTTGAAGGCTCTAATAATGGAAGAGTAAGATCAACTAAAACGAGGCCCTGGGAAACATGCATACTGGAAGGGACTGTGAACTTAAATAAGAAGTCCCCACAAGAAGCCTAAATTGAGCAGGTGAGATTGCCAGCTTAGGACAACCAAGGACTAAAGAAATTAACACGCTTCAACTGAGATGAGTGAGAAAAAGAAGGCAATCCAACATCAGAAGTCTGCCTCGACGCTCCATTAAATACTTATATTTTCTCTCAGACGATGCCATCTTGGAGAAAAGGACTGAAAAGTTTGATATCATAAATGTGAACACAAATAATATAATAGCATTTTGAACTTATGGAATGATTTATTTCCATATCCCTAAAGACTAAATAATCACAAAAGCTAAAATATTCACAAAGAATTGTTTGTCAGACCATAAGAAATGGAGTTCCTTCAAACAGACAAATTGTTGTCACCACACTCATGCCCCTACATTCATGTAACATAATTGAAGTATTCAGAAAAAGATGAAACAGTTATTGAAAATAAAAGAAGCAACATATTCTGTGTATATCTAATTTATAGTGAAATTTTAATCTCAAAATACAGAAATTGATAAAATGTAGTCCATATCATCAGTAAACTCACAATCCACATTGGGGGAGGGGGGATCCCTAAGAACAGAGTGTGATAAATATTGAAACCGATATAAGCAAAACTATATGGGTGGTAAAATGCATGTGAAAGTTAGCAGGAGGATAGGGAGCAGGGGCAGGGAAGCTATCTGGAGCAAACAAACTCGGCTCTAGAGAACGAATAATAGCTCACCATTTATTAGGGAGAGATCCCAGAAGTAAATGGATCAACAAGCCAAAGGCGCAAAGGAGTGACAGTGCTAAACGCTCTCAGTTTAGTCCTACTGGAACATAATCAAGACATCTAATTCTCAGACAGAACTCCATCCTCTGGTGACTCATGTTGTATCTTACAGAATTCAAATTACTTTTGTTTTGATATATCAGAATTCTATTTTTTAAAGAAATATTAAATAGTGTACTTAGCTAGTACAAAGTTAAAACTATAGAGTATTGTTCTGACACCAAACACAAGATGTGACATTATTTTCAAGGAAAAATATGTAAAATTATTGTTCTTGCTCTCAGTCAAGAAAATAGACTCCAGATGGTTAAAAAATATATATCTGTAAAACATAAAAATGTGATTAATCCTTAGTAACTTCCCATTTTACATGATCACAAGCCTTCGTATCGGAGGTGTCTGATGTCACTAATTAACTGGACTATTCTGAAATGTCTTCTTAATACCTGCTTAAAATCCTTGCTGAAATTATTCTGAGGCAGAGTCTCAGTATGAGTATTTTTATAAGTCATTGTCTTTCACGTCCTTCATAATTCTTGCTCAAAGATCATGATGTACCATTTTCTTTAAATCATAACTTAAATTACAAATCACATCAACAGAAATTTTTTTCTCAAAACATTGTTCTTTAATTGAAGAATTTTAAAAGCATTCCAAATATTCTTTTGGCTATTGCGTACGCTGCACACAGTATTCTGAAAACATTTCAGTTTGGCTGTTTTTTACTCTCCTCAGTCAAAACTTCATTACAAATTAAGCAAGAAAGGTATTGCCATATCTTCATTATTATAAGTAAATCCATATTCCCAATATCACTCAACATATTTTATTTTTCTTGTAAATTTAAGTGGATTACAATCTGGTAACAAAGATTGTACATTGTCATTAGTATTTTTAATGATATTTTTATTGACTTATCTTACTCATTCCAATATATCCCATCCCTACCCTCCCCATACAGTTCTGTTGTTCAATCCCATCGGATGGGGCTATAAAATTATTAATTCTATCAACACCCCTCTACCCCCTTTCCCACTCACCCCCTCTCACTTCCCATACCCTCAGGGAACCCTTAGCTCCTGTCAGTGTCTCTGAGGGGTCATTTATCTTGACTGCCATATACTGAGAGATCTTAATTATATAAATGTTATCTAAGAGATGCTAGGAAGTCTACCTGCCCAAACATATTTCATCTACTTATCAGGACACAGAGGGTGTTTTATGAAGATTTACTTCTTTAAATTTCAGAAATTTTCCAACCTGAAATAAAATCCCAATATCCCTAAGAATAACATTAAAATATATCACCAAGAAACAGCTTACAGCAACATTTCCTAACAGGTATTTGGTGCATGAGACCAGGATTTCATACTTACAAAGGGTACAGAAATACAGAACATTATTTTCATTTCTTAGAAAATATGAAAGACTTTATAAATTCTAACTATTTTTAAAATTCCAACTTTTAAAGCTCAGCGTGGCAGTTACATAATCTGTCAACTTGCCAAGGGGTGGGGTCTAACATGTCAATCAGGTTGCAGCTTGATGACCTCATTTGGAGGCACTATGGAAATAAATGGCTCACTGTAGGCCAGACCCACACACTCTCTGTGAGACATTCCTGTTTACAAGCCAGATGGAGGTACACTAATGCAGCCAGAGCCCTGGAAATACAGGAGCCAGGTGGAGACCTACACCAGCACTGAGATGCTTCCATTACCACTGGATCCATAAGATTTTCCACCCACGGGGCTGTGATCTTCCTATTTTCAGCATCATTGCAAGGCTGCATGAGTCTAAAGAGGAATTTATAGTCTAGTATCAACATATGGAGTAATATCGGGCTTGTGGACTTGATCTGGACTTGGCTGGGATGTTTTCTTAAAGTAAAATTGCTCTTTGATATAAAGTTCCCTCTTACACATGTATTAGTCTCCCTGGATTTGTTTCTCTAGTCTACCTGGACTCAGAAAGTCTAAATTTTACTTGGTACTGGATCCTTTTGGCTGCTATGAGAATTAGTAAAAGAACAGCTAGCTGACAGAACTCACACTCACTCCTCACCATCAAGTCAATTCCAACTCATAGAGACCTTATAGAACAGAACAGAAGTGCTCCTGCGGGGTTCTGAGACAGTAAATCTTTATAGGAATAGAAATCTCCCTTTATCCCACATAGCTGCTGGTTGTTTGGAACTTCTGACTTTGCAGTAAGCAACCCAACATATTACCCACTATACCCACGTTCAGCTCCTAGCTGTAAGCAAAACTACCAAACCAAACTCACCACCGTCAAGTCAACGCCAACTCACAGGGATCCTGTAAGACAGGGGAGAACTGCCGCTGTGTTTCCTAGACTTTACATTAGAAAAACCATCTTTTTCCCTTGAATCAGTTGGTGGTTGCCACCAGGGCTCTTATACAGCTGAAAGTAAGGCACCAAACATGAAACACAAAAGGGAGTTTGGACTGGGATAAGGAAAGCGTGTCCAGAGACACAGAAAGAGCCAAGAGTGAAGAGAGACCATTCCCATGGAAAAACTGAATGCACTCCATTCTTTTCCTTTGATTCGTCTTAAGGAAGGTTCAGTCTTTCCGGTGAATGAAATTAATTTTTTTAGGCAGTTTTCGTTTTATTGGAAAGTGGGTCATTACAGTACAGATCTTCATTAAAATACATTTTAAGGAAATGTGACTATGTAATACACAAAGACAATATAAAAGACAGATGATAGTCATCTCAAAATTTACTGTGGAAAAGTAGAGAACTTTTTTGACTATATTGTTCAAAGCTCCTTATACAAATTATCACCTTGAAAATGGCTTTCAGAAGTTAGTACTAAACGCAGTTTGCTTTTCCGAGAAAAGAGATATTTCCTCCTGTCTGAAAAGGAGTGCTTGGCTTTCAATTCCAGGAACCCCCAAACTAAATGTGAGAGCAAATATGTAGTAATCCTGTGGGCTTTTATGGCTGCCATAATTGGAATCATTTCCTGGGTTTCTTATCATTCATGTCTCCTTCAGGGATAACTCTTATTTCTCACCTCCCATTGGTTTATTATTTGTGCTTGTTATAAAATCAAAACCAAATTCATCCCCACCAAGTGTATTCCGACCCTTAGCACCCCTGCAGGGCAGAGGGAAACTGCTCCACAAGGTTTTCAAAGCTAGAAATCTCCACATTGTTCTCTCCTGGGGGGAGTTGCTGCTGGATTCAAAATACCACAGCTTGAGTCACACACGCCTTCGTCCTGAAGTGGACATCCTTTCTGATCGACACTTTAAAGCTGTCTTGTGCAGCAGAGTTCCCCAGAGCAATACATTGTTGATTTTTGACTGCAGTTGCCATGCGCATTGATTACTGACCATGAATGAGCCCGCTGGTTTTTGAAAACAAAAGAAAACAAAACAGTAGCATGGTTTCCTGGGTCATGGCAACGCACAAGCCATCAGAATATGACGACAAACTGAAAGAGAGTTAGTCACGATCATCTGCGTGGAACACAAACCTACAAGAGGCCTGAAATAGCATCAATGCTTCCTACTATTTTTAAAATGAGAATGTCTTCCCAGATACTGGTTTTCCATGAAGCTTGTCAGAAAGAGATGGTGGTTACTGGAAAATATGTCAAAGGTACTGAGTGCACATGAATGCTGCCAACACATTCCTTGGCCCCTGGAGAGTTGATATTGAAGCAGGCTGAGGAATAACCTTGAGGTGGTGAGGGAGGGATTCCCAGAGAACCTCAGATGGAACGTCCGAGAGAAGCTGTGCTCAGAAACTAGGCATCTCCTGAGGGGTGAGAGTGAATTAATCTCTTTTGCTACAAACATGCTTATCTGATCCTAAGGGAAACTTTGAATGAGGCACAACGAAAGGTGGGAACACACACAGCATGTGTGTTTTGATGAAGGGGACCGAGTTTGAATGGGAAATGCCTATTATCTAGTCAGTATGTTTTGTAATGAGAATAATTTATTGGACAAATATTTGCATTCCAAAGGGTTAAAAAAACATGTAGAAATAGAACTGGATGGGTCATGTCATGGAATGTCGCGCGCGGATGGCACGGCGCAACACGGACCGAGACAAGAATGGTCAGGACCCTTCTGGTAGATGCAATCTGCGAAGTTTATTTAAGCTGCCTCTTGCTCCAAGGTCAGCTGCGGAAGACCCCAAGCTCCTAAAACCCCGGGTATAAATACCCTGCTCGGTGATGTGTCCTACCAGGATTGGTGCAATTTGATAATGCGTAGCGAGCAGCTGGCAGCGCATGCGCAACAAGCTTGTTTACAGCTTAGCTCTGAGGATGCGGGCGCGGTCCGGCGCCATCTTGTAATGGCGTCCACAATGGAAGCCACATGCAGATGCAGCAGTGAATAACACTGCCAGTTTTGTTAAACAATCAAAGGTTTCTCAGGGATGTTTCAGTGGTACGACTTGGAGTTGAGCAGCCCCCTCTCACTCTTAAGAGACTAGTTAGCACAAAGTAGAATCCGTCTTGCTGGGGAAGCTATGACAAGAATGAAGATTCTGACTATGGCTTCCCAAAGGCATAATTATCTCTAGTCTGAATGGTTCCCTATTTTGATAATGCCTTATTGGTTACGAAGTTTATTCTGATGATGAAGAAATCTGAGCATGAAGGTAGCGTTACCCAATCAAACCTATTGCCAGTGAGTTGATGTCACTTCATTGCAATTCTGTGTAGCGTTTCTGAAGCTACAAATCTTTACAGGAGCAGATGTGCTCCTTTCTGCTGGGAAGCAGCTGGTGGGTTTGAATGACTGCCTCTCAGTTGGCAGTTCCACACTGACCTTACATTGCCACCACGACTCCTTGAAAGTAGCATGACTTGTATAATTGTCCTAATTGAAACTATAGCCACTTACTCATTTCAGCAAATATTTACGAATATCCTTGCTTTAGATGCAAAACCTTCTGCTGCTGGGAGAGAGGTACAACTCTTAAGGAGTGCACCTGCTGTCAACTCTATTTTCTCTTGAATTCTCTCTAAAAATATCCATGACTCAATCCTGACAGCTTACTATGCCTACTTGATGGACAAATTGCATACCAATAATGACAATTTTGTGCTATTTTAAACTAGGCAGTCTGTTATGGATTTAATTGCATATTTTTTAAAGGTATGCTAAAGTTCAAACATATTCCCCAGACTTGTGAAATGACCCTATTTAAAACTATAGGCATATCTCAGAGATATTGTAAGTGTATTTCAGATCATAGCAATATAGGAAATATCATAATAAAGGGAGTCACAAATGTTCTTGCTTACCCGGCTATAGGTATTTTTTGAGCTGATATTGTGATAAAGTTATCTAATAGGTGTATGTCAGATTTGGAGGCAGGAGTGCCATAACCATTCCCTCCCCACGAAATTCTCCTTACTTCTCTTTTCCCACTAAACCCAAAAGCAGAAAATACAAGTGGGCAGTATATGTTCCATGGGTTATGGGTTATAAAAACATTAAAATAAGTTTATTTCACCCTCATCACAGCTTTAGATTTTTATATCTAATTGCCTAATAAATATTTCCATCTGGATATTACACAGATATTTCTAGCTCAATGCACTCTGAGCTTATATTTTTCTTACTCTTCCATTTGTACTCCTACATGCTCTTCCCACTCTTAAATGTATAATTTCAATTAGCGATGCCATTATCCACCTAGTTTACTAAGGCAAAAAGCTAGTTGTCATTCTAAATTCCATTCTTCCTTCTACCCACACCTTTTCATTCACGATACTTTCTACATGGTTTTATGTTTCTTTTCCTCTTCCTTCTCCCTACTACTTCTCTTAACTAGTCTTTCATTCTTTCTCTCCTTGACTACTGTTGTTGTTGGTTGCTGTCCAGTCCAACCCACGCGTTACAAAGTAGAACGGTTCTATAGCAGATTATTTGTTTTCACCTTAACAGAAGTAGATCGTCAGGATATTATCCCTGGGTGGATTTGAACACCCAGTCTTTAAGTTAGCTATGATGTTGTTAGGTGCCCTTGAATCAATTCCTATTCATAGTGACCATGGGTGACAGAGTTAAAACTTTGCCTTCATCATATGGTTTTCTTCTCTGTAACCTTTATGGAAGCAAAGTTCATTCTCCCACAACGCAGCTCAGTGCCGTTCTTTCAGTGAGCGGCAAACTGCCTGACCACTGTACCACCATGACTTCCTTGAGCACCAAATCAAACCATGAAGTCGATTCTGATTTATACAACCCTGCAGGACAGAGTAGAGCTGGCCCTAGGATGTCCAAGGTTGTAATCTTTATGGAAACAGACTGCCACGTCTTCCACCACTGAAGGACTAGTGGGTTTAAGTCATCAAGTGCTAGTAGGTTCAGTCAGCGGCCACATGCTTTAACTGTTGTGCCACCAGAGTTCTTTTTCGGTAGCTGAAAACAGCTTACTGCACTTGAATAACTGAGACCATTTTTTATCTCTGACAGATCGCAGCATCCACTTTTCCCTTTCTTTTTTTTGTAATAGAATTATCCTTTTATCTCAGGGAACAATGATCCCAAGTCAATCAAATTTTAACCCTTGCAGTGAGAGATTGTTGAGATTTAAGAAGTCACTGCCACTAACCTGGAAATCTCTTTAAAAGAGGCTGAAAACTGTAGGAAAAATTTTTTTCTCTTTTCACTTCCTCTTTCTCTCTTCTGGGGTGTTCATAATGGCTATCCATAATGGTTGGGCCCTGCTCTAAAGAAGGTGGCACGGATCACAGAGGTCTGGATCCCAATGGCATGAACTTCTATACCAGCCCAGGACTGTTTTCTTTTAAACTTTTTTTTTTGAATGAGATAATTGTCTAGCCTATATGAGTTTTTGTCTTCTTATTAAATGCAATAGTTGATACTAGTTATAAAGAAAAGTTTCTTCTTAAATGGTGCTGTGTTAGTCTGGGTAAACTAGAGAAACAAATCCAGAGACGCTCATGTGTGTGTAAGAGAAAACTTTATATCAAAGAGTAATTGTATCTTTTTTTTTTTTTAACATTTTATTAGGGGCTCATACAACTGTTATCCCAATCCATACACA
>NW_022111372.1:5026569-5033810 GCF_000313985.2 Echinops telfairi | reverse complement strand
TATGATGCTCCTCCTGTGTTCTAGTTGTGTTAAAGTTCCCTCTAAGCAGCTCTCCTGGGCTGGATTCTGCGGAGTCCCTCTGGTACGTGTCACTCCGTCGCCATCTTCCCGGAAGTCTCAGTCGAGTAATTGTATCTTAAGAAAGCATCCCAACCCAGATCAAGTCCATAAGTCCACATTACCTCCAAAGTCAATACTAGTCTAAAAATTCCAGATCAAGTCCCTAAGTCTGATATTACCCCATATGTTGATACTAGTCCATAAATTCATCCTTAGACTCATGCAGTCATGCAATGATGCCAATTGCAGGAAGATCATAGACCAGTGGGTGGAAAATCTTGTGGATCCAGTGGTAGTAGAAGCATCTTAGCACTGGCAGAAAAGACAAAGCAGAGAATGTATGTGTCCCACCTCCAGCAAGCTATTTATCTCTGTAGCACCTCCAAATGAGGTCATCAAGCAGCAGCCTAATTGACAGGCTAAATTCCACCCATTCACTCTTAATAGTTTCAAATTGGCACCTGATTATGTAACTACCACAGGTGCAATAACAATTTTTTAAATTTGTGAAATACAATTGCGCAATTGGGATTACTTAGATGCAAATATGTCTAGTTTTTAATGTACTGTTCTCTTCAACTTTATCTAGAAACTGGAAGCCTGAATGACTTTTATTAGGATAATGAACTACTTTGTTTTATCAGTTTTTATGTTGACTTATGACTTGTCACTTTAATAGAATAGGAGTTTCTGAGGCAATTACTTTAAGTAGCTTTTTTTTAGGTTCTTTACAGCTATTAACTATTACAGAGACTTCATAGTGCCTAATTAAGAAATAAGGACAGAATAATTGCAGTTCTCCCAAGGATTTACAACCAAGAAAGCCATAATAAACCACGACATATACATTCTAATTTTACACGTGTCTGTGTGCATAGATACAAATCTTGAGGGTGAGTAATATTGTCCCCCTGAAAATAAAAAGCCTCATTCAGAATGGGGTGTTTATTGGTCGTTCCCAAAGAATAAATTCTGTCTTCCTCAGAAACGTCATTCAGAGAGGTTCATTCATACAGGTCTTCCCCAAACTCTTTGTCATTATTCCTACAACTCTATTCTTTTAAGAATCTGACAATCTGATTACACCATTAGCTGATGTCCATCTATCAGTGTTGATACTTACCTCTGGCTTTCTCCTACCAGACAGAGTAAGCAATAAGATAAATCGGTTCAATATCTATCCACTGGGAGAATTTCCCATGACCATTCTTTCAGGGCCATTCCTGAGGGAGAAAATGAGCCTCAGAAATCTAATTCTGATTGCTGAAAATATGTGTGCTGAACCTTTAACCGGACTCAAATATTTTCTTCTTTACTCTGTTGCTCTGACGGAATTCTCCCAGAAGAGTGGAATGCAGTAGGTAGAAGCAAAGTGCGAGTTATGAAACTACTTACAGCAACTTATTTCTGTCTCAATGATCTGCTTGAACTCAATCCTATATTTACTATTTTTGATAGGTACTATATATGATACTTTTGGTTTTGAAAGAGGACTTCTGGACCATCTATCTTCAATATGAATTTCTGTATTATGGTATATAATCTGATAAACTTCATCATCTAAGGAGCTCTGGTGATGCAACAGTTAAGCACTCATCTGCTAACCAAAAGGTTGGTAGTTCAAACTTACCCAGCATCTAGATGAAAGACCTGACAATCTGCTTTTATAAAAATTAAGGCCAAGAAAACTCTATGGGGCAGTGTTGCTCTGTCACATTGGGTATCTATGAATCAGAATCAAACCAACAGCCTCTGGCAATCCTCCATTGTACTGGAAAACAAGTAACACAGTCTGACTCTCCTTTATTCTTCTTTCTCTTTTGTCATGATCCCTCAGGCTTATTCCTCTCCATTCTTTTCCTCTATCAGGCCAGTTGTGTCCACAAATTCTGTCCTGTTCTTTCTGCCTAGAATCGTCTTCTTCTATTACTCACTTGACTAATTCAACCTCTTTCATGTCATTATTCAAATACTACATTCCAAGGAACACTTTTCTGACCATTTTGGAAATGGAACCATTCCCACCATGATTTTTTCCTGCCCCATTTATCTTACCTTATTTTTCTCCATACACAAATAACCTTCATCTCTACAGGATATTTTACTTGACCCCTTCTTTGTCTTTATGCACTAGAATACCAGCTACATGAGGGGATTTCTATCTACCTAGTTCAACATTATAACTGAAGTGCCTAGAATATGGAGTGAACATATTAGATCTACAGTGATTAATTAATTTCCCCCAAAGTCCTACCAAATTATTTTTTCCTTTGAGAATATTATAATATATGGATCAAAACCAATTAAATTATTTCATGACTTATATACTCACACATTATACACACGAATACATTGTCTAACATCACCAATTTGTTTTCTCCTCCTTTTCTTACTGTTTTGCTCCAATCGATATGCATTACAACGTCTTCTGAGTAAGAAAAAATCAATTCAGTCTGCTCTTCTCTCAAAAAAACCCTGTTGTTTCTTAGAATAATAATGCCACTTGTTGTTTCTGGTTTAAAGACAATGTAAGACTTTGTTTCTTAGACAAGTCAACTAGTGAGCAAACAATTAGAATTACTAACGGCAACTTGAAGAAGCACATTGAATCCAGAATCTTGTAAGAGTTCCCATCGTGCTAAACTCAGCCTGATCTAAAATCAATGGTTCCCCTTTGTTTTATTTCACAAGACTACACAATCACCCACATACACATAGCTTTGCTTTCTAACACTTTAAAGAGATATTTTTTAGCTAACTTGCCCACTGCAATGTGCCATTTGCCCCCTTGACTGTTGCCCCCATAGGTATTACATAATTCATATTTTCTTTTAAATTGGCTTCCAGGGCATGCTGGAATCTAACATAGTTAAAGCCCTACAGTCAAAGAGAAGAGTGTGGATAGAAAGACAAATTGACTTACCCTGGCTGAGTAAATCCTTCAGATGAGCCTGTTGACAAACTTGTTGAGAGTCTCCAAGCAAAGGGAAATAAGCACCATCAGTGAGAAAGGAGCTCTGCATTACTTAGCAGCAAATCTCCATGGGGAAATGAAGTTCATTCCAAGTAATGAAATTTCCATTCTCAGCACCCTTCCTTTCAGTGTACAAACTTTACCTCATTTATCTGACATTGTATTTTTACAACCCACAGACTCAAAATGCTTGCTGCATTTTTTTGGTTATCTGAACCTAAAAGCTGCAAGAAATGCGATGTTTCTTGTGTGGAATTTTTTTTTTAATCCCTATTTTTCAATCCATTATTTAAACAGAAAATTTCACAATTGCTAACCATAAATCTCTTCAAGCTGTTCAGAAACTTTAATAATAAACACTAAAATATTTGAATAGCTCTTCATGACAACCTCTATTATTGCTCTTGTTAGGTGACCCTGTGCACAACGTAACAAAATAGGGCCTGATCCTAATCCATTCTCCTAACCTCCTTGTGTCTGAGCCTATTATTGAAGTTACCTTATATGCCCAATGTGCATAACACGCACAAAATATGTGATAATAACTCTTGTCACCCTCACTTTTAAGGAGCATTATGACCATATTTCTTCCAAAAAAATTTTTTTCTTCATTCTTCTGGCATGGTATATTCAATAGTCTTCTCCAACACCAAAATTCAATAGCACCAATTCTTTGATATTCTTTCTTGATTGTTCAGATTTCACACACAAATGAAGTGATTGAAAAGACCATGGCTTGGGTCGGACACATCTAAGTCTTCAAAGCAAAATCTTTGCTTTTTAACAATTTAAAGAGATATTTTGTTAGCAAATGTGCCCAATGCAACGTGCCATTTGCCCCTTGACTGCTGCTCCCTGGATGTTGATTCTGGGTCCAAGTAAAATGAAATCCTTCACAACTTCAGTGTTTTCTCCATTGAGGCTGCCTATGAGGCCAGTTCTAAAGAGTCTTGTTTTCCTTATATCGAGGTATAATACACCCTGAACACTAGAGTCTTCAACTTTCATCTTTAAACGTTTAAGGTCTTCTTCACTTTCAGCCAGCAAGGTTGTGTCATCTGTTTAAAACAGGTTGTTAATGAGCCTTCCTGAAATTTTGATGTCGCATTCTTCTTTGTACAGTCCAGCTTCTCGGATTACTTGTTCATCACACAGATTAAGTATAATGAAAGGGTACAACCTTGACACACATTTCTCCTGGTTTTAAGCAACACATTATCTTCTGGTTCTATTTGAATGATTGTCTCTTGATTTTTGACAAGTTCCACATGAGCACAATTAGGTATTTTGGAATTCCCAATCTTTGTAATATTATCCATAATTTTAAGTATCCACATACTTGACTGAATTTGTGCAGTAAATAAACTACAGGTGAATATCAGGTAAATATCTTTCTGGTAGTATTTGTTTCAGTCAAAATCCATCTACTATCAGCTATTGCATTGTTCATTCTACATCCTCTTCTGAATCCAACTTGAATTTCTGGCAGCTTCCTATTAAGGTATTGCTGCAACCAAGTTTGAATTATCAGCAAAAGTACTCCAATAAACAGAGGTGAATACATCCCCTAAAGCCTAGCTTCAATTAGATTACATGCTGGGGTGAATAATTTAATAAACCATCACCTCTGAATAGACTACTGAACACTAGCAAGAGTTTTCATTACTTTTATATTTGTAGCAGTCAGCTATTGCTTAAATAATGCTACATAACAAAACTAGATGACTTGCTCTATTGATTTAATCTCACTCTCACAATTTTAGTTTCACAGAGTGGGTTGATGTAGTTGGGCACTAATGCAAATGGGATTGATTCTAGGTTCTACCACATGGCAATCATCTTGTGTGGACCAGTAGGTTTAATGAGACACACAGCCCCGCCCTCCCATGTCAATGACAACAGTGCAATACAGCAAACAACCATTACACAAACACATTTTAGATTTTGTCCACAGCTCATCCACTAACAGCCCACTGGCCAAAGAAAATCATGTGGCCAAGTCCAACACCATAATCCCTGATAAAGTCAGATAAATAACCTTGGATCCCTTATTTTTTAAAGGTTTATGTCCACACAAACTTCTGATTTAGATTTCCATATCAATTAGTGTTCTTCGTTACAAGTAGCAGATCACTGTGATAGTTTGTTTAGGAAGAAAAGTATTGAATAGTTAACAGATGTGTTGGGGGGCGGAGTCAAGAATTAAGTCAGAACCAGAATCAATACAGACATCACACCACAGCACAGCACAGACATATAGCCCTGTGTGAAGATGTAGCTGTCCACTGTCTCTGTGCTTTAGGTCTGAAGTGTCCAATATGAGAGCTATGAGTTGCATATAACTGTGAGCATTTGAAATGTGGCCAATCCTAACTGAGGTGTGCTGTAAGTATAAAATACACATTTGATTTTCACAAGAAAATCACAAACCAAACTTACTGCCGTTGAGTCAATTCCAACTCATGATGACCTTATAGTACAGAGAAGAACTGTCCTCTTTGGGTTTCCCAGGCTGCAAATCCACAGGAGCTGAAAGCCTTGTCTTGCTTCCTCTGAATTGTTGGTGGATTGAAACTTCTCATCTTGTAAATAGCAGTCCGTCTGTAATCCGCTATATCACTGGGCTCCTTGCATTTTCAAGTACAAAGAAAATAAATGTAAAATATTTCGTATTTTTTAATTAATAGACTTTTTTAAAAATTAGATTACTAGAAAATCCCAGGAGTCTTTGAATGGTGTAATCAATTATTGGCCAAAAGGTTGACCTCACAAACTCACTCAGAGGCATCTCAGAAGGCAGTCCAGCGATCTGCTTCAGAAAGCCAAGCCTTAACAACCCTTTGCAGCAGTTCTCCAAGAGTGACAATATACTCGTCAGCAACTAACTATAATAGCAAGTAGAAAATGTATACCAGTAGGGGTGATTGACATTACTGGACAGTGCTGCTCTTGACATTGCAGTTCATACCACCCACCCGGCTGACACTGAAAGGCTGAAAATGCTTGCTGACACCATCACCAACTTGGTCTCCAGAAACTAGAGGGAGCTAAAACAATGAATACCAGCCAATAAAACTCTTCTCTATTTTGTCTTCTTTGCATTTTACTTCCCAACCCTGATCTGGCACATTCATCTACTTCGACAAACCTGAGCCATGCCCTTGTGACAAGAGACTAAAAAAAAGTGACTACATGTTTTTTAGATAAATAAACTCTTATCTCCCCTTAAGATACTTAAAATGGGATTCCTCAAAGATAGAGATCATAATCTCAAGTAAATTTTTAAAAATTAACTGTTTGGGCCCAGTATTTTCTTTTGAAGTGTATAACCTTAGAAAATAGAAATGCAGGCAAAGATTTGTAAACCTGGGCTTTTAGGAGAGAGCTTTAAACAGTTTTTGGAAAAACTGGATTAAAAAATAATGAAGCTTTCCAGAAACCCCTTGAAGCCTTGCCTTGTGTCTTAGCTAGCAATGGATCAGTAGCAGATACAAAAATAAATACATGATTTATTTGAGAGATGCTCCCAAGAGGCATCACTAGGGGAGTAAGGAAGTAAGGTAAGGCAGGAAAAGAAGTCCATTAAAGAGTGCATTAATGGGAAGGATAACTGGGACTAACTCACTCTGAGAGCCTTGGGGACACACCTGTGTTTAGAACACACCTAAGGAGTTAGAATAAGGGAATGTTAACTCCCTGGTATTTCTGCCTGCTCTGGGAAGTATACTGTTGCAGATGGAGAAAGGCACTGGGCAGAGAATTAGTACTAGTATTAGAATTAGTATTAGGTTATTAGTAAAAGGGTTTTGATGAATTTTTATTATTTATTATTCATCCCACGATAAATTTTTTCCATTAATCTTTATTGGACATTAATATGTGCAATCACCTCAATGCCTGGGAAGTCAAATAATGAATAAGAAGGGTCGTTCTTCATCAGTGGATTTATGTTGTTGCTGTTTTGTTGTACATTGTTGGTTGGTTTTGCTCTGTCTTGTTTTTATGCATGATGTCTTCGCAGGCCTGTCTATATAGGACAGGCTGGATCAACAATCTGGAGGAGAAAACAACGGGACTGACAGTTCTCGGGGGGCATGGGAGAGGGGGAAGAGGGGGGAAGGGAAGAGGTGTTAACAAACCCAGGGACAAGGGAACAACAAGCGATCCAAATTGGTGGGGTGGTGGGTATGGGAGACCTGGTAGGGCA
>NW_022111372.1:5018329-5024757 GCF_000313985.2 Echinops telfairi | reverse complement strand
GCTTTACACAATTGATGTGTGTATGGATTGAGATAACAGTTGTATGAGCCCCTAATAAAATGTTTTTTAAAAATCCATTCTATAATTGTAAAAAAAAAAAAAAAGAAGAAGGGTCAGAGGAGAATTCATGCATTTGAGTTATGTTGTTGGCAAAGAATAACAAAAGTATTGTAGAGTGCTGGGAAAAAAGACAAATCTGTTTTGGAAAAAGTACATCCAGATGGTCCTTAGATTGGAAGATGAAGAGACTTCATCTCATGTACTTTGAGATCTGCTTGGGACATCATGCTTGGTAAGTTAGAGGGTCAGCCCAGAAAAAGAGAGAGACTCAATTAGACAGATTGATACAGTGTCTGCAACAATGGACTTGAATGTAACAGCAGGTGTGTGAATGGTACAGGCCAGGCCAGTGCTTCACGTTGTTGTGTGTCAGGTTGCTATGAGTTGGAACGGAATCAAGAGCAACAACCAATGACAACATGCGCAAAGCAGCAGTCAAGAAGCTGTGAATCGGAAAACACAGCAGACAAAAAACACTTATTTTATGGAACTTAAGTTCCAAAAGGAATATAGAAAACGAGTCAATGAAACAGTAAATTGCTTGGTCTATCAGCAGATGATAAATGCTCTGGTGATGGACGAAAATAAGTTTCGGATGGAGACAGAAGTGGCAGAGTTTGGGGTGGTGGAGATTTCAGATTAGAGCATGGTATTTAGGGACGGCTTCAGAAGAAACTAATACGTTGGCGAAGATGAGTTGAGGAAGTAGTCCACGCTGCTACTCCGTCTGGGAAGAGAGAAAGCACCTGCAAAGACCTCTCAGTGGACAGCTGGTTAAGTTCAAAGAACAACAAGGAGGCCAAAACGACTGAGGCACAGTGGCTGCATGAAAGGAATACAGTATTACCAGCTGGTCAGAAAGGGAACGGGGAGTCGGGTCACAGAGGCTGTTTTAAACCCTTGGAAATTTTCTGTGAATCAAATGGCAAGCCAATGGGAAGTTTTTTCAAGTTCTCCTGCTTGGCTGCTCTGTTGAGAATAAAATGAACTAGAACTACAGTTCGCCAGGGTTGCCGGTCCAGAAGTTGTTACAATAATGCAGCAGAGAAGAGGCAGCAACTTGGAATAGAGAGCTTCCCCAGAGGGAAAGTGGGGAGAGGATGTTGAAGTAGGCCAACAAGATTAAATGAGAGTTGCAACAATAAGGCAAGATCCAAGAGTGACACTGAAGTGTTATTTGTCCTGAGCAACTGGAAGGATGGAGTCATCATTTAAAAATATGTTTTTCAATGTCAACCCTTTGGGGTTAGCAGCATGAGGTGAAAGGAAAACTCGGAGTTTGGTGCTGGGCATATTAATATACAATGGGGGATATGGCTCTGAAATCCATGTGAATTTGGGAACTATCACCAGATAGATGCTATTTTAAGCTGTGCCCTAGATGAGATCACCGAGAGAATGAAGGATGGCAGTAAATAGCTTCAGCCACTTTGGAACATGGTCTGGCAATTCCACTCTCAGCTAAAACCTCAGGAGAACTGAAAATGTGCGTCCACGCAAAATCTGGTACACAAGTACTTATAGCAGCATTATTTTAGTCAAAAGTGAAAACAAATCAAATATTCATTAACTGATTAATAAACCAAAATATCAAACCCATTGCCATGCAGTTGATTCGGATCTTATAAAGGATTTTCAAGGCTGCACTTTAAAAAAAAATCATTTTATTGGGGGCTCTTACAACTCTTATCAAAATCCATCCATCCATCCATTTTGTCAAGCACTTTTGTACATATGTTGCCATCATCATTTTCAAAATATTTTCTTTCTACTTGAGCTCTTGGTAGCAGGAACTCTCTTTTTTCCTCCCTCCCCCATCCTCCCTTCCCATGAACCCTTGATAAATTATAAATTATTATTATTTTCATATCTCAGATCATCCACCACTTTTCTGTTTTCCCCCCTAGAGGGAGGGGAGGTACATGTCAATCATTGTGATTGGTTCCCCTTCCCCCACCCCCCACTTTCCCCTAACCCTCCTGGTATCATTGGTCCTGAGGGGTTTATCTGTTCTGGATTCCCTGTGTTGTGATTGCTTATCTGTACCCATGTACATCCTCTGGTCTAACCGAATTTGTAGGGTAGAATTGGGGTCATGATAGTGGTGGGGGAGGAAGCACTAAAGAACTGGAGGAAAGTTGTATGTTTCATCAGTGCTATACTGCACCCTGACTGGCTGTCTCCTCCTTGTAACCCCTGTATAAAGGGATGACCAATTGTCTAAAGATGGGCTTTGTGTCTCCATTCCACCCTACTCATTCACATCTATATGATTTTTTGTTCTGGATCTTTGATACCTGATACCTGGTCCTATCAACACCTCATGATCACACAGGCTAGTGAGCTACTTCTGTGTAGGTTTTCTTGCTTCCCAGCCAGATGGCTACTTGTTTATCTTCAAGCCTTTAAGACCCCAGACACTATATCTTTTGATACCCGGGCACCATCAGCTTTCTTCACCACATTTGCTTATGCACCCATGGCTGCACATTTTTATAGGCACTGACAGCCTCAACTTTTTCCTATGAAGCGATTGATGGGTCTGAACCACTGACCTTGCAGTCAGCAATCCAATACTTACCTAACAGTGCCACCAGGGCTCCTTAATATATAAACAAGATGTGACAAATTTATTTATTTATTTATCTATTTAATGGAATATTGTCCAATCATAAAAAGAAATTAAATACTGATACATGCTATAACATGGATGAACTTTGAAAACATTATGCTAAATTAAAGAAGCCAGTCTCAATAAGGTATGATTCCATTTATGTGAGATGTCCAGAACAGGCAAATATCTAGAGGTTAAAAAGTAGGCTATTGGTTACCTTAGAATAGGGGACCCTGGGTATTGGAGTGTGACAGCTCAAAGATCTAGGATTCTTTAAAGAGTGATGAGATGTTCTAAAATTAATTGTGGTGATGAATGCACAACTGTGAATATGCTAAAAGCCATTGGATTGTACACTCCTTTGGGTAAATTTTATGATAAGTGAATTATCTTTCAATAAAGATGTTAAAAGTATTTTGAAAGAATTCCAAGATTTGATCTAAGACCATTGAATCTTGTTAGACATCTGAAAGGAAATATTGTGTAGGAAGTCGGAGTTCCGAAGAGAAACCTGGACGTGCGGAGTAAATTTTGGAGTCATTAGACTACAGATAGTCTACATGATACTAAGTGAGTTAGGGCTTAGTTATCTGGAGATACTATAACAGAAATATCACAAGTGGCTTTAACAAATAGAAATGGATTCTCTCCTAATTGACAGGCTACAGGTCAGATTTCAGGGTATTGTACCTGGAGGGAAAGGTTTTCTCTTTGATCAGCTCTGAGGAAGGATCTTAGGTCTTCTGAGCTTGTTCCTGGAGAATCTTCCTGAGGCTCAACATCTCTCTTCCTATATCTCTCTGCTTGCTCCCTTCTTTAATCTCTTCTAACATTCAAAAGACTGATTTAAGCCATACCCTACACCAACCCTGCCTCATTAGCACAACAAAGCAGCCTATTCCCAAAGGAGATTATAACCACAAGCATAAAAAACTCAAACCAGCCACCTTCTCGCCGAGTTGATTCTGACGTATGGGCAGCAACCCTATCGGACAGAGGAAAAGCGCTCCATGGGTTTGTGAGACTAAATTGTTATGGACGCCAACTGCTACATCTTTCTCCTCTGAAGCAGCTGGTAAGTTTGGACCACAGCCTTGCGGTTAACAAGCTAGTGCTTATTCTGCTGGTCCGCAGACATGGAGGTTAGGAGTTATATGCATGACTGGAGGGTTGAGAGGGGCAAAATAATCTAAAGAGTGAATGTAGCCATTGAGAAGAAGTCTGAAATTGAGCCAAAGCATTCTAATATTTAGACATTGGCATGTAGAGAGACCCAGCAAAGGTACCTGGAAAGGAAGAGTTGGTAATAAAAAGAACTTAGGAGTGCTGTGTCCCAAATGTCAAGTGTGGCAAATATTCAAGTGGAGTGTGATTATACCTGTCAAATGTTACTAACAGGCCAAATAAGATGAAAACTAAGAATCGAACATTGATTATGAAGGTCAATAGCAATTTAACAAAAGCTATTTTATAAGGACCATGAGATTGAATGTCTCCTTAGAGAATGAGCATGAAGCAAATTGCAAAATGTCAAGGAGATTGAACTATCGAGAGGATGTGTGCTTTTCACAAGAGCAAAGCAACAGTCCAATAACTGATGGGGGGATAAGGAGTGTAGGATATTTTTTGCTCCCTAAAATGGAGAAATAGCAGCATGTTATAAGCTCATGAATATGATACAGTTGTTAGTGACTAATAGCAACCCATGTGATACAAAGTAGAAGTGCTCTATAAAATTTTCTGGGCTATGATCACAGTGGAAGCTGATCGATAACCTGACCTTTTCTTCTGGCTCTCACTGCCTATCTGGCCAACAGATAGAGGAGCCATTCGCTGATGTGATGTTCTTGAGCAGGGCACGGAAACAGGAGGTGGAAAACGGTCTTAGACAGTGGAGGGGCTGGCCTTCACCAAGAACAGACAGTGGCCACCCTTAGAAATGGAAGCCAGAGTATGTGAACCAGAGCAGGCAGGGGGAGAGAAATAAAGGGGGGAACATGCTGGAGGTAATTTTGAGGGCTTTTATTTTCCCAGTAAAGCAAGGTTTCAGCAGAGGATGAAAATTGGGGAGGAGGAACTAGAGGTAGAGAAGGAGAAAGAAAATCTTCCCTGGGAGATGAATGAGGGGAGAGCTAAGGAAACGCAGTTTGGTTGCCAGGCAGCCGCAAGCACCACTTGTGGTTTGTAGCTATGCCTTCAAAATGAGACCAGTCTGCAAGGCGGTGTTTCTCTCCAGTCAAACAAGGATGAGCACTTACAGGTGCTGACCAGGATTTTAACCCGGCTTAGGACTTTAAAAGAAGGTCCGCACAGCTTTTCTTTAAAAATTAAGATAGGGGATTTCACATGTAGCACAATTATGACACTGAGAAGTCATGAGGAAATGTATGGCTAGGTGTGCTTTTGCAGGTGATTAATTTTTTTCTGTCTTCTCTCAATTTTTATAGCAATGAAAAGTCACTCAGTCTTACTTAAGTAAATGGGTCTTCGTGGCTGTCAACATAACAAAGTCCGGAGTAGAGCAAGGTCTCCCAAGAAATATAAATCCGTATAAATCTATAATATAAAACAGTTATCTGTCCTTTTTCTCACTGGGCACATCATCTTTTGTGTATACTTTCTTCTAGGTGACTGCATCATCCCCTTGACTCTGGACATTGGTCAATGCATGGGACACCAACGTGTCAGCTGTTCTTACAGCCTATATTCCCACAGACGATCATCGCATGAGTGTACCTTTACTTTCTTAAATAAAATCCACAAAAGACAAGCTGATGACACAGCTTGATTCCAGGTTATTTATCTGGTTTGATTAGCTGCCACTAGAAATAGAGGAAGTCACAACTGTCAGAATATGGCCACTTCACCATATTTCTTCACCACAGTAGGGAAAGAGGGGGGTTAATTTCAATAATAGGCATGCACTAAGCAGGGTTGCAAATATAATACCAAAGTAGCTCGTAGGACTTTTATAGCAAGAACAAAATAGCTTTAAATAGATGCATATATAAACAATATCATAACAAAATAACAAAATGTTAAAAACCTAGTTTCTCCCTTTTTTGGTCAACTGTTCTTTGTCTATTTCAGGTAGCTTTTTCATCATTTTAATTTCTTAAAAGCTTCCATTGAGGGTCTATAACAGCTGGCACCATGTCCTCCACTGTGTAGAGTTAGCCTGACAGGCACAAAATCATGTTTAACAGTAAATTTTAAGAAAACATTGAGAAGCTGGATTGTGTAGCCTTACCTGCAAAATGCATCTGTTGACAACATCAATATTCTGAAGATTCCTTTCCTTCTTCAGTAAATACCTGATGACTATTTATTAAATGCTAATAGACTTGAAAGGTAGATCAAAGGCAATACATATATATGTGATAAAACAGAAAAATAAGGCCATTAAGAAAATTTTAAGATCATTTTTAATTGCATTAATATACATCAGACCTGTTTGTTTTAAAATACAAGTACATATAGAAGTATGTAAAGAAAAGTATTCTTTTGCCTGATCTTGGGGATGAAGCACATAAGGGTGGTGTCTGATCTCTGATGGGACTTCACAAGGGGGAAGGAGAACCAAACTCAACAATAGCTGCTTCCTAGGAGGCAGAGGTCAGACAAGGCTCCGCCCTCAACCTCGTCACCGATTCTGACAGCAAACATCTCTCCCAAGGCACTCTCCACTTCTCTACTTGGTTCAAATATTCTCCACTTGGCCACACAGAATTCTTAGACAAAATTCACAGTTATA
>NW_022111372.1:4997778-5018229 GCF_000313985.2 Echinops telfairi | reverse complement strand
GGACAACAGGTTGCTATTCAAGATCAGAAATGATCACAAAACAATTCTTCCCGTCAGGAGTGCCTTCTCTCAATACTGTGCTGTCGGCACACTTCTCTCTAACCCCTTTGACCTCTGCTTGGGCAAGTGTTACAAAATTCCTTTGGCACTGCTAATGCTAAAGGGCACGGCATTCTGCTTTAAGTATCCCCCTGAAAGCACGTGCCTTGAGCTCCATAGGTTAGCAAATCCAGGTCCTCCAACTAAACCCTGTGGAAATGGTGTGGTGGCCCTATCTGCCCTCTTCTGTCTACGGGAGGGAGAAATCCAAACCCTCACCAGCAGAAGGTCCAAGGCCACCAGGCAGAGGTGAATCATGCTTTACCTACACCCTTCTTTACCTATCCTGCCATCAATCACTCCTCCCACAGCACTGTCTTTTTCTGCTTGGTTTGATTATTTGTTGCAATGGCCACACAGAATTCACAGACAAAACTCAAGGATGATGGGGTTTGTTAAGGAAGATGGCAAGTTACCGCACGTCGGGGTCAGTAGATAGTAAGGATACAGTCATTGATACCCATCATTGCCTTTCCTTCACCAGCAGCCAATTTTCTCTCTTTGGAATTCAGCCTCTTAACCACGTGGTGCCTTGGCTTCTTCCTATGTGGGCCATGCAACCCACCCACAGCTCAGCCACGCAATCTCAGAGCTTCACGGCTGCTCTTGTTCTCTGCTTCCTGGTCTCCTTACATTGGCCACGGCCACTTCAGATAAAAAGGGATCTCAAATGTGCCCCCCTGTAAGCTCTTCTTCCTAGATGGTCCCAGGAATTATGTTTCTGCTTCTGATATAGCTCTCTTATAGCCAGGGAGGATGATGACTAAAACTGACCAATTCCTTCTCTTAGCGTTTCACACACCTTAACTGTATAGTCCCACTCAATCTTTCAGTGAGAATTACAGACATAGACAGAACACCCATATTAAAAGGTTTCACTTTACCACAAGTGCCTTTTCGGGTTTGGTGAGCAGAATTCCACTCCTCAATCTTCTTCCTTGGCAGTGAGAGCCCCACATTCCTGTATCTGAGCTGGCACATTTTACACCTAGCAGGATGGCAAGATTGGCTGATCTCCACTTTAGATTTCTATGTGCTTTATTTGCTTGGTCCCACCCAGTCATTTGATATTATTTACAAAGACTATGACTAGAAAGGCCAAACTCAGCAGTTAACAGCACCACTCCAAATCTCCAGACTCACTGCCATCCAGCCAATGCTGATTCATGTCAGCCCCTTAAGGGTTTCTGAGACTGTGATAGGTAGGTTTGCCAACCTGGCCAATGAACACATGTGGGATTAATTGAAGGGCAGAGAGATAAATGGCTTGGCAAGCACAGCTTTTCTTGTCTCTTGCTCTTTGATGATCAGACCTATGTGTGGCTGCCTTGCATGTTCTCTGCCTTAATTTGCAAGCTACACTGCTTGTGGGACACCGAACCCATGAACTGTGTCGCTGCAGTTTGAGGTTCCTTCAAGACCTGCTTCACCACGCTACTGGATTATACATCCCTTGAGCTGGGGACGATTGGACCCTGTCATCTGCTGACTGTTGGTGACCTGCATTGCTTTTTGCTGCCTGTGGCCAGATAGCCTGAACTACTCTACAGCAGTGGTTCTCAATCTTCCTAATGCCATGACATTTTAATACAGTTCCTCATGTTGTGGTGACACCCAACCATAAAATTATTTTTGTTGCTACTTCATAACTGTAATGTTGCTACTTATGAATCATAATGTAAATATCTGATATGCAGGATGTATTAGTAAGGTGACCAGATTTAAAGCGGGACACCATTGACGGGGGTGGGGGGGTGGGGAGGGATGTTCTTGATTAAAAATTTGGTCTCTATGGACCAAATAGACTGTTCCCTAGCTTATTGTGCATTATTTCCAAAAATCAGGACTGTCCCACCAAAAGCAGGACGTCTGGTCACCTTAGTATTAGGCAACCCCTGTGAAAGGGTTGTTTGACCCCCCAAATGGGTCACGACCCCACAGGTTAAGAACTGCTACTCTACAGAGGACTCAGCCATCTACTTGCTTGACTTGTACCCGGCGGCCCTCAAGACTTGAAGTGTATTAGCTGTCTCACGGAAGTGAGTTGCACTGACTGAGCCATTCGTACTGTTCTATAATTAACTATTTATTTCTTATTTTATATATATATAAAGTGTCCTGGTTTTGTTCCTCTAGAGAACCCTGTCTAATATAATTGGTACCAAGAGTAGTTCTAGAGAAATAAAATCATAAATAGGGGCTTCTTAAATTGGCTCTCCAGCCTGATTAGTCTTAACAGCACTGATAATGCTACTTCTACCCCTAAAGGCATAGATAAGTCTGCCACTCTTACTAATCCATGGTGTGAAATAGCAACGCTAATATCTACGGTATCACCACCAATAGATGAAGTGCTGGTTAAAAGATAGGCTCTGGGTGATCATATGTTTGATATTTTCCAGCAGTTTTGTCAGGGTGACAAGTATAGGGAAGCTGGTTGGCTGGTCCTCCTTACAATGGAAAGTGTGATTAAGGAGAGGGATGGTTTCAGAACCTCAGGAGCACACCTCAGGTGCCTCCTGACAGATTTAAAAGCTTCCACCTGTGGTACAAAGGAGAGCCTTCTCTCCTCTAGTAATAGAGCTGACATTGCTGGGAACCAGGTCCAGAGTCTCATTATGCGAGTGGCTGAATTACAACGTCAGCTGAATTGCAGATCTAAAAAAGTGTCTGATACCAAAGTGAGGGCATCGATAGGAAAAAGTTGTGACCCTGAAATATGGGATGGGAACAAATGAGCTGATGATCCAGACGAGGAGAATACTGAGCCCATAGAAACGATTGGGCCACCCCAGTCAATAGATCCGCCCCTCCCAGCTGAGGGTCTAAATCCACTCTCAGTAAAACAACCGACACCTGAGCAGATTAACCAACCTGTTTAAGCTGAAATGCCAGGTGGAACTGCATCTGTAGCATTGCCTGAAGGAGATGTCTTATAAGATATTGCTGAAAGCACCCGGGAAACACCCTCACAACCCATTATTTCCTCTAGACCTATAACTAAAATTAAGGCTTAGAAAGCACCTAAATGTGAGGTTGAGATGATTACTCAGGAAGAAGCGCACTATCCTCACAAAGATCTGCTCGATTATGTACAAGCAGAACCCTGGGGAGTATCCCTGGGAATGGTTACTAAGGGTGTGGGATACTGGTATAAGAAATGAATATTAGACCAGTCTGAGTTTCTGGATATGGGATGCCGAAGCACAGATTCTTCTTTCAATGTCTCAGCGAGAGAGGCTGAGAGGATCGAATTCCTTTTTTGGTTTGTTAACTGAAGCACGCATGGGCTGCCAGATGGCCTAGATTAGACCAACTTGAGGTGCCTGACCTACCTTGGTACACTGTAGAAGAAGGCATCCAAAAGCTTAGGGAAATTGCTATGTTGTAATGGATCTATCAGGATATTCCCATAGACCCCAAAAGGACATACCCTTTACCACAACCATAAGGACCAAGTTTGTGAAGTGGCCCCAGCATCTCTTAAGACTCCTGTGATTGCGATTTTATGTGCACCAGGATTAACAGTGGGCACTGCCCTAAGCGAACTCCGACATCAGCCCACAATGGGGCTGATTGGGCCCCGTGGTGGTAGAGGGCAGATGTCAGCACTGAATCAACAGAGACAGGGTGGATGTGGTTATAATAGACAGCAAGGTTTCGTAGTAATCAAAGCAACCTGTCTCATGTGGATTCATGGCTTTGACTACGTAGCCACGGTGTCCATAGGAGTGAAATAGATGGGAAACCTACTAAATATTTACGTGATCTATACAGGCAGAAGAATGGTAGATCAGGTAAACAGCAGAATAGATCGTCACGATCGCTCAATCAATTCCCAGACCTGAGCCAGTTTACAGACCCACAATGAATGAGGGGATGCCCAGGTTTATCACCAAAGGTTTATACTGTTAGTCTTTCTTCTACCTTCCCCAAAAGGACCTGCGGCCTTTCACAAGAGTGACTGTTCATTGGGGGAAAGGAAATAATCAAACTTTTCCGGGATTACTGGACACTGGCTCAGAACTGACACTAGTTCCAGGAGACCCAAAGTGTTTCAAAGGCCCACCAGTCAGAAGGGGGCTCATGGAGGTCAAGTTATCAACGGAGTTTTAGCTCAAGTAAGCCTCATTGTGGGTCCAGTGAGCCCCCAAACCCATCCTATAGTTATTTCTCCAGTTCCAGAATGCATCCTTGGAATAGACATACTTAGGAACTGGCAGAACCCCCATATTGGACCCCTGAAATGTGGAATAAGGGCTATCATGGTAGGAAAGGCCAACTGGACACCATTAGAACTGCCATTGCCTAGGAAAATAAAACCAAAAGCAATACCGCATCCCTGGAGGGATTGCAGAGATCAGTGCCACCATCAAAGACTTGAAAGATGCAGGGGTGGTGATTCCTACTACATCCCCATTTAACTCACTTATTTGGCCTGTAAAGACAGATGGATCCTGGAGAATGATAGTGGATTATCATGAATTTAACCAGGTGGTGATTCCAATTGCAGCTGCCGTTCCAGATGTGATTTCATTGCCTGAGCAAATTAATACTTCTCCTAGTACTTGGTATGCAGCTATTGATCTGGCCAATGCCTTCTTCTCAATACCAGTCTCCAAGGACCACCAGAAGCAGTTTGCCTTCAGCGGGCAGGGGCAACAATACACTTTTACAACTCTCCAGGGGGACATCAACTATTCCACCCTGTGCCATAATTTAGTCCAGGGCTGTCAAACTGGTGGCCTGTGGGATGCATGCAGCCCCCAAAGTAATTTTTTGTGGCCCATGATGCTCTGAAATAAAATGTAACAAGGGAATTGTGTGTACGGTATTGCCTCAATCTCCCCTAAGCACTATTTTATTCAACATTTTTTAATTTCATTTTATTTGAGAGCATCATGGGCCACAAAAAATTACCTCAGGGGCCACATGCAGCACATAGACCACCAGTTTGACACCCATGACTTAGTCCAAAGGGACCTTGATTGCCTATCTATTCCACAAAATATCACACTAGTCCATTATATTGATGACATTATGCTGATTGGACCCACTAAGGAGGATGTATCAAAGACTCTAGATTCATTGGTACAGCATCTGTAAACAAGAGGTTGGGAAATTAACCCAACGAAGATTTAGGCACCTTCCACCTCAATAAAATTTCTAGGGATCCAGTGCTATGGGGCATGCCGAGACATTCCTACTAAAGTGAAGAATAAGCTATTGCATCAGCTCCCATCCCCTACCCCCACCAACTAAACAGGAGGCAGAGGCACAACACCTAGTGGGACTCTTCAGATTTTGAAGGCAACATATCCCTCACTTGGGTGTTCTACTCCGACCTATTTATCAAGTGACATGAAAGGCCTCCAATTTTGAGTGGGGCCCAGAACAAGAAAAGGCCCTGTAACAGGTTCAGGCTGTCGCCGTGCAAGCTGCTTTGCCACTGGGACCATATGATCCAGCTGACCCGATGGTGCTAGAAGTGTCAGTTGTAGATAAAGATGCAGTGTGGAGTCTTTGGCAGACCCCTATTGGTGAATCACAGTGTAGACCACTGGAATTTTGGAGTAAAGTCTTGCCATCCTCTGCAGACAACTACTCCCCCTTTGAAAAATAGCTGTTGGCCTGTTACTGGGCTTTGGTGGAGACTGAATGCCTTACCATCGGCTACCAAGTCACCATAAAGCCTGAGCTGTCCATCATGAATTGTCTGACCCACAGAGTCATAAAGTTGGACGTGTGCAGCAACACTCCATTGTTAATATGAGATCAGGCCAAAGCAGGACCTGAAGGTACAAGTAAGCTTCATGAAGAAGTGGCCCAAATGCCCACAGTTTCCACTCCTGTCACAGTACCTCCCTTCTTCCAGTCAGAACCTATGGCCTCCTGGGGAGTTCCTTATGATAATTTAACTGAAGAACAAAAAAGTCATGCTTGGTTTACAGATAGCTCCGCACACTATGCAGGTTCCACTTGTAAGTGGGCAGCAGCAGCACTAGAGCCCCTTGGGCAGAACTTTGAGCAGTGTGCCGGGCCATTCTGTTTGCCTGCAAGGAAAAATGGCCAGGTGTGAGACTGTGTACTGATTCATGGGCTGTGGCTAATGGTTTGGCTGGATGGTTAGGGAACTGGAAGGAACGTTATTGGAAAAATGATGACAAAAAGGTATGGAGAAGATGTATGTGGATAAACCTCTCTAAATGGGAAAAGAAAATCACGTCCCATGTGAACGTTCACCAAAGGGTTACCTCTGAAGAGGAGGCTTTAACAATCAAGTGAATACGATGACACGCACTGTGGAGACTGATCCTCCTCTTTCCTCTGCCACTCTTGCCATTGCCCTATGGGCACATGAACAAAGTGGTCATGGTGGCAGGGATGGAGGTTATGCATGGGCACAGCAACATGGACTTCCACTCACCAAGGCTGACTTGGCCACTGCCACTGCTGAGTGCCCCTCTGCCAGCAGCAGAAACCAACATTAAGTCCAAGATATGGGACTATTCCTCGGGGAGATCAACCAGCAACTTGGTGTCGGGTCGATTACATAGCACTACTTCCATCATGGAGGAGACAGCGTTTTGTTCTTACTGGAATAGACACCTACTCTGGATATGGATTTGCCCTCCCTGCATGCAATGCTTCTGCCAAAGCTACCATTCGTGGACTTACAGAATGCCTCATCCACCGGCATGGCATCCCCCATAGCATTGCTTCAAATCAAGGAACTCACTTCACAGCAAATGCAGTGCGGCGATGGGCCCATTCCCATGGAATCCACTGGTCTTATCATGTTCCTCATCATCCTGAAGCTGCTGGCTTGATAGAACGATGGAATGGGCTCCTAAAAAACACAATCACAGCCCCAACTAGGTGGCAACAACTTGCAGGGCTGGGTCATTGTTCTTCAGGAAGCTGTATACGCTCTAAACCAGCAGCCAATATATGGTGCTGTGTCTCCAATAGCCAGAATTCATGGGTCCAGGAACCAATACTCCTAGTGATCCACTTGCCACATTTTTGCTTCATGTCCCAGCAACCCTATGTGCTTCAGGCCTGGAGGTCCTAGTCCCAAAGGAAGGAACTCTCCCACCTGGAAACACAGCACAGATTCCACTGAACTGGCAGCTGAGAATGCCCCCTGGCCCCTTTGGGCTTCTCATGCCTTTGGATCAACAGGTCAGGAAGGGTGTCACTATACTAAGTGGTGTGATTGATCCTGATTACCAAGGAGAAATTGGACTGGTGCTACATAATGGAAGTAAAGAATCGTCTGGAATCCAGATGATCCCACAGGCCAACTCTTAGTGCTACCATGCCCTGTGATTAAAGTAAATGGTAAGTTACAACAACCCAATCCTGACAGGACATATAATGACCCAGATCTCTCAGGATTGAAGGTCTGGGTCCCCGCACCAGGCTAAAATACACAGCCAGCTGAGGTGCTTGCCGAAAGCAATGGTAATACAGAATGGGCAGCAGAAGGTAGTTCTACCTATGTTACAACCACGTGATCAACTGCAAAAGCAAGGTTTGCAATTTATTTTCTTCATTTGTGCTTATTATTTCTTCTTTATTCATGTATGATGTATCAGACATAATTGGACTGTTGGTTTTTATTTTTAAGTATGATAGATGTTTGATGTTAAGTATAAGTGTGATTTCATTAATGTCTGGAAACTATATATGCCTAAAGAATTGTTGCCAAGTTGGCAAGGGATGGATTGTGATAGGAAGATTTATTGTGCCAACCTGGCCAATGAACACATGTGGGATTAATTGAAGGGCAGAGAGATAAATGGCTTGGCGAGCTTCAACTTTCTTATCTCTTGTTCTTTGATGATCAGACCTGTGTGCAGCTGCCTTAACTTGTTCTCTGCCTCAAATTTGCAAGCTACACTACCTGTGGGACACCTAACCCATGGACTGTGTCACTGTAGTTTGAGGTTCCCTCAAGACCTGCTTCGCCATGCTACTGGAGTATATATCGCTTGAGCTGGGTACTGTCGGATCCTGTCATCTGGCTGACTGTTGGTGACCTGCCTTGCTGTTTGCTGCCTGTGGCAAGATAGCCTGAATTGCTCTACAGAGGATTCAGCTGTCTGCTTCCTTGATTTGCACCCAGCATTCCTCAAGTCTTGAAGGACTCCCAGTGTTTTAGCTGTCTCACCGAAGTGAGTTGCACTTAGCCATTTGTACTGCTCTGTAATTAGCTGTCTATTTCTTATGTATATATATCTATCTATCTGTATAAATATATATAAAATCATAAGTGTCCTGGTTTTGTTTCTCTAGAGAACTCTGTCTAACATAAAGACTGTAACTCTTTACAGGAATAGAAAGTCCAGTCTTTCTCCCAAGTAGCTGCTGGTGGTTTTGAACTGGTGACCATGAGGATTGTAACCCAACATGTAACCACTACACTACCAGGGACACTCACAATTCCACAGTAGTTTGCAGAGGAAAACAAGGTTAACAGTTTGAGGCATGCCCTTTTGAACTGTTTTTCTGTGTTACACTTATTTTCTACTTATTTCTTAAGCTTTTCCTTTTTATTTTTTAATATACCTGCAAGTACATTCCTGACAATATTCCTGGTAAGTTATATACTTCTGTGTCCTTTCATCAGGTCTCAGAAAGATCTATTTAAGAATATCACAATGATCTAACCTCTTAAGGCTCTCATATTTCATTGTTTTTTTAGAATTATATGCTTTATGGAACTGCTGAAGCAATCATTTGGAAACACACATCTCTGAAGCCATAATCATTTTATAATTTGTTCTGCCTCACAAACAACCACAGCCAATCTTCCAAGAGGACAATCCTTTAAATCAAATCTTTAACAGGAAAATGGCTTGTGGCTATTTCAGAAAATGGGAGCTGGGAAGAGTGTGCTCAGTCCCTTTCATGTATAGAGGATCTATTGTGTTACTTATTGACCAGAAAATAAGCTCTGCACCAGAAGTTCATCAACAAATTGCAAAAATAAGTGCACTTACAAAATGTATTAGAAATTTCCTCCCCAAGGTCAAATAATATATCAAGCACAGTAGCAAAATTGGATTTTTCAAGTAATACACCTTGTTCTTATGTGATCTTAATATAAAACTTATCATACTGTCATTTCACACATACACACAAAAACTCGTTGTCCTCCAGTAGAAACCATCTCATAGCGATCACATAGGACACGATAAAACTTTTCCTGTGGATTTCTGAAACTGTAACTCTTTAGGAATAGAATGTCCTGTCTCAAAGAGACTAGTGGTTTTTAACTGCTGACCTTGAGGTTAACAGCCCAAGGTGTAAGCAACTCATTACGCCACCAGGGCTCACTCATTTCAAAAGACCTGGTTAAATCACAGGCTTATAGATTGTATCTAAATTTATGTGCAATTAGGAAAATAAGCTTTAAAATTTTCCCTCAGAAAGATTCAAATGTCCTAAGTTTTACCCTTTGTTGGTATTTTAATGAGTCATATTTGAGTAGAAACCTACTCTCTCAGTAGAACTGTATGACCTTGAACAAATACTTGAATGCTTCTGACTTTCATTCTCTTCATCTTTGAACATTGTTTGTTTTTTAAGGATTGAAAAATGTGTGTGTTGCAGAGACTTTGCCACTCAGCCTTCATTACATTGCTGTGATAGTTAGGCTTATTGTGCAACTAGGCCTCCATAGGAACATGTGGGCAGAGTTTAATCAGGTCGCAGCTTGATTGGAGAGTGACCGAGATAAATACTTTTCATGGCAGGCATCCTGTCTCTCTTCCTCCCTGGTGATTGGACCAGCATGCTGTTGCTTGAGTTAGTTCTTTGCCTCAACCGTGTGCTGCACTACCCAGGGGCTGAGCCAACCCGTGGATCGTGTAGCTAGAGTTTCATACTTTGAAACCAGCTTCCCTGTGCTGCTGTGCATACATGGCTTGAGTTCAAGATCCCGGCATGGCCTGCTGCTCTTATCTCCCAGTGCTACTGACTGCTGCTGCCCCACCCTGCTGTCTGCTGCCTGTGGGGCCCACTCTGCCTGTCTTGTACGCAGGCTCTGCTTTCTGTTTTCTTGACCTTGGCCCGGCAACCCAAGTGAGTTGAAGTACCTTCAGTATATTAACTGTTCGAAGAAAATGAGGTGAACTGAGCCCTCTGTACTGCTGTGTGGACTAATTAGCCAATTATTCCTTCTCACTTTATAAATCTATCTATAAAATCATACGTGTCCTGGTTTTGTTTCTCTAGAGAACCTTGACTGACACAATTGCTAATTCCACATTCACAGGGAAATTCTCACCCAAGTCTCCGCCTACCTCTTAGCTTTTCTATTCAGGACTTGTTCTGAAACCATTGGAAATTGATCGGCCTTATGTTGTACAGTCTAGAAGAAGGGGAACTTAACACTCACTGGAGCAATCCTAACCAATGAGGATTAAGAATCAATGGACAAAGGCCCCAGACAATGCTAAAGCACACTCTACCAAGGCTTCAAAACAGTTCATTCCAGTGCAGTCCCTGCTGGGAATTTGCATTTCCACCCCCAGATATACTCAATTACAATCTGTATTTTACCAAGATTTGCAGGTGATCCATTCACATGGCCATTCTGATTTATTATATCTGGGATGAAAAATGCAAAATTATCACAGTGATCAAACCAAACTACACTGGGTTGAAGTCTACATTCCACACTCATTGGAGGACACTCAATGGAATCGAGTACCCATTGATTACAGCTATAATTAATTTAACAATATTTTCTTTACTAGCGTCCTGGAATTATCTCTCAAATAAATAACCTTTACCCTGGTGTTTTGGACTGTAAATGAATTTAGATGTTAAGTACTGCTGTATTTAACATTTAACATGTGGTTAATACAGGATGGTTCTCTTTCCTACCTCTCTTCAATAATATCATTCTCTTTACTGGTCAATCAGCTATCTAAGCCCTTATCAAAAACAAACCTGAACAAAGCAATGTTCTATATGTGCAATGACCAATATAGCAGCTACTAGCCACATATGCCTATTGAGCACTTGAAATGTGACTCGTTCAAATTAAGAGATATATAAATAGTATAAACTACTCATTGGATTTTGAAATTTTAGAAATAAAAAATGTAGAATATTTCATTAATACTATATTTATTATTAAAAATGATAATATTTTGGATATTGAAGGTTAAATAAAAGATTTTTTTTGTAATATGCCTATAATTTTTCAAAAATAATACCTTGTATTATTCTTCCAATGGGAAGGTCTACTCTAGATATTGTGGAGAAGATTTACCTAATGCTGCTATAACACAAATAGCATAAGAAGGTGGCATTAAAGAATAGAAATTTATTTTCCTATTTAGTAGAATAAAAGTGCAAATTCTGGGTTTTATTCTAGAAAGAAGTCCCTTATTTATAGGTTCAGGTTCTAGCAGTAGTCAGTAATATTCTTGTCGATGCATCAGTCTCTCTCTTCCTAATGTATGTGTGTCTGTGCTCGGTCTTCTCTTTGTATTGCTTAAAAACGCTTAGCTGTAGAGCCTTCCAGTTTTCAAACAGCATCATAGTTATAGAGATAAGGTCAGGTTTCAATACATATTGGAGGAGGAGAGGAGATACACAATTCAACCCATAACAAGAGTCAGAAGGGGGACAGGGAAAGAGTGTTAGTTTTGAGTGTGAGTGGGTGTGTCATAAAAAACAATCTAGATGAATATAAGTGGGATGGGGGGAGTATTAAAGAAGAAACAACCAACCAACTGCCATCGAGTCAATTCTGATTCATAATAACTCTATAGGACAGAGTAGAACTGCTCCTGTGGTTTCTGAGGCTGTAGCTCTTTATGGGAGATGGGTTCTAATTGCTGGCCTTACAGTAAGCAGCCCAAGAAGTAACCCATTACACCACCATGGCTCCTGATTAAGAAGGAAGTGGGATCCAAAACTGAGTTCAAAGAAACAAAGTTAGAGGCTACACAGGCAAAAAAATATCTGAAGATGTTTTGCAAAATGGCTGCCTTTATTGCTCTCCTCTCCAGTGTGACTTTTAAGCTTGCCATCAGTAATGGAGTGGGTTTCTTTCTCCCTTGATGTTGGGCTAGCCTGCGACTTCCTTTGACCAATTGAAGGTAGTGAAAGAGACAACCTAGTAGTTGTGAATTTAGACTTGCTACTTTGTTCTCCTTCTTGGAACCCTGCTGAGGGAGCCCTGTGTGAATGAATCCAGGCTGCTCTGCTGGGTCAAGAGAAACATGTGCTCCAGTTGTCCGTTTCTTCCACTGAAAACATCATTTCGGCTAACCAATATAACACTAAGAAAATTATTTTATTTTATTCTAAAATTTTGAAACCCAGTGAGTAGTTTATACTATTGATATATCTCTGAATTTGGACTAGCCACATTTCAAGTGTGCAATAGCCACTTGTGGTTAGTGCCTACCATATTGGTTGTTGCGCAAATAAAACATTGCTTTGCCACAGAAGCAAAGCTGAGTAACTAACCAGAAACCTGCTATAGATATCTCAATGAGGGGAACCAAATCCAAATGACTGATTCTATGTAATAATGAGTTAAATAAGCCACTGAGTTTGAGGGTGATTTGTTTTGCAGCAAAATCTAAATGAGATTGTAAAGAAAATCCTAATAGTGAATTTTAACCATTGGAAAAGAAACCCACTTCACTGCCTCACCCTACATACTTCCTCATTCCTGGAAAACACCCATCCCCTGGTGCCCCTTCCTTCACTAACTACCCTGCTGCACTAGAAGTCCCCTCCTGCTCCACTTCTGTAACCCTGTAACCCTGCTCACAGACAAAGCATAAACGCTACGGCCATCAGCCATTCTGGGCCAAAATATTCCTGAACACTAGTTCCTCTGGGTCGCCCACTAAGAAATGTTTACTCTTTCATGTTCTCCTAGTCATAGTTTTGCCGTTGCAAGACAGTGCCTAAAATTAATCCACAGGGAAAACTTCTCTGTCATTCGCTTTGGACTCAGAAGCTGCATTCTGTACTGCTGACCCCTTAATATTGGGTGTGAGCATTGTCCCCAGTGCTTCTCAGCTGTTCCGATTCTAGCTGAATCAGAACAAGCATAATGGAAAGAAATCTATCGAAGTAATTAGAGCATCCACTATTCCATGGGTTCCTGATCGGTCACTGTTCTTATAAAGAGAATTAGTCTGAGTGAATGAAATCTTTCACCTATTTCCCTAAGGCCTGTCATAAAAACAAAAGCATAGCAAGCATTCATTGCTCAATTAAAAACTAATAAGTTAGCTGTTTTATTTTTAAAAAAGGATAAAAAGAAACAGGTCAATCTTGTAAAATGTCAGATTGTTGAGGATGTCAATAACAAATCTAAGAGGCAATATAGTGCTATCAAGAGTTTTGTGCTATTTAATAGAAGCTTGATCTGAATGCTGTGTTTGTTGTTAGATGCCATCAAGTTAGTGCAACAAAGCAAAGCACGATTCAATTTGATTTCCTGACTACCACTTCCATGGGTGTTGTTTGTGGAGCTGAGTAAAATGAAATATTAAACAAATTTAATCTTTTCTCTTAATCATGGTGTTGCTTACCGGTCCAGTTCTAAGGATTTCTTTGTTTTCTTGGTGGTTAGTTGCATCTAAATTGAAGGCTGTAGTCTTTGGCCTTCATCAAATGCCTCGGTTCTCTACTCTTTCAACAAGAATGGTTACGTCATCATCTGGGCATCGATAACTGTTTCTTGTTCCTATAGTTCAGCTTCTCAGATCATTTTCACAGCATACAGATTGAATAAGTTATGATGGAAAGATACACCCGGCTGCACACCTTTCCTGATAGTGAACTAGGTTGACATATACATGGTAATATTTCCTATATAAAATCAGGCTAAATACATTTCCCTGATAGTATTTCTTTTTTAAGTAGTCAATAATATATTACTGGAACTAAGTAGAGATGCCTAGGCTTATTGGTTATTTAGTTTAATTCTAGATTTAAATGATGACAGAAAAAGCATTATTTTTAAATGCTGTGATTTTAGTTGGAAGTTATTTCTGAAATTAAATAGGGATAGATTTCATTTCAAAATTTAAGCTTGGCATTTTTGAAAGCTAATAAATGGCTTGGTATTTTTTTCTCAAGATTGTGTGAGTTTCTCCCTCTTATAGACATTTTCTCCTCCACCTCTTCTTCTGACTTTTCTTAGACACTAACTTGTAATTAGTTACCACTGTTTTGTGGTAGCTTTTTGTGTTGTGATTCTGGAAGCTATATCACTGGTATTTCAAATACTATCATAGTCACTCAAGAAAATCAGCTTTTAGTGGAGATTTCAGACTAAGAACAGACTATGAAGAAGAAATAGGCTGTTCACTTCTGAGTACTTAGCAAGTGAAAACCTTATAAATAGCAGATCATTGTCAAATATTTTGAAAATCTTATGAATAGCAGTAGAACATGATAAGATATAGTGCCATATGATGAGCCCCTCAGGTTAGAAGGCACTGAAAATATCACTGAGAAACAGCTGCCTCTCAATGATCTACATCAGTGGTTCTCTACCGCTGAGTCACGACCCCTTTGGGGGTTGAATACCCATTCACAGAGGTCACCCGATTCATAACAGTAGCAAAATTACAGTGATGAAGTAGCAACAAAAATAACTTTATGGTTGGGAGGGGTCACCACAACATGAGGAACTGTATTAAAGGGTAGTGGCATTAGGAAGATTGAGAACCACTGCTCTACATTATCACCCTTAATGGTGTGGATGAAGTAATGCTTCCAAGATCTTCATTTGTTGATGCAAAATGGCTCAAGAAGGAAACAAATGACTGCAAAAGATCACTAATAACTAGACAAAGGAAATACACATTGAATCTAGGGAAAGTATAAGTCATGAAAAATGAAATGATCATTGCTACCCTGAACCCCGACTGGCTCATCTCCTCCCCGTGGCACGTCTGCAAGGGGATGTCCAATTGCACACAGATGGGCCCTGGGTCCCCACTCCGCACTCCCCCTCATTCACAATGCAATGATTTTTTTTGTTTGTTTGTTTGGTCTTTGATGCCTGATACCTGATCCTTTCAAAGCCTCGTGATCTAACAGGTGTGCTTCTTCCATGTGGGCTTTGTTGTTTCTCAGTTATATGGCCACTTGTTTATCTTCAAACCTATAGGACCCCAGACTCTATCTTTAGATAGTGGGGCACCATCAGCTTTCTTCACCACATTTGCTTAGTGTAGCAATGATGAAACATACAATTTTCCTCTAGTTCTTGAATGCTTCCTCCTTCCCCCTATCATTATCCCAATTCTACCTTACAAATCCAGCTGGACCAGAGGATGTACACTGGTACAGATAAGAACTGGAAACACAGGGAACCCAGGACAGATGAACCCCTCAGGACCAGTGGTGAGAGTGGCAATACCAGGAGGGTGGAGGGAAGGTGGGGGAGAAAGGGGGAACTGATTACAAGGATCTACATATGACCTCCTCCCTGGGGAATGGACAGTGGAGAAATGGGTGAAGGGAGACATCAGATGGTGTAAGATATGACTAAATATAATTTATAAATTATCAAGGATTCATGTGGGACACGGCAGCAGGGAGAGAGGGGGGAAAATGAGGAGCTGATACCAAGGGCTCATAAAAGGCAAATGTTTTAAGAATGATGAGGGAAACAAATGTACAAAAATGCTTGACACAATGTATGTATGGATGGATTGTGATAAGAGTTGTACGAGCCCCCAATAAAATGATTTTTTTAATCTAAAACATATGAATTTTTTAAAAAAGGAAATGAAACACATAACGATCAATATCCTAGGCATTAATGAGCAGAAATGGACTGGTGCAGGTAATTTTGAATCAGACAATCATATCGTTCACTATGCCAGGAATGACAAATATAAGAGAAAGGACATTGTACTCATCATTGAAAGAGACATTTCAAGATCCATCTTGAAGTATAGTACTGTCTATGATAGGATGTTTATCAGTATACACGGAAATTTATGAACCAACCGTTAAAGCTAGTGATAAAGAAATAGAATAATTCTACCATCTTCAGTATGAAATTTGCCAAGCATACAATCAAGATGTAGTGATAATTATTGGTGACTGAGATGTAAAAGTTGGAAACAAAGAAGGAACAGTTTTCCTTCTTGGAAAATACAGTTTTGGTCATAGAAACAAACTTGAGGTCTCATGTTAGAATTTTGCAAACCCAACAACTTCTTCATTGTACATACTTTTTTGAACCACATAAACAGCAACTGTACACAAAGACTTCTCCAGATGGATTAGTCAGCAATAAAGTAGACTGCATCTGTAAGAGGTGATGGAGAAGCTCAATATCTGCAGGCAAAGTAAAGACAAGGGATGGCTTTGAAGCATAACATCAATTGTTCATATGCAAATTGAGGTAGAAGCTGAAGTACTTTTTTTAAGTCCCCAAGAGTCAAAATATAACCTTGAATATATCCCATCTGAATTTTGACAATACATTTTAATCATTGAAAACCAAATGACAGAAGATCTGATGAATTGAGCAATGATTGATATTAAGGACATCATGTATCAAGAAGGCAAAAGGTCATTGAAAAATTGTAAAGAAAAACATGTTCGAAGTGGATATCAGAAGAGACTCTGATATTTGCTCTTAATCACAGAGTAGCAAACACAAGAAATAATGAAGTCAAAGAGCTGAAGAGAACATTTCAAAGGGCATCTCGAGAAAATGAAGTATTAATATGAACTGTGTAAATACCTGGAGATAAAAAACCAAAAAAGGAAGAACACTCTCAGCATATAACAAGCTGGGGGAAAAGAAAAATTAAGCCTCAAGTTATTACATTGAAAGGTTCTACAGGGAAAATGTTGGCTGATGCAAGATGCATCAAAAGAAGATGGAACACAGTTTCATTGAACTAAAAACCTGGTTGATGTTTCAGTCAAGAATTGATAGTACTAAAGGAAGAAGTACAAGCTGCACTAAAGACATTAGTGAAAATCAGGGCTCCAGGAAATTATGGAATACCAACTGAAATGTTTCAACAACTTGATAAAACACTGGAAGCACTCATTCCTTTATGCCAAGAAAGTTGGAAGAGAGTCACCTAGCCAACTGACCGGAAAATAGACTGCATCGATAGACAGCCAACTGACCAGAAAATAGACTGCATCCACCTTTGTATCTTGTGTTAGTCTGGGTACATTAGAGAAACAAATTCACAGAAACTCATATGTATGAGAGAGAGTTTTATATAAAGGGTAAATGCACATCAAGAAAACATCCCAACACAGTGCTGCCCAAGCCCACAAGGCCAACATTAGCCCATATGTCCAACACCAATCCAAAAAGTCCTCCTCCATCTCACAAAACACTCACTATGATGCTGATTGGAGGAGGAAAGCTGAATCAGTGAACGTGTAAGCATCTCAGCGCTGGCAGGGGTCTCCACACGGCTGCTCCAGCACCTAGGGCTGCATCGGGGTGGGTCCATGTGGCTTCTCCTCAGGGATGTCTGGCAAGAAGTGAGCCTTGTCAGCTGAAGCAGGGAACTGGCTAAGGCAACTGCACCCTGGTCCGACCATCAGAAAACAAGAGACCTGAGAACTAGAAAGTTAAGGCTCACCAAACCATTTATCCCTCTACCCTTCAATTAACCCCACATGTGTTAATCAGCCAAGTTGGCACAATAAACTTTAACTATCTCATATCTGTTTCAAACAAAGATCCAATCGAATGTAGAAATTGTTGAAAACTATCTTTAAGGTTGTTGCAACTGCTCTGATGTGTCCAGGGGCTCTTGATCTCTCAGAGTGAAGAATGGACGCATGGACCACAAAATGGCAAGCAGAAAGCAGAGCTTATTTAGAAAGGAAAGAAAAGCACCTGATGCAACATGTGGGGACTTGAGGGAGTTGCCACTGAATGAACTGTGTCTAGGGGTTTTTGATCCGGTGTGGGATACTTGGCCTGTCTGTATCTCCAGGTTATGAACGGACCAGGTTTAGGACTGGACCTACCTCTTCAGGTCCCATCATAAACCTGGTCATGTTCTCCCCTCCACTAGGTGTTGCCTGGGTATGAATAGGGAAGTTAACATGCAATGTTCAGCAAAAGGAGTACTGGGTTTGATAGCCTTGGCATTTAGACTCAGTCTTGGTGTCCAAGGCCTGCAGGTTTAAGATTATTAGATTGTCCCAGGCTGTTGAGATGACCCTTTCAGAAACCCTGCCTCTCTCAGTGCTTCCCACCATCAGGCCGCTTTCCTCCCCTCTGCCTGCAGGCTCTCTGTCTCCTGTCTCCCAACATCACGTGCAACTAAAATATCGCTTGAGATCATTTAACAACAGTTGCAGCAATATTTCCAGAAGAAGCTGCCAGAAATTCAAAATAATTCAGGAAAGGATGTGGAATGAGAGCCATCATTGCTGATATCAGATGGATCTTAGCTGAAAGCACAGAATACCAGGAAGATGTTTACTTATGTTTCATTGACTACACAAAGATATTCAACTGTGTGGATCAAAACAAATTATGGATAGCATCGAGAAGAATGGGGATTCCGGAACACTTTAGTGTGCTCATGCGGAACCTGTACTTGAGCCTGGCGACAGTACAAGGAAAACAAACAGAACAAAGAAATACTGTGTGGTTTAAAATCAGGAAAGGTGTGGGTGAGGGCTATACCCTTCACCATACTTATTCAATCTGTATACTTAGAAATAATTAAAGACGCTGGTTTATATGAAGAATAACATGGAATTAAGATAAAAAACAGCTTATTAACAACCTGCAATACACAGGTGACATACCTAGCTTGCTGAAAGTAAGGAGAACTTGAAGCATTTGCTGATGAAGGTCAACGATTGCACTTTTCAGTATGGATTGCAGGTGAGTGTAAAAGAAAACAAACACCCTAACAACTGGACCAATAGATGGCATCATGAAAACAATTGAAGTTGTCAAGGATTTCATCTTGCTTGGGTTTACAATCAGTGCTCATGGAAGCAGCAGTTGAAAGATCAAAGAGTGCATTTCATTGGGGAAATTCGCTACAGAAGACCTCTTTAAAAATGTGAAGAGCAAAAAAAAAAAAAAATGTGAAGAGCACGGATGTCACTTTGAAGACCAAGTACATCTGACCCAGGACATGGTATTTTCAACTTCTGTGCCTATAAAAAGTTGCAGTCCCCAAAATTCACAGGGACAGCTGTACCCTGTCCTATGGTATTTCTATAAGCTAACGTCAACCTCATGGCAGCGATTTCAGTTTGGTTTTGTCCTTCTATGTACAAGTCTTAGTTTTGAAAATACTCTGAAAATAAACTTCCTCATTCATTATGTGTCTCTCTTTAAATCCGAGATGTCCTTTCTGAATGCAAACTACCATGCCCGGTCTTCCTAAATTGATCAGGAAGATTGATCACGGCTACTTCCCTTCCCTGTCTGCTTAGGACTTCATCCTGGCAGTTCAGTCATCCGAGGCAAGTGTGTAAAGTACTTAAGATGGTGTTAGAATTATTTCAAGGTTTAAGATGAAACAGGGACTCTGAGTACAGGTGGGAAAATAAATGCCTTTGGTTTCAGGCACTAACTCAGAACCCACTGGCTGCTCAATTGGAGAAAGATGTATCAGACTGTCTCCACAAGGAGGGTGTAAGAGGCCTGGTAGGGATTGATCAAGGGCAATGTAACTGAGAGGAATTACTCAAACTCAAATGAAGGCTGAGCATGATAGTAAGACAAGAGGAAAATAAAGGGAAATAGAGGAAAGAACTAGGAGGCAAAGGGCATTTACAGAAGTCTAAATGCAGGCATGTACATATGTAAATATACTTATATATGAGGATGGGGAAATAAATCTATGTGCATATCTTTATAGGTTTAACATTAAGGTAGGAAATGCACATTGGGCCTCCACTCAAGTTCTCCCTCAAAGCAAGAACACTTTGTTCTATTAAACTGGCATTCCATGATGCTCAGTGCCTTCCTGACACGATCGCTGAAAACAAATGAGTGCATAAGTAAATGTGGCCAAGAAAGCTGAAGGTGCCTGCTATCAAAAGATATAGTATCTGGGGTCTTAATGACTTAAGGTAAACACGCAGCCATCTAGCTCAGAAGCAACAAAGCCCACATGGAAGAAGCACACCAGCCTGTGTGACCATGAGGTGTCGAAGTGATCAGGTATCAGGCAGCAAAGAACAAAAAATCATATCTTTGTGAATGAGGGGGAGTGCGGAGTGGAGACCCAAAGCCCATCTGCAGGCAACTGGACATCCCCTTACAGAAGGGTCATGGGGAGGAGACAAGCCAGTCAGGGTGCAGTGTAGCAACGATGAAACATA
>NW_022111372.1:4995096-4997367 GCF_000313985.2 Echinops telfairi | reverse complement strand
CTCAAGTAGAAAGCAAATGTTTTGAGAATGATGAGGGTAACAAATGTACAAATGTGCTTGGCACACAATGGATGTATGTATGGATTGTGATAAGAGTTGTACGGGCCCCCAATAAAATGATTTTTTAAAATAAATTTTAAAAAATATTTACAGCCTTGGAAGACATCTGGGCAATTCAGCTACATCTTATACAATCACCATGAGTCAGAATCAAGTCAGTAGCAGTGGGCTTGGTTTTTGTGTTAATAGTATAGAGTGAGTATTTGAACATACAAAGGGTACCCAAAAAAAATGGGGAAAAGCTCCGCTGGGCATAGATTTCGTAGTAGATATTTTCCCCTTTCAGCTAGCATCAAACAACTTGCTCTGAGTTAGTGCACCCAGTGGCGTCACCTGGGAAGGTTCTCTCCAGTCACAGTGAATTTTTTTATAAAAGCAATTTCTCTCAAACCTTGTTTTTTGTGATGGCCAATTTAAGAGAATGGTGTGCAACTTTGAAATTTTGTTTCTTGCTAGGAAAAAATGCTGCAGAAACTGTTGCGATGTTGATCACAGCTTAACAGGACAGTGCTATGGGGGGTGGGGGGGGAAATCAAGTGTATGAATGGTTTTCTCGTTTCAAGAAAAGGTGAAATCTTGATTGATGACGTCCATCAACTTCCTGGATGAAAATGTTGACAAAATTTGTGCACTTGTGCTCAAAGACCAACAGACCATTAAAGATAATCGGGAAGTTATCTGGACTATCTTGGAGCATGGTTCAGTGAATTTTAACAGAAGATTTGGGAGTGAGATGGATCACTGCAAAATTTGTGCCTCGGATGCTGACTGGTCAGGAAAAAGAGTGGAGTGGAAACATGGCATGCTTTGAAAGAATAGATCTGACGCAACCCATACATTTTTCCCAAGGTCATTACTGGTATTGAGGCATGGTGCTCCTCGGATTCTAATGATCCTGAAAGCAAACATCAATCAAGTCAGTGAAAGATGCCATCGTCACTTCACCCAAAAAAACTCGTCAAGTGAAATAATAAATCAAGACAATGCTTTTTTTTTTAATGTGAGGAGGACAGTGCATTTGGAGTTCATTCCACCAGGTCAGACTGTTAATCAAGCTTTCTATTTAGAGGTTCAGAAAAGATGGGGTAACAGTGTGTGACAAAAAATGCCTGATTTATGGCAGGCAGGGGACTGGTTTTGCCACCACGACAATGCGCCCGCTTACACAGACATCTCAGTGCATAAGTATTTGGCAAAAACCAGCATGCCTCTGTTGTCCCACACACCTCACTCACCTGACCTCACACCTTGAGACTTCTTTTTGTCTCTGAGAATGAAGAGGGACATGAAAGGACAGTGATTTGATAATGTAGAACTAGTAAAGAAAAAAACGAGGGAGGTATGTCAGGGGAGCCAGCCTCTAACAAATCATCATGGGTCCGGTAGGTGCAATTGTACAGTGATGATAAGTAAATATTATAGTAAAGTCATATAGAATAAGAGAGATTGAAAGAATGGAGTCCGACACATTTCATAGTAGCATGCTCACCTCAGCCCAGCTTGATGGTCCACGTGGAGATGGAAGATGAGAAGGCAGGAGAGAGGGTACGAGAGAGAGGAGAAGGGGAAGGAGGACATGGGGAGATGGGATAGGGGAGCGAGGACCAGGGGAGAGAGAGATGTATTGCTAACCAAGGCTTATATATCTTTTGGGGACGTGCAAGTCCCCTAATTACAGGTAAAGACACAGGATGGGGTTGTACTATAGGTAATAGAGTAATGGGAGGGGGACGATCTAAGGTATACACGCAATAGGAAAGGGAGGGATGGGGGGGTACACATGTGACAAGAAGGGCAGATCTTAGATTCAGGATAGCAGCCTAATTTTGGATGTCACTGAGCAGGTTTGACCTGTTCTCTGATCTCCATGGAAAAACTTACTATACATATCAGTAGGGTGTGAGCCCCACCTACAGTGGACCAGACTGAAGTCTGAATGCTTTAGGGAGGTATCTCTAAGCATCTGACCTCCCAGCATGTGCTGGCAAACAGCCTCTAATATTTGGCATATCTTTGGGGGAGACAAAGCTGGGGAAAGGCTCTTTATATCCCACAGAGGTGCTGTCAGCCATCCAAACAGATGGGTTTGAAAAACGTTTCCAAGAATAGAATCACAGATTTGACAAAGGTATTAAGTGTAATGGAGAGTCCAGTGAACCCTCGCGGCTTCACTCTATCGCGGTTTTTGCGTAACAGCGCATGCTCTGTCAT
>NW_022111372.1:4992535-4993617 GCF_000313985.2 Echinops telfairi | reverse complement strand
TCTAGAACCGATTAACCACGATAAACGAGGGTTCACTGTACTTTGAAGGTGATAAGGTTGTTTTGTGAAAAAATTTTAAAACAGCGCTTTGAAAAATAATTCCGGTTTCTTTTGGGTACCCCTCAACATTTATGTGAATATTTATATAAATATGCATATCTATACAATTCATCACCCAATCATCCCTTATCGGTGTGGTTTGGTTCCAAACTTCAGACTTTTGCTGTTGGTAGATGCCCTTGAGTCAGTTCCGAATGATGACGACCTTGTACACACAGAACTGAACACTGCCTGGTCCGGCGCCATCCGCAGTTGTTCCAATCCTTGAGCCCACAGTTGCAGCCACGGTGTTAATCCATCTCTCTGAGGGCCTTCTTCTTTTTGCCTTCCCTCTCCTTTATCAAACATGATGTCCTTCTCCAGGAACTGGTCTATCCTGACAACAGGTCCAAAATATGTAAGACGAAATCTCGCCATCCTTGCCTCTAAGGAATACTCTGGTCTTACTTCTTCCAGGACAGACTGCTTTGTCCTTTTAGCAGTCCATGGTACTTTCAATATTCTCCAGCACCACAACTCAAAAGGGTCAATTTGATCATCTTTATTCAATGTCCAACTTTCAGATGCATATGAAGCAATTGAAAAGTATCACAGCTTGGGTCAGGCACATCTCTATCCTCAAAGTAATATCTTTGCTTTTCAATACTGTAAAGAGGTGTTGTGCAGCCGATTTACCAAATGCAACTTGTCTTTTGGTCTCTTAACTGCTACTTCCATGAGCTTTGATTGTGGATGCAATCAAAGACAAAATCCATGATAACGTCCATCTTTTCTTCGTTTATCATGATGTTCATATGATCCAATTGTTCAGACTTTGGTCTTTACATTGGGTTGAAATACAGTGAAGGCTGTAATTTTTTTTAATCATTATATTGCGGGCTCGAACAACTCTTATCACAATCAATACATACATCAATTGTGTCAAGCACATTTGTACATTCATTACCCTCATCATTCTCAAAACATTTCCTCTCCACTTAAGCCCCTGGCATCAGCTCTTCATTTTTCCCCCTCCCTCCCCA
>NW_022111372.1:4950837-4992435 GCF_000313985.2 Echinops telfairi | reverse complement strand
GATCCCTGTAATCGGTTACCCCTTTCTACCCAACCCTCAGTCGACCCTCCCTGTATCGCCACCACTCTCACCACTGGTCCTGAAGGGATCATCCATCCTGGATTCCCTGTGTTTCCAGTTCCTATCTGTTCCAGTGTACATCCTCTGGTCTAGCCAGATTTATAAGGTAAAATTGGGATCATGACAGTGGAATGGAGGAAGCATTTAAGAACTAGAGGAAAGCTGTATATTTCATCGTTGTTACACTGCACCCTGACTGGCTCGTCTCCTCCCCACGACCCTTCTGTAAGGGGGTGTCCAGTTGGAAGGCTATGATTTTTTATCTTCATCAGCAAGAATTTTCACTTTTAGCAAGCAAAGTGTGTCATCTGCATATCACAGGTTCTTAATAAGGCTTCCTCCAATTCTGATCCCACATTCTTCTTCATATAATCCAGCTTCTTTATTTGCTCAGCATACAGATTGAATAAGTATGGTGAAAGGATGTGCCCTGTTGCACATCTTTCCTGATATTAAACCATGAAGCATTCCCTTGTTCTATATCTACAGCTGCCTCATGATCCATGTATAAGTTCTTCATGAGCACAATGAAGTGTTCTGGAATTCCCATTCTCAAAGTTATCTAGAGTTCGTTACGATCCACGCAGATAAATGCCTTGGGATAGTCAATAAAGCACAAGCAAGCATCTTTCTGGCATTCAGCCAAGATCATTATGACATCAATAATGATATCCCCTGTCACATGTCCTCTTCTGAAGCTCCAGCACTTTCCTTCCAATGTACTACTGGAACCATTGTTGGATTAGCTTCAGCAAAATCTAACGTGTATGTTATATCAGTGATATCATTCAATAGTTTGAGAATTCTGCTGTCACCTTTCTTTCGAATGGCTACAAATATAAATGTCTTCCAGTCGGTTGGCTACATTTCTTCCAAATTTGGTTGTCTTCCAAATTTCCTGGCATAGATGATTGAATGATTCCAGTGCTTCATCAGCTTGTTGAACCACTTCATTTGGTATGATACTCCATCCATTTCTGGAGCCTTGTTTTTGGCTAATGCTTTCAGTACTACTTGGACTTCTTTCAGTACCATCAATCCTTGCTCATATGTTATCTCCTAAAATGGTGGAATGTCGATTTGTTCTTTTTGGGTCCACTGTATTTTTTACATATTCTTTGGATGCTTTCTGCATTATTAATATTTTGCCCATAGAATCTTTCAATATTGCAACTCAAGGCTTGATTTTTTTTCTTAAGTTCCTTCAGTTTTATATGCTGAGTGTGTTCTTCCCTTCTTATTTTCTAATTCTAGGTCCTTGCACATTTCATTATAATATTTGGCTTTGTCTTCTTTGGCTGCCCTTTGAAATGTTCTGTTCTCCTTGACTTCATCCTTTCTTTCATTTGCTTTAACTACTCTATGATTGAGAACAAATTTCAGCATCTCTTCTGACACCCACTTCGATCTTTTTTGTTTTTCTTCTTTTCAAACCATTTTATGAGGAGTGAATACAGACATCATCCAATTTCATTGTTCAATCATATCAATCATATGGTGTGCAATCACTACCACAACCCGTTTCAAACATTTTGTTCCTTCTTGAACATCTTGATATCAGCTCCCCTGGCCCCCCATCCCATCTCCCCCATGGTTTCCCTCAGGAACCCTTATTCTAGTTAGCGTCTCTATCAATTCATCTATCCTGTCTGCCTGTCTTTTTTTTATATATATCAATCATTTTATTGGGGCTCATACAACTCTTATCACAATCCACACGTACATCAATTGTGTAAAGCACACTTATACATTCGTTGCCGTTGTCGTCGTTCTCAAAACTTGCTTTCTGCTTGGGTTCCTGAAATCAGCTCCTCATTTTCCGTTTTCCCCTCCTCCTTACTCTCCACTACCCCCTCCCTCATGAACCCTTGATATTTTATAAATTGTCATTTTGTCATATCTTACACTATCCAACAACTCCCTTCACCCACTTTTCTGTTGCCCATCCCCCTGGGAGGAGGTTATATGTAGATCCTTGGGGTCGGTTCCCCCATTCTACCCCTCCTTCCCTCTTGCTATTGCCAATCTCACCACTGGTCCTGAGGGGTTCATCTCTCCTGGATTCCCTGTGTTTCCAGTTCCCATCTGCACCACTTTGCATCCTCTGGTCTAACCAGGTTTGTAAGGTAGAAATGGGATCATGATAGATGGGGGGAGGAAGCGTTTAAGAACTAGAGGAAGGTTGTGAGTTTCATTACTGCTGCACTGAACCGTGAGTGACTCATCTCCCCACTACCCCTCTGCAAGGGGTGTCCAGTTGTCTACAGATGGGCATTGGGGCCCCATCACGCGCCACCCTCATTCACAATGATATGATCCCCCCTCACCCCACAGCCTTTGGTGCTTGAAACCTGTTCCCCTTGGTCCTTCATGATCACACATGTTGGTGTGCTGCTTCCATGTGGGGTTTGTTGCTTCTGAGCTAGATGGCCGCTGGTTTACTTTCAAGCCTTTAAGACCCCAGACGCTATATCTCTCGATAGCCAGGCACTGTCTATCTTTTTAATGACCTTTTGCTTTCTTCATAAGTGATGGTCTTGATGCCCTTCCACAGCTCATTGGGTCTTCTGTCATTAGTGTTCAAGGCCTCAAATCTGTTCCTGAAATGCTCATGAAATTCAGGAAGGATAGACTAAAAGTCGTATTTTGGCTCTCATGGATTTTAGTTTTCTTCAGCTTTTGCTTGAACTTACATATGAGCAATTGGTGTACTATTCCACACTCAGTCCCTGGCCTGGTTTTTAGCTGCTGATATTGAGCTTTTCAACAGTCTCTTCCAAGAGATATAGTCCATTTGATTTCTGTGTGTTCCATCAAGAAAAATCCATGTGTATCATCGCCTTTTATATTGTTGAAAAAAGTTATGTACTACGAACAAGTAACAGGATTTGAAAAATTCTATCATGTGATCTCCATCTTCCTTTCTATCACAAAAAGCATATTTTCCAACTACTGTTCCTTCCTCTTTGTTTCCAATTTTTGCATTCTAATCACCAATAACTTTCCATGCATCTTGATTGCATGTTTGATCAATTTCTGACTGAAGTTGTTGGTAGAACTCTTCGATTTCTTCATCACTAACTTTTGGGGTTGGTGCATAAGTTTGGATAATGGTTGTATTGATGAGGTTTCCTTGAAGGCAGATAGATATAATCCTATCATAGGCAGCATTGTACTTCATGATTGATTTTGCAATGTCCTATTCACAGCACAGTAAATCAGATGGTTCAAAATCACAAACACCAGTCTATTCCACCTCACTAATGCCTAGGATTCCTAGAATATCCATCTTTATGTGTTCCGTTTCTTTTTTGACCACTTCCAATTTTCCTGAAGTCATACTTTGTACATTCAAATTTCTGATCTTTAGCAGATTTTTACAGCTGTTTCTCCTTACCTTGAGTCATGCCCCATCCACAAATGGATTCAAAAAGCTCTCCTCCCAAAGGTTTTACCCAACTCATACTTCACTCTGAGAAGTCAGATCCTCCTCAGTCACATTTAAATGCCCTTGAGGCTTAAATCATCCCGTGGGCCTGAAAATTGAGCTGCAAATTATGTGCAGGCCTCAAAGGGAACATATTCCCCCAAACTCACTTTAGACCTGGCTAAGATGAATAACAGACAGCAAGATCCTCCCACAGAGTAAAAAGGGGAGCCAGAGAGAGCAGTGGACAAGAAATTCCTCTCAGAGAGCAGACACATGGTCCGATCCAGAAACCTCTTCTACTGCCTGAGCACTATGAATCTTCTTTTTACTGAATAGTTCTCATTATGTTTACACTGTTTCTGAGCAAAGGAGCCCTGGTGGTGATGTGGGTTACGTGTTAGGCTGCTGACTACTGGAAGCTCAGATCTCTGCATGATCAACTGGGCTATTTTCCCACTGTCTGTCTGCTATATGCTGTTACCGTTTAACAGTAGAGCATAATGAACAGACTCTGACAGGCTGCTAACTTCAAGCATCGTAGTTCAAACCCACCAGCTCCTCCGTGGGAGAAGGGTGAAGTTGTTTGCTCTTTCAAGAACCCTGTTGGCGTAGAAGTTACTAATCGGGCTGCTATCAAAATCACCAGACGCTCTGTGGGAGAAAGATTACGCTTTCTACTCCCATGATGAGTTACCGTCTCGGGAATCCACAGGAGCAGCTCTGTCCTGTCCTATAAGATCACTATTAGAATTGACTCAGTAACAGTGAGTTCAGTTTCCTTCAGTTTAGTCTGTGCCTCTAAAGGTTTAAAATCTCAGAAACCCTATATATAGGGTTGTTTGCGTAAGAATTGACTCTATGGCAGTGGTTTTGGTATTTAGCTCAGGTCCCCTGTCTTTGACCCACTATTTTGTCTTAGTTATTAGGGGGACAACAAGAGAAAGATGTCTTGCATCAGTTGGTGGGTCTCCAGATATGAGGAGCAATACCTGGACCTGAGTGAGGGACTGCACATCACTTGGAAAACTTAGGCTTGTAGTTGTGGATACAACAGTAAGAGCCTGGAGCTGCCTCCTGGGAGGAAAGGATGAGTGTAAAGATGAGTGGGAGAACAAAGACACACAGAGAAACTTGAGGACTAGAGTTGCAGGCTGTGACAGAGACAGCTAATCATTGACCAGAACGCATCCTCCTCTAATCCTGGCTGCAGAGTTAGGCTGCATTTCCCAGTCCCCCTTGCAGACTAACGCAGCGTTAGCAGATGTGACAGGTGCTTCTTCAGGCCGGGCCCTTCCACTAGCTGAAATCTGGAGATTGGCACAAAGACCTTGACTGTGTATCTGAAGATTTCGTTCTAGAGGGTGGAAGAGAACCACAGATAGGAGAGCCTAGGATGAGGGTTCTCCAGCAAGACAGACAGCAATAAATAGAGATTTCAAGGCTCACTAGCAATTGTGCTAGGCAAGTTCAAAATCTGCCGGGTAGCAGGCTAGAAATTCTGGCAATCTGTATCCAAAATTAGTATGCCAGGTGGGAAATTCTATTTACATTCTTAAGGCAAGAGTTGAGTATTTCTCCCTGGGAAAAAGCTCAGCTTTTGTTCTGGAGGCTTTGAAGCCCTCCACATAATGCATGATCATTAGGTTTTTTGTGTGCCAACATGGCACCTGGGTAAGAGGCTATAGTAGAGCTTAGCCTGTCAATCGGGTCACGGGTTGATGACTTCCTTTGGAGGTGCAACCAAGATAAATGGCTCTCTTGGCACCGGCCTCTCTCTCTGCCTTCACCTTCCTGGAGACAAGCCACTCTGAGACCTGTGCAAGCCCTGTGATGTGACGACCGCCATTGGATCCACAGAATTCTGTACCCACTGGCCTGTATTCTGGATCACGGCATGTGGCTGTGTGAGTCTGAAGAGGAATCTATGGACTAGTATCAGACCTATTGGCTTAATCTGGACTGGGCTGGGCTGTTTTCTTAATACACAATTGCTCCTTGATTTAAACCTCTTTCTTATACATATATGATTGTCTCTGGACTTGTTTCTCTAGTCAACCAGGCCTAACACAGACAGTAATCTGCTTTACTAAATATCAACCGATTTCGGTGTTAATCAAATGCAAATACCTTCAAATTTGGATGAAATAATGAGGTGCCAGAGCCTCACGAAGTCAACATTACAATTCCACTTAGTCTACTATAATTAGCCCAGAAGTGTAACTGTCTAGCTAGTGCAGACATTATCATCTATGTATTATTTTTAAATGGAAAAAAATAGGTAATACATTTTCCCTGATAAGAGTTAAAATGTTTTAAGCTTTGTTGTTACTGTTGTGAGGTACTATTAAGTCAGTTCCAAAACATAGTGAGCCACTATGTACCTCAGGAACGGTGGTTCTCAACCTTCCTAATGCTGCGACCCTTCAGTACAGTTCCTCATGTGGTAGTGAGCCCGCAACCATGAAATTATTTTCGTTGCTACTCACAACTGCTATTTTGTTACTGTTATGAATCGGGCAACTCCTGTGAAAGGGTCATTTGACCCCCAAAGGGGTCACGAACCACAGTTTGAGAACCGCTGCTCACAAATGTTCCGATTCGTCAGCTCATTATTGCAGTAAATGTGTCAATTCATCTCATTGAAGGATTTCCTATATTTTATTGACCCTCTACTTTATTAACCATGATGTCTTTCTCCAGGGTCTGGTCTCTTCTGATAACATGTCCAAAGTATGAGTTGAAGTCTCACCATCCTTGCCCCTAAGAAGCATTCTGGCATTACTGTTTCCAAGACAAATTTGATTGTTCATTTAGCAGTCCATGGTACTTTGGTGAAGTTCTGTACCTGGGCTGTCACCCATGGGGGAACTAAAACTCACTGAGTTGATGCAGATGCTTAACAACCATGTAGGGCAGGTTAGAATCAATTATCCCTGTGAGTTCCTGAGACGGTAGCTATTTACAGGAGTAGAAAGCCCCATAGTTCTCCTGCAGAGTGGCTAACGGTTTTTAATTACCAGCCTTGAAGATTGCAGCCCACTGCATAACCACTGGCCACTAGGGCTCCTTACTGGGGATAGCAAGCTCCAACCCTGTGGCGGTTTGTTAGGCTCCGGAGGTAAGCCGAGCTCTCATGCACTCAGCAGCAAGGTGTAAAGCCATGGTTTCATTAAAGCAGAGTCACTTCAGAGAAATGAAGCAGGTCCCTCTCCAGAGCTGACATGAGGACATTGTCTAGAGGGATGCTTCTAATCTTTAAATGGTGCTTTCAAAGGGGAAGAGGGTTTCCGTTCTGTAGAAGGTCAAACAACTTTCTAATTAGTTGCTCAGTTCATCCTTGCTTCTTACACGTTGTTTCTTTCCGTTTTATCTGGGCTGCTGCTCTGTGTCAGCATGTCTCAGCATTATCTTCCAGTACAGTCCCGTGACACAATTATACCAAGCCAGTTCTCAGAGTCCTTTGTTCATCACTTGTTTCACAGGGTCCTTTGTTCATTCATTTAGCAGACAAGGTAGAAGTCCCTGATCTATCCCTGTCACTTTTACTGTTCTTCGCAAACACCACAGTTCAAATGCATTGATTAAGCTTTGAAATCAATATTTTCTATCTATTTTGTAAAGCAATCTATGGTGAAACTTCTCACTTCCTAAAGATTATAGATAGATGAATAGATTAATCACTACTATATTTAGTAAAACGGAGGGGAAAAGCACAAGGTATGTTTAGGGGGTTCAAAAGAAACCCCACTGTTTAATATAAGGAGAACTTAAGGGATAATGACAACGCAAACACAGACACCATCTAGATGCGGAGGCTGTTAGCATGAGGTCAATAAATCATGGGAGGATTCGTGATCGGGAAGCTACATAAATCGTGGATGAAACAAAGGGAATGGTACAAATTCAAGATTGGTGGTAGCTCGCTACATCACGGTTACAGGTCAGACTACAGAAGCAGGAACAGGACCATGATTGGCACACAGACATTGTTAAATAGGACAGATTACAATATTGGCCTGGGATTTTCCAACCAAGGCATTGGGGACCTGTCTGATAAGGCATGACCCATGACTATGTGATCCCCTATAATGTCCCCAGTACCAGGCAAGTCCCTGAGAAAGGCTGATAGACACTAATGGAGGTAATCTACTTTCCAAATGCACTCTGCCTAAGGCCAAGCCTATCTACATCCTTGTTAATGATCACCTAGAATTCAAGAGGGGCTCAATCTATGTGGGGCTCTGCAAATGGATTTTGGGCTGTTGCTGCCATCCATAACACTTTTGCCAATTAAGATCTGAATGTTTAAGAGTTTAAGATCTAATACAGGTAAAAATATTATTTGCCAATGTAATACTTAGACATTTTTACCAAATTATGAAAATTAAAGTGCAAATATATCCACTTAAAATATATTTGCCATTAAAAATACCATCCCTAAAACAATTGTTGTTTCCACCACTAGTTAAAATTTTTAAATCAGAGGGACACTATTGTTCTCTACTATACAATCAATACCTGCTGCAGCGCAGGATCTTGCATATAAAGAGAATTCAATAGATAATTTTTAAAAGAACAAATTAATTATTGATTGAATGAAAATTTTAAAAACCAAGCCCCCTGTCATCTAATCAATTCTGCCTCATAGGAATTTTGAGGCTTTGTAAATCTTTACTCGAGAAACCAACCTTGGAGAGTCTGGTGGGTTTGAACCACCCACCTTGATATTAGCAGTTCAATGCTTAACTAATAGTATGACCAAAAAACACAAACCAAACTCACTGCCATCGAGTCAATGTGACCTCATAGCAACCCTATAGGACAGGGAAGAACTACCCTTGTGGGTTTCCAAAGCTGTAACACTTTTTAAAACCCATTTTATTGGGAGCGCTTACAGATATTATAACAATCTGTAGTTCAAATAGATCAAGCATAATTGTGCAATTTCCGCCACCATCAGTTTCAAAACATTCTCTTTCTTCTTGAATTCTTTGATAGCTCCCCTTTATCTCCTTCCTCCCCCACCCTACCCCTGGAACCCTTATTATTATTATATTATATATATTCCATATATTACACCATCTGATATATCTGTTCACCTACAATTTTCCTTTTTTTGGTTCCCCTTGAGTTGGGTTATATAGTCATCATTGCTATCAGTTCTCCCTTCCCCCCTTCCCCCCTCTCTTCTTGTACCCTCAGGGAATCATTACTCCCATTACTGCTTCTGAAGGATTTGTCTATCTTGGATTTCTTGCATTGACCCTCTTAATTATACAAATGTGGGGGGGGGGGGGTCAGATGCTCAGGCATTCCCCCCCTGAAGGCAATCAGTTGCCAGACTGCTGTCTCATCCCTCTACAGGGGTGGGCCTGCTCCCTGCCTCTGGGGACAATGGACAGGCTCCTGTAGGAGGGGTTTACACCCTACTGATAATGGTTCCTATGGAGACCCAGAGACCACCCCCTAGACCACCCTCTCATTGCTGTGTAACCTATAGTGCAGCCCCTTCCTGTGACGTATGTCTCTACCTGTAATTAGTGGGCTGGCATGCCCCCAAAAGGTAAATAGGTGTAAGCCAGCAATATAGATCCAGCTCTCTCTCTGACTCTGAGCTCCTTGCTGCTCACTCCCTGGTCACTCCCCTCTCCCTTGTTCCCTTTCCCTCCTTCCCTTCCCCTTCTCTCCACGTGGACCACCAAGCTGGGCTGAGGTGAGCGATGGTATCATGTAATGTGTCTGACTGTATTATTGTAATATCTCTCATGCTCTTGATGACTTTAATATAATGCTTATATATCTCAACCGTACAATTGTGCATTACTGAACCCAAAAGTAGTATTACTGAACCCGAGTAGTAGTAATAGGAGTATCAACGGGTGGGGGCTGGTCCCTTCACCCTCCCTCAGCGTCTTTATTTTTTAATTTAATACTACACAAATGAATATACACAGGCCTTCCAAGATTAATGAGGTAAATCAAGACCATAACAATAGGAGGAGGAAGTACTAAAAAACTAGAGGATAGTTATGTGTTTCATCAGTGCTGTACTGCACCCTGGATATATTTTCCCTCCCTTATGGCCCTTCTGTGAGATATTGTCCAATTATCTTACAGGTGGCTTTTGAGTCTCCTCTCTGTCTGTGCTTCTTCACATCAACTTGATTGCTTGTTTTTGAACTTCTGATACTTATTGTTGTCAACACCTCATGAACATACAGGCTGGTGTGCTTCTTCCTTGTGGGCTTTGTTGCTTCCCTGCTAGATGGCCACTTGTTTATCTTCAAACCTTTAAGAGCCTAGATGCTATATCTTTCAATAGCTGGGCACCATCAGCTTTCTTATGCATCCATTTTGTCTTAAGCAATCATGTCGGGAAAGTGAGCATCATACAGGGCCACATTATTAGAACAAATCGTTCTTATACTGAGGTAAAATTTAAGTAGAGGCCTAAAGTCCATCTGCTTCATTATTGCATTTATACCTATCTTTATATGTTTACATATATATATATTTATACCTATATATATAATTTGTAATTTATCGTTCTTTCCTTCCTCCTGACCCAGTATCATGTTTACCTATCGTTCACCTCTCAGTAATTCCTCTTGGATACATTTCAGTTGATCAAACATGACCAGGAATGCTACCCCCTCCTCACCGTCAATTTTAGATCCTTTGCTATTCCCCTGTACCTGTCACTATTGGCTCATTGCTCCCCTCCTCCTGCCTCCTCCTCTCCAAAGCCCTCTCACCACAACCACACCCCTACCCTCCCACCACACCACACCCCTACCCTCCACCACCCCCCACCCCTGCTTCCAACCGTCAGTCCTGTTGCTGGCTTTTTTGGGATTGCTTATTCTGCCTATCTTATATAGATAGGCACCAAAAGATTTTTTTTAAAAAAGAGAGAGAGAGAGGGAGACCATACAAATAGTTCCAAGTCTAACTGTTGTCCCAACCAAGAGTAGATGAGTAACTCTCTGTTAAATGGCGAGCAGGCCTTGTTACAACCCATCAGTCAATCTCCTTTTATTTTAGGGATCTATATCCCAGGACCCACTTAGCGAACAGCTCATATACACTTTTAGTCCTTAGTATTTCATTCATGACCTAGGGGCGGGCCATTTACAAGACCCCATTGCTTTTCCTGCATTCAAGGATGGAGTGGTCTAGTGCCCCCGCCCCCAGACACACCCCATTACACCTTTAAACTTTCAGTGTAGCCCTCTTGTGAATATCCCCCAACAAGTTCAGATAGGTGCCAAGCCATGCCCTACTCACCCCATTCCACTGCTCACCCCAAGTCAGAAGTCTCCAATGGGGATTCCTCAGGGACTTCATGGCTTTGCTCCCATTGCCGGTCTGATGCACTCCACTCTTGGTTTACCCCCACCTGGTCAGGTCAGACCAGCTGCACTCCCCAAACTTTATCTTCGGTTCTGTCCTCTGTAGTGCTGTCATCTAGGGAGGGGAAGTCATGAAGAAGCGGCTGAAGGTTTAGAACTGCCAACCTTTGGGACCACAGCCCAGCTCATAACCAGGATGCAACCAGGGCTCCTTAATTGAATGAAAGTATTTGCAAATGTAATTAGTTTTAAATTTTGTGCAGGGGGGGGGGAAAGCACATTAAAAAATAGCAAATCTAATTAACTGTGTTATGGAAATTAAAAAATATATCAAATCTAAATAACTGTTTAATATGCTTTTTTACTTAACCTTGAGTCCTGGTAGCATCGTTGGGTAAGCACTGGACACTAATCACGTGGTTGGTGAATTAAACCCACAAGCCACACCAAGGAAGACAGTGTTATCTGCTCCCATAATCATTTAAAGCCGGTCACTATAAGTAGAAATCGATTTGATGGCTGTGGGTTTGGGGTGTGCTTTTTGTTTTTGTTTTTGATGCTATCATGGCTCATCAACAAATCTTTCTGAATTAGAAGGAAATTTAAAATTTTAGATCTAACTCAACAGGCACACCAGTAGTTCTGCTAGAAATATGACCAGAAATATGAATTTTAATTTCTAGCTTGAGTATTTCACAGCAAAACATCTGATAGCCATACAATGAAATATAAGAATAAACCTCTGGTTAAAAAAAAATGAAACAGACTCCTTTCTAACTTGAGGCTTTAATCCTAAACTTTCTCTTTATCACCTTGAGTGAAACAGTGGGAATTGTACAAATTACTAAAGTCTAGAGTTAGCGCACAGTGGGGCGGGTGGGGGTAGGGGAAATCAATAGCTTGGTAGTTAGCTCCTAAACTCCTGCCAGAAATGCCACACAGAATTTATCTGCAGTCTGGAAATAGGTTGGGTTTGTTCTGTTTTCACAAGACTGGGGATTAGCGGAGAGCTTTCCCATAATGGCAGCATTCCTAACCCTATCGGTAGTAAATCCCTTTAATGCAAATATTTGTATCCCAAACTTCCAAAGAAACTCTTGTTGAAACTTAAGAGGTGCTATAATTTTAAGAATGAGTTTAGTTATATATTCTCTTTAGAGTTATGGATTCTAACAGTGCAGCACTAAACTCTCTGTAAGGAGCAGACTTTTAGAAAATGGATCAAACAAAAAGTCTCCCACACTATACAATTTTTGTGGAAGGCAAGATTCTAAACCAGTTATTGATTTATTGGTAATTAAAAACATTCAAATGGGTATTTTAATTACAAGCATAGTCTTAAGACAGCATTGTACATAAAACTGCAAATCTAAACATCAATACTTACTAACCAATTTTAATTTTAAATATGTTATTCATACAACTTAATGTAAACAAAACAAAATCCTTACAACTGGGCCAAGGTAACATCATTGTAAGTGGAGAAAATATTGAGGTTGTCAAGGATTTTGTCTTTTTTGTATACACAATCAATGCTCATGGAAGCAGCAGCCAAGAGACCAAATGGCACATTGCCCAAGACCTCTTTAAAGCATTGATAAGCAAGGATGTTATTTTGAGTACCTGACCCAAGCCCTGGTATTTTCTTTCTTTCTTTTTAATCATTTTATTGGGGGCTCATACAATTATCACAATCCAGACATCCATCCATTATGTCAAGCACATTTGTACATTTGTTGCCATTATCATTCAAGAAACACGTGTTGAGTTGAGGTGAACCAGAAACATTATGTGGCCATTCTTTGAAATATCTGCCAAAAGCAGCTGCCCTACGTCCTTTATCCTGTCTTCCTCCCTTCCTGTACCTGCTGAGAGTGCCTACCTCTTTCACACCCCGATAAGAACTGCATTCTAGGGATGGGATGACAGAGCAAAAGATTAGAAGTGACACGCATGCTGTGGAGCAGAGCCAGCACTCCTGTCCTCGACAGTCAACCTCCAGGGAAAAAAATAATAAAGTACGATCTTTTTAAGACCGTAATACCTAGTGTTATTGACATTATTTGCCAGCAAACAATTGTAATCGATAAAAGTACAATTTTCAAGATGTGGTAATAAGTGTTGAAATAAATAAAGCCAGTTGCTGTTTAGTAGATTTGACACAGGCAACCCCATGTGGGTCAGAGTAGAAATGTGCTCACGGGGTTTTCAATGATTGATTGCTTTGGAAGAAGATCATCAGACCTTTCTTCTGAGGTACTGTTAGGTGAATTGGAGCATCCAACTTTTTAATTAGCAGCCACGTGTATTAACTGATAGGATAAATATAATTAAGACACAGTGGCAGCGCACAAAGACTTTAAAATAAAGCAAGGAATACTGATGTATACAGAGCACACAATGTATGTGGGAGGGAGGGAGCACTAGAACCCATGGTGCTTGTGCACAAGTGATTTAACCATGGGGTGCGGGGCCGGGGAGGGGGGGAGGAAATGTTCCAAAATGTATTGTAGTAACGATTGTATAACTCTCCCTGATATGATTGAACTATTGAAGTGTGTGATAGGTGGATTAAGTGCCAATAAAACTATTTTTTTTTAAAAAGAGGTCTTGTGCCACGGATTGGCCTCTTCTCCCCATAAATAAAAGAGCACCAGAGTGGACTGAGTAGGGAGACTAAATATTTTGAAAATGTCAATATTACCAAAATTCTTTAAAATTTTAATGCAATTTTTATTGGAAAAACCAATTACCAACTTTACATGGAAAAGGGAGAAACTTAAGATAAATAAAACATCATTGAAAAATAAAAACAAAATAGGAGGCCTTTCACTCCCAGACCTTAAAACCTATTGTAAAGATGGTAATCAAATCAGCCTGGTACTGGTACAAAGACAGATACAAAGACAAGTTGATTAGAACTCAAAATCCAGAAATACAACCAAGTAGCTCTAGACACGTAATTCTTTATAAAGAATTAAAGCACATTAAAAGGGAAAAATAATAGGGACAAACTTAAGGACTCTAATACAAGGCATAAACACAATACCAAACATAATGAAAAATATCCACACTACAGAAGATAAAATAAAAAAGTGGGACCTACTAAAAAGATGACATTGATAAACATCTCAAAAAACTTCATTCAAGTACTTTATGATCCAGCAATCTTTATATAGGGTATATAAATCCTAAAGAAATTAAGAATATAACACAAACAGATTAATGTACACCTCTGTTGATTGCAGCAATTTCCACAGTAGCAAAAACATGGAAAAAACAAAAAACCCCAACTGTGAAGGAATGGATGAACAAGCTCTGGTACATTCATATTATGGAATTTTATGTAGCAATTAAAAAACAATGATAACTCTCTTAAACACCACAAGACATGGGCAAATTAGAAAACAGTATGCTTACCAAATTCAGTCAATCTTACCAAGATAAATCTTTAATATCACCATTGTTATAAGGCAAAACAAAGACGAAGCAGTGTGGTTTATTCACCCATAGACAGACTTTGATGACTACGAGGAGGCCAGGGATAGGGGGTGAACAAAAAGGGTGGGGTGGTGAAAAAAAATGTGTCGAGCACATTTGTACATTTGTTGCCCTCATTCTCAAAACATGTGTGTGTGTGTGTGTGTGTGTGTGTGTGTGTAAAACAAATCCCTCCAGATTTATTATCCCTCAAACCTAAATAGTGACTTGAGTGGCCTTAAAGAGACAGAGAGAGAGAGAGAGAAAGTAAAATTGAAATGGCCTTGAAGTCTTTAGTGACAAGTTCATCTCAAGGAAAGAAAGGAAGAGGTAATATTAGAGAAAATGTTATAGCAGGTGTGATATTTACACTGGGCCTGATAGGAATTGAGAGGGCCATTTTGTTCATTAAAGATGTAAAGACAATTTTCAGACAGGAAATGTCGGTGAACTGAACTGTCTAGCAGTCATTGTTTATTCATCTGTCATTTTCATATCTCTTTTTCATGCTTTCGATCAAATTTCCACATTCTATTGGGTCACCTTTTTATGGAATGGGTACAAATATAGGTCTCTTCCTTTCAGTTGGCTAATGTGGTGGGTGCCTGGATGAAAGTATAGCGGTGGAGTCCAAACTAACCATCAGGTCCCACGACCTGCTGAGGCCTCCATGGGACTATGGGATTTTTTCTTTACAAAAGAGACCCTGAAAATCTCTCTCTCTTACCCTTTGCCTTCCCTGCTTTCTTGGATTCTGCCTCCAGAGTGTCCAACCGTAGGAGCTGGCAGCACCCTACAGTGTTCCCAACCACCTTGGACCCAATAACTTGGCAAACAAAGTCCTGTGACCTCTCTGCTTTACACTTTACCTTTCTGTGACACCAGACTTCAGCTACATGAGTGTGGAGAAGACTCCAGCTAGCATCAGACCCATGGACTTGAGTTGGACTGGGCTGGGATGCCTTCTTGATATAAAATTACTTCTTGATATGAATTTATTTCGTGTGTGTATGTGTGTGTGTGTATTTCACTGGTGTTATTTCTCTACATAACTCAGCCAAACACAGCTAGGTAGCTGTCTTTCAAATCTCTTGGCATAGATGAGTGAGTGCTTCCAATGAGTGCTTTCATCGGCTTGTTCAATCATTTCCATTGATATTCTGTCAATTCCTGGTGCTTTGCATTGTATTGATGCCTCAGAGCAGCTTGGACTTCTTCCTTCAGTACCATTGATTCTGGATCAGACACTATTTCTGGAAATGGTTGAATGATGTCTAGATCTTTTAGTACAGTGATTCTGTATTCTTTCCATCTTCTATTGTTGCTTCCATTCAATATTTTCCCCAATGAATCTTTCAATATTGCAACTCATGACTTAATTTTTTCTTAAGTTCTTTCAGCTTGATATATGCAAGTGTGTTCTTTCATTTTGATTTTCTATATCTGGGTCTTAATACTTTTCATAATACTTTGTCTTAATTTTTTTCATAATACGTTCTCTTTTTTTAAAATAATTTTATTGGGGCTAGTACAACTCTTATCACAATCCATGCATACATCCATTGTGTCAAGCACATTTGTTCCCATCATCATTCTCAAAATATTTGCTTTCTACTTGAGCCCTTGGTATCGGCTCCTCATTTTTTCCCTCCCTCCCCACCCCGCCTCCCTCTTGAACCCTTGATAATTTATAAATTATTATTACTTTGTCATGTCTTACACTGTCCAACATCTCCCTTCACCCAATTTTCTGTTGTCCATCCCTCAGGGAGGGGGCTATATGCTGATTCTTGTGATCGGTACCCCCTTTCTACCCTACCTTCCCCCCACCCTCCCAGTTATCACCACTCTCACCACTGGCCCTGAGGGGTTCATCTGTCCTGGATTCCCTGTGTTTCCAGTTCCTATCTGCACCAGTGTACATCCTCTCATCTAGCTGGATTTGTAAGGTAGAATTGGGATCATGATAGTGGAAGGGAGGAAGCATTTAAGCATTTAAGGGAGGAAGCATTTAAGGAAGCACGTATGTTTCATCATTGCTACACTGCACCCTGACTGGCTCGTCTCCTCCCCGCATCCCTTCTGCAAGGGGATATCCAGTTGCCTACAGATGGGCTTTGGGTCCCCACTCTGCACTGCCCCTCATTCTCAATGATAGGATTTTTTGTTCTGTGATGCCTGATATCTGATCCCTTCGACACCTTGTAATCACACAGGCTGGTGTGCTTCTTTAATACTTTCTCTTCTTGAAGTACATTTAAAAGTTTTCTGTTCAGCTTTTTCAGTTCATCACTTCTTTCATTTGCTTTAGCTATTCTACAATCAAAGCAAGTCTCGGAATCTCTTCTGACAGCCACTTTAACATCTTCTTTATGTCTGATACTCTTTGTGGCATCCTGCAACAGATCAAGTATTCTATTCTAAGTGTCAAGGAGTCAAATCTAGTCTCAAGATGTTGTCAAAATTCAGGTGGGATGTAATCAAGGTTGTATTTTGGCTCTCATGCATTGTTCTAATTTTCTTTAACTTCATACGGGACTTGCATATGAACAATTGATGGCCTCTTTCACAGTCAGCCTCTAGCTTTATTTTGGCAGCTGATATTGAATTCTAAATCGTCTCTTCTGACGGAGTGAATTTGATTCCTGTGTATTATAGCTAGTAAAATTGCTATTTATGTTGTTGAAAAAAAGGGTATTTGCAATGATGATGTTGTAGGTTTTGCAAAATTCTGCCTAGAGCTTGGCAATGGTTTATTGTGCTGTGCATATGAATCAAAACGGATTCAACAACAACAGCATAAGGATGAAAAAAATGAAGTAGTGGCTTTTCCACCCTCTTTGCTCTCAAAGGTGGTCATATGACAGTTTGGGTGATGAGATATAAAAGGAAATCTATAGGCTCTCTGGAAAGCTTTTACTTCCTGATAAAAGATGCAACTTCCCCTCCCCCCCTCATCCACCTCTCCTACTCGTGTTATTGCTTGAAAGAAAGAAAATATGCCGTCTAATCCTAGGATAATCATTTTACACTAAAAAAAAATCACTTTACACTCTTGAAAAGAAAGACAGGATTTACAGTAAAGGTAAGTCTTAACAATAATGAGTTAATGAATAACTCTCCCAATTGGTAATCTCTGATCTTGTCAGAAGAAATGAATAAGCCTTACTTGATTCAAATACTTGATTTTCTGTTACCTTCATCTGAAAGGATTCCCATCAATTTATGTTGAATTCAAAATAATTTGTTTTTGTATATCATTTCATAGTTTGGGGCATATATGTTAAGCTGAGTTGTATAGATAAACCAGTAACACTAATCTGTGTACAAGAAATAACTTTATATCAATAAGTAATTGTATATCAAGAACGCATCCCAGCCTAGTCCACCTCAAGTCCATGGGTCAAATGCTACCCAAATTCATCTTCAGACTCTGTGACCTCTTCACAGAAGGGTAAAGTCAGAAGCAGAGAGCTCATAGGCTGGTGGGTGCTAAACCTTATGAATCCAAGGTTGGGGATGACATATTGGGTATTGTCAGCTCCCTGGGTCAACAGCCTACATGGGACCACACTTAGAAGCAGATACAGAATCTCAGCAAGCAGGGAAACGAATGGGGAGAGACAGAGGTCTCACTGTCTCTCTTTTTAAAGGCCACACCCCCAAAGGGGCATTATGAAGCTGTAACCTGATTGAAAGGTTTGACTACCCTCCTACACTTTTATACAGGTTCAAGTTTACATAAAATCTAACTGCCACAGCTTATTTTCACAGTTTACTATAGTCAGGAAGAACTGTAGGTAGAGATAATATTAGTGAAGAACCCTGTAAATAAATAAAGTAAACAAGAAAACCTATTATAAACTTATAAGTGCCAGGCAGACATATTTACTAATGATACGATAAAGACAAGACACCAGCACAAGATTTTGAAAAGGCTATTTCATGTGTGTGTCTTAGAATAGACTGCAAAGAATGGATTGGAAAACTAGCCGAGAAGCAAAGAGATTTGTGAGGTGATTTTTATTTAGTGAATAAGTAAAATAGTAAGGAATGCCAGCTAGATAGAGTGGCAGGTGGTAGAGTATTTGTAAAGAACTGGAAAGAATACACCATCTCATCACTTATTAACTATCTGGTTTTTCCAACACTTAGCATTTATGGCAATAGTAAAAAAATTACTCTCTTATTTCGTGCATCAACTACTTAAATCTGACATGGTAGTCAGATGATTCTGTATCAACTAGACAGTCCTGGCTAGGGTGGAGTCAAACCTGTCAATCAGGTCCCAGCCTATTGGCGCCTCCTTACGGGCATGGCATTCTCAAAGGAGGGCTCTGGGAACCTCTTCTCTCTCTGTGACTCTCCCCGAGAACTGCTGGAGGCTAGCCATGCTTCCACTGATCTTGGATACACACGGATCTGCAGTCATTGCCCTGTGATCTTTCTGAATTCAACGTCATTGCATGTGGCTGCATGAGACTGGAAAGAATTATAGACTAGCTTGGACTTTCGGACTTGAGTTAGACAGAGTTCGGATGCTTCCTTGATATAAAGGTCTCTCTTATACATGCATGAGTGTCACTGGATTTGTTTCTCGAGTCAACCCGGCTTAACCCATGGCAGCAGCACAGAGGTGAGGTGTGAGGCCAGAGTAATGTATCCATGAGGGTTAAGGTTATGTGTCACCTTGGCAGAACCACAGTTCTCAGTGGTTTGGCAATTATAAACTCACTGCCATGGTGTCAATAGTGACACTATAGGGCAGGGTAGAACTGCCCCCTTGGGTTTCCAAGACTGTAACTTTTTATAGGCATAGAAAGCCCTGTCTTTCTCCCAAGGAGCGGTTGGTGGTTTCAAACTGCTGACCTTGCAGAGCACAGCCCAACATGTGACCACTTGGACACCAGGGCTCCCTAGAGCCAAAGCCCAGCATCTTTAAAAGAAAACATCTAAATCCAAACAATCAATGTATGTTTTCTAATGCTGACACGATAAATTGCCAAGAATTTAGAACATCCGAATAACAGGGATTTATTACACTGCAGTTCTGTTGGTGAAAATGAGCCCTGCTGGTATAGTGGTTAGGTGCTGGACTGCTAACTAGGTCAGTAGTTCAAAACCACCAGCTGTTCCTTTGGAGAAAAGGAGGGGATTTCTACTCTGTAAAGAGTTACAGTCTTGGAAACTCATGGGGGCAGTTCTACCCTGTCCAAGAGGATGGCTGTGAATCAGCACGTACTGGAGTTTGGTTTGGGTTTGGTGGTTGAAAAGTCCATAGCTTGGCTCGGTTGAGTTTTTAGAGCCTCATAAGCCTGAAATGAAGGGGTATTTGGTGTGGTTGTATTCTTTCCTGGAAGTTCTGAGCCTACATATTCTTCCAATCTACTTTAGAATATCAGCAAAAGTCAGCTCCTTGCAATTAAAGGACACCTGGCCCCATTTCCTTGCCGGCTATAAGCTGGGGGTGGATATGTGGTCTTGAGGCTGCTAGGATTCTTTTCATGCTTTCCATGTTATCTTACCATGGGCCCTCTCACACTTCGAATCTCTCCATTTCTCTATGACTCTGGTTATAGAAAACCCTGCTTTTAAGGGTTTATGTGATCAGATTGGGCTCAATCCACTATTTCATCAAAATGTTACTATCTTTAACCTTCCTATATCTACAAAAGGATCCCTAGTAGTACTAGGCTGCTAACAAAAAGTTTGTGGCTCAAACCTGTAGGTGTTCCTTGAGATGTGGCCATCTGCTTCTATAAAGATGTATAGTCTCAGAAACCCTGTGGGGGCAGACCTAGTCCGAATCTATTCTATTGAGTCTCAATGAGTCTGAATTAACTGGTGGCAGTGGTTTTTTTGTTGTTTTGGCTTAAGCTGGGGCGGATATGTGGTCTTGAGGCTGCTAGGATTCTTTTGGTTTACATCTACAAAGTCCTTTATACATATTCATAGGATGCTGTGGACATTTGGGGGGGGGGCTTTTATTCTGCCTACCACATTTGACATGTGATATTTGTAATATCTGGCAACCAATCAAAACTAAGAAGGAGGAAAATATGGTCCAAAACTATGAGGGAAACATTAGTTAATAACAAGCATATAAAGAAATGACAAAAAAAGAAAAAGAAGTAGCAGAGGTGATAGAATTAGCAGGAAAAGATTTTAAAATAGAAGCCCTGGTGGTGCCGTGGACTAGGTTGCTAAGCAAAAAGTCAGTGGTTCAAATCCATCAACTGCAACACAAGATTAAGATGAGGCTGTCTGCTTCTAAAAAGATTTAAAGTCTTGGAAATCCTATATAGGGTCACTGTGAGTTTAAATTGATGCAGTGGCAGTGGATTTGGTTTTGGTTATTGTAAATATACCCAATAATTTAAAGTTAAACATGAACACATTGAGGAAAGAAAGAGAAATAACCGTACCTTCTATTATTCAAAACCACAATATCTGAAATAGAATTTTGACTTAACGGATTTAGTAGTAAATTAAATATTGCAGGGGAAAAAAAACTCACTGCAGTGGTTAATATTATATGTCAATTTAGGTGGGCCATGATTATCAGTGGTTTGGCAGTCATAACATAATTTGACAGTTATGTACTATGTAGTTATCTTTCATTTTTTATGATCAGATATAATATAATCTCCACAACGAGATCTTTTATAATGTAATCAGTTACACGATGAGACCTGCTACAAACAGCAAGTAAAGTGAAAGGAAGGCTCCAGGGCGGTACAGGCTGCCCGAGTGAGTTCAAGTCTGTTACCAAGCGATCCGAGTGTAATTTCAATTTCAGAATATGAAGGAAGAGTACAGGAAAAATGGAAAAACACGAATTTTTCTACATATACTGAAAATATTAACCTTATAGGCAAGAAGTTTGACAAACTCAAACACAAGATGAACATCAAGATCAATCAAATTGAAAAAAAGAGGATAAAATCTTAAAAGCAGCCAGAGAAAAAAAAATAGATTAAAATATTGCATACAAGGAGAGAAATTAAAATATATGCTACTGATTTCTCATCACAAATAAGGTAAAGCCAAAGAACACGTAACAGCACCTTGAAAGAGCAGAGAAAAAACAAAACCTGTCATCCTATAATTCTAGGTCCTGGGAATATACCCATCATAAATAAAGATGAAATAACAATATTTTTTTCAAAACACAGAATCCAAAAAAAAGTGTTACCAGAAACATTGCTTTAGAAGAAGTGTTAAAAGAAGTTCTTCAAGGGAAGAAAAGTGATATCTGATGAAAACCTTGATGTACATAAAGAACACTAGAAACTCCAATACTAGAAATGGTAACTATGCTAGTACATACAAAAGTCACTCTATTCCCATCCCTCTACCCCCCCCACTATAGTCCCTTTCTCCTATTCTTTTTAAAATATATATAACATATTGGTTGAAGCAGAAAAATGCGAAAAACAAGTAAATATATAATAAGTAAAAGAGGAAACAAAATAACTAGTAATCAAAAGAAATTCATTAAAAGTAATAAAGGAAACAATGGACACATAGGCCAGAATGTTCATTAAAAGTGAGAATGGGGAGATTTTTCCCTTAAGTGCTTTGGACATGTCATCAGGAGGGAATCATGGTTGGAGGACCCACGAAATGGATGGACACCATGGCTGCAACAACGAGCCGCAGCGTGGCTGCAACAAAACTCGTGAGGATGCACAGCACCAGGCAGTGTTTTTCCTTGTGCTGTACTAAGAGCACTGTGAGTCACAGCTAAGTCTACTAGCAAAAAAGAAAAATTCGAACACATTACGTTTAGAGCAGTACTTCTCAAACCTTAACGAGCACAGGAATCATTTGGTGGTCTTGGATAGTAGATTCTGGAATTCTAAAATTATGGGGTTGGTTTCTGTACGACACAAAAGGACCTGATCACTTTTCTTAGGTGTTTTCTGGTTTATATCGAGTGCAAGTTTAATGCAGAAACCCTCAAGATAGGTGGAACTCATTCCTACCATCCATTCTTGAAAACTCGAGTGTATACTAAGGGCTCTGGTGGGAGAGTGAATTTCGGGGTGGAAAACCCCTTCTCTCTCCTGCGGGGAAAGATGAGACTTACTACTCCCATAAAGATTTACACTCTAGCAAGCCAACGGGGGTGGTCCTACCCTCTCCGGTAGGGTGCCCACGAGTGGACTTCATCTGGAGGGCAGTGCACATGGACTTGCAGCATAACTTCCTTTGTGCATTGGCCGCTAATGATGCTAAGGGAAATGCAGTGATGTCAGTCGCACCGAGATTGCAAAATAATAAACCAGTTTCTGGTTCCTCCTCTCCGGGGTGTTGTGAGAATTACAGTAGAAAATGGAAGTGAAAGCAATGCTTGAAATGTACCCTAAGGAAACACAATGGTTTAATATGGGCACGTGAAAATCTACTATTCGTAGTTTAAGAAAGGGGTGGGATCTAAAGATAAAGGGGTGGGGGAATCTGCAAGCCGATCCCTAATGGCGTGGTCGGAATCTACCACGTCCAGAAGGGCGGGGACCTATTTTCTAATGTAATCCGTCAAAGCAGAGTTGCTGTTTTAAAACTTATCCCTAAATCAAGAAATCTAAAATCCGAACTCCTCCTTTAGTAAGTAACTTAACTGAAACCTAACTCGACGTTGGTGATGTTAAGTTTGTAGCCGCCTCCCATTCTCAAAGTGCAACCCACGGACTGATTTCCCTTTTCCCTCGTCCCGTTCCCGCCCCGCCCCCTGAGCTCTCGCCCCGCCCCCAAGCTCCCGCCCGGGGCTGTAGTTTCCACTACGCCGACGGGGGAGGTGCTAACGGACCGGTCCATCGACGCATCTCGTGGAGGGGTGCGTGCAGAGCACACGCCAAACAAACGGTAAGAGACGTGAGCCGCGAAATGCGGACTCACAAGGAAGTCGAATTCGGACCCTTCCTGTCCGTGCGAGAGAAGCGACTCGGACGCGCAGCCCGCGAGCAAGCGTGCAGATTACCCAACTTCAAACTCAGAACCAACACCCGGACTACTGATCTGATTTATGGATCCTCCTAACTAGGGTGGCGGAGCTGCACTCGCGGCACCGCCCCCGCAGCGGCCGGAAACAATAGTGGAGGAACTCCATCCGCACGGAGCGTCGCGTTGGCGGACGGACGCGGAGCCGGACGGTAAGGACCCTGCTCCTTGGCGGGCCCCTTCCACGCCTGACAGCCCCTGCTTTCGCTCCCGCGGTCGTCGCGCCTAGAACCGCTTGGTCTTTCGCGCCGCCTCGCTCAGAGCACCCCGACGCGCAGAGACGGACCGTCCGGCGGACGAGGGGCCGGGGCTCCCCGGGCGGTCGACGCGCACCCCCGACGCCGGGGAGCGGACGGAGACCCGGCTCTGGAAGGGCTGGGGCCCGGCCGACTGCGGGCGCTCTCTCTCCTTCGGAGAAAGGCAGCCCGGCACCGGGACGCGGCGCCCCGCCGGCCGGGCTCGGGGCCGCGGGTGCTCCCGGCCCAGCCGGCCGTCGAGCGGCCCCCGCTCGCTGTCCACGTGCGTTTTCGTGCCGCCGGTAGAAAGCCTGCCCGCCCGGAGTTGGGGTAAGGTGTCCACCGTGAAGTCAGGCAGCGTCCCGAGGAGGTGGCTGCCGCATCGACAGCACGGAGCGTGTGGACAGGCCGGCATCGCCGCTGATGTCTTTTTGTGCCCGAGTGTTCTAGGTCGGGGGTGGAGCAGACCTATGGCCAAGCTGTAAGTTTTGCTAGCTCCGTCGTTCCACGACTTGCTCCTGTGGCAGTGGTCTGTTGCCGGACGTGCCCCATTGCACACCATCCTCTTTTCCTAGAAGTTCTTAATTCGGTAGTCACACGTTCTCACCGTTGCATAACAACTTCTTCTGTTTCTTAATAGGGGCACTATGAACGAAGAGGAGCAGTTTGTAAACATTGACTTGAATGATGACAATATTTGCAGTGTTTGTAAACTGGGAACAGACAAAGAAACGCTCTCCTTCTGCCACGTATGTTTTGAGCTAAATATTGAAGGTAAGGATACCTTATAGCTTAATGTTATGTCTTGTGCTTTGTACTCTTTTATTCTGAACTGATTACGGTAGAAGGTGAACTAGAAACCCAGAAATGTTTGACGCTTCTGTCAAGTATAAAATGCGAAGATATTTTGATAAGGGGTTCTTTTAAAAAAAATTTTCTTTCTTAATTTTTAATCGTTTTATTAGGGGCTCATACAACTCATCACAATCCATACATACATCAGTTGTGTAAAGCACATTTGTACATTTATTGCCATCATCATTCTCAAAATATTTGATCTCCACCTAAGCCCCTGATACCAGCTCATCCCCCCCCCCATGAACCCTTGATAATTTTTATAAATTATTATTTTGTCATATCTTTCCCTGTCCGACGTCTCCCTTCACCCACTTTTCTGTGTACATCCCCCAGGGAGGAGGTCACATGTAGATCCTTGTAATGATAAGGGGTTCTTGAAATGATGCTTATTTTATAGTAACTGCTGAAAATGAATTTAAGAGAATCTTGGTTTTTTTAAACACAAACCTTACTAACCCTATTTTTTTCTGATAAAAATGAGGCGGATTACTGATTGATAAATGTGTTTTCTGGATTAAGAGCTTGTTAGATTGTCAGATTTTACCAAACTATATATTTTAAATATTTTTAAATAAGCTTTTTACATTGGTACGCAAATGTAGTTTTATTCCTGTAGGTTTACCATGTATGTGTATTTATATATACAAAACCAGCCAAATACACATTTCTAATCTCAAAATTGTGATTCTGAACTCTTCCTACCCCCCAGTCCTACCTGGAAAATATTTTGAAAATTCCATAAAATTTCTTTTCAGTGATCACATGCACCTTTAATGCTGTCTTAAAACTAAAACACTTTTTTCCCCCTTGGTGATGTCTGATATATGCAAAAACATTCTCAATATTAAGAAAAGGTCTCTTATTGAAGGTATACATTTGTGTTGATGCTTTGTGTCTATAGATTGCTTCCATTAAACATATGTGACATACTTTTTAAATATTTATGTTATGCTAAAGTTCTAGTTGTTTGAAAAATATTTATAAGTAACTACCACACACACACCCAAAAGAAAAAACTTAATATTCCCCCAATAAAAGATTTGCATGCCATTTTAATTTTTAATTGTAGTGTATCAGTAATGAGATTTAGTAAGTCCTTGAATAATAGACAATTTCAAAACAGCTTTTCATTTGTTTTGGTTTAATTATATATTTGAGAGTTGCATTTTTTTACTATTATTTAATAAAAGATGAAGTGTGCATATAATTTTTTTAAGTTCCTTACTATTTCCTACTTAAGATTTGTGAGTCAGAAATGGTTGGTGTCACCAAGTTATTATGTTTTTAATTATTAGTCTAAAGCAAAAGTCAAAAGTAAAAGTTGAGTACTAATAATATATAGGGACATATGTATTGTCAGTGATGTGACATTCACTCTCCATTTAATATATTCACTGAAAATTTCACTCGTTTACTCTGGAATAATTGTAGTTACTGAACAATGATATGACGACAGAAACTTGTGTGGATTTCCTATGAGTTGCATGTAACTTTAATAAATACAAAAATTATGACTAATTTCAAAGGGATGCTTTTTAAAAATTGATTTCTTTTGTATTATTCAAATTTCCATATTTTGTATCATATTAGAGTAAAAGATTAAAATGTGTGCCTTTAGAAATAAATTTGACCCTACATATTCTAATGCAGACTGTAGAATTTTAGTTGTAGATGAACAACCAGAACAAATGCAAAGACAATAGAAATTATTACGCCTAACCCTTCTATGTTACATTTTAGGAAACATAGCCAGATAGTTGGATTACTCAAAGCTTCCCTGGTTGTGAAAACAAGCTGTTGATATGGCCAAAAGAAAAAAATTACTCTGCCATTGAGTCGGTTCGGACTCATACCAGCCCTAAAAGACAGTAGAATGGCCCATGTGACTTCCCCAGGCTTATAATTTCTTATGGAAGTAGAAAGCCGTCATCTTCCTTGCATTACATGCCAGGCATAGTATTTATTCTGAACTCTTGTCCTAGGCCCTGTACTAAGCTCCTTACATGAATTGTTTTATTTAACTTAAAATAACTTTGGAATAGCTATTATTCTCATAGTGAGCATGGAGGAACAGAAAAAGGCACTTTGGGGTCACACACAACATGTGATAAAAAATTGACAGTGCGGGGCTGTAATGCGTGGCAGTGTGATTCTGTTGTATGTGGTCTTAGTTTCATTGATCTACCCATTCGTTATATTAATTGATAGGACTAATATTACGAACCTGGGGTTCCTGAGTCTTAATTGCCTGTCTTTTCTATTCTGTCAGTCAACTTCTGATCAGTACTGCTACTGGCTAAATCATTACTGGGGTTCAAGCTATAATAGGATTTTTCCTCCCAAACCTAAAGCTTCATGTTTACTTTCTTAACCTTTTAATGAATTCTCAATCATGTAGAAAATTCACAAACATATTTGTATGTCATCTTTACATAATTTCTGCTTTTCTAACACCTATATAAATATATATAGTTGACATAATTCTTGCGTTGGTGAAATAATGCTTGTTTCAATTTTAAAAGCAAAAAAATTCTCTTTGAATTTGTACTTTTCTTGAGTATTATATATACACTCCCAAAATGCCATTTTAACCATTGCCGTACAAACCAAACTGATGGCCACGGAGCCCTCATTGACTCATGGCAACTCTAGATAGGGCTTCTGAAGCAGAAACCTTTGTGGGAGCAGAGAGCCTCAACTTTTTCACACAGAGCAATAGGCGGGGTGAACAACCAGCCTGGTGGTGAGTAGTCCCACTCTCACCTGACAGGGCCACCAGAACTCCTGATTTAGCCTTGGTGAGTATGATTCTAGTGTTCATTTTCTTTTCAAGTTCTCTGACATCAGTTCTCAACTCTGCCAATTATGATACATTTTTTATTTGCTGCAGTGATAAATCCATGTAATGAAACCATCAAATATACTGTGGGGGGGAAGAGCCATAAATTTACCAAAAAATCAATTTTTTCCATCAGGCTATGTATATTTTTTTAGTTTATTAATCAGTGAACAATTGTGATAATATGTTAGTCCTGTCTTCTCTACCCCAGTGCCAGCTAACTGCTCTGACTCCTAGCTACCCTATAGGACAAAGTAGAACAGCCCCATAAGGATTACCCGGTGGTGGTATTTATGGAAGCAAACTGCCACATCTTTTCCCACAGAGCCGCTCCTGGGTTCTAACCCCCCACTTCTTGATTCGCTATGTCTACTTTAACCTCTGCACTACTTAGGCTCCTTATAAAATGATTACACACCAGAAAAATAACAAGATAGCGTCTTTGATTACTTGGGTCAGTACACCTTTGTAAATGTGTTTTGAAATTTTCTTTCTCCCATCAATTGCTCAGCACAGTGTGATTCACTAAATGTTAGAACCAAAAAGGATCCGAGGGGAGGGGACACATTTAACTTTATTAGTTTGATGTCATTTTATTGGTTGTGCCTTAGTTTACTAATGGATAAATTTGTTCTAAAGCATCCTGCTTGACTAATTGTTAAATTTGCTCTAAAGCATTCTGCTTGTCTTTTTTCCTTCGAAAAATTTAGTAAAAATACATTTCTTTAATTGATAAATCATAAGAGATGTGATAGTTCTTGAGTTCACACTTTTGTAGTAATTAAAAATAACACTTTGGATTGTTGCTTACATCAGATTAAAACTGGTCTAATCAACTAGCCTCTTATTTGAAAGTTGCTTGTGCCTAAAGTTGTAAAATGAAAACAACGGAAAAAGAAGAAAAATAAAAGGGAGTCTAATCTTGGTGGAGAAATTCTGAATTACAGGTGTAACTAAATTGCCTTTAATCTGTGATTTACACTCATTAAAAGGAAAATGATGCTTATATACTACCTAGTCACAGATTATTTACATCAAGGACATAAGAAAAGCACTTTGAGGACTCAAATCTTTTGTTCACAAGATTGATTTTTTTCCTCCTCTATCTTTTAATTCATCATTAGAAGAGCATGTCAGTTTCTAGAATTAAAAAACAGCAAGAGCTTCCTATTCCTTATGGCCTGCCCTTGGCCCCAAGACTCTCTAAATTTTTTCGTAGAAAATACACATTTTATTCTTGTGCTACAATCTCTGAACTTCAATTGAATTGCCATCATTCCCTAAACTACTAAGGCTAAAGAAGATAGCCCAGCATGATTCGGATCCACTAATGTAACAAAGTCAAAAGTGAGAGTAGAGAGAGTAAAAAAATACAGCCTTTGATTTATGTGATGCTATTATTTCAACTGGTCTGTTTTCATTTTGTGGGAAAGTATTGTACAGTTTTGGGGTTGTTTTTTTTACGAATGTAAGACTGGGCCAGTTCCATGCCAAAGTTTTCAGTTTAATTTTGACTTTGCTAGTCGGTGAGCAAACATAGGTGTAGCTATTTTCAGTGTAGTTCATCTCAGATCTCTACTTTCTGGAAGCAGACTCCCAAATACAGTAGTTCATCCCACCTCCATGGCTACAGAGAGTATAGATTTTGTGAGAATTTGAAATTCTGCTGTGCATTTTCCCCTTTTGATGATGATTCTTCTAAAGAATCTCTGATCAAAATGTTCAAGAATGGTAGCTGAGCACCATCCAGTTCTCTGTTCTCCTGGCCAAGGGAGATAGTTGTTTATGGTGGCAAAAATTTCATTTCCTCCTCCTCTTGATTCTCCTCCCCCTATTGCTTCAGGCAGGTAGAGATGCTTAGAAGCCTTTAAGACCCCAGACAATGCTCAACAAGTAAATTGAAGAACAGAAACACAAGTGTGTTCGTTAGGCTAGTTATCTGCGGTGGTCTGTGAAACCATGACCCTAAACTGCAAACTAAAAATAACAAATCCCATGAGAGGCTCAATTGTACATAAGTAGCCTCAGCAGCTACTCTGTTCATTGCCTATTTAATGCCAATTTAAATAAATGTTAACTCTTTTTTAAAAGCTCTAAAATTAGACCTCATCATTATTTGAACAATGGTAGGGAATAAGGAGAATGGGAGTAGAAAATGAACTTAACCTATTATAAGTTCAATAAATTATACAATATTGTGAGAATAATTTAAACAAATTGACCATATGTGGTTAACATATATGAGTTGCTTAACAACCATATTATATGAGGAAACAGGTCCTAGAATCTTATATTGTTCTAATTATAATGGCCCCTCTTTAGTAGCTTCCAACTTTTCTACTTTCTGAACTCTGAACTTTCTAATTATACAGCCTAAGTGGCATAGTGGTTACATATTGTGCTGCTAACTGCAAGGTCACCAGTTCAAAACCACTGGTTGCTCTTTGGGAGAATGTGGGCCTTTCTACTCTCATGAAGAGTTACAGTCTTAGAAACTCACAGGGGCAGGGTTAATGTGAGGTGGAATCGGCTCAGTGGTAATGTGTTTGATTTGGAGGGTCAGATTAAGTGTAGGTAACCTGCAGATTATTCACTAGGAAGATGTATCATGTTTTAATTAGGTCTGGCTATGTGTAACAGGAAATCTAAATGTAATATTAAGTGGAATATGTATATCTTGTGTAAAAAGAAATTAAGCAGTGAATATCTTTGGGACCTTCATAATCAGAAGTACCCCTCCTGCTTGTGTTCTTAGTACATTGTTTCCATCTTCAAGGTCACCTCATGAACCATTGCAATTGCTGGAACTCCCACCGTCACGTCCTCATCCCCAGACACCTGACAAAAGTAGAGCATATCAGCAATAGGCACTTTCCCTAAGATCCCACCTAACGACTCCGTGGACCTCTTACTGCCTTTACATTCAGAAGAAGCTGCTCCAAATAAAGTCCATGTTGGACAAAGTAAAGGAGAGTGGATATTGAGTAGGGAAATGGCTTATGTACCACAGGAGCCTTTCTGGTCAATGAAGGTTAAAAGACATCCTATTTGCCAATGCTCTGTTGCACTAATGATTCAGTGATGAAAGACCTTAGACTCGGACCTGGTTTTGAATCTTGACCCTACAACTAGTTCAGTTGTCTAGGCAAAATACTTAACTTTTACAAGATCAAGTTAATATGTGAATTACATGTCAGTAAAATTATATATTTTTAAAAGTCTTTAGAAAGATATTATCATTTTTTAAATCATTTTATTGGGAGCTCATACAGCTCTTATCACAATCCACATATATACCCATTGTGTCAAGCACTTTCATACATTTGTTTCCCTCATCATTCTCAAAACATTTGCTTTCAACTTGAGCCCTTGGTATCAGCTCCTCATTTTTCCCCTCCTCATCTCCCCTCCCCCACGAACCATTGATAATTTGTAAATTATTATTATTTTGTCATATCTTACACCGTCCAATGTCGCCCTTCACCCACTTCTCCACCGTCCATCCCCCAAGGAGGAGGTTATATGTAGATCCTGTGATCTGTTCCCCCTTTCTCCCTCACCTTCCATATACCCTCCCGGTATCGCCACTCTCATCACTGGTCCTGAGGGGTTCATCTGTCCTGGATTCCCTGTGTTTTCAGTTCCTATCTGTACCAGTGTACATCCTCCAGTCCAGCCAGATGTATAAAATAGAATTAGGATCATGATAGTGGGGGGAGTAAGAATTCAAGAACTAGAGGAAAATTGTATCTCATCATTGCTACACTGCACCCTGACTGGCTTGTCTCCTCCCTGCAACCCTTCTGCAAGGGGATGTCCAATTTCCCACAGATGGGCCCTGGGTTCCCACTCCACACTCCCCCTCATTCACAATGCTATGATTTTTTTTTGGTCTTTGATGCCTGATACCTGATCCCTTTGATGTCTTGTGATCTCACAAGCTGGTGTGCTTCTTCCATGTGGGTTTTGTTGTTTCTTAGTTACATGGCCACTTGTTTATCTTCCAGCCTATAGGACCCCAGACTGTACATCTTTTGATATCCCGGCACCATCAGCTTTCTTTACCACATTTGCTCATAAGCATATGACTCTCATAGCGTCTGGGGTCTTAATGGCCTGAAGATAAACAGGCGGCCGTCTAGCTGAGAAACAAAACTCACATGGAAGAAGCACACCAGCCTGTCCTGACTTGATTACTGAAGACAAAGCAAGTGCTAGTTTTCAAATATTACCATAAGAGTACTTTTGTTCTTTTATTTCTTAATCTGAACTTACTGTGGCAAAGCCTAAATCAAAAGGCTAAACTCCATCTATAGCCATTTGATCCAAGAATGCATAACAGTATAAGCAGTAAAACTCAGCATTAATTGCTTTTGATGCTTAGAATGATGCTGCAGAGATTGAAGTGTGATTAGGAATCTAGGTTCCTAATTCAGTGCCCTTTAGATGATAAAAAGCTGGGGGTTGGGGTAAGGTTAAGGAGGAGCACACAATGCAGAGCTAGAGTACTCAGATTTGGACCTCAATTATTTTGACCTTGGACAAGTTATTAAAACTTATTGTGCTGTCAATTTGGCTTGGGATATATGCTCATCTAAATCCTAAATGGGTGTCCCCAACCAACTAGTACCAGGTTGATTATGACGTAACAGTGACCCTATCTGAGGTTTTCAGGGGCTGCACATTTTTACAGGAGTAGATGGCCATCTTTCTTGGAGTGTCTGGTGGGTTTGAACCACAGACTTAGGATTAGCAGCCCATGATGAATACCAAGAGAAACCAAACCCACAATTCTGATTTATAGCGACTGGCTCTGTGGGCCTCTGAGACGGTAAATCTCTACTGGGGTAGAAAGCCTCACCATTCTCCCTGGGAGCAGTTCCAACTGCTGGTTCGGAGTTAACACAACCTAGTGCTTAATTCATGATGAACAGGAAGATTGACAAATTCTCCTAACTGATTTTTTTCAAATGGTAATTGAACATTTTTCTTAGCATTCATAATAGAGCTCTCCCATGAGTACTAGTTATGTGACAAAGTATTTATGTACCAAAATGAAAATTTGAGGTCTGGTTGCCTCATGGTTACTAAATGACAGAGAAAGGGATTTTTTCTAGGTCTTTCGAATACCAGAGACCTTGACGATTAATTCTTGTAACAACTGTATAAACCAGAATATTTCTCTAACCTCTCCCAAATTTTACACTGTTGGAATTGTAGGCCACTCCCTCAATGTTGGAATGCTGATGTTTCCCTAATTCTTGATAGTCTTCTTTTTCTACTCTCTCTCTCTCAATGTTGGCACTGTCTTAGACCCGCAAGACTCATTCTTCCTCGGTGGTGGTGTCAATTGTAGTGACTGTTCATGACCTTTTATTTACTGGTAACAGATCTTTTTTCCCTCTATCCTTCAAATTGTACACCAGCATTCAAAACTAGTTTTTAAACTTCTTTACTTTTGTAGTCAGAAACCTCAAACTATTACACATTTAAAACTAAAATATGTTGCCATTTATTCCATGTCTCTTTATGCCTGCCTCCATATAAATGTTGGAGTTGGAAGTGAAATACTGATATAGTAAAAGACTTAAATGCTTGGCTAAGGTATGCACAATATAATTCACAGAAAGAACCATTTGTCCTGAATTCTTAAAAGTTGTTTCCTCCTAGTAACTTGTGCTGACCTTCTTAGCATTTGGTACAGTTTGTTACTGTAGTAATTCGTGTATTTTTTTACAGGGCTCTCATCTTTCCCTTCCCCCATGGTAATTCCAAAAGGTCTTTGCTAGAGTCTGCTTTATAGTATACTAGTGTTACAGCCAGTGGAATCTGTGGGTGCCACAAAGAGTTCAGAGCTCAACTACTAGCAGAAAGACTAGTGGCTGAACTGTACTGAGGGGCTTTGGAAGACAGGCCTGGTGATCTGCTCTGAAAAGTCTGCAGACCTGAAAACTGCACTGAACTCTGACAGAAGGAGTTGCCGGGCATGGGAATCCACTCGGTGGCAGCTAACAGCAACAACACAACCAACGTTACGGAAGGATCAGCAAAGACTACCGATCAAATATTTACTGATGAATGAATTAGATTTCAGAATAGACAGTAGAGAACTGGTTTTCTATAATATTTTTCCCCTTAATCTTCCCTTAGTGAAACCTTCCTACTTTTGTGCTGGAGTATATTAAAAGTTTCATGAATGTCAGTGATGAAAGAGCTTTATCTCATATTTAATGTAAATACATAATCTATTATCCTGTTACAGTTGGGCTGATTCCAACTCATAGCTGCCCAGAGGACAGAAAAGAAACTCACAGGGAGTAGGCTGTGAATCGCTATGAAAACAGACTGCTCTATAATACTCCCATTAGATCATGGGCTTGAACTTGATGACCTTTCTGTTTATAGTGGAATATTTAATCACTGTGTCACGAGGGCTCCACTAAATACATTACTATACGGGTACTGCTTCCCAATTAACTATCATTTCTGGATACCACAGCATCATGATGTGTGTTCATAAAGATGATTCTATAACATTTGATGATTCTGATTTTAATATCAGCTATTAAAGTATGTTCTATATATAAATTGGAAAACAAGCTGAATATAGAGTATTATATGCCTAACTAGTTAACAATTCAAAATCAAAAGATTTATTAGAATATAGAAAATAACTTTTAGGCAAGGTTGGAGATGAATTCCACAGATAGGAATATTCAGTCAAGGAACAAAGGTTTATATACATATGAATTTTACCCTATGATTGGAAAGAGCCTGGTATCACACAGATTAAAAGCCAAAAGTTGGGGGTTGGAACCGAGCAGCCAGCTCTGGGAGAAAGACCCGACAGTGTGCTCCCACTGAAATGGAAACCCTGCGGAGCAGTTTGACTCAGTCACACAGGTGTGCTGTGGTAGAAAACCAGCTAGACCGGATCCAACAGCAACAACCCATGATTTAGGGTTTTAAAGCTCATTGATAAGACTATCCAAAAATGCCTTCTCAAGGATTCTTGGGAGAGGTGGAGGGTGCCACATAAATTATAATCTAGATAATAATATACCAAAATAATATAGAAGTTAGAACTCATGTCAGATTTTAATGATAGAGGTGGGAGGAGCTAGTAAAATAGAAGCACAAGGCAACCGTGTTGTCATTTGCTGCCCAGAAGTAACAGGGAAGTTGAACTGAAGACTAGCATTTGTTAGTAGACCCATGCAAACCCTAAGCTAACCCTACTTGACTTACTCTTCCCTTGAGAGATGGAGTAGGGCTATGAAAGAGTGGAGGCTAGGAGTGTAAAACCAGTGAAAGTAGCATCAACCTTAGATTTGAGGATTATCGCCTAACGCAAAATCCTAAAACACTGAGTTTGTGAAAATTTTCTGAGAGAAGAAACAGGTGGTTTATAAAGTGAATTTTAGAAGATTATAAGCTTTAACTTCACTCCAATAGAAAAGCATTAAAAATATTATTTAAACATTTCTGAGTCCCTTTGCAGCCTCCAATAAATCACAGGAAAATTTTTCCAACGTTTAATACTGCATGTTGTATAAAGAAAATCCAATTTTTTGTAGCACTTTGGAGATAGGAAGGTGTGTTTACTTTGTGTTGCATTTAATCTCCACATTATTTTATAGGACATGAAAATTCAATATGTATTTTAAATTATGTAATGCCTAAAATTGTATGAGTTATAGAAGTGATAGCATCTTGTCAACATTACACATTTAGAAAAAGGTCAATCATAAGTCTAATTAGAATGAATTTAAATTATAGTAATCCAAGTGGGCACACAACTCCTATTAGGAGTTGTATAAGGGGGATGAACCATGGTAGCATACATAGTGAGTTCTGTGTGGGGATACTAACCAAAAAGTCAGTAGTTAAAAGCCAACAGCTGCTCCAAGGGAGAAGGAAGAGGCTTTCTAGTCCTGTAAAGATTTAGTCTAGAAAACACACAGGAGCCGTTCTGCTCCGCCCTAAGGGACAGACAGCCTGCCTTGGGCTAGAAATTTGTTGCAGGGAATAAGACAAGCATAAATCTCTGCCATTGTTGAGTTTATAAGAGAGGGAGGATGGAAAAGACAAATAAGTTATATAGTGTATTGGAAAGCCCTGGTGGCACAGTGGTTAAGTGCTTTGCTGCCAACCACAGAAGGTCAGCAGTTCCAATCTACCCCCTGCTGCATGAAAGAAAGATGTGGCTCTCTGCTTCTGGAAAGAGTCCAGCCTTGGGAACTCCATGAGCCAGGGTCACTGTAAGCTGGTATTGGCCCCAGGGCGATGCTTGTGGAATTTAAAAGTTTAAATTTTGGAAGGTAATTTGCCTTTATGATGTTTAAAGAATGAATTTTAGGTATGCTTTTAGTGTTATTTCAGGGTCTTATATTTTCCACTTTATTCTAAATGTTTTAAATTTCTTCTACTTAAGATGATATATTTTTTCTTCTAAAATAAATGTTTTTATTGCAAAAGCAAAATACTTCCTACTGTGCACAACCAAAATATATGAAGCAAAAAAAGATTAAGGTTCTCATAATCTCATTTGTTTTCCAATGCAATATTTATGATCTAATATTATATATATTAATATCACATGCAAGTAAAATTTTGTTGAAAGATATAGGTCAAGGGATATCATTGGTGATGTCAGATGGATCTTGGCTGAAAGCAAAGAATACCAGAAAGATGTTTACTTTTGTTTTATTGTCTGCCAAGGCATTTGACTGTTAATCATAACAAACTATGGATGACCTTGAGAAGAACAGGAATTCCAGAACAGTTCTTTGCACTCACACAGAACTTGTACATGGATCAAGAGGCAGTTCAAAATCCCAAAGATTACTTTGAGGATTAAAGTGTGCTTGACCCAAGCTATAGTATTTTCAATTTCCTCATTTGCATATGAATGTTGGACATTGGATAAGGAAGATCAAAGATGTGTTTAATTATGGTGCTGGCAGAAAATGGTGAAAATGCACAGACTGCCAAATCAACAAACAAATCTGCCTTGGGAGAAGTACAGTCAGAGAGCTCTTTGGAGGCCAGGATGGCAAGACATCGTCTTTCACCCTGTGGACGTGTCAGGAGAAACCAGGACCCGGAGAAGGGCATCATGCTTAGTAAAGTGGAGGGGCAATGAAAAAGAGGCAGGCCCTCAACAAGATGGGTTGACACTGACTAAATACAATGGGCTCAAGCAGAGGAACACTCGTGAGGGTGGCTCAGGACCAGGCATTGTTTTGTTCTCTTGGGTGGTTGTGTATAGGAACTGTCTCTATAGCACCTAACAACAGCAGTATTCTTCCTAACGCGTGGCTGCAGTGGGTGCACATGGTATACATCGTTCACAAAAATGAAATCAGGCCACATCAATGTTTACTCCTAGTAACCCTGTAGGACAGAGTACACTAGGTAAAATTCTACCATGATTATCATTTCCAGAGTTGCATCTTACATAATCAATGATTTTAGCCTGTATCCCATTGTGGAATGTTTAACCTGTTTCTAATCTACCATTATTAAAACATTCTTGGAGTCTCTTGAGTGGTGAAAATGGGTAAGGCTCTGATTGATAGCCACAAGATCGCAAGCTGGAGTTCACATAAAGGCGCTTTGGACAACAGATAGGGAAGTCTACGTACAAAATATTCTACTTTGAAAACGTATGAAGTACAAGTCTGTGACATGTAGGGTTACTATGAGTCATAACTGGAAGGCAACTGATTTACTGGTTAAGCATTCTCATGTACATTTTGAGGGGGCATTTCTGATTAAGTTAAGCCCTAAATTCCCAGAGGTGCGTTTCAAGTCAAAGGCCATGTCCCAAGGTTTATTGTCTTCAGTACTAGGAGTTGATACCAACAAGCTATTTGGTTCATTGTGTAAAATAATAGAATTTAAAGTTCTCTAGCCTCTTGGTTAAGGTAAAATTCTTTTTTAATCTAAAATAGCTCCTGCAATTATATTTATATTTTTATAAATATATAAAAAAGTCATTATATTTAAGGCTATTAAACCTAATTTGAAATAGAAGTAAAGCTGCTAGGTTGTTTCCTCCTGTTTAGCACACTGCCATTAGGTTGGTTCCAACTCCCGCAACCCCACAGGTCAGAGTAGATCCTGCCCCCGTGGATTTCTGACACTAACTTTTTTAAAGGGAGTAGAAAACCTCATCGTTGTCCCAAGGTGCAGCTGGTGGTTCAGACTGCTGACCTTCCAATTAGCCGCCTAGGATCAGTAATGGTCAGAACTGAACCAGACGCACTTCACAGCACAACCAAGGTATAAGCCAGTATATGTATTGTTATCCTTACTATAGCTTCTTCCCACCCCAGTGAACAGTGAATAAGAAAGCATGCAGAAGAATCAATGCCGTACTTCATCTCACCTACTTTGGCCAGGTCATGAGAGGAGCCAGTCCCTGGGAAAGAACATAATGCTTATAGAGTCGAGGGTCAGCAAAAATGAAGAACCGCAGTGCAATGAATGGACACACCAGCCACAGCGATGGACTCAAGCATGGCGATTGTGAGGATAGTGCAGGACAGGGTGGGCAGCACAAATAGTATCGATAAAAGTGCTAGAGACACCTGGTTGAAGCATAGATTAACTAAAACATGTTCATAGAGCAATACAGCTATTGTTCACATGATTTGGATGTAATACTTGTTTCTGGCTTAGCATTTCTTGCCATTTAAATCAATTGTGTTTTTTTTCCTTTCTAAATAGTTGCTGAGTTGAAAGGAAGTTTTTCATTCGCCTTGATTTTAACCATTGACTACTTACATTAGTAATTGAATAACGATTAACCGAGTGGTTGCTGTTGAATCGATTCGAACACATGGACACGCCATGTGTTTCAGATTAGTAGTGTTTCACCGAGTTTTCACGGCCAAGAAGCGTCTCTTAGAATAGTCGCTCAAATCTGTGGTATAATGACTCGAATGCAAAGAAGTTGGAATGTAAGATTAATGGTATGTGATATGGAGAGCTGCAAGACAGCCTTTGACTCTGTGTTTCTTAGTTGTAAGAGAACATTTTCCCAATCAGAACCTTCAGCAGACTTTTAGTTCAGCAAATGAAGGACAAAGAGTTGACATAGCGATTGCATTTCCTGCCGTTAAACCTGTGAATTTACTTTGTCATAATGATTTGCCTCATTCATCTAGTTTTTAGGATTCTGCTGCCAACAACCCTGTGTTCAAAAGGAAATTGGTTAGTGTAAATGCCAGTATATTTGATGAGATCTATAATAGAGAGTTAATGGGGCAGATTGAGTTACTTAGATTATTGCATGCTACTTTTTATAATACACTGGCATTAATTGGTTGTGCACTTAGAAATTGTAGTCTAAATTTTGTATACTTTAATGTTCCAGAAAAATAAATTTAGCTTTTATGTTCTTTGCTACTCTGAGCTTAGTATCTCATCTTATATTGTCAGTAAAGTTTCAAAAGAAATAATGATAGTCTCTATTCATGTTGTCTTTCCAAGTAACCTTATGCTTAATTACCTAGGTAAGTTAAATCAGATTAAAACGTTTAATGACTCATATTTCAAATGCTCAATAGTCTTATGTGACTAAGGGCAGCCACATTGAATAGTGGAGATAGAAATCATGCCCATCATCAGGGAAAGTTCTTTTGGATAGTACTGACAGAAAAATAGATAGCTAAATTAGGAAGTATATTGAGTGTGCATTTTTTGTACCTTTTTTAGCAATAAACAGTTGTTCTGTAGGTGTATTTCCCCAATTTTCCAACTGTTCTAATGAAAAAAAGATTTATTAAGAGAAGTATTCTTTTTGACAAGTTATTATTTGCAATTTATAAATCCTGTCAATAGAACCAAGATCCAATTCTACTTTGGTTCTCATGGTTATTTAAGATTAAAGTTTATCCTGTAGAGCTGTGTGAACTCTTAACTCATTGAAATTTGCACTAGAGTTTAAATTCATTTGTTGAATTAAGCAGCTTTGATGAACAACTTAATCTTTCTCTTAGCACACACACAACTTTAATGGCATCAACATCTATAAGCCGAAGCCTGTCTAAAGGCCACCTGTTTGTATGAGATTCTTTAGGGCATTCTTGGGTGATTCTCAAAATGTTAAAAAGCAAATTGCTGAACTATCTGTGTGTTTAGTGTAGTCCCAAGAACCCCATATGTTCCCATAAGATATGAAGCACATACCTATTACTTTTAAACACTATGGTGGGTGATTGGACGTGGCAGACTAAAAGAGGTTTTAGTCATTTAAATGGTTCCATATTAGCTAAAGACATAAGATGAGGAAAGTGCTGTTTAGGACAACTGATAAAATTTTTCTAGAGGTTCCTTTGGTCTGATCTTCCATGTTTATTCTCATGATAAGATAAGACTCTGAGCATCCTTGCATTAAGTGGCTGTCGTTGGCAATAGATGCTTCTTGAATTCTGGCTTGACTGCTGCATGTTCATAATATGGCAGCGAAGTCCACTCTAGGACAAGCAGTGCAAACACTGTAGGGTTCCAAACCTATCCTAGATACAGCGTTCTGATTGAACAGGTGACATGGCTTTGAAGCCTGTGAGTTTACAGGTACATTTTCAGTCATTAACTGAGTGGTAGGAGCTGTTTTAAATTGAAAAGCTTACTATTTTTAAAGAGTAGCTTTCTCTTAGTACTAACTAGCTGCTACCAGGTGTTTTTAAGTAATTGAAAACTGGGAGCGGGGAAGGAGGGGAAAAATGAGGACCTAATGCCGGGGGTTTAAGTGGAGAGAAAATGTTTTGAGAATGATGAGGGCAATGAATGTACAAATGCGCTGTACATAATCGATGTGGGTATGGATTGTGATAAGAGTTGTATGAGCCCCTAATAAAATGATTTAAAAAAAAAAAAGAAATTGAAAACTATATGTGAATCATTTAGATTAAGTCTACAATATGGACCTATCCTTCAGGCTGTATGTCACCTCTACTTACAGGGATTTCTCCCTACTCCTTTTATTGAAATTAGAAATCCCCCAAACAAGTATTACCTTGTCTCAGTCCTTTCAGTCTTACTGTACAGCAGGGTTTAACCATCCTCATATTTTACACATAACACTTATTTTTTCGTTTTATTGAGGGCTCTTACAATTCTTATTACAATCCATACATCAGTTGTATCAGGCGTATTTGTACCTATGTTGCCATCATTCTTTTCTAGACAGTTATTTCCTATTGAATCCCTGGTATCAGCTCCTCTTTTTTCCCTCTCTCATCTCCCCCACCTCGTGACCCCTTGACAGATTATAAATTATTATCTTCAAATCTCACACCCACCACTGTCTCCCTTCCCACATGGATTCCACTGTTCTTCCCCCTGGAGGGGGTGAGGTGTGGTTGTATGTCAATCATTATGAACGGTTCCCCCTTCTTTCCTTTCTCCCTACCCATCTGGTATCGCTACTCCCATTCCTGCTCCTGGATTATGTGTATCATGAGCTCTTTTATATACACCTGTGTACATGTTAGTCCAAAGTGAAAGACATCACTGGGGTCATGATAGTGGGGGTGAAGAAGCCTCAAGGAACCGGAAATATTGTGTGTTTCATTGGTGCTTTACTGCACCCTCATTGACTCATCCCTTCCCTGTGACCCCTCTTTGGGATATGTTCCATTGTCTACAGGTGGACTTTGGGTCTCTGCTCCGACCCCCGTCATTCTCAACCATATGGCTTTGTTTCTTTGTTAAGGGTTTTCTGATGCCTGTTACCTGGTCTTGATGACACAGGTAACATGATCACACAGGCTGGTGTGCTTCTTCCATGTGGGCTTGTTTCTCTGCTGAATGGCCGCTTGTTTCACTTCAAGCCATTAAGATCCCAGGCACTATATCTTTTAATAGCCAGGCACCATCTGCCGCCTTCTCCACATTTACCTATGCACCTATTTTGTCTTCAGCGATTGTGCTGGGAGGGTGAGCATCTCAGATTGCCAGTTTGTTAGAACATAGTGTTCTTGTATTAAGGGAGGGTGTGAACAGAGGCCTGAAGTCTGTCCACTGCCTCGGTGGATTGCCATTTAAATGTATGTACATAAGGCCAGTAGCTCTATTTTTATGAATTAATGTATTTACATATGGACGCACCTATGCTTATACCTCTATTCATAGCTTTGCTTCCTAGATCCTTCCTCTGTTTCCTTTACCTTCCTCTGCCCCACCATCATGCTTGCCCTACTTCTGCCTCATAGTACTTCTCCTCAGCTAGATTACTGTTGCCCCAGACCCCCAGGATCTCTATATTCTCCTCGTTTTTATTCCCTAGTTGTTCCCCTGTCTATGGCGTTGTTTGCCCACTGCACCCTT
>NW_022111372.1:4938730-4950720 GCF_000313985.2 Echinops telfairi | reverse complement strand
AGACATAACAACCATGGCATAGACCAAACAAATAGAAAACAAATAATTGAGTAAAAAGAAAAGGAAAAGAAAAAAAAGAAGAAGAAACATGGATAATTCCAGATCTATCCAATGACCTTTATGACTATCTCCCCACTGGTCCTGGGGGAATTCGGGAGCTGCCTCGCCTAGCCTGAAGTCTATTTTGGGGGGCTCTTCAGGGGCTTTGTGGCTTTGCTTTGTTCACATTGCTGTTCTTTTAGGTTCCCTTCTTGGTTTGCCCCGCTACAGGGGGTTAAGACCACACTTCCTCCCTGCTATGTGTCCCCAGTATTGTCCTGGGTTGCAGTATGCTCCATTAAGGGGACATCATGTCATGAGCTGTTGTGTGCCTTAGAAGTTCCATCCATGCAGGGACGTCGACCTCCGGGTTTGATGTGGTGCTACGGGGTCTAGACCCACTTTACATTTCTCTTTCTCCTCCTTGGTTTGCTTCCATGTGGGTGTGATATACCGGCCCCTCACCCCAACATAATACTTGTTTAAAGGAGCACAACAATACCACTTAGTAAAATGAGCAGCCCATAAGCCTGCGGGTGCTTATTCTCACTTAACAGCCAAGATAGAATGATAAAAGGAAATGTATTTTAGCTCTTGGAGAATTCTTTAGACTGGGCAAAGTTTGAAGCTCAAGGGGGAAAAAAAGGCTTTGGAGCAGGAATGCATGATTTGTTGCACAAATGTTTAATATTTGAAGGCAGTGTACTTAAAGTTATTTTCGTGGCATATTATCAAACTAGAACTTAATCATAACTAAATCTTACCTACTCAAAACATTAAGAAGACCATGCAAACCTACATTTGGAAAACTTATGTAACTTACAAGGCCAGGTCCTGCTTTAAACTTAGAGTAAAGGTGTTTGCTCTATTACTGCTTTCTAACATACTGATGTGTAGGGCATGCAGATTACAGGTCAGCATGCAAAGATAATTACTCCTCACTTATCAACTACCTCTGTATCTGGCATTTTGCATTTATGATAATGGTAGAAAAATCTATTCTGACAGTAGCAAACACCAAGCTGCAAGGGTGAGAGTAACTGGCTGTGATGGTTACATGTCAACCTGTCTGGGCCGTGGTTCTCTGTTTCGTTGTTATGTAAGATATAGTGGGCCTCCATTTTGTGACCTGGTATCATTTTTATTTTTCAAATACTGACTTTTGCCTAACGACCTGGTATCTGGAATCTAACTAAGCCAACAGTGGGTGTACTTGTGTGGGATCCTTGTAGCACTCGCTGGACTGCTAACCAAAAAAGTCAGCACTGTCAACATCCCAACAAAAGGGAAGACCTGGTCATACACACCCTTAAAGAGTGCCTCTTGGGAACCCAATGAGGCAGTTCTGCTGAGGCATGTATAGGACTGCTACATGTCAGAGTCAGATCAAGCTACATGACAATAACTGGGGGATTCATAACTATTTCATGGAGTCTAGTAATGAAATTCAAAATAAAGTCTAAAACCAGTTGATAGGAAACTTACAAGGTAGTCAGATATTATGATTTTAGAATATGTGAACTATAAAGCCACACAGCATCAGTGGAATCAGCTAACAGACACTGGTGTTTGACAGGACCAGCTGGTGACCCGTCAAGAAAAAATTGCTCAGCTCAGCTTAACTCATTACTACCAAATCATAAATAAAGTTTTCTACAGGTAGCTAGAGTTGAAAGCAGAGGATAATGAGGCATGTGAAAAAGGTGTTTGGGTTTTTATGGATAAGTGTTAGTACCATGTGAGTAGTCTGTGCTATTCTTTGGGTTTAACCAAGCCTCCTTAAAGCAAGTTAATGTTAAAGAGAAGTTAGAGGATAGAAGTTTAAGTAACATACCAGATGGATTGTTATTATTAAATGCTGTGGCGCTGATTCCAGACCTTAACAACTCTATCAGCAACTGAACGAAAAGCTGCCTGGTCCTGCATCCACCTCACAATCTTTGCTGTATTTGAGCCCATTTTATCAGCCACTACATTAATTGAGAGTCATCCTCTTTTATGCTGACCCTCTTCCAAACTTGATATCTGCAATAAACAGCCTTGGTTGAGTTCAATAATTTGTTGCAATGACCACACAAAACTCAGAGAAAATACTCAAAATTATGGGGGTTTATTAGGGAAGTCAGGATCAGCAAGCAGTAAGGATACAGTCCTTGGTCCACAGCCGCCCCTCTCCTCAGCTAGCAACCAACCTCTCTAGGAAGCCAGCCCACCTATTGCTCTGTCTCACTTCCATTGTCTCAGCACTGCACCTTGAGTCTCTGCCACACCATCTCTGATGCATCTGGTCTTGGCCTCCTCCAATACTTCAAAGAGAGATCTCAGGCCTGCTCTTACAAATGACCCTGTGATGTCTCTGTGCCCCAGATGGCTCATATATACTGAGGAATGGCTTTGATACAGATGGGGGTTTTCTTTTGACAGTAAACCCAAGGAAAATGAAGTATGGTGTCTTAATTCACACCCTCTATAAGAGAATTAATGATTCCTTCAAGGTAACAGGGTGTAGCCTGGTTCACACCATCAAACCTTCTATACTAAGGTAGAATCTCAAGAAAAAGGTGTGACTTTTTTTAACTCTAGCAACAACTTCAGTTGGGAATCAAGATGCATTTCTAATTACTGATGATTGGAGTGCAAAAATTAGAAACAGAGGAAAGAACAGTAGTTGGAAAGTGTTTACTTGGTAGTAGAAATGAACTTGGAGTTCTCAATATAGGATTTTCAAAACCAAGAACTTGTTCATAGTAAGTACCCTTTTTTTCAGCAACAAAAATGACTACTATGTACATGAACTTTTCCAGAGTGAATTCCCAGAAATCAAATTGACTACATCTCAGAACAGCTGGTGGAGAAGCTCATTATCAGCAGCTAAAACTGAGCCAGGGGCTAACTTGAACCAGACCATCAATTGCTCATATATAAGTTGAGGGTAAAACTGAAGAAAATGAAAACAAATCCACAAGAGCCAAGACACAACCTTTGTGTATCCCACCTGAATTTTGAGAACATCTCAAGAACAAATTTGACACATAGAACACTAGGAGTACATCAGAAACATCTTTCATGAAGAAAGCAAAAGGTCATTAAAAAGACAGGAAAGAAAAGATTAAAGTGGATGTTAGAAAGACCCTGAAACTTGCTCTTAATCATAGAGTAGCTAAGGCACATGGAAGAAATGTTGAAGTCAGAATGCTGAATAGAACATTTCTAAAGGCAGCTCCAAACGGCAAACTGAGGACTGAGCATGGAAAATTAGGAAAAGGGGAGAGAAAACTGTTGAATGGAAGTTGATGATTTTGTTTAGTGTAACATTTTTAAAATACTATGGTCCATACAGCAATATACAGACTACATACATAAATGTCCGAATAGCCTCTGTCCAGAAAGGGGAAAAAAAAAAAAACTTTAAAGAAGCAATTACAATTGCCAATTGAAAAGTCTTGTTTTTGTTAGATGCTGTGGAATTGGTTCTGACTCAAAGCCGCACTATGTACAACAGAGCAAAACACTGCCCAGTCCTGCTTCGCCCACACAGTGTCATTCGAGACCATTGTATCAGCCACGAAGTCGGTGTATCTTGTTTTAGGACTTAGCACTCTAAAAATGATTCTAGGATTTAGAAAGTAATCACATTTTTGAGGTATGTTTTGAAGGATTTTTCATAATAGCATGTTGTCATTACATTGGCCTTCAAGGTTTTATTACCCCAGAAATTATAATGTGAAGTAATTTGAAAATTCCTTATAATTCAGCTCCTAAAAACTATTAATTTACTTAAATTTCAATTCAATTTAGATATCTTCCTTTTCACAAGCTGCTGAGCAAACCAATTAGTGCTCAGAGCAGTTTATACTTGAAAATGCAATTAGAACTGAAGTCAGTTGAGAAACTCACTGGGATCGCTGGTGATGGCAGTAGTTGGTTGTCCTGTGTTAATTTAAGCTGATGAGGTGGATAAAGCAAAATGAGTGTATAAGACCACATGTGTACTGCTAATACATGGATTGCTCATATTGTTTTTTAGGAGTGTGCAAGTCTTTTCCAGTCTATTGTCACCCTAGTGCAATTGGTGGCGGTGGAGGTGGACATCTCTAACTTCCTCTGGCTTCCCTATTGCCACCAGGCAGGAGTCAGACAAGCCTCCAAGGTTCATCTTTTCTGACGGTCTTTCTCCCACACCACTCTGCACTATGCTGGGTTTGATACTTTGTTGTTGTGACCACACACAACTCACAGACAATATTCCAATTAAAGATTTCTTAGGAAAATTAATGGGTTTCCACAAGTCACAGATGCGCAAACAGTAATAATGCTAGTCCTGGTCTCCTCCGCCAGCAATAAAGTCACCCTCCAGTTCCCAGCCTGTCAGCCACAGGGTAGCCAAGGATCAGCCACATGTTCTCGTGGCCTTTGTCTCCAAGGAAGTCAGCCTGCCTGTCACTCTCCTACAGCCCTACGGTTCCATAGTCTCAGTCCAGATAAGGAGAAGACACCCATAGTCTCAGTACTGCCCCACTGAGTTTCTGTGCATCGGTGCTCAGTGGCCTTTGCCACTTGAGGCATAGGTCTTGAATGTGCTCTTCCAAGGACCTTCTGGTTTCCTTCCTCCTGCTTCAAAGAGCTCATCGGGATGGGGGATGGGGGGAGTTGTAACAAAAACTAACCAATCCTTTTTTTAGTGTTACACAAACCCTACTTGCATACTCACACCTAATCTATTGGTGGGAGTTAGACTTGAATAGAGCGGTCATTTTAAGAAATTTAACTCTACCACACTTGTCTACAACAGAATGAAACGTTGCCCAGTCCCACGGGCCCCTTCACAATTGTTGCCACATTTGATCCCATTGTTGCAGCCAGTGTGTCAGAACATCACCTTGAGTTTCTTCCTTTTTGTTGTTGTTGATCCTCATAGCAGCCTTCTCCAGAAACTGGGCCCTCCAAATATCATCTCTAAAGTATGTAGTTAATGAGTTACATTTCTTGAATTTTGTATTTTCTCAGTTACTGCATAGATATTTTAAGGTATGAAAACATAACATGTATTTTCCAGTTGAACTTTACAACCCAGACATGTTTCAAATTTTAGTATAAATGACAGCTAAAGAAGGTCAAGGTACAAATCCCGGTGAATGAGCTTGTCAGTGTACATGAAACCGTTTTCTTGTAGAGTCAGTGTAGACATTCGTGATTTTGCTTGACACATGAAATGCCAACGCTGTCCATCCACAAGACTGCAATCTATCCTTGCCACGTATCAGTCCTTCAAACTAATAGCCATTAAACTCAATATGGGAGTAACTTACCTAACAGACACCTCTAATTATCCTCCCAGCTGGTTGACTGAATCACATTTGCTTTCCTTTCTCAAATGGGTGAAAATTGCATTGTATTTGACATTGAATGATAATTAGTAACAATGATTATTTTTGCTTTTGTTTTCTCTTAGTACAATTATTTTACCCCCTTTATTCTTTTAACCATTTTTAAGCATCCACTATGTGCCTAACAGGATATTGAGGATGTGTGTAAATAAGACAAATATCTCTTTCCTCTATTAAATTATTATTCTTAGAGGAGATAAAGGCCAATAGGCAGCCTGACCCAGATGTATTTGTGAGAAAAGGAATTAAAGACTAGACAAGTGGTGATAATGACTCAGATAGTGTAGTAGGACTCAGGATGATGCAGGATTTGAAATGTTGTAGGTGCCGGATTTTATAGGAAGAAAGTTGATAGTGGTACAATATCTGGGACTAAAGAGAGGGAGAAACTGTCAAGAAGAACGTCTAGGTTTCTTCTTTGAGTAGTTGGTTGCCTGACTTGGGAAAAGGATATGGTTGGGGTGTGGATGCTAAGAATGAAGAGAAAAGAGTTTAGTGTAGGTGGGGCGAGCTCGAGGAGCCTGTGTAACTCCTGTGTTTTAGGTGGAAATGCCCAGTAAATGGCTATTCTAAATGTATATTCAGATCTCTTATTGCCTTTGACACTTTTCGGGCCATTTATATTTTTCTCCTAATGCCTAAAAGAATTTAAATTTTATTTTGTATTAATATTTTAGCAATACATTTAACATAGTTTGAAAATTTGCTGTTCCTCTGACTAGATTATTTCTATGCTTATACTCGTGTGCTTATCTTTGTTCCTAACATTAATCCAGGAGATTAATGTTTTAAAAGAAAATATATGGGAGGAAAGTGAATATTGAATGAATCATTAAGAAACATTTAAAAAATGATTTTAAAGTGGACATTTATCTTCACATAGACATCTTAACTTCACTTTTGTTAAAATTCTAGAGTACGTATATCAGGAAATTAGTTGTTTTATATATTCAATTTTTATATTTTCTAAAATGCCTTTTCAGAGGTTTCTAAATAAATGCAACAACAACAAAAAAACCCAAACCCAAAACACTTAGCAGCATGCAGTTAAGTCTTTCTCTCCTGCAGGGCAGCCAATGTTTTGAACTCTGTTGACCATGAAGTTAGCAACCCAACATTAGCCACTATGCCACTGGAACTCCTTAACATTTACCCTAGCTTCAACTAAATCATTGATGATAATATAGTAGAGCTTAAGACCATTTACTGTTTGATGGGGTTGGATAGCAACAAGCCCTCATGGTTTTCAGGAAATAAACTCTTTTATGAGTTTTCCAAAGTTAGTAAACAAGTTCCAGGTTGGTTTGCCTGCCTACTCTTAAAGTAGAGCAGTAAGTTTAGACTCAAATAGAATATTCTTTAAATGCTCTATAACTGTGCTATCTTTCTTGTCTTATCTAAAACTAGGAGCCCTGGTGGCATAGTGGTTACATATTGGGCTGCTAACTGAAAGATGCACAGTTCAAGACCACCAGCTGCTCCCCAGGAAAAAGATGAGACTTTCTTCTGTCATAAAGAGTTTACGGTTTCCCAGGAAGGTGTTGGGAGAAAGGATCTACATATAGCCCCCTCTCTGGGGGACGGACAACAGAAAAGTGTGAAGAAAGACATTGGTCAGTGTAAGACATGAAAAAATAATTTTAAAATTATCAAGTGTTTGGGAGGGAGGGGGGAAAATGAGGAGCCTGATACAAGGGCTCAGGTAGAAAGGAAATGATTTGAAAATGATGCCAACAAATGTACAAATGTGCTTGACACGATGGAGGGAAAGATGGATGGATGGATGGATGGATGGATGGATGGATGGATGGAGATAAGAGCTGTATGAGCCCCCAATAAAATGATTGTTAAAAAAATAAAACACTGAAGAAAAAAGCTAGTTTCAGAAACCCACAGGGACAGTTCTACCCTGGTCCTACAGGATCTCTGTGAGTCATAATCAATTCAATAGCAGTATTATCTAAACCGTGTAATTGATTTTAATGTTTTTATTCTAATTAATAGAGGCTATATACTTCCTCTGTTGTTTGTTCACTATTTTTGATGATGTACACATTATTAAACAGAATTTTGAGATTTTGCACCTAAAAGTATTGTTATGTTGCTGGAAATTAGACCTAATTAGTTAATCTGATAAAATACACATACGCTTAAGCACAGTTCCTAGTATAAGTAGCAAATTGGCAAGTATAATTAATGTATATGAAATTGTTTTAAAATATGTCTTGTAGTCTGTGGAAGAAACGTGACTCAGCTCTTTGAGTTTGCCTTGTGGGAGGGACTGAGCCACATTGATGTGGACTCTTCTCATGCAGGAGGTACTGCCCACATAGCATGCAGAACTCTTGGGGGAACTAATGAAGCCAGTGGAACACTGGTTTGAGCAATCTCAGCAAGTTCTACCATTGCCTGATGCTGTGTCTTTTTAAAAAGAAATTAATATTTACAACTTACTGCCACCGATGTGTAAATATTTCAGTCTTCCTCTTATTTTAGAGTTCAGTTAATAAAATTGTAATGACATAGAATTTGAAAGCTAAGGATAATACAGAATGTTTTCTGGAGTCAGCTAAAACTTTTTAGACATAGTTCACCTGAGTAACTTTCAACTTGGTTTTCAAAGCTGAGCAAGCAAGTATAAACTGGTTTAAAAAAAGAAAAAAGTATAAGCTGGTTAGATGTGACAAGTTTTCGTTTTCAGCTAGTGAGTTTCTGCATTTTGAAGCATCGCCTGCTCATAGCATCCACTATGAATCAGATCCACATCACAACAAGGGCTCAAGTGAGGTTGCACTCTTTTTTTTCCATAAATATAATCGCTTTATAATTGAATGCTGTATATGTGAGTTTATACGTGTCAGTTTTGTGTTATATTTGGGTTCAGATAGTGTTCCTTTTTTTTTAAAATCATTTTATTGCGGCTCATGCATCTCATCACAGTCCACACATGCATCAATTGTGTAAAGCACACATATACATTCATTGCCCTCATCATTCTCAAAACTCTCGCATTCCACTTGGGCTCCTGGAATCAGCTCATTTTTCTTTTATTCCGCTCCCCCCTTCCTCATGGACCCTTGATAATTTATAAATTATTATTTTATCATATCTTACACTGCCCGGCATCTCCCTTCACCCACTTTCCTGTTGCCCATCCCCCAGGGAGGAGGTTATATGTAGATCCTTGTCATCGGTTCCCTCTTCCCTCCCAGTATCACCACTCTCACTACTGGTCCTGAGGGGGGCGCGTTTAAGAACTAGAGGAAGGTTGGAGTTTCATCAATGCTACACTGCACCCTGAGTGACTTATCTCCTCCCCACTACCCCTCTGCAAGGGATGTCCAATTTGTCACAGATAGGCATTGGGTCCCCATTGTGCACTCCCCTCATTCACGATGATATTTTTTTTTCTTCCCCCCTTTGGTGCTTGATACCTGGTCCCCTTGACCATTCGTGATCACACATGCTGGGATTTGTTGCTTCTGGGCTAGATGTCTGCTTGTTTACCTTTAAGACCCCAGACACTATATCTTTTGATAACTGGGCACCGTCAGCTTAGATTGCATTCTTAAATTCTTTTAGGAAATTAGGAGATAGAAAATGTAATGAAAGGATTTCTTTTGTTTTGGTATATAACAAGAAAATTTTTGGAGGAAGAATTATGCTGCCTATTATATCTTGACAATTTACTAGGTGAAAATTTATTTTACTTCATGAGATTCTTCTAGAAGGTGAAATTTTTATAAGTTGTATTAAGTACAAAATATATAAGACATTGGAAGCTCTCATATAAAAGATGAGTGCTAGCAGTTCACTGGGGTTGTTAACCTATATTTGGGGTTAATCTATATTTTTGGGATTGTGGATTAAATTTGAATCATGTAGTTTTTAAAAAGGCTTTGCTACTTATAAGGTATTTCTGTATGTATGATACTGTATATGTAATTTGTGTTGAAACAAATATTAGACCATATTCCATATTATTAATACCATTTCTTTAGCATTTTCTTCTGATTTACAAATTGTCAGCAACTGTGTTTTACTAAAATCGACATATTCTAACAGCAGTTTGTTAAAAATATATATGTGTGTGTATATACTTTTTTCAATTTTATCTTTTTCTTCCCCACAGGCGTACCAAAATCTAATCTCTTACACACTAGATCATTACGAGGCCATAAAGACTGTTTTGAAAAATACCATTTGATCGCAAACCAAGATTGTCCTCGATCTAAGCTCTCAAAAAGTACTTATGAAGAAGTTAAAACCATTTTCAGTAAAAAAATAAACTGGATTGTACAGTATGCACAAAATAAAGATCTAGATGCAGATTCAGAATGCTCTAAAAATCCCCAGCATCGCCTGTTTAACTTCAGACATAAATCAGATAAAAAGTTACTTCCACAGTTTGACTCACAAGTACCAAAATATTCTGCAAAATGGATACATGGAACTACAGGTGGCCTTTCAAACTGTACACAAAGAATTTTGGAGCAGAGGGAAAATACTGACTTTGGACTTTCAAGGTTGCAAGATTCAGGTACCAATTTATGCCATAAGAGTATATTGTGGCCTCATCATCATAACCAGTCACAGAAAAAAGAAGAGGCCATCTCTGATGCAGAACCGAGTGTCCAGACGCAGCATCCCCATTACAGCAGAGAAGAATGTAAGTAAAATAAAGAGAAAAGGGAAGTTTGGGTTGTTGGTTTTTCTGTTTTGTTTTATTTTGTGGTATTATATGTGTGATATATTAATAATTTTAAAGAATTACATATATAATAAAGTATTTAAAATGACAGGTTGGCCTTAGCAAAAAGGAGGAAATGCTTAAAATTCTCCACCACTTCTGGAATACTCAGGGGTATGCTCTAGGCATTGAAATCCTGCAGTGTCAAAAGTATTAAACTGGATAATAGCAACAAACTGCATGGGAAAGTGCAGGCCTCCAATAGTTTTAGAACTAACTACCTTGGGCTAGCATGAGGTCCCGTTGCTCATCCTTTATAAGACTTAATTGAAGGGGGGCGGCACTTCAAAAGCAAAAATCTGGCATTTGACTGAAGACCAAAGGTAATGTGTGCCTTTATTTTACAGTTGGAAACAGTTCCATTCTATCTGCATCTGTTTCCAAAGAAACAAGTAGTTTCAATTGATTTAAAATTAAGATGGTTTAGAGCTAGAGGGAACCATGGAAATTTATATCATTTCTTAATTTCTACATATTATCTATGTAGAGACTTTTTTTTTATTATTTCCATAATCAAGTTTTTTTCATTCTTCAGGTCAGCTCTATAGTGCTTAATCAAGATCAGTTAATGGCTAGTTGCTAGCATTTTTTAAAAACTAAAGCATTATAAAATACATAATATACTTCACCTAATACCTCCATGGTTCTGGTGAAGTCTGTTTCAAGTGGAGAGTAGTTGTGAATTGGCAGTGACTTAAAATACATGTCTTATTGTGGGTTGTGGTCAGAATTTGAAATCTACCTCAAACTGTAAAAGTTCATGGATGGCTAAGTCTTGGGGTACTACTGAATGCTATGTTGATAGACACATGTAAATATTTTTTTAAATCAGACACTGTTGTTAGTAATTTAGGCAGATTACTTTCCCAGATTGTGGCAATAGTAATAATGGTTTTTATGTTGCAGTGGATTCGATGAGTCTTGGTGAGGTACAGAAGCTGAATGCAGTGCTACAGCAACAAATCCAAGGTGAGGAATCAGTGCTTTTTGTAGATAAAAATTTTGATGCAGCAAATCCTGTGTGATAGGGCATCACTAGTACCATCTGCATTTAAATTTGGAAATAAGATTAAAACCAGCAGTAATATCCAAAGCAAAAAATAAAACAAACCCTTCATTTTGAACTGTCAGAAAAAAAGATTTTAAGTAAAAATGAATGTTGTATCATTTCCCAATTCTTATTAACATTTTATTAACAACCTACTAATGTGCCAGGCACAGTATAGGTTTAATTCTGAATAGTTCTTTATGGAAGGTTGCAAATATATGTGCAAGAATAATGAGAACCGTATGGGTGAATGACTAAAACCAAGTTAGTAATTTCTGGACATCATCAAATATATACACCAAGTGACCTCCAATTTCCCTAATATTCTCTCTCTCTCTCTCTCTCTCTCTCTCTCTCTCTCTCTCTCTATATATATATATATATATATATATATATATATATATTACATATATATATAATCCCATTTAATTGAAGAAACTGTACTTTAAAAGTCAGAGTTTGCTTACAAAATTCATAGGAAAGGCCTACAAAGTATCTGTAGATAATGGGAGTTTTTCCCTTACTTTTTGAAAGCCCCCTTTGTATATAAATCACAAGCAGATCAAAGATTCTAACTATTTGCCATCAAGTGAATCAATTCAGCTATATGACAGCTCTGAGTGTCGGGTAAAAATGTGTTCTCCAAAGGGTTTTTTTTTTTTTTCACTTTTTATTAATTTATTCTTCTTCTTTTTTTTTAAACATTTTATTAGGGGCTTATACAACTATTATCGCAATCCATACACACATCAATTGTGTAAAGCGC
>NW_022111372.1:4927476-4937401 GCF_000313985.2 Echinops telfairi | reverse complement strand
AGATTTTTTGTTCTGATGATGCCTTACACCTGATCCCTTCAACACCTCGTGGAAGAAGCACACCAAAGGGTTTTCAATGACCACATTTTCATTAAAATTACATCACTGGGCCTGCCTTTGAGTCATCTGTAGATAGCTTAGAACCTCCAACTTTTTGGTTAACCATTTGTGTTAACCTTTTACGCCACCTAAGGACTCTTAAGGGAGTCCTGGTGGCTTAGTGGGCTATGTGTTAGGCAGCTAACCACAAGGTCAGCCTTTTAAAACCACCAATTACTCTGTGTGAGAAAGATGACAGTTTTTGGAAGCACTCCAAAGGATTCTCAACCCCAAATTAGTGATCTTTTCTGAATATGCAATCTCTGAATAATAACAGTAGCAATGATAGCAACGTATTGGTCAAGTATGTACATTGTTGTAAAGACCTGATCTTATTTTCTCCTCACAGTATCCCTGTGAGGAATTTGCTGTCATTCTTCTTGATCTACAGAGGAAATTGATACTTGGTGCTTACCCTGAATCTCATAAGAAAAAGAACAATCAAAAATTCAAGTACTCTGATTCCAAAACCTTAAGAGTTTTCAGACCTGGGTACTACTGGTCACTTCCTTTCCATAGGGTATACTAGAGATCAATTGCACATACTTTTAGATTCTGATTGGGAGGAAGGTTACAGATGTGGTCATGGCTTCATTTCTGCTAACTAGTCATTGCTTATGGCTTTTGTGTTTCACCCAAAGGAAAAAATACACACAGTATCATTGTTGGCTTAGTATTGTGTGCTCTCAAGTCAAGTATAAGTCACGGTGACCCCACGTGACGGAGTCGACCTACACTAAGGTTTCGCTGGCCTTCTCTCCTGACCACTCACCTTGGTTAGCAGCTGAGGATTAGCTGTTGTACTGCCAAGGATGTTCCTTCCAGTTTGCTAGGTGGGGAAGATAGACTTCCTAGAATAAGAAGAATAATAATGTATAAAGCTTGATGGAGAACACTGCAATTTCCTTGAAAAAATTTCCCTAATAATTTTTCATCGTTACAGAAGTTTTTGAAGAGTTAACGCACCAAGTGCAGGAGAAAGATTCTCTGGCCTCAGAGCTGCATGTCCGCCACATCGCCATTGAGCAGCTCCTCAAGAACTGCTCTAAGTTACCGTGCCTGCAAGTGGGGCGCGCGGGTGGGAAGCCACACATGCCCATAAGCAACTGAGTCCCACCGACGCTCCGTCTGCTGGGCATGTAAAGTTTGAAGAAAGTTACAGTTTATTCTTTTATAGTTGTTACTTTTGCAATGCTTAAGGTGGTATTTAACATCTTTATCAAATAAAGCAGATCACTGTACGCTAATCTTGGATTAATCATTTTGGGAATCGTTACTAAATAATTACTAAATGCCCACTCTCTTACTACATGTGACTACTTAAAGACACTGTTACAATGTGATTTTATTAAAGCATTTTTTAATTTAAATTAATCTGTTTGACCAATAGAAGACTAACTCCTTAGATTAAACTGAACTACTAGAGATAATTTTTAAGAGGATAATAGTATTCATAATATTCACCTCTTATTTATTATGGGCAATATTTTAATATGGGAATTTTATATATAAATGCTATTTTAGATACCTTTCCATTCTCTCTGTAAATGCGTGTTTGAATGGCTCTGTATGATGTTCACACATCCACGTGTGAATATACTCGCCCATATTTCAGATCAGCGCATTTTATGACCTCAAGACAGTGTTTTTACGACTATCTTGTTTAACAAAGAAAAAAATGTATTTTGGAATAGAAATCTATTTGACATGTTTTGCCTTCTAGTAACTCATGAAGGCAGAATTAATAATTTTTTAAAGCAAGTATCCAAGTAAATAAATACATTATTTTTTCTAACAAAAGCTATTCTAGGTTAGGTTAGGAAGAAAATGCTAATACAGTTTTTTTCTGTCAACTTCAGTAGGAGCCCTTGTGGTGTAGTGGCAGACACTTTGGACTGCTAACCACAAGGTCAGCAGTTCAAATTTAGCAGCCACTCCGCGAAGAAAGATGTCACTTTCTACTCATGTAGACCGTCTGGAAACTCACAGGGGCACTTCTTCCTTACCTGTATATTGGGTCACTGAAATCAACTTGATGGTAGTGAGTTTCTTTTTGGTTTATTTCCATAAAAAAAAAAAATCCTCTTCTACTTCATCCATTTACTTTTGATCTAATCCCTTTGATATGTTAGAATTTGAACAAAGTAAGTCAGCCAAAAGACTTAAGTCCAAGCCAACTGCAATATCCTCAAATTGAATGTGCTGTGAAGTTGCTGTCGCAATCTTTTAAAAATGTTAAAAATTATTCAGTGTGCCACTTTAAAGGTTCAAGAATTTACTAAGCTGCCCAAATTATTTATCAGTATCATTTAAATTCAACAGCAAAAAATCCATTGTGTTTTACTTTTCTAAAATTAGAAATTAAGAGGATTGCTTATCCACAAGAAATACAATTTCCAATTCAAAAATTGAGCTCATTTTAAAAACAATACTCTGTCAACTGGCTTATGATGTTTTCAAAGAGTTCTTAACTAATTTATTAGTTCAATCAACTAGATTAATTTTTTGCTAGTATATTAGAATAAAAGCCTACTACCAAGTCAGAGTTAAAGTGGCTCTAGATGCTGTTTATAACTTAAAGAATGTAAGAAGAACATCCTTTGCTTGAAAGGACCCATAGAAAAGCCCATGAATTTGACAGCTTCATACATAAATATGAGTGACTGCTGCCTTCTGTCTGGTCATCTACTTTGGCCTGGTTAGTCTTGAACACAGGATCTCATTAAACCGTTTTGATAGAAAACTGCTTGTTGTAATGCTGAACTGCGTTAGATTAGCTTGAGGGTATGCCGTTGATCTTATCTTTCTTTGTTGTATTTCTTCTGAAGGATGAAGTTTTTGGGTGGGAGTTTTCGAAAGAAGCTTTCAGTTTTTCTCAGTTATTTGGGTCATCCAAAGTAGATTTAAATTCCAGGGTTTGGGATGCAATGATCAATTTAATATGTGCAATACCAAGGTCTCTGTAAATTTACAAGTTGCATAAAGACATTATCTGTTTATGCCAATAATTATGTTAATGTTTACTTATTATGGTCATATTTTCAAATTTGACTTTACCCTTTTTTGGTAATCCTCTTTAGATTACTTAGGGTATAAGTCTCTTTAGATCATTTAGGGACCATCATCTAAAAAAGGATGTGTTAGCATTTGCTATGAGTAGTAGCATATTTCCAGAATATGAGCCGAACAGTGCAGCCCTGAGTGCAAGTGTTCTCCAAAGAAAGTGTTTGTCTCTTACAGAGTTTTTGGAAAATACGTAGCTTTACTAATGAGCTTGAAAACCTTGGATGGAATTATGCGTGTGTTAGGCCTTTATCATCAGGTCTGCTGGTTAGTTCCACTTATGTATTTTTACTTTCTCCAAAGGAAAGGTGCTGTTTAAAAATATCCATGGTGCTGGTATTCAGTACTTTATTTGGATGAAATTCTGTCTGAAGTGTTTTGCACAGCAGTTTACCGAGATTGGTAAACATTTACCATATTAGTTTTCTTGATTAAATATGCAATTGTTGTATATGCAATTTATAAGAGTAAGGGTCAAAATTAGGTTCTAACTTGAGAGGACATGTAATACCAGAAACATTGGTTTTAACTATTGTGTTATTGGGAAGTTTAGAAGAAAATCTCATAATCTATAGTATCAGTGTGAGAAATGTGAAAAGGCACGCTGCCAATCAGCCATCACTAACATTTTGAGGACTTACTGATTAAGAGCTGTGAAATATACTGGTGTGCTTGCTTCAGGTTAGATTTCACAGCTAGACAATTTGAATTGTTAAACAGAAGTCAAAAGTTATTTTGACTGCAAGATAAAAGATTAAAGTTTTAAAATCTCTTAAAAATTTAATTGAACTCAGAATCAAAATATTAAAAGATTATCATTTTATCCTTAAATTACAGTATTTAATACCTAAATTTAATCTGAAAAAAGTCATGTACCTTAAGACATTGTAGTACCAATAATAGATGATTCAGGTATCAGAATGCTATTTTTTGTTTGATCATGTCACTTCATATGTACAATGTTGGAGCAATGAAACGTTCTTACTTTTTAGAATGCTATGTTCATTTCACCACAAAGTGCCCATTTTTATATACATCTACGGATTATTTTTTAAATAAGTTCATGTTGGAAAATGATTCAGAAATATGGTCAGCGTATACTTTATTGTTAATCTCTTGACAGGTATACATTGTGGTTTCTTGACATTTCATTTGACTTGAACTGGTTTAAAAGGTTAACTTTTAAAAATTGTTTATCGATTCTGTATCTTGCTGTTGACGGTGTTGCATCTTGTCTGTCAGTTTTTTTCCATGTCTTTACATTTTTTGAATCTTTGTTTCTTAATATTTACCAGTTTGGGCAATTCTAGGGATGAAATTGCTTTTGTTAACATACGATGTAATACACAATGTATATGTGGTAAACTTAAGTAGAAAATTTTAAAGAATAAATTACGTGTGGCTTATTATTGGGAGGTTCGGTTTAATGACCGTAAAAAGTAGGTTCCATGTACATGAAAGCTTCTAAGTGTTATTAAGCAATGTTGTGTTATTTTTTTTTCAAGTAAATCTTTGCCAAGTAGTTATTGATGTTATTGTTTAGGGTAAAGTAAGATATTGCAACAGTACTTACTAAGTTTAGTACTCTAAAATTATTTAAATAACTTGTGCTTGGACGTGGCTATAAGCAAAGGTTTCATTTCAGTGTTTAATTGCATTTTAAACTGTATATTGGTGGGAACGTTTGAAGAAACTCATGGTGAACATCAGTAAAAGCTAAAACCCTCAACAGGTGATTTTTGCTAAGTTAAATTTTGTGGGAGTTGCCTGGGGCTGCAGGGAGCCTTATTAGAATACTAAATAGGTCTCTGGCACAGTCAGAAGTGGCCCCTTGTTGCAATAAAGCAAGGCTCTCTGTCTTACGTCCCAATATTTTCATTTCACTTCATCTTTCTTGCCCTTGTTACAATGCGCTCTCACCTATTAAGCAATTTTTATCTGTTTATGTGAATATGAACTACAGCTTAGTCTCTGGTGTTAAGGCTTTCTTTTAACATCTAGGTTTTTTGTTGGTTTTTTTTAATCATTTTATTGGGGGCTTGTACAATTCTTATCACAATCCATGCATACATCCATTGTGTCAAGCACGTATGTACATTTGTTGCCCTCGTCATTCTTAAAACATTTGTCTTCTACTTTAGCCCTTAATATCGGCTGCTCATTTTCCCCCTCCCTCCCTACTCCCCCCTCCCTCATGAAGCCTTCATAATTCATAAATTATTATTGTTTTGTCATAGTAACATCTAGTTTTTAAGATATTCCTTCCTTGTCTTTTGTGTCCAGGTTGATGCATTTTAGTAATAATGAATTATCCTGCAATTTTGTTTGCCAAAGTCAAGGATAAAAATATATGTTTATCCGAGAGATGGGTATTTTCCTCCCCCTCCCCCAAGTCCTCCCTGCAAAAAAATACAAAAGTTAAGCTTTCCCCTTAGAGCAAAGATAATTTTAGTGAATATGTATTCTTTCCTTCAGCTAGTCTAGACTGTGTATTTCTGTCCCATTACTTCTAAGAGGAGGTAAATTGCAAAGTGCCCATTAGTGACTTTTATTAAGTGTCATTCCTGCTTTTACTGATTTTATTTATCTCTATGTCAGCCTTGATTTAAAACAGTAGCATATACTAAAGTTATCGAACTAAATCTATCTGATGTTAAAGTTTTATTTTTCAGAATTACGCTAAGAATTTTAGGAAAAGAAAGTGGAACTACTGTGGTGAAAACCAAGTTGGTTTGAAAAAGCTAGACATTTCTTACTGTTAAACTTTTCTTTTTAAATGGCAATAATTTATACATTTGTATTGCTCTGCTTTGGAACTGTAACTTGCTTGTCTTTTTAATTTTACAATAAAATAAATATTTTGTTACCTGCTGTCTCTGAATGTTTTGAAAGTAGCTCTCCCCGTATGGTGCTAACAGCCATTCTGCAAGTTGGCCGTTTAAAGCCACGCAAGACATCTCCCAGAGGCCAGCCTGGTGGTCTGTCTCTGAAAAGTCACAGCCTTGAAACCCTTGGGAAGTGGTGGTTCTCTGCATGGTGAACCCCACAATAGAAAAAACGTGTCACGTGGTTGGCCTACCATATATACTTGTATAGAAGCCAGGTTCTTCAGCACATTTTTTAACACAGTTTTTGTGGTAAAATTAGGTGCCACGACTATAATACAAGTCTGCTTATACTCGAGTATATACGGTAAATGAAGAATTAGGCAAGCTTAGGAAGTTTTACTTTAAATTGTCAATTTACCAAGCCCTTAATGTTATTTTATATCGTGTGCAGATCGTACTTTGAGGGCCTAATCATTGATTCTTATAGTCTGTATGTCCCATGTGTTTCAAACTCTGGAAATAACAGTTTCTGTGACTTACTGGGTGTCTGCACTTTTCTAATTTAACTTAACCGAGTTCCAACAAATGTAAACGCTGGTCAGTCTTGAGCCCCATTATCTCTTGTTCACTACTGTTCTGATTGCTATCACTGCTGTAATTTGCATTTGCCTGCTTTAGACCTTGACAAAAGGGGCTTCAAAGAGTCCATTGAAAAATGGAATTAAAATAATTTGTTCATAGAAATTTTTGATGCTCCCTAGTAAATGGTATGTACTCATTTGCATTTCCCCCCCCCCATCTTTCTCTTTTTAGCCTGAATGCTTTGGGGATTTTGAGCTAGTGGAAGGATCAGTTTCTGCCTCTTCTGTTCAGTCATATTCTTTTGGATGACTATTATTATTTGTTTATTTATTTTTCACTTGATGGACAGTTAGAACTGTTATATACAGCAGTTATGGATATTTTTAAATTGACTTTAAAAGAATATTAAAAATGGGAATATTAAAGTTTAAGGGCATGTTAGCATTGTGAATCTGAATGTTTTTATAAATTATCACTTTTTAGCCACAAATAATAATATATTTTTAAACAACAAAATACATCTGAATCTCATTCCAGTATTTGGGTAGTATTGACCACTTCTATTTCTTCAAGCAAAAACTGTAATCTCAGCCTCCTAGTATCTGGTGCACCCGCCTTCATGGCGAAGTCAAAACAACTTGATGAGGCCAGCAGGTCTGGTCTATTTTCCATTGGGGGCAGACTGGCATCTGATGTTTAGTTGCCATTTCTGGGTATGAATTTGGCTATGAACTTATAATTGCCTTTGTCCCTGATATGCTTCCAAGCCTTCTAGGCAGTCTATTGAGTAAATACTGAATTCTAACACCTAACCTTATTCATTGAGAACTAAATCCCATTGCTCTTTGATTCAGAAGTCTTAGCAAAATTGGTTTCTGAACGTGAGCTACTGAGAATCACATCTCTATCCCAAGGATTACCTGGACTGCTTGCTGAGTCAGCTGAAACTGGGAAGATTCTGGAGTGAAAACTTGGTAATAAAAATGTGATTTTCCCCCCATCATTTACTATGGTAAGATTTTTTGTTCTGATGATGCTTTACACCTGATCCCTTCGACACCTCGTGGTTGCGATGTAACAATGATGAGAAATACAATCTTCCTCTAGTTCCTAAAGGTTTCCTCCCCGCTCCCACTACCATGACTCGAATTCTATCTTGCAAGACTGGCTAGACCAGAGCAGGTACACTGGTACAGATAGGAACTGAAAATACAGGGAATCCAGGATGGATGAGCCCTATAGGACCAGTGGTGTGAGTGGCAAAACAGGGAGGGTAAAGGGAACCGATTACATGGAACTGTGTGTGACCTCCTCCCTGGGGGATAGACAACCGAAAAGTGGATGAAGGGAGACGTCGGACAGGGCAAGATATGACAAAATACCCATTTATAAACTATCAAGGGCTCATGCGGGAGAGGGGAGCAGGGAGGGAGGGGAAAAATGAGGACCTAATGTCGGGGGTTTAAATGGAGAGAAAATGTTTTGAGAAACGATGTGCAAATGCGCTTTACACAATTGATGTGTGTATGGATTGGGATAACAGTTGTATGAGCCCCTAATGTTTAAAAAAAAAAGTAATACTGTAAACTAGATGCCATAAATAATACAATAAATAATAAATGATAATTGTAACGTCAAAAAAAAATGTGATTTTCACTGTTCCTTGTTCAGAAGCTAGGGCTTTGGGGAACTAGTAACTAAACGTGCTCAGCTTGTATCTAGCAGGATCTTGGAGACAAGAGACATGTAATGGAAACAGTGATGACTTCTAACTTTGACCTGTGTTTCCCATGGTAATATCTAGTAACACCTAGCCACGTATGGATCTGTTGAATGAATGAGAGATTTCAGAGGCAGAACAAAGATTGCATATTCTCTAACTACCACACATACCTCCTTCCAACCTCTACACTATTTCCAAGCCTATAATTCACCCCTGCTTGTTCTAACTCCACTTGTTCCAAACCTTGGTTCTCTAACTTTACATTTCATCTAATATGTTGCTTAGCCTCTACCCCCAGAGCTTTTAGTTCTGTAGCCCTAGGATGGAGCCTAATGATTTGTATTCCCATCTGCTGCTGTGCTGTGAACTACATTTTGAAAACTGCTCCAAGACATCCACTGCCTCAGACTTCACTTCCTAAAATATGCTGTTTTCCCCACTCAAAGACCATTCTTGATTACTTTTGCTTTCAGAGTAAAGGCCAAACCCCACAACAACATTTATAACCTCACCCTTTTACTCTCACCTATCTTCCATTGTGATCCTTGTGTCAATTGAGATTTGTATCTCTATTTTAATTCTGGTGGTATAGTGGGCCATGGGTTTAGCTGCTAACTTCAAGGTCAGTAGTTTGAAACCACCAGCAGCCTCAGGGGAGAACTGAGGCTTTCTAGTCCTATAAGGAGTTATAATTGGAGAAACCCACAGGGGCAGTACTACTCTGTCCTTTGAGGTCACTGAGCCATACTCAGCTTAATGACAGGGAGAGATTGATAGGTTTGGGGCTCAGGCCTATATATACCAATGCCATCAAGACACTACCAACAGAGATTAAAAATAATAAAGGTTTAAAAGTATCCATTGGATTTAGCAACCGGAAGCTCATAGGTAACAGTTTTAATGGAGATGTTGAAGCACAAGTAGCACACTGGATTGAAGTGAGGTGGGATGTGGAATAGAGGAGTTGACTTGTGATATCTTTTAAGAGGTTTGTCCATGAAATGAGATTAAAAACCTAAGGGATATGGATCCAAGGTTGTTTGTTTGTTTAAAGTTGGCAAATATTTTGAGCATGGATAAATACTGAAAGGATAGATCTCAAGGGAAAGCTAAAGATGGAAAAGTAGCAATAATCAAGAGTGAAGTCCTCATGAGATGTAACAAGATATCACACCTAAAATAATTGTTCTTGAAGAGGTTTTAAATTACCTCAAGCTTTGAGATGAAGCAAAACTATAGATAATGATATTTGAGGGGCATTAATTGTTGAGAAAGTACCTGGTTGCCGCAACTGAGTTCTGCTGAGCAGAGGGAAAAGATGATGGGGTCGGAGGCACAAGGGAGTAGTGAAGTATTCGATGGCTGATCCTCAAGCGATGAGAAAAGATCCTGAGGACAACTGACGGTCGAGAAATGGACATTAGCGTCCACAGCTCACTGATTCATGCATTCCTCCATTTCTGTGTTCAGCTTTTATCATAAATACATGCCGAGAGGAATTTTTTAACAGGAATAAGTTAAGCCAAAAAGCTCTACAGTGAACCCTTGTTTATCACGGTTAATCGGTTCTAGACCCTACCGTGATAAATGAAATTCCGCGAAGTAGGATTCCTTATTTGTAAATCAAATA
>NW_022111372.1:4913883-4926487 GCF_000313985.2 Echinops telfairi | reverse complement strand
AACATTTGCTTTCTACTTGAGCCCTTGGTATCGGCTTCTCAGTTTTCCCCTCCCTCCCTCCGGAAACCTCCCAGGGAAGTTCTACCTTGTCCTACAGTGTCTCTTAAGAGTCAGAATTGACTTGATGGCAGTGAATTTAGTGTTTGGTGGGAAGACTCAATGGAGAAGCTCAATATCAGTAGCTAAAATGTATTTAGATCTCTATAAATGCCTTTGCCTCCTAGTTCTTTCCTCTATTTCTTTGTACTTTACTCTTGTCCCACTATCATGTTCAGCCTTCCTTTGGGTTTCAGGAATTCCTCTCAGTTACATTGTCCTTGATTCAACCCTGCCAGACTTCCTGCACCCTCCTTGCCACTGATTTTGGATCACTTGTTCCCTTGTCCCTGGGTTTGTTAACACCCACTTCCTTTCCCCCGCCTCCCCTCTCCCATAGCCCCCCATAACTGTCATCCGTTGTTCTCTCTTCCAGTTTTAAACACAATGTCTTATCTGTAAAAGGGAAGGACTATTCTAGCACACCAGCCTATCTGACCACGAGGTGCAGAAAGGACCAGTTAATCAGACATCAAAGAACTAAAAATCAGATGGTGCCCACCTTCCTGATACGATCACTGAAAAAAAAGGTGTACATATGCAAAGGTGGTGAAGAAAGCTGATGGTGCCTGGCTATCAAAAGATATAGCATTTGGGGTCTTAAAGGCTGGAAGATAAACAAGAAGCCAACTAGCTCAGAAGCAACAAAGCCCACATGGAAGAAGCACACCACTATGTGTCACCACCAGCGGTCGAAGGGATTGGGTGTCAGGCATCAAGGAACAAGAAATCATGTCATTGTAAAGGTGGGTGAGTGCAGAGTGGAGACTCAGAGTCCATCGGATGGCAACAGAACACCCCCATGCTGAGGGGTTTTGGGGAGGAGATGAGCTAATCAGGGTGCAGGGTAGCAACGATGAAACATAACTTTCCTCTAGTTCTTTAATGCTTCCTCCCCCCCAATATCATGATCCCAATTCTACCTTACAAATCTGGCTAGACCAGAGGATATACATTGGTACAGATAGCAACTTGAAACACAGGGAACCCAGGATAGATGATTTCTTCAGGACCAGTGGTGAGAGGGGCGAGGCCTGGAGGGTGAAGGGAATGCGGGGTAGAAGGGGGGAACCAATTACAAGAATCTAAGTATAGCCACCTCCCTGGGGAATGGACAGCAGAGAAGAGGGCGGAGGAAGACGTCGGACAGGGTAACATGACAAATCTATAATTTATGAATTATGAAGGGTTCAGGAGGGAGGGGGAAAATGAGCAAACGATATTGAGGGCCAAAGTAGAGAGCAAATGTTTTGAGATTGATGAGGTCAACAGGTGTACATAGGTGCTTGACTCAATGGATGGATGTATGGACTCTGATAAGAAATGTACCTGCCCTCAATAAAATAATTTTTTTAAAAAGGCAACTGAACTGCAAAGTGTTGGCACAAGAAGAGGAAGTTATAATAAGCATGGCAATTGTTAAACTAGCAAGCAGAAACTGCAGTGCTCCTGACCCACTACTACATACTAGTGTATCTCTTAGCCTTAGTTTTTTCGTCTATAAATAATGAAAATGAACTTGATGATCTTTAGGGCACCTTCTTACTTTCCCATTGTGAGAAATGAATTTCAAGAAATCTATAATGGAGAGTCTCGCCAGGCCCAGCTTCTGGCTTGAAAAGGCACAAAGCAAGCGTGGTTTCATTTAAGAAGGAATTGTGAGGTTTTGTAATGCAATCAAGCAAATTCTAAGATGTAGTGAAAGATAGGTCAACTTCAACTCAATAGTGATCCCATGGGTGTCAGTAAAATTGGACAGTAGGGTTTTCAATTCCCTGTCTTTAATGACCTTTTGCTTTCTTCGTATATGATGTTCTGAATGCCATTCCACAACTCATCAGCTCTTCTCATTAGTGTTCAAAGTGTCAAATTTGTTAATGAGATGTTTTGAAATTCAGGTGGAATATACTCAAGGTCATATTTTGGCTCTCATTGACTTGTCTTCATTTTCTTCAGCTTCAACTGAATTTACATATGAGCAATTGTTGATCTAGTCTAATCAGTCCCTGGCCTCATTTTAGCTACTGATACTGAGCTTCTCCATTGTGTCTTCCCACCAAAAACTAAATTCACTGCCATCAAGTCAATTCTGACTCTTAATAGACACTGTAGGACAAGGTAGAACTTCCCTGGGAGGTTTCCGAGACTAACTTTTGGGGAAGAGAAAGCCTCATATTTCTCCTGCAGAGTAGCTGCTGGTTTTGAACTGCTAACCTCGAGGTTAGCAGCCCAATGCATAACCCATTATGCATAACCCACCATGGCTCCTTGTCCTCCCACTGATGTAGTCAATTTGTTTTCTTTCTACTACATCTGGAGGTGTCCACATGCATAATCGCCCTTTGTATTGTTGAAAGTGGTTGTTCCAATGAAGAAGTCATTGGTCTCACAAAATTCTATCATGAAGAGAAAAAGGGGTTATTAGACAGGAAACATCAACTTAGGAGGACTTGGAGTCTCCGATGATAGGATCTATCATAGCATGGTCAACTCCATGATGAGATCTTCTGTAAAGCAACCATGCAGTTAAGCTAATCACAGTCTTGATACAATTGAGGAAGGTTTCATTGAAGGTGTGGCCTACTATTCATATAGGGTGACAGTGTGCAGAAGCTAGCTCACATCTACTGCATCTGTTTCATCAAACTCCTGTTATATCATCTGATGATCTCAGGAGCCAGTAGGGGATTGCTGACCTTGAATGCAGTCAGTCATTCTTGAATTGACACCGTTCAGCACTCACCAGCCTGTAGTTTCTGGCTTCTTCCTGTTTCCTGTTCATCAGTCTTTGCAGCTGCTTGAGTCAGGAGAAGCCTTTGACTTACACCTAATACTCAGGCTTGAACCAGACTGGATTTACCCACTTCTAAAACTGCATGAGCCATTTTTTGATATAGATCTCCATCTATATGAATGCACAAACAAAAGTCATTGGTTTTGAGAGATGGTACCCAGCTATCAAAAAGAATAGCATCTGGTATCCTAAGACTTATCTTAAAACAAATAGCCATCTGAGCAGGGCACCAGCTAAGTCCACATGGAAAAAGCATACCAGCCTGTGTGATACAAGGAGTGTAAATTATAAAACCCAAATCCAAAGGAGGGAATGGTATCAGAGTTTAAATTGTGAATACTCGATTTGAAGAAGATGACAGTGGAAGCCCAAAACCATTTTCAGAATTCCCACACGCATTAAGTCTCTGGTGAATCTCTGGCTATAGTCAAGGGATGTGAATAGCTTTGCTATCGAACAGAGAGCATTGTAAATTTGGTTATGGCAGATATAGTTAGGTTAAAATGTAATTCCCTATTTTATCTCTTTTGACCCATTTTAAAGTGGTTTCAGTTTTTAATATTTTCTGATTTCTCTTTGAGGCTTTTCGATGTTTAGTCATTGTTGGGTTTTCATTTGCCTGCTTTTATGGTTTTCTATGGTTTTGTTTCATTTGGTTTTGTCTGATTTTCTGTATGTGAGATCCAGAATAAGTGGATCTATAGAGACAGAAATTGGATAGAGGCCGGGCAGGGGAAGATGAGGGGTGAAATTGGGAGCTAACGACAATGAATATGAGAATAAAATGTTCTATAATTGACTTAGTGATGGTTGCATAAATATTCATATGAAATAAGAAATAAAAAAATATCAAAGTGGGTGTCAGAAGATATTCTGAAACTTGCTCTTAATCATAGAGCAGCTATAAGGCAGATGGAAGAAATGGATGAAGTCAAAGAGCTGAACAAAGAATTTCAATGGAACACCCTGGTGAGAAAAAAAACAAACAACGGCCAAAACTGTGGAATTAGTGGTCATTAGATCTTGGTTAGCATCCCTGGGTCAGAGGGTGCCTAATAAAAGGTGGCTCAGAACCACTATATATTCACTTACTGTCTTCCTTGCTTTAATATGACATTTATTAATCCTAGGGGCAAGATCTCCCCTTGTAAAGTAATGTTACTGGAAATTTTCCCCCACCACCAACCACCATGGTCAGTGAAAACAGAGTTCAGTCATTTAAGAATTCAAGTTTCCATTCGGATTCTGGTTCAAAGCTGGGCTATACTTGCATAACCTCCTTTTCTCAACAATATCTTAAATTATATTCCATTTGGATATATTATTGATGTTATTCAATGGAATTGCCTTATGCCCCAGGCAAGTGATTGACAATTTTGATTGTTATAAAATGATAATGAGACTCCTAAAGTAAACCAGAGTGGTACAAAATCCATGGACAAGTGAATGAATTCTGGACTCTCACTTAATTCAAGCCTCAATCCAAGAATAGTTAGTTCTTATGACATGGCCCCTGCTCGATACTCAATTTCATGACGAGATCACTAAAAATATGGGTGCTACAGAAAAGTGTGGTGAAAAAAGCAGATGTTGCCTGGCTATTGATAAGAATAGTGTCTGAGGATTTTAAAGGCTTGTATTCAAAGAGAAGCATCAACTAAGTCTACAAGAAGCCCACCAACCTGTGTGATTCAGCAAAATCCATATATGGAGAGAAAGATAACAGAGCTTAACTTGTGAACCCACAATTTATAGAAGGCTATGGAGGACAGTGGGGGCCCAAAATCCATCTGCAGAGTACCGCAGTCTGACCACAGTCAGAGGACATGATTAGCCTTGATATCAGACAGAAGAATATTGTAAACTAGACTATGGTGGATAGAACTAAGATATAATAAAATAGGATGTAGTTAGTTGAGTTCTCTCAACCCATTCTGGATTTGTTCTAAGTTTAAATATTTCTGGCTTTGTTTCTCAACAGAGGTTTTCTCCCTGGCTTATTCTAATATTGCCAACAATGTGGTCTTTGGTATTTTTTCCAGTGTATGAAGCACAGAATGAGTAGATATATAGAAACAATAATTGATGCAGTAGCTTGCCAGGGATTGGTGGAGCCTGAGGGGAAGTGGGAACAAATAGTAAATATAGGAAGAGGGAGGATGCACTGGAACTGGTTGTGGTGATATATCTCGAACTCTTTTAAAATACGACTGAACTATGGAAATGTATGGTATGTGAATTGTATCTCAATAAAACTATTGGGGAAATTTTTCAATGACCAGTTTGAGAAGATGAAGTTAAATATTAAAATGAAATGTGCAAGGGCCTAGAGTTAGAAAGCCAATGAGAAAGAACACACTTAGCATGCCTTAAACTGAAAGAATAAAAAATTCAAGCCTGAGTTGCAATATTGAAAGGTTCCATGGGCAAAACATTGAAGTTGAAGAACACATCAAAAGAAGATGGAAATACAGTGTCACAATTGAGAAGTTGAAAACAGAGGATGGGGCTGTGCACCAGCCAGAGGAGGCCAGGGCAGCACAGAGGCCCCTTCTGTCAGTCCCGGGTCTTTCAGCACCAAAATGAGAGGTTGGAGACAGCGGCATGGAACAGAAATAGAATTTAGCCAGGAATGTGAAGTTGAGAAGGATTTTATTGAGGCAGGGAAAGAACTGGTAAGGAAGGGAGAGCAAAGAAGGGGGGGGGGCATCTTGAGACCCCCAGGTAGGTTCCGAGACCCAACAAGTTAGGTCAGGGAAATCGTGCCTGGCAGTGAGGCTGTGGGACATATATAGGGCCTGAGCCAAGGACGTATGGACTGATAAGGGGAAGGAAGGCCTTCTGGTGCTGCAGTTGCAGGGTCTGAGTCAGGATGTGGTCTGTGAGTAAATCGTCCTGGAACACTGAGGGATGGGGCTGTACAGACCTGGCCCAGAGAGATAAGCTCCTTGGTATGCTGGAGGCAGGGACTGCTCTGGCCTTGAGAGGCAGGGGGGAAGGGGCCACACAGTCCAGCAAACTATCTTCCCGAAGAGCTGGGGGAAGTGGCTGCACATTCCGAACCCTGTCCAAACATCCCAAACACTTATTAGTGGTTATGGGCATAGTGTTCTTTTTAACTATTTTCTGCTGAGATAAGGGCAAAGAAGGCAGAGATTAAGAGTTGGAAGTTTCAGGGCCGGGTTGGGTAGCAGTGGACTGTAAGGGTGAAGCAAGAGTTGGTTGAAGGTCAGGTTGGAGATGGCTTTCATTTGGTCCTTGGGTGTGGGGAAGGGGCCACACAGTCCAGCAGGCTATCTTTCGGGAGAGCCAGGGGAAGCGGCTGCATGGTCCGGACCCAACCCAAACAACAATACCAAAAAGAGTGTGTCCCAGCCTATGTGACCATGAGGTGTCAAAGTGATCAAGTATCAGGCATCAAAGAACAAAAAATATCATTGTGAAAGAGGGGGAGGGCAGATTGGGGTCCCAAAGCCCACCTGTAGGCAACTGTACATCCCCTTACAGAAGGGTCACGGGGATGAGACAAGCCAGTCAGAGTGCAGTGTAGCAATGATGAAGCACACAACATCCTCTAGTTCTTAAATGCTTCTTCTCCCCGCACTATCATGATCCCAATTCTACCTTACAAATCCAGCTAGATGAGTATAGATCTGGTATAGATCAGAACCGGAAACACTGGGTAACCAGGACAGATGATCCCTTCAGGACCAGTGGTGAGAGTGGTGATACCGGGAGGGTGAAAGGAGGATGGGGTGGAAAGGGGAAACCGATGACAAGGATCTACATATAACCTTCTCCCTGGGGGATGGACAACAGAAAAGAGGGTGAAGATAGACATTGGACAGTGTAAGATATTACAAAATAATAATTTATAAATCATCAAAGGTTCATGAGGGTGGGGGAAGTGAGGAAGGAAGGGAAAAATGAGCTGATACCAAGGGCTCAAGTAGAAAGGAAATGTTTTGGGAATGATGAGGGCAACAAATGTACAAATGTGCTTGACATACAATGGATGGATGTATAGATTGTGGTAAGAGTTGCATGAGCCCCCAATAAAATTATTTTTTTTAAATAATTTTTTAAAAGAGTGTGTCAACATTCAATCATTTCAGAAGTAGCATTCAATCAAGAAAAAATGGTACTGAAGGAAGAAATTCAAGCTGCACTGAAGGCATTAGCCAAAAACAAGCCTCCAGGAATTGAGTTAAAATGTTTCAACAGGTTGATAAAGCACTGGAAGCAATCACTCATCTATGATGTCGCCCCCCACCCCCACCCCGCAAAATGGAAGAGAGATACTTCCTCAACTGGAAGAGATCCCTATTTATACACATTCCAAAGAAAGGTGACCCAACAGGAGGGCAAATTATGGAATAATAGCACTAATATGCCAGTAAATTTTTTCTGAAGATCATCCAACAACAGTTATAGCAGTACATTAAATGAGCCAGATTCAGAAGAGGGCATGGAAGAAGGGCTATCATAGCTGATGCCAACTGGATCTTCGATGAAATGGAGAACACCAGAAAGATGTTTACTTGTGTTTTTTTGATTATGTGAAGCTATTAAACTGTGTGACCTAACATACTATGGACAGCCTTGAGAAGAATAGGAATTCCAAAACACTTCATTGTGCTTATGTGAACCCTGTACATGAATCAAGAGGCAGTTGTGCAAACAGAACAAGGGAATACTGAGTTATCTAAAAAATTTTAAAAGGGAAATGTGCATCACAGTTGTATCCACTCACCATATGAGGGGGTAGCCCCCCCCCAAAACTGACCAGAGCTTTTGTAGTATGCATTCCCCTAACCCCCACCCCACAACCAGAAACTCCCTCTGAGTTAGTATACCCAGTGGCATCATCTTGGAAGGTTCTCTCTGGTCACAGTGAATTTTTCTGCAAAAGTAGTTTCACTCGAACCTCGTTTTTTGTGATGGCCAATTTAAGAAAACTGTGTGGCTATAAAATTTTGTTTCCTGCTTCGGAAAAAGGCTGCAGAAACTGTTGTGATGTTGAGCACAGCTTACAAGGACAGTACTATGGGGAAAAACAAGTATACGAGTGGTTTTCTCCTCATTTCACAAAAGGCGAAATGTTGATTGATGACAATCCTTGTGCTAGATGTCTGTCAACTTCTCGAAGAGATGAAAATGACAACAAAATTCATGTATTTGCCTTCAGGACTAGTGCTGAGAGTGGTGATACCAGGAGGGCAGGGTGGAAAGGGGGAACTGATTACAAGGATCTACATATAACCTCCTCCCTGGGGGATGGACAACAGAAAAGTGGGTGAAGGGAGATGGCAGACAGTGTAAAACATGAAAAAATAATAATAATTTATAAATTATCAAGGGTTCATGAGGGAGGGGGGAGCGGGAAGGGAGGGATAAAATGAGCTGATACCAAGGGCTCAAGTAGAAAGCAAATGTTTTGAGAATGATGATGGCAACGAATGTACAAATGTGCTTGACACAATGGATGGATGGATGGATTGTGATAAGAGTTGTACAAGCCCCCAATAAAATGATTAAAAAGAAAAAAAAAGCATTAAAAAATTCATGTATTTGTGCTTAAATACCAATGACAGATCATTGAAGAATTGGGGAAGTTATCTAAACGATCTTGGAGCTCTGTCCAGAGAATTTTAACTGAAGATTTAGGAATGAGAAGGGTCACAGCAAAATTTGTGGCTTGGGTTTTGGCTGACCAGGAAAAAGAGTTTCTACTGAAAACATGCAGTGCTTTGAAAGAACACCTCTGAAGTAACTCAGACCTTTTTTGCCAAGGGCATTACTGGTAACATGACATGGTGCTATTCTTACAACCCCAAACCAAACATCAATCAAACCAGTGGAAGACGCCATCATCACTTCACCCCAAAAGGCTCATCAAGTGCAATCAAAGATCAAGATGATGCTCATTTGTTTTTTGATTTGAGGGGGATAGTGCATTTGGGGTTTGTTCCATCAGGTCAGACTGTTAATCAAGCTTTCTATTTAGAGCAATGGTTCTCAACTTGTAGGTCGTGACCCCTTGGGGGGCGGGGGGTCGAACAACCCTTTCACAGGGGTCACCCGATATATAACATTAGCAAAAATACAGTTATGAAGTAGCAACGAAAATAATTTTATGGTTGAGACGTCACCACAACATGAGCAACTTTATTAAAGGGGTATACGGCATTAGGAAAGTTGAAAACAACTGATTTAGAGGTTCTGAAAAGATTATATAACAGTGTGCGACAAAGAAGGCCTGATTTGTGGCAGATGGGGGACTGGTTTTGCCACCATTACAATGCACCTGCTCACATGCAACCATCTTAGTGTGCCAGTTTTTGGCAAAAAACAGCATGCCTCTCTTGCCCCATGCACCTTACACACCTGACCTAATTCCATGAGACTGCTTTTTGTTTATGAGAATGCAGAGGGACATGAAAGGACAGCAATTTGACGATGTAGAAGAGGTGAAGGAAAAAAACGAGGGAGGTGCTGTCAGCCATCCAAACAGATGAGTTTGAAAAATGTGTCCAAGAATAGAATTGCAGATTTTACAAATGTATTAAGTGTAATAGAGACTACTTTGAAAGTGATAAGGTTTTTTGTAAAAAAAAAAAAGTTAACACAGAACTTTGAAAAAAAAATCCGGGTTTTTTTGGCGGAGTACCTCTCATACTTATTCAATCTATATGCTGAGCAAACCATTAGAAAAGTTGGATTATATGAAAAACAACGTGGCATCAGGATTTGAGGAAGGCTTAGCAACCTGTGATATGCAGATGACACAATTTTGCTGGCTGAAAGGGAGGAAGACTTGAAGCACTCGCTGATGGAGATCAAGGACTGCAGCACTCAGTATGGATTACAACTCAATATAAAGAAAACCAAGATATTCACAACTGGACCAATAAGTAACATCATAATAAACAGAGAAAAAGCAAGTCTAGGTTTTTGTCTTGCTTGAATCCATAATCAATGCTCATGGAAACAGCTGTGTGTAGGTCAAAGGACGCATTCCATTACTGCACAAGACCTCTTTAGAGTGTGGAAAAGCAAGGATGTTACTTTGAGGATTAAGGTTTGTCTAGAACAAACCTTAGACAAAGGACATCTATTGCAAGGGTTGTCATCAATCGACTTTTTGCCTTTTGTGAAATGAGAAAATCATTCGTACTCTTGAGTTTTCCCCAGAGTGCTATCCTTGTAAGCTGTGTTCAACATCACAATAGTTTGTGCGGCATTTTTCTTGAGCAGGAAACAAAATTTCACAGCCTCACGCTGTTCTCTTATATTGGTCGTCACAAAAAATAAGGTTCATGTGAAACTGCTTTCATGAAAAAAATTCACTGTGACCTGAGAGAACCGTCCAAGGTGATGCCACTGTATTCACTAACTCAGAGGGAGTTGGTGGATGCTCGCCCAGTGGGAAAAATGCATACTATGAAAGCTCCGCCCAGGGAAGGGAGGTTTTTTTTCCCAGTTTGGGGGCAAGCTCTAGCAGGAAAATATGAACTATGGAATCTCTGCCTGGTGGAGATTTTTTCCTTTTTTTTGGAGGGGAGTGGGCTGGGGTGGGGGGTGGGGGTGGTGTTTAACCCTTTGTAAAGTATAGGGCAGTGGTCTTTGCCCTGCTGAACTACACTGCTTTTCACCAAAATCCAAATCTAGTTCCATATCCAGTGCTCCCATGATATGATATCACCTCCAACTGAGTGTTTAGCTTTTGTTTTTAAACACACAATGACATTCTAAATTGTATCCCCACACTCTGATGGACCACAAACCAAGCAGAAGACAATACTAGAAAGAGAAAAGGTAAGGCAAGCTCTGTCTGCTAAAAGGATATGTCAGAACCACAATAATTAGTAATAAACCCAGTGGCTATCTTATGTGTACTCATTCCGAAAGGCAACCTAGATAATCCCTGTCATTAGAACCCAAATAAAGCAAGTGGCTTATTTTCTGCAAAAAGCCAAATTCAGCAAAATTTACTCCTAGTAAATTTCTCTTCGTTTATGAATATTCTTTTCTATTAACTAGAAGAAAAGTAGACAGGGGGCAATGTTTTTCCATACTGGTTCTATAAAGTAGATGATTTAACCCATATATCATTGCAGTCATAGTTTTGAAGGACTCTGGATGGTATAAAGGAACCCTGGTGGGGTAGTTAGAAGTTGGGCTGCTAAATGCAAGATAAGCAATTCAGAACCACCAGCCACTCTGCAGGATAAAACAGTACTTTCTATTGGCTGACCCAGTTACAGTCTCAGAAACCCACAGGAGCAGTGCTAGTCTTTTCTATAGGGTCACTCACTATGAGTCAGAATTGACTAGCAGGCAGTGAGGTTTGGTTTGGTGGATGGTGTGGGTCCTCTATTGGCACAATGGCTAAGCATAAGCTACTAAACTTAAGGTCAGTGGTTTGAGCCCACCCATTGCTCTATGGGAGAGAGATGTGGCAGTCTGCTTTCATAAAGATTTACAGCCTTGGAAACTGGAGGCGGGGGTGGGGGGAGGAATTCTACTCTGTCCAATAGGGTCGATATGAATGGGCATGACTGGATGATGTGGGTAGGATTTCCTGTGTCAGTAAAAGAAAATCACAAAAACGTGTACAAAGTCCCTATTATCATCTCTTGTATAGAAATTTCTTTTAGCCAAATCTGACAACCAGTGATAAGATTAGTGTTACCAAAACAACAGAAGAAGCTCATTAAGAAGCCAAATTCTAATCTCATGCCTAAATGAATTTGAAATGAAAGCCTAGTTGCTACAAAGTACTTTGAAACAAGTTAGTTAAGCTACATTCTTCTTAGTCATTACCACTAACTTATTGCTCATTAGACGTAAAAGGAGGACCTATTTAATTACCCACAGCTTGGTTTCCTGTTGTGCTAATGCACAGGAGGAGAAATCAAGACCGCTGATGAGCAAGAAGCCATGTCTGAATGCAGCCTGAGGCTTGGCCACATGTCTGGGTGTGCTGAGTTGTTCTGATCAACCAGTTTGGATAAAAGTTTTACTGGAGATGCCAGAAATAGTGCTTAGCAAAATGTGCTAAGAAAATAAAAAAAATAAAATAAAAAATAGTTTGCTTCCCCTTCTTCTCTCTCATTCTGATACGATTCAGTCTGTTAAAATAAAAATAATATTACACTAATAAAAGAAATTTTTCAAAGCTTACTAAATACATTGTTTGAAAATCAGTGTAACATTTTGACTGGTTTTTCAGCGATTTTCCAAAGATGAGAAGAACTCTCAAAATTCTTCTACCAAATGGAACCAGAATTGCCATGGAAAAAAGGGTAGGAACTGTAAAGTGTGCAAAAGAAGCCCGAATCTCAAATATACTATAAGGAGAACATTTACTAAGTTTCAAAAGGGACAAAGACACAGACAAATCATCCAGATGAGGGATGCCATTACCAAGAGGTCATACTGGCATATGAGGTTTCACAGTCAGGATGCCAATAAAACAAGCCCTTGAACAAAGGAAAAAGTCACAAATTGGTGCCAGGTCAGTAGATCACAATTACAGGTACATTGTGAATTGAATCGTTTACAAGACTGGCCCAAGGCCTTCCAACAAAGGCAGTCTGCCCATGAGTCATGACTATGAAATCCCAGTATTGTCTGCAATATGTTGATGTACCCAGGCAAGTCTCTAAGAGAGACTACCCCTCCCTGGGCTGGTTGGAGCCCGGTGGAGTT
>NW_022111372.1:4912236-4913783 GCF_000313985.2 Echinops telfairi | reverse complement strand
CCCTCCCCGAGGAAAAGATTATCTACATCCTCAGTTAGTAATCAGACGGCATTCAATAGAGTCTTAATCCATGTGAGGACTCTGCAAATGGAATTTGGGCTGTCACTGTTTTTCAGCATCTTCTGCAAACTGGCTGCTCAAAATTTAAGCTCTAATACAAAACACAATTGATCATCAAATTCATAATAAGGAAGTATTTTTACACCACACTGCCTTGAAGAACAATTAAAATGATTACTAATTGGTCCACCCATAGTTCCCATTCTACTTGCGATCTGGTTCCCAAAACTGACTACATTTTTCTGAAGCACACAATGACAAAAACAAAACAGGCTTCACTAGTTTATTCTGGACCCCTGCTTGACTCAAAGATGGCTTTAAAAAATTATGTTTTCAAAGTTCCATGTTCAAAATGATACCCAAGCGATTTGCTGTTGCTTCCATGAAAGTAAGAAATCTGGATTCCAGTAAATTAAAATTATTGTGACTAGTCCAAGAGTGATTGCCATTACGTGAAGTACTGACCAGTCAATTCTGACTTACAGACACCCTCTGTTGTGCGGTGCGGTGCTGTCGAGTTGGTTCCACCTCATCGCAACCGAACATAAAGCATGATGACGCACTGCCTGGTCCTGTAGTGCCATCCTCACAATTGTTGTTATGTTGACTCCATTGTTGCCGCCACTGCATCAATCCATCTTGTTGAAGGACTTCCTCTTTTCCGCTGTCCCTCTATTTTACCAAGCATTATGTCCTGCTCTAGGGACTAGCTCTCCTGACAACACGTTCAAAATATGCGAGATGAATTCGTGCCCGCCTTGCCTCGAAGGAGTGCTCTGACTGGACTTATTCCAAGCCAGATTTATTTGTTCTTTTGGCAGTCCATGGTACTTTCAATATTCTTTACCAGCACCATAATTCAAATGCATCCATTGCTCTTTGGTATTCCTTATTCAATGTCCAGCTTTCACATGCAGATGAGGGAAGTGAAAATACCATGGCTTAAATCAGGTGCATCTTAGTCCTCACAGTGACCTCCTTGGTTGCCAGCACTTTACAGAGGTCATGTGCAGCAGATCCACTCAATGCAATGCATCCCTTGATCTCCTGACTGCTGCTTCCATGAGCATTGATTGCTGTGTTGTAAGCAGGCCATTGAATAAACAAAATGAGCGGAGACCGAGTATAGTCTAAGAGATTTATTGGGTCAAAACCCAGACTCAGCGCTGAGGGGCCACACCAGACTCTGTCAAGTGCCAGATGTGGACCCCGAACTAAGACTAGGGACAAACTTTCATAAGCATACAGTTTATTGAGTCACACAAAAAGAATGCGCTTCTTCACATATCTTTTAGCTTGCACCAGTATGTGGTGTTTCTAAGAAGGTGCAGGGTACAGAAGCAGAACATTTTTGCAGCTAAGATGACCTTTACACACGCTTGAGATCATCCTATTTTTAAAAAAATCAATTTATTGGGGCTCATACAATTCATCACAATACATAGATCAATTGTATAAAGCACATCTATACATTTGTTGCCCTCATT
>NW_022111372.1:4892898-4911262 GCF_000313985.2 Echinops telfairi | reverse complement strand
TTTCTTACTATGTTCTATGTTCTTACTGCAAACCTAGAACAATTTCAACTTCCTCATCACCCAGAACAATTTCAACTTCCTTATCACATTGCTCATCACATTCCTTATCACAGTTGATCCAAGCAAGATGAAATCCTTGACAACTTCAGTCTTTTCTCCATTTATCACAATACTACCTACTGGTGCAGTTGTGAGAACTTGGGTCTTATTTACATTGAATTGTAATCCATACTGAAGGTTGTAATCCTGGCTCTTCTTCATGAAGTGCTTCAATTCCTCCTCACTTTCAGCAAGCAGAGGTTGTGTCATATACATATTTCAGGTTGCTAATAAGCCTTCCGCTAATCCTGATGCTGTAATTTTCTTCATATAATTCACTTTATCTAATTATTTGCTTAGCATATAGATTGAATAAATATGGTTAAATGATTTCTGGAAGCTCCCTGCCGATGTATAGCAACAACCAGTTTTGAATGATGTTCAGCAAAATTTTACTTGCATATGATATTAGTGCTGTTGTTATATAATTTGAACATTTTGTTTTGTCACCTTTCTTTGGAATGGGTACATATAATATATCTTTTGCTGTCAGTTGGCCAAATGACCATCTTCCAAATTTCCTGACATAGACCATTAGTGCTTCCAGCACTTCATCAGCTTGTTGATACATTTCAATTGCTATTCCATCAATTCCTGATGCCTTGTTTTTGGCTAATGGTTCTGTGCAGCTTGAACTTCTTCCTTCAGTACCGTTGTTTCTTGCTCATATGCTCCCTCCTGAAATGCAATGCCGACCACTCATTGTTGGTAAAGTGACTCTGTATTCTTTCCAGCTTCTCTGGATGCTTCCTGCATCATTCAATATTTTGCTCATAGGTATTGCTCAATGTTGAAACTCAAGGCTTGAATTTTTTCTCTAGAAAGTAATTTTTAAAAATCATTTTATTGGGGGCTCATACAACTATAATCACAATCTATGCATCCATCCATTGTGTCCAGCACATTTGCACATTTGTTGCCATCATCATTTTCAAAATATTTTCTCTCTACTTGAGCCCTTGGTATCAGCTCCCCATTTCCCCCCTCCCTCCCTAGCCCTCCCTCACAAACCCTTGATAATTTATAAATCACCATTATTTTTTCATGTCTTACACCAACCGATGTCTCCCTTCACCCACTTCTCTGTTGTCCGTTCCCCAGGGACGGGGTTATAGGTAGATTATTGTGATTGGTTCCCTCTTTCTACCCCCCACCCCTTTCCCTTACCCTCCTGGTACTGCCACTCTCATTATTGGTCCTGAGGGGTTTATCTGTCCTGGATTCCCTGTGTTTCCAACTCTTATCTGTACCAGTGTACATCCTCTTGTCTAGCCAGATTTGTAAGGTAGAATTAGGATCATGATAGTGGGGGAGGGGGTGGTGGTGGTGAGAGAAAGCATTTAAGAATTAGAGGAAAGTTGTATGTTTCAATGGTGATATACTGCACCTTGACTGGCTCATCTCCTCCCTGAGACACTTCTGTAAGGGGATGTCGAGTTGTCTACAGTGGGCTTTGGGTCTTCACTCTGCACTCCCCCTCATTCACGATGATATGATTTCTTTTTGTTCTTTGATGCCGGATGCTTGATCCCCTCAACACCTCGTGATCACACAGGCTGGTGTGCTTCTTCCATGTGGGCTTTGTTGCTTCTCAGCTAGATGACCGCTTGTTTATCTCAAGCTTTAAGATCCCAGATGCTATATCTTTTGATAGCTTGGCACCATCAGCTTTCTTCACCACATTTGCTTATGCACCTACTTTGTCTTCAGCGATTGTGTCAGGAAGATGAGTATCATGGAATGCCAGGTTAATAGAAGAAAGTGTTCTTGCATTGAGGGAGTACTTAAGTAGAAGTCCAATGTCCATCTATTATCTTAATACTAAACCTATAAATATGTGTATATAGATCTATTTCCCCATCATCATATAAATATATTTACATATGTACATGCCTGTATTTAGACCTCTATAAATGCCCTTTGCCTCCTAGTTCTTTCCTCTATTTCCTTTTACTTTCCTCTTGTCCCACTATCACGTTCAGCCTTCATTTGGGTTTCAGTAATTCCTCTCAGTTACACTGCCCTTTATCAAGCCCTACCAGGCCTCCTACACCCTCCTCACCATTGATTTTAGATCACTTGTTGTTCCCTTGTCCCTGGGTTTGTTAACACCACTTCCTTTCCCCCACCTCCACCTCTCCTATTTCCCCCAGAACTGTAGATCCCACTTTTTTCTCCCCCAGATTTTTTATTCCACCTATCTTATCTAGATAGACCTGCAGAGATAATTGTTTGGGCCAGATCCAGACCATGCAGCTGCTTCCCCCAGCTCTCCCAAAAGATAGCTTGCTGGACTGTGCGGCCCTTTCCCCCTGGCTCTCAAGGACAGAGCTGGACTATGCAGTCCCTGCCTGCAGCGTTCCAAGAAGCTTATCTCTCCGGGCCAGGTCTGTACAGCCCCTTCCCTCAGCATTCCGGGACGATTTACTCACAGACTCGTCCTGACTCAGACCCTGCAACTGCAGCACCAGAAGGCCTTCCTTCCCCTTATCAGTACACACGTCCTTGGCTCAGGCCCTATACATGTCCCACTGCCTCCCTGCCAGGCGCAACTTCCCTGACCTAACTTGTTGGGTCTCGCAACCCACCCGGGGGCGCAAGATGCCCCTCCATCCTTCTCTACTCTCCTTTCCCTCCCAGGAGATCTTTCCCTGCCTCAATAAAATCTTTCCCAACTTCACATTCTGGGCTAAATTCTATCTCTGTTCCATGCCTCCATCTCCAATCGCTCATCTTGGTACTGAAAGACCTGGGGCCAACAGGAGGGGCCTCTGTGCTGCCCTGGCCTTCCTCTAGCCACTGCACAAACCCGTCCTCCATTTTCAACCTCTCAATAATAATATGCACAACAAACAAGACAGAGCAAAGCAAAGCAACAAAAGAACACAAAACAACAGCAACAAAAACCCATGGCAAAAAAAAAAAAAGCCTATAAATAGTTCAAGGTCTGTTTGTTGACCTTTAGGAGTGTTTTCTGGTCAAGTCTGATGGTGTGCCATGTCCTGGCCCCAATGTCTAATTTTGGTATTCCCTGGGGACTTCGTTGCTCTGCTCCCCTTGCTGTTCAGTTGCATGCCCTTAGTGTTTCGCCTCCGTGTGGTGGGTCATATCGGGTGTAATTCCTTCACTGTGTCTCCAGTGTTGTCCCCTGTAGGGCTATGGGTCAGTGAGCGATGTCGTGAGCTGGCCCTATGGTCCTCTCTGTGTATTGTCTGTTCTTAGCAGGAATATCGTCCTCAGGACTTGGTGGGCCAGGATGTGCTCCACTTTCTCTCCTTCCCCCTTTGTTTGCTACTGTGTGCTCTGATCAGATATATCCCTCACCCTGAGCTGTAGCTTCAGTGCTGTCCTCTGAAGTGAATTCTTCTGTGGGGAAAGGTGGCTGACATGTAGTTGGGATTGGGGCTGGCCCCTCAGACCTCTCCACTGGTTCCCTGCTTCATTCCTGTATGTTGCATTCACATCTTGGACCGGGTTGAAGTCTGGTCCCTCTTCTCTAGAAAATAATTTTATTTTAGAAAACTATATGGTTTACTATTCTGAGAATGAAACAAAAGAAATAGCATTGCATTCACCCTTAGAAGGAACATTCAAGATTCCTCTCAAAGTATAATGCTGTCTGTGTTAGGATTATATCTATCAACATTCAAGGCAATCCAATAAATATAACTATTGTTCAAATTTATAAAAATTTATACCACCAAAGCTAGTGATGAAGAAGTTGAAGAATTCTACCAATGTGTTTGGTTTGAAATTGATGAAATGAGATCAAGATATGACCCTCTGTACAGCAGAACAAAACATCACTTAATTCGGTTCCATCCTCATAACATATGAGGATGTTTGAGACCATTGTTGCAGCCGCTGTGTCAATCCATCTCATTGGTGGTATTTTATGTTCACTGTCATCTTTTAGAGAAGTTCTGCTGTTCTAGAGTTTATGTATTAGGCTGTTACTGCAAGGAGAGTGGTTCAAAACCACCAGCTTCCTTTTGGGAGGAAGATGAGGCATTCTAGAAAACCCACAAGGGCAGTTCTACCTTGCCCTTGTCGCTATGACTTGAAGTCAATTCAAATTTGGCTTTATTTTCTGTTTGTTTGTTTGTTGGTTTGTTTGGGTTTGGTCTTCTTTTATGTCACTGACTTCATTGTCATGCGTGATGCCCTTCTTCAGGCACTGGTCTATCCTGATAACACATTCAAAGTATCTGAGACAAAATGAATTCCGGGTTTCCCCAGAAGAATGTGACTGCTGGTGCCAGAGACTAGAGGTAAAGTTCGGCAAGGAAAGCATGGACTAGCAGTGGGTGGAGTGACAAGGACTCAGCTCCAGAGCGGCAGAGAGGGACAGCTTTGGACTTGGACAGAATGCCAGGGTCCGGCAAGCTTTGGAGTTGTGGAAAATCCGAGGGCCTGGTATGCAATTGGCAGCGACTCTACGGCACTAAGTTTGGTTTTGCTTTGGGCATGGTATGGTATAGTTTGGAGGAGCTTTGATGGCATAATCTATTGGGCTGCTAATCATAAGATCAGCAGTTCAAACTCACTGGCTCCTCTGCAGGTGAACAATGAGGCTCATGTAAAGATTTGCAACCTGGGAGATCCATGAGGGCAGTTTTACCCAGTCTATAGGGTCTCAAGCACAGGAACGACTGTGAAGATAGCTCAGTACCAGGCAGAATTTCATTCTGTTGTGCATAAGGTTGTTACAGATCACAATGAACTTGAAGACACCTAACAACAACAACAACAGTAAGATCTCTTTGAGTCAGAATTGATTCAGTGGCAATCCATGAGTCACTCCTCAGGGAAAAGAGCAGGCTGTTAGTTCCCATAAAGACTTAAAACTCCTATATCGTGGGATTGCTTTTGGTTTTTTGGCCTGGTATACCAGAGCCTCGGTCATCTGGAGAGAGTATCTGTAGGAGAGAAAGGGTCAGGAAGGGCACAGAATTAGTTATAAACAGGAGGCCTGAATAAATAAGTCAATATAGTGAGGGCAGGGCAAACTCGTTTGTCATTCTAAATGAGTTATAGATAGAGAAAGCCAGGGAACTAGAGTGAACCTTGTGGTGATGGAACAAAACTTAAAGTATTGGAGTAAATACATGGCTTTTGATAGATTAGGTAGTGTGATAGGGAAAAAATCTAAAATCAAAAAAGGTTCTATAACTCAAGGCTTCAAGGCAAAATTCACTGTCATGAAGTCTATTCTGACTCATAGTGACCCTATAGGACTGAACAGAGCTTCCCTAGTGGGCTTCTGAGGTGGTACATCTTCCCTGGTGCATGTAAATCTTACTCTTGAGGAGTGACTGGTGGGTTCAAACTCATGACCTTGTGGTTAGCAGCCCAACACACTACTATCAAACCAAGAGTCCCTTAAAATGTTAAGTAGGACAAAGACAAATAAAGCAATCATCTGGATGAAGGAAGCTGTTAGCATGGACTTCGTGCAGAGGTCAATGGAATCCTTAGAATTACAGTCATGGTTTTCATTATATTTGTACAATGGCAACAAAGGAAATTGTTTATTAAGCTTAAATTTTGAGCACAGGCTTGCAGAAGGCTACAGTGTACAGTGGGAGCCATAAATCCATCGTGAGTCTCCACAGAGATTCTGACTCCACTGCGTTTTCAGGCAGAGTGTGCTTGCTCTTTTGCCCCTAGCCAGCGCAGCAGGGCAGCCTACCCCTCAGGGACTTGCTTGCATCAGCATGTCCTTGACGGAAATTAGGGTAATAGGAGGACTCCATGGTCGTGAGCCATGCCCCACCAAGGGGGCTGTAGGTCCCTGACTCACACCATGGTGTACAAATCCCAATTCTGGTTCTGCTCCCACTTCTGTAGCCCTGCCTTCAACTGTGATGAATTGACCCACCCCCAGTCACAATCCACTCCACCATCATGATTTAATGACGGATGCCTTTGTGTTACATGTCCTATCTAAGTAGCCTCGTGATTGGGAATCTTTGGACACAACCATGGCCTCTGGCTAATGCTCTCCCTCATGAGATCATTTGTTTTCATCTTGTCTTTTGGTCACAATAAAGTACATTTGAATTGGGGTCTCATTTTCCTCTAAAATAATCATTACAAAATCATGCTTGTTGCAGGTCAATTAATCACGGTCACAAATGGGACTACAGAAGCAGAGAAAGCACCACAATCGTGTTAGCTGGAGAGGCAGGCAACGGGGGAAACGTGCACAAAGGAAGAGTTCTTCTGTCACAAAGGAGAAGCAAAGGCATACCTCTCCTTTGCCTGCCCAGGACAAAGGAAGGTGAAGGGCAAATAAGACATGTCCTTATTAATGGCAGTGGTGGACATAGTGAAAGGTTATTGACAGCGAAAGACTGTATGGTCACACTGTCCCCACAATGGTTGAATTGATCCTTGATTTTGGAACCTGGAGATTAGGACAGAGCATGAACTCTCTGGTGGATGGACTTGGAAAGGGGAGGTATGCTGTGGAGAGCCAGCCCCCAGCAGAAGACCCACCAGAAAGTCAGCCAATGGTATTACTACTCCTACTCACTGCATGGAGCCAATGCTGACTCCTCGTGAGCTTGGAGAACAAAGTGGAACTGCCTCTGTGAGTTTCCAAGACTGTAATTCTTCACAGGAGTAGAAAGCCTCATCTTTCTCCCACCAGCCAACCGTAAAAGGTGGCTGTTACTGGGATAACAACCTGGCTCTTCCTTCTACAGCACTCTCAGATTAGTTGGGGACATTGAGCGTTTCACACCAAAATACCTCCTTAATAAACTCACTTATTCCATTCAAATATTTTATCTGACTCTTTTCTGAAAACTTTTCTTGTGACCAAGATAAAAACAGAGAGGAGAGGCTTGAAACCCTGAGCAACTTCCTGGTAACATCAGGAATATGTACATAATTCCAAAACCAAACTTACTGCCATTGAGTCAGTAATTGAAGGCTAAAAATAGGGGGCGGAGGGTATAGGATCAATTCTTGGATTTTAATAACCTCATGATCATGATCACTTACACGACAGTACAAGGTCCCCAATCCTTTAATTACATATCACACATCTGATGGGCTATTTTCAATAAATGACCAGGCATGTTTCTTTGTGTGAGTACCTTTTTGCACACTTCGTTCATCTATGTTCAAATGCAGGTTTCCTGGGTGCAAAGTTCCTTTCCCTGTGCTTGTCTAAGGCATAGTCATATTTTTGGTTTAATAGCCAGTATGAATTGGGGAAGTAATATTTAAAAACACCTCATATGGGTCTGCATTTATATCCACATTTGAAATGGAGTTAGGACTTGGGCTCTAGATCACAGCTTTCCACTAGACAAGTGCTTTAGAATATAAGCTCTCACACAACAGATAAATAAACCTAGGCATGAACACGTAAATGTGTGCATATATAAGGGGCTTTTGAAGCCATCGGGTATGTGTGTGTCCACTGAGGGGTTCCAGCAATAGGGAGCACCCCTAAAGCAATGAGGACAAACTGAAACCCAGATCTTGATTCAAAAGACCCACTACCACCAGTTCTCCTCACTGAAATAAACCCTTAGAAAAGGGATTGAGTCCAGGAGATGTACAAGATAAGTCTAGAGAACACTTTTGTTCCAGAAGGTACATAGGTGAAGAGCTGAAAACTAGTTTGGAGATGGTAAATACCATATTAGGGAGTTGCACTATATAAAAATGTTAACAGATTTTAAAGGTGGGAGTAAAACAAATTGCTGCAGCAAGGAAGCTTGAGACTCACGAGAGATGCTCACCGAGTTGAGAAGCAGGCTGGCTCCTTATTTGAGATGCCATGAGGGCATTCTGTTGTGCACACGGTAGGTTGGAGCTAGCTGGATGGCACTGAACAGCAGCACGAGGGCATTCATTTGTGGAAAGGAGACAGAGCCTGGAAAGTGGTCATGAAGGGAGAGAAACATTGCAATTAGGCCATATGCCTTTTCTTTCCTTTCTAGCAGGTACCAGCCAGTGCTCTTGGCTTTACCAAGAGGAGGTCTCAAGAGAACCTGAATTTGGAAAAAACTGGTTAAGGCTGAGCTAGTGTCTAATGCCCAAAGTACTTCATACAGAACCCCAATTCTATCCTAAACCTTAAAGCAACCCTAATGACATTTTGAGGACCTGCCCCCCCAACCCCACCACAACACACACACACTTTCTGACCACCGAATTGCCAAGGTGAAGCCACAAGGGGAGGGAGAGGCAGTAGCTCTGAGCAGGCTTCCCGACCATCAAGGAAGGCAGGGAGGAGCAGTTATCCAATGAGAAAGCCAGAGGAAGCAGACACACACGAAGAATAAGGAAGATTGGCGTATGGGAGTATCCCACAGAAGTCTCATGTGGAAATAGAACAAAGTTATCCTTTGTCCTTCCTCATTCTGACCTATTGGATCAACAAAAACCCGTGCTGGCTGTATTTACCACTAAAGCTTTTACCTAACACTTCTGGAAAAGCTATTGTAATGTTTACTTTGTTTATTGAAAGAATCAGACTGAAACAAAGTAGAAACAGCTAGATCTGTTTCTGGAGGGGCAAGAGTGGTTCACTTAAGTAACCGAGTAGGAGTAGAGCACAGAGAAACGCCTAGAGCCACGCCTCCACTATCCTTACACATCTAAGTTATTTTTCACAGATATTGCCTCAGAGACCAATTATGGTAACCATTTGTGTACTACATCCCCCAGAATCCCTTGCACCTAACATCATCATTGGAAAGTGAGCGTTGTACTAAAATGCCCAGAATTCCTCACACTCTGGGGAACCTTTAAACTCCCCCCTTCACTAGTGCAAGATGAGCCATTATTGGTCTTTCACTTCCCTAGCTTTTAGGCCCATGGCATGGTTACCCTCTGTAGGTTTTAATTAAGTTCTCCAGCACTGCCAGAGTAATTCTATCACAGCCCATTTCACCCTGAGTCTAGCCATTTTGTTTTAAGCCGAAGATCCAGCCCTCCCCCAGCACACATTAACCACAGACTCTTCCAAGTGACATGGCGCTGTGGCAGCACCTTTCCTCTGTTAACCTCAGAACAGCCATTTCATCCTCACCCTACCCCTGCCTGGCCTCCCCTGGGAAGGAGAGCTGAGAGAACCAGCACCTCTTCCAACTCCCTTTGAACTGTGCAGCATACGGCCCGTTGGTAGATAGCGTTTGAACTGTGCAGCATAAGGCCCTTTGGTAGATAGCGTTTGGGGGTCAGAGTGGATTAAGCAGTAGCTGATACTGCCTGCTAGCAATAAATGTGTCCTTTCCTACACTCCTGCTGAGATCTCACTGGTCGCTGTAACAATTCTTTCTCCTGGTAAAAGACAATAAGCTAATTACAGTAACAAAACCACCAATGACCTTGTATATAAACCACCCATTTTTTTTGTTCTAGGAATTGGTCAGACAGCACTTTGATGGTGTGTCAGTCCATTTCCTGCCTTCTTTTCTCTTTACTGCATATGCTGAATAAAAATTTGGTTTCTTATTGTAACTTTGTGATCATTTCCATTTAGGACGTGATGAAAGGCATTTGGTTGGCAGAGGGCTGCAGCCTGTCGTCTGACGCTTCACTTGATCTTGAGCCTTGCCATAATTTCAGATGCCATATTGAGTTCTTTACAAACTTCTGACCATTGCACTGCCAAAGTGACCATGACATTGCTGGGAAAGCAGGCAGAAGCAGTGACCATGATAGATCTGGGAAAGTGGGGAGGACAGTTTACTCTCAGGATACAGAGAGCTAAGAAGAGAGCTTCTTCTTAGCTGTGCTTGCTGGCTCCCCTCTCTCTGGTCTTTATCTTCTCAGCCATAGAGACCTTTGGCCTCAGCTCTGTTGAGGAAATATTACAGTTCCATTGTCTCTGCCAATAAATGCCCAGAAGCCTCAGATTGAAGGCACTCATCTCCAGCTCCATGGATCTCTAAACCTAGCACCCTCAATTGTCTGGAGGCACCCCGTTCCACAAACGTACCTCTTGACTGAAAGCACTCCATTTTACCTCCTCCGTGGGATGGCAGCCTGCCACTCAGTCTCCTATTCTGGCTCTTGCTTCTTCAGCCTCTGCTGCTGCTGCTTCATCACTACATCTGTGATTCACAGCCCTCTGTATCCCAAAATGTTCAGTGCGCAGGGAGGGGAAGGGCCAAAGGTCACACTCCACTCCACTCCTGGCTCTTCTTTCTTGACGGCAGTGAGATCCCACATTCCTGCCTCTGAGGTGGTTCTTTTTATACCTTGCAGGACAGTGAAACTGACCACTCCCTGCATTACAGTTTCATACATCTTACTTGTCATGACTCAACCCAGTCATTTGGTGGGAATTACAAAGACTATCCTAGAAGGACCATCCTATATAACTCACTACACTTCATGGTCATTTCTAGTTCATGGGATTATGACAAAAGGACACAGAAGCTATATGGGAAAGACTCCATGAGAGGAGCGTAAGTTAAAATGTAGGCATTATAAAACTGTGAGGCTGAAAAGGACTGATAAGTCACAACCCAGACTCAGCATCCCTACAGTGTAAAGGAAAACACCCCAAACGTATCAGCAAGACCAGGTACATATGTTAGAAGGAACATACGGATAAAATAGATTTATCAGCAACAGAATGAGATGACAGGACATCGCTCCCTCAGCATATAGTGATCAGCTTGTTTCTCCCTGCACTCGGTGGCTATTAAGTTTCCTGGACCAAGAGCCATACTAGTAGCATCCCCTCACTAAAGGGAGTGCCACTGACCACAGCCCTAGGGCCAATGCCCTTCCTTGAAGCTGTTGATCTTAGTTGCAAGATGCTAACCCAGCATCTACCCTAGGCTGGTAACACGGACTCTTTGGCTTAATATTTGCTTTACTGCTTATGAGATTTGAAGATGTGACCCTTCCCTTTGGGAGCTTAGTGGGGCCCCTCCCAAATGAGGAATATCCACTAATAGCCAATGTGGAGAAGGAACAGGTGACCAAGAAGGAATAGGCTGACCATATTAGAGGAATTAGCCACTGAAACCTCATGAACAACAACAGAACATTGCCAAAGATAGTGCCCCTCAGATCAGAAAGCACTCAAAATATGACTGAAGAAGAACTGCCTTCTCCAAGTAAAGTTGACCCTAATGATATGAATGGAGTAAAGCCTGTGGGAATCAAGTCTTTGGGACCTTCATCTGCTGATAAAGGCATGTTTAAAAATGAGAAGAAACTGCCGTGACATCTATTAAGAATTAGAAATTGGAATGTGTGAAGTATGAATCTATGAAAATTAGAAGATGTCAAAAAATGAAATGGAACACATAAAGATCAGCACTCTAGGCATCAGTGAGCTGAAATGGAATGCTGATGACCATTTTGAATCACAAAATCATGTTTCACTATACGGGGAATGACAGACTCAATGACATAACGTGATGTTAAGAATGTCACGTTAAGATATTCTAAGAACTATCTTAAAGTACAATGTTGTCTGTCACAGGATAATACCTATCAGCATACAAGGAAATCCAGTCAATAAAAATATTATTCAAATGTATGCACTAACCACTAAAGCTAGTGATGAAGAAATTGAAGAATTTTACCAAAGTCTTCAGTCTGCAATTGACCAAGCATTTAAACAAGTTGTTACTGTGGCCCTGCACTCCAGTTCCCGAGTGCCCCTTCCACCTTCCTTTTCCTTTCTGCACATTTCACCCCCTACCCTCTGGTTGTTACCTTCCTCTTAACCTCTAACCGCTGCTCACTCATGCTGTTCAATAGCTGTTAGCCTCTCAGTAGGAGTGCACCACTCGCCCCCATGTTTTCTCTCCTCAATCCCCTGATTTTTCTGTCATTTTGCAGGACAGCTGAACACGGGGCCTCTGCTGTCTCGTTACAATGATGTGGTCAGTCCCTTGCTCTACCCACTGGTCAACCACGTGCTCCTGGGGGCTGGACTTATTGGTTATCCAGCCCCTTCTGGCCCCCTGCCATTCTTCCTCCAATTTAGAGATTAGTCAGGTGCAAGGGAGTACCTTGTTTTGGGGAAGTTCAGCTCTGTTTTATTTGGGGGTTTTGGTCTTCATTTTCTTGTTTGTTTTTCCATTTGCCAAACATTGGCCAAAACGCATTTGGAAATCAGGTCTCTCTCTGAACAATTGCTAATCGTGTTGTTCCAAAGACTGCTCAAGAGGCTTCTTAAGCACAGCCTGTGTCTCCTGTCTCCCCACAGAGTGGATGGTCCCATACACCTGGCTATTTACATCATTGGTTCCATTCCACTGGGTTAATGAATACATGGCGAAGGATCCCAATTTTCCTAGGTTTGACTTCATTCAGAATGAGCCATTAGTCAGGTCCTGATGGTGCCACCAGCTGGTGGTCCTTTATAATCTCTGGCTTTCAGTCTAAAATATGTCTGGAGCCTGGTCAATGGTCTAAGCAGACGTCTGTCTGAGGTCCTCAGATTCCACGGTGCTGGAACTCCTGGTTAAGACCCCGGAACACCAGGCTCTCTCAACCTTTTACTATGTGTTTTCCACATGGGCAAACAGGAGTCCATTCCTCGTGGGACATTTTTGTACAGCATCCTGTCTAACTAGTCTAGATTTGACCCACAGATGCTAAAGAAGTAGAAACTAATATTCTTCTGCAACTCCATCTGGCCCCAGTACAATCTAGATGATGGGGAATCCTGGCCAAAGCATGGTCTATTGTCCCTCCCTACTCTAATACAGTTAGAGCTTTTCTGCAAGGGGTTGGGAAATAGACTGAAGTCCCTATGTCCAGGCATTTTTCCTCTTGAGAAACAGTAAAGAGCTTTATTCCAAATGTACCATAAACCTTATAAAGGGCCCAGTGTCTGGAGCTGAGAGCCCCTCAGCCACGGGCCCAAACCCACTGCCCTCTGATGCTGAACCTATAGAACCTGAGAAGGAAGAGGGCCCCTCAAAAGTTTCACCATGGGGAGAGGCAGCTGGAGAATTGGTTCTTAAAAGATTCATAAGACTTTCACCCGAATTGAACTCAAGCAGATTAAAAACGACATAAGCAAAATCCAGAACAGTACATAGATACTTTAATTATCTCACCTTGGTCTATGACTTGGCCTTGAAGGATGAAATGATCATTCTAGGGCAGACTCTGACATATTTTGAGAAATAATGAGTACCAAAGGAAGTTACAAACATTTCAGATGGCTTACATGTGATGAATGACAAATATCCAGTAGGAGAAATAGCTGTGCCCTCAACTGACCCCACCTGGGATTATAATAATTCCACTGACAAGCGGGTATGGGAACATTTTCTAATGTATGTCAAAACTGGACTAAAATCAGGCTGGCAAAGGCCATCAACTATTCTAACGTAACAGCCATTCACGCGGAGCCAGATGAACATCCTACAAACTTCTTGGAATGTCCAAGAGAAGCCCTAAATTAGCACACCATCTTAGATTTAGACTCATGAAGGGAAGATCATGGTAAAAGACAAATTTCTCACACAGGCTACATCAGACATTGGGAAGAAGCTCCAGAAGTTAGTGCAGGCGCCTGGAGGCACAACTCCAGACCAGATGGTTACTATTGCCAATGCTACCTTTGACAGTAGAGACAGGGAGCAAGAGGCTTGGGCTCAGGAGAAGGCATAAAGGCCTGTGCGAGTACTGGCCACCATAGTTAATTGGCACCCATCTACTGCTGTCCCAACAATCCCTAAACAGGGTGCAACATGCCATGTGTGAGTGTTTGGGCCACTGGGCAAAGGTCTGCCGTAATAGCAATAGGCCTCCATGAGGGCCATGCTATTATTGTTAAAACAAAAAACCTGGCTATGAGGCAGGGCTCTGTCCTATGAGGAAGACCCAATAGGAGAGTGGTCCTCTGGTGAGTCTGCAGCTGCAAATTGAAGACTGAGGCAAGTGGCCTGAAGAGTCCATCAGCAAGAGATTGCAGTTATCTGTCTGGAACCCTGGTTGTGCATGGAAGTGGCAGGTAGGCCAGTGAATATCTTCTTTGCTCCTGCTGTCTATTCTTTCCTCACTAGATTCCAAGCAGTAGCTTGGCACTTTAAAAACACATCCTCCACTGTGCTTGGAGACCCCAATCTGCAGAGCAAGCAGAGATAATTAATCAACACTTAAAACTAACCCCCAGGAAATTGACACAAAAGACTCAGATGCACTGAAAAGATGTACTGTCAGTAGTTACATCTCAGAATTGTCCCACGTCACCCTACATGCGTAAGCCCCTATGAAGTTCTGTATGGGGGCCTTTCCTCATAACAGAGCGGACTATAGGTGCCAAAGTATCAATACAGCAATATGCCATAAGAGTTGCCCAATACCAAAAGACATTCCATCAATAAAGTCTTATCCAGGCTCAAGAGGGGGTGGGGGTGGGGATGGGGATTGCCCCAACAATCATGCCTTCCTGGAGACCTAGTTCTTATAAAAACTAGGAAGGATAGGTCTCCAAAGTCCCAGCTTCAGCCAGTATGGAAGGGTCCTTTCCCAGTAATTCTCTCTACCCCAACTGCTGTTAGAGTTCCTGGACCGAGTGCTAGATCCACCATTCATGGGTAAAGCTGTGGACGCCATTGGAACCAGCTCCCTCAGAAGCAGATCAAATGGAGCAAAATAAATACACATGTGAATCATCAGACAGCCTGATGATGGAGGTTTTTTTTTGTTTTTTTTTAAACATTTTATTAGGGGCTCATACAACTGTTATCCCAATCCATACACACATCAATTGTGTAAAGCGCATTTGTACATCGTTTCTCAAAACATTTTCTCTCCACTTAAACCCCCGACATTAGGTCCTCATTTTTCCCCTCCCTCCCCGCTCCCCCCTCCCTCATGAGCCCTTGATAGTTTATAAATGGGTATTTTGTCATATCTTGCCCTGTCCGATGTCTCCCTTCATCCACTTTTTGGTTGTCTGTCCCCCAGGGAGGAGGTCACACACAGTTCCATGTAATCGGTTCCCTCTTCCCTACCCATTCTCCCTTTACCCTCCCTGTTTTGCCACTCACACCACTGGTCCTATAGGGCTCATCCGTCCTGGATTCCCTGTATTTTCAGTTCCTATCTGTACCAGTGTACCTCCTCTGGTCTAGCCAGTCTTGCAAGATAGAATTCGAGTCATGGTAGTGGGAGCGGGGAGGAAACCTTTAGGAACTAGAGGAAGGTTGTATTTCTCAGATGATGGAGTTTTGTTGGCACCCAGAAACAGATAAGTGCTCTGTAGAAAATCTTACCTCAAATCCACAACAGTCTTTAAGTTTATAAGTTCTATCACATAATTCCTGTGTTTAAAGTAAATGTGCAGGCTATGCCTGTCAATCCAATGTTAAGAATTCTTCCTGTGATTTCCTTGGGAATATTCCAGTGTGAGACTGACCCACACTTCATGGGCATTGCCATACCATAGCTCTTATCTAAACTGTTCAACTGCTTTCTCTTTCAGAGCCATCAGACTTCGCAGGGAACTGAGCCAAGATTGTCATCCCCAGAATCACCAGTATCTGGACGACCTCACCCTCATCCACCACAAGTCCCTACATGGATGACAATCCTTCTCTACTTGGAAGACAATCCTTCTCAAGAGAACAGGAAGGATATGGACCCAAAGCCCCTCTTCATGCCCGTATGTCAGCCGGAAGTAGCCAGAACGACTAACTGCACCTAGTATTCCCAATGGTTTGGGTCCATACTCTTTCAGTGGGAAATGACAGGTTAGAAGATTAGGGATAAAGGTGGTTGTCTCCACTGAATGCTTGAATTCAAGGAAATGAGGCGCACATTAGACACCTCTGGGTAAAATCCAGAGTTGGGCATATGCACATTCAAGGCATGCTGGGTCACCTAGGCATGCTGAGGAAGGTCAACCTGGACGTGCACACTGGAAACTAGCAACCATACATCATACGTGTGCTTAAACTCAGCCACTGAAAACCACCAAAACCCTCAACCATGACACACACACACCCCTGTCCTCCACAAGTGTGAGTAGGAGGGAATAAAAAGCAGAGACTGAGGGCAGGATCACTCTCCTTCACTTTGGAGGGTGGGAACTCTCCCCTGTGCACATGTGTGCATGCCTTCTCCTCGCTCTGTATCCACAGGCACCCTTTTTGTTCTGTTTGGGACTCCTCCTTGGCTCCTCTTTCCAATCATTTTTCCACATAGTTTTTCACACTCCCCTGAAGTGGCCATTTTCTATCACAAACTCTTGCGTACTCCCCCACATGGCCTTGCACACTTTCCAGAGATAAGGTGTACTATCTGAAACCCCAAACTTCTCTTTCCCTCATTAAAGTTACTTGGACTTACAAAAATTGGTTTTGTTGCATGAAGTCTTTCAACACTGAGAAGAAAGAACCAGGGGGAACCATCCAAGAAACTGAACACCTTGGCCTTTGCCCCTGTGGTCAGTGAGCCGGCCTGCCAGTCCCTCTGTTCCTGTCCCATAGTTTCATAGTCTATGTTCAGATACGGAGAAGGTACAACATGGACTCAGCTCTGTTTCTCTGAATTTTCATACCACAGTCATCAGATGCATCTGGTCTCGGCAGCCTCTGCCACTGCAGGCAGAGATCTTGAACGTGCTCTTCCAAGGTCCTCTTGTGATCTCTCCTCTCTAATGCTGTTTCCAAGCTGCACTGAAGGCATTAACCAACAAATGCTCCGGGGATCCATAGACTAGCAGTTCCAATGTTTCAGCAATTTGACGAGGCACTGGAAGCACGCACTCGTCTATGTCAAGAAATTTGGAAGAGAGCTACTTGGCCAACTGACTGGAAGAAATGCATATTTGTACCCATTCCAAAGAAAGGTGACCCAACAGAATGTAAAAATTATAGAACATTATTATTGACATGACATGCAAGTACAATTTTTCTGATGATCATCCAACAAAAGTTTCAGCAGTAAATTGACCGAGAAGTACCAGGTTGGATTCAAGTACAGTGAACCCTCGCCACTTCGCGCTTCGACTTCCGTGGCTTCACTCTATCGCGGTTTTTGCTAACAGCGCATGCTCTGTCATTACTGCCACTGATTGGCACATACTGTACACGCTTGATGCCATAAATAATATAATAAATAATAAATGATAATTGTAATATCCAAAATGTTTTACTGTATTTTCCCTTTTTCGTTTAATAAATTGGGTAATACGAGTGTAATGGTGACTAAAGGGTGTTTTTTCATGTCCTCTATGCTCTAACTATGAAAATATTTGATTTACAAATAAGGAATCCTACTTCGCGGAATTTCGTTTATCACGGTAGGGTCTAGAACCAATTAACCACGATAAACGAGGGTTCACTGTACCAGAAATTCAGGTTGGATTCAGAAGAGGACATGGAACAAGGGATATTATTACTTATGTCAGATGGCTCTTGGCTGAAAGCAGATAACACTGGAAAGATGCTTTATTGACTGTGTTTTATTGACTATGAAAAGGGATTAAATTGTATAGATCATAACCTGTACATGGGTCAAGAGGTAGAAGTTCAAGAGCACAAGGAAATACTGCATGGTTTAAAATAAGGAAAGGTGGGCATCAAGGTTATATCCTCTCACCATACTGGCTTACTGTGTATGCTGAGCAAATCAGAGAAGCTGGATTATATTGTTAGTTAGGAAATGGCAAAAGCAGAAGAGGTGGTAAGTGTAGAGAAACTGGCAGGAATCTTAAACACAAAAGACAGGAGATAGGCTTCTTTACATACTTCTCCAGCACAAGGGAAAGTGAAGAAAAAATAGGATACATTTCCTTATCAACAGAAGGGACCAGAGATGAAATGGTTGGGTGGAAAAAACAAGCTATTCAAACTACCTGCCACCCCATTCTCCACCCACCCCTGAAATGACAAAATAGCTTCAGATCTGAGACAAGGACACAGCATGAGGTCTATAGTGCTTGGATACTGTATTAGTCTGGGTTGACTAGATAAACAAATCCATTGACACTCATATACGTGTAAGAGAGAACTTTATATCAAGAAGTAATTATTCATCAATAAAACAACCCAGCCAAGTTCATAAGTCCAATATTAGCCCCAAAGTCTGACACTAGTCTATAAATACCTCTTCAGGCTCACGTAGTACATGCAATGATGCCAAAGGCAGGAAGATCACAGGCCAGTGGGTGAAAAGTCTTATGGATCCAATGCTAGTGAAAGCATCTCAGCGTGGCACAGGTCTCCATGTGGCTCCTCCACAGGAAGGTTAAGAGGGGAGAGAGAGAGAGAGAGAGAGAAAGAGAGAGAGAGAGAGAGAGAGAGAG
>NW_022111372.1:4862690-4892009 GCF_000313985.2 Echinops telfairi | reverse complement strand
CATCCCTGAGGAGAAGCCACATGGACCTACCCCGATGCAACCCTGGGTGCTGGAGCAGCCACATGGAGACCCCTGCCAGTACTGAGATGCTTACACATGCACTAATTCATCTTTCTCCTGCAGTCGGCGTCATTGTGTGTGTTTTGTGAGACGGAGGAGGACTTTGTGGATTGGTGTTGGACATATGGGCTAATGTTGGACTTGTGGGTTTGGGCAGCACTGGGTTAGGATGTTTTCTTGATGTGCACTTACCCTTTATATAAAACCCTCTCTTATACATATAAGTTTCTGTGGATTTGCTTCTCTAATGCACCCAGACTAACACTATCTTCCTCCACCAAAGTCAGCCTTCCAGACTCTTATTTATGATCCTAGAGAACTTGGCCAACTATGTTCTCTTGCAGGTCCTCAGTTTCCCACAGTTCCTGATAGTTTAAAGTTAAAGCCCCACAAGAGTTGACATGCGTTGGAAGTGACTCAATGGCAGTGAATGTTTTTTGACCTCTGATGGTTGGAGCACTTTGTTTTCTTTCATAATAAACCTCTTTGTTTTCATTTCCACTGAAAACAGAGTCTGAATTTTTGTACTTGTTGATAGTTCTTATTTTTGTAGGTGGTTAAATACTATCATATCTTTGTAGAGTTTTACTGAAGAGAAAGCATTTTTCTTAGCACAGTTCCACCACAAGTAAAATTTCTCACCACAAAATAGTAAGCAGAAGTACATTCCTACGTCTCTGTTTTCTGCGCTTGTCGGAGACTGTAAATTGAGAAGGCACTGATTCTTTAGGAAGGATTTGTAGGGTTGGAACACAGCCATTCTTTGGATCAGACTCTTTGATGTGATGAAAAAATGTGAAATTGATCACAACAAAGTAGTAAATGGTACATCTCTGTATACCTTGTGTGTTGGATAAGAGGACACTAAATTACCCCCAAAAGATCTCTGGACCTATATCTGCCTTCTGGATTAAATCCAAAACCTGCCTTGTAATTCTTTGACTATTCACATATCCAAAAACAAAGCCACTGCAGCTGATTGTTTCCTGACTAATAGCAACTGTGTAGCACAGAGCAGAACTGCCCAGCGGGTTTCTAAGACTGCAAATCTTTACCTGGTGAAGATCTGGTGGGCTTCAGCTACTGACTTCTGGTTACCAGCCTAATGCTTAAGCCATTATACCACTGGTGCTTCTGCGCAAGGTACGCAGGAGTCTCCTGATGTTTTACCCTGTGTGCAGGCACTCCTCTTGCTGACTGACCCATATGCCACACTGTCTCCCAAACCAAACAGAAAACAAAAAAAACCCCCAAAACTCACTGCCATGGAGTTAATGATGACTCATAGTAGCCCTATCCAACAGCGTAGAACTGCCCCTGTCAGTTTCTAACTAGATTGTAACTCTTTATAGGAATAGAAAGCCCAGTCTGTCTCCCTCATAGTGGATGGGAGCTTTGATCTGCTAGCCTTGCAGTTAGCAGCCCAACACACAACCAGTACACCACCAGGGCTCATATATTTTCTCCCAAGGAAACTTTAAAAGACCTATTTATCCAGGACAAGTATATATATATATATATATATATACACATACACACACATATATTCAGGAGAGTAGAGGTCATACATCTCTCAAGAAGATGTTCCAGGGTCTGCATTAGTGAGCCCAACCTTTGCACCCAAGACAGGAGATGCAGACAGCCTGTTGCAAGTAAGCCAACTCATGAGATAGCGGAAGAAGGGAGAGTGAGAGGATTTATTAATTACTCTGTCTGTTTTTGTGTACTCAAGTATTAACACAAAGGCTGCAACAATGGGTTCAAAAATAACAATTATGAGACTGGTGCAGGACAAAGATGTGATCTCTTCCATTGCACATGGTGTCACTATAAGTTGGACTGACTTGTCGGTAACTAACAACAGTGCCCAAGGAAAACAGTGAACCTTGTCCATCAAAACCTGCTCCTTTGAGCAACAGATCCAGGGCTGTTTTACAGGCATGGCTTGAGAGGGGATCTTCTGGAGCAATCAGACCTGAAATAGGCCACTTGGTTCTTAGAGTGCTCTCTATAGAGCAGCGGTTCTCAACCTGTGGGTCACGACCCCTTTCACAGGGGTCACCTAAGACCATCGGAAAAACATAAATATTTCACAATATATAATTACATATTATTTTGTGATTCATCACTATGCTTTATGTTCAATTTGTAACAATGAAAATACATCCTGCATATCAGATATTTACATTATGATTCATAGCAGTAGCAAAATTATAGGTATGAAGTAGCAACGAAAATAATTTTATGGCTGGGGTTCACCCCAACATAAGGAACTGTATTAAAGGGTCACGCATTAGGAAGGCTGAGAACCACTGCGCTGGAGGGTAAGTCTACATCCTAGCAGCAGATATTGCTAGTGAGTGTAGTCTTTCAAATGTAGGTCAGCTGATTTCTAACTTCCTGAGGCAAATAACCAAGGTTTGTCAATTTATCAGGAATTCTAACAAAATTGCAAGATTGAAACAAAGGGGAGCAAAGTGCACGAAGCTCGAGGGAGCTGCTGGGGTCTGAGGAGGTGTCAAACCTGTTTTTATTTACTTGAGCTCTCCACAGACTTTTCTTTTTCCACTTTATTGAGGCTCATACAACTCTTATCACAACCCATACATACATCAATTGCGTAAAGCACACTTATACATTTGTTGCCCTCATCATCCTCAAAACACCCGCTTTCCGCTTGGGCTCCTGGAATTAGATCATTTTTCTTTTTTTCTCCCTTCCTCCCTCCCTGCCCCACCTCTCTCTTGATAATTTATAAATTATTATTTTATCATACCTTACACTGCCGGACACCTCCCTTCACCACTTTTCTGCTGTCCAGCCCCCAGGGAGGAGGTTATATGTAGATCCTTATAATCAGTTTCCCCTTTCTACACTCCCCTTCCCTCCTCCCTCCTGGTATCACCACTTTCACCACTGGTCCTGAGGAGTTCATCTGTCCTGGATTCCCTGTGTTTCCAGTTCCTATCTATCGTTCCCTTCAGCCGTCCCATTGTTGTGGCTAGTGGCACTCCAGGCACCCTTTCCTGATGAATCCACACATCACAGAATAAATTCTCAAGGACAGGCTACCTTGTCCTGCATCATTATGATCTTTAGGAATAAAACTACTGCTATCCGTAGGATTTTCCGAAGTAGATGACCAGGCCTTACTTCCTAGTTCATTTTAGTCTGGAAGCATCGCTGAAATCTATTCAATAAATAACATGCTGGCAGACCGATAATATTTGTACATGGGGTGCACTGGATGGAAATTGAACTCAGGCCTCCAACATGAGAGGGGAGAATTATATTAAAGAGCTAATTCTCAAAAGTACTTAAAGTCCAGCCTTTATTTTATATGCTCCCTCTTCTCTGCCTTGATATCCAATTCTGGCTGTTTTTGAAACATCATTCCGTTTCTTTTTTCTCCAGAAATTCCTTTGTGTCTCATTATCTGGAAAGCTTTTTCACAAATGTGCTTCCATAAGGCTCTGTTTGTAGCTCTATTTTAGCAAACATTTATTTAGGGTCACTCTCCCTCAAAGATGCGAAGTCCATCTGTACTGCAAGGGTGTGTCTGTGGATCCTCAGTCTTCACACAGTGACTGGTAGTTGGTAGGACTGCATTCAATTCATGTGGAGTGAATGAGTTGAATCTATGTATACACTGTTTCCAAATCTAGGTAGTCATTAACTCTGGATGGAAAGAGAGATCATTTTAAAATGTGGAGGTTTACTTTAGAGATATTTGCTTATCTGATATCCTAACATGGCAGATTTCCTGCAGCTCCATGTTCCAGTCACTAATGAACTATTCATCTGAAGGGGAGATGTCAGCGTATCTGCAATGAGACTTGCCTGGGGGGAAAGTACATGCCATACATTTATATTTGGCCTTAAACTAAAAGTCCTTTTTATGTTTGCAGAACAGAGAATGTTCTTGAAAACTAAAACATTAAATTGAATGCTAAATGTGGTCAGCAATAAAAACCTAATTTCACATGCACAAATGTACAGCTTCTGGTGCTGAGGCCGGTGCTTGTGACCATTATTAGTAAGACTGACTTGCCTAACTCCCAAGACCTCCACAGCTGATTTATGTAAATAGAGCCTGTAGCAAGGCTTCAAGTCAAGACATTTCTTGAAGAAAGTTTTCAACTCTGTCAGCTCAATAGCCAGTGGCCTTCAAACTTACATGAACAAAAGAGGTCACAGCATTTGTATGAGAGGTCACTCTGTGGAAGTACCACCTGAACAACAGGTATTTTACTCTAAAATGTTTCAGCCAATAGACCCACTACAAATTAGAGGGAGAAGGAAGTTTTTATTTAAAACGTATTTCAGTGAGAAAAGCACAACCGTGCAAAACAGACTGGTGTGTCCTGATTGAAATCAGAATACATAGAAAACATATACCTTTGCTTTTGGAAATTAACACTTTAGGAGTCACATTTTACATTATATGCTTTACATTAACTCCGTTTTCAGGGTAACCATGGGAAAAACTGTTGACGATGAGCTAGCCAACAGAAATATAAGGTTGATTAAGCCTCAGGCCAGTCTCACAATGTTTGTGTTGACAAATAAGATAGCCACCTGGCTGCCAGTTTGTCATAGTGTGTTGGATTGTTGCTGTGATTCCTGAAGCTATATCCCTGGTATTCCAGCAGGTCAGCCAAAGTGAACAGGTTTCAGCAGAGCTTCCCGACTAAGAACAGACTACTGAGAAGGAATTGGCTGCCCACTTTGGAGGAAGAAGTTGCAGAAAACCTTACACATAACATGGAAACATTGCCAGATACTGAAGGCCTAATGTAAGGGAGCAGAACATTGTTGGAGAGTGTGCCAGAGGAGGGGCTTCTTGGATCAGAAAGGATGCAAAATGTTACTGAGGAAGAGAATTAGTGAAATAAAAAATGAAATGTTTCAACAAGCCAATGAATCACTGAAAGCACTCAGTTTTCTATGCCAGGAAATTTGGAAGACAGCTGACTTTGACCAACAGACTGGAAGTGATCATATTTATACCCATTCCAAAGAAAGATGGCCCAACTGAACGCACAAATTATAAACCATTATCACATGAAATCAAAACTTTGCAGAAGCCCATCCAACAAAGTTTGCAGAAGAACATTGACAAGGAACTGCCAGAGATTCAGTCTGGATTTTCAAAAGGATGTGGAACGAGGGATATCATTACTGATGTCATGTGGATTTGGCTCAAAGCAGAAAATATCAGAATGATGATTTATTTGTGTTTATTGACTATACTTGGGCCTTTGACTGTGTGAATCATATCAAACTGTGGATAGCCTTGAGAAGAATTCCAAACTCTTGGGCTCTTGGGGAACTTGATCAAAAGGCAGTTGGGTGAATGGAATGAGGGAATTCTGCATGGATTAAAATTAAGAAAGATGTGCACCAGGGTTGTATACTCTTACCATACTATCTCAATCTGTGTGCTGAGCAAATAATCAGTGAAGCTAGAATATATGAAGAAGAACGTGGCATCAGGATTGGAGAAATAAGCCTTTAGTGCATATTAGCAACCTGCAATATGCAGATGACACAACCTTGCTTGCTCAAGTGAGGGGGACTTAATTTAAAAAACTTGCACATGAATATCAAGGATTTCAACCTTCAGTACGGATTACAATTCAATGTAAAACACAAAATCCTCACAACTTAATCAATAGGTAGCATCATGATAAAGGAAGAAAAGATTGAATCTGTTGTGGATTTTGTCTTGCTCGGAATCACAATCAAGGCTCATAGAGGCAACAGTCAAGAGATCAAAGGATAGCATGCATTGGGTAAATCTGCTGCATAAGACCTCCTTAAAGTGTTGAAAGGCAAAGTTGTTATTTTGAGGACAAATGTGTGCCTGACCACAGCCATGGTATTTTCAATTGTTTCATGTGAATATGAAAGTTGGACATTGAATGAGGAGGATCAAAGAATTGAAAGATTTGAATTGTGGTGCTGAAGAAGAATACTAAATGTACCATGAACTGCTAAAAGGACAAACCAATCTGTCCTGGAAGAAATACAGCTAGAGTGTCCCTTAGAGGCAAAGATGGGGAGATATTGTCTTACATGTAAGGAGCACCCCCGCCCCCGCAAAAAAAAACAAACCAAAAAACACAGAATTGTTTTTCAAAGCTATGTATTTAAATTTTTTCTTACAAATTAACATTATCAACTTCAATGGACTCTCCATTACACATATACATTTGTTAACTCTGTAATTCTATTCTTGGAAACAGTTTTCAAACTCATCTGTTTGAATGGCTGACAGCACCTCCTTCATTTTGTTTTTTCACCTCTTCTATGTCATCAAATCACTGCCCTTTCATGTCCTTCTCCATTAGCAGAAACAAAAAGAAGTCGCAAGAAGTGAGGTCAGGAGAGTAAGGTGCTTGGGTCAAGAGAGGTATGCTGTTTTTTGTCAAAAACTGGTGCACTGAGATGGCTGTGTGAACAAGTGAATTGTCATGTGGCAAAACCAGTCCCCCATCTGCCACAAATCAGGCCTTTTTTGTTGTACACTGTTATGCAATCTTTTCAGAACCTCTAAATAGAAAGCAAGCTTGATTAACTGTCTGACCTGGTGGAATGAACCCCAAGTGCACTACCCCACTCACATTAAAAAAAACCAAATGGGTGTCTTCTTGATCCTTGATTTCACAAGTAGCACCATGTCTCATCACCAGTAATGACCTTGGGAAAAAAGTCTGGGTGGCTTCAGAGCTGTTCTTTCAAAGTATGCCATGTTTCCACTCTGCTCTTTTTCCTGGTCAGTCAGAATCCAAAGCACAAATTTCCCAACAACCCATCTCATTCCCAAATCTTCAATTAAAATTCACTGACTCAAACTCCAAGATAGTCCATATAACTTCCCATCTCTTAAGTGGTCCATTGCCTGTCTTTGAGGACAAGTGCATGAATTTTGTCAACATTTTCTTCCATTCACATGACATTTCACCTTTTTAGAAATGAGAAAACCATTCATACACTTGAGTTTTCCCCCATAGTGCTGTCCTTGTAAACTGTGTTCAACATCACAACAGTTTTTGCAGCATTTTTCCCAAGCAGGAAACAAAATTTCACAGGCACACACTGTTCTCTTAAATCAGCCATCACAAAAAATGAGGTTCAAGTGAAACAGCTTTTATGGAAAACTTCACTGTGACCAGAGAGAAATGTCCCAGGCAGTGCCACTGGCTGCACGAACTCAGAGTGAATTGCTCCATCCTCGACTAGCGGGGAAAATGCATGCTACTCTGGGGGGGAGGGGCTGTGGGTAGCCTCTAGTATTTTGGACATGTTATCTAGAGAAGCCAGACCTTGAAGAAGGTCATCATACTTGGTAAAATAGAGGAGCAATGAAAAAGAGGAAGGCCCTCAACAATGTGGATTCACACAGTGACTGCCCTAATGAGGTCAACCCCAGAAAGATATGTGAGGATGACACAGGACTAGGCAGTATTTCGTTCTGTTGTGTCGAGGGTCATTGTGTGTTGGAACTGTCTTGATGTCACCTAACAACAACAACAACAAAATAACAGGGACTAGCTTTTAATCACTACCGTTCAGGTGAATAAGAGAAGACTCAGCTTTACTTGGCCCTTTAGTGACGTTCACAGCTAAACTATCTGCTTTTGAGCAATGTAGCAAGTTATCAAAAGTCCATTGCTGTTGTGGTTGGTAGCACCACTGAGTTGCTTCCAACTCATAGCTCCTCTACGTAAAACAGAATGAAACATTCCCACAATTGTTCTTAAGTTCGAGCCCATTGTTGCTGCACTGTGTCCATACACATCTTATTAAGGATCTTCCTCCCTTCCTCACTCCCTCTCCTTTACCTGATGTCCTTCTGCAGGCACTAATTTCTCCTGACAACATATCCAAGTAGGTGACCTGAAGTCTGGCTATCCTTGCCTCCAAGGAGCACTCTGGTTGTACTTCTTCCAAGACAGATTTATTAGTTCTTTTGGAAGTCCACAGTACTTTCAATATTCTTCATTAGTACCATAATTAAAATGCATTGATTCTTCTTCAGTCTCCCTTATTCAGTGTCCAACTTTCACATGCATATGAAGCAATTGAATATACTGTGGCTTGGGTCAGGCAAACCTTAGTCCTCAAGTAACTTCCTTGCTTTTCAACACTTTAAAGAGAGGTTTTCCATTCATTAGGTCTTGGGAAAGAAAGAGAGAGAGATCCAATAAAAACACTCCTTTTCAGCTAGTTGGCCGCCTGTTTATCTTCAAGCCTTTAAGACCCCAGGCTGTATCTTCTGATAGCTGGGCGCCATCAGCTTTCTTCACCACATTTGCTTATGCACCCACTTTGTCTTCAGCGATTGTGTTGGGACAGGCTGGTGTGCTTCTTCCATGTGGAAAGCAAATGTCTTGAGAATTATGAGGGAAACAAATGTACAAAAGTGCTTGACACAATGGATGTATGTGTGGATTGTGATAAGAGTTGTATAAACCCCCAATAAAATGATTTAATTAAAAAAACACTCCTTTTCAAGGTATCTGGATGACCAACAAAGAGTCCCAATGGAGTAGTGGTTATGCATTGGACTGCAAACCACAAGGTTCAGAGTTCAACACCACCAGCTGTTCTGTGGAAGGAAGGAGATACTTTCTACTCCTGTCAAGAGTTACGTCTCAGAACCCACAGAGGCCGTTCTACCTATCCTGTGGGATCCTGTGAGTTGGAATCATCTCCACTGCAATGAACTGGGTGTGGTTTGTTGGGCCAGTAAAATTCTAGGTGGGAGAATCAGCTCAAAAGGCTAACGGAATTGATTTGGGGATGGGGGTGGGGGTGGTATCAAAGGGATATTCTTTTGAGATTTTCTTAATGAACATAAAATGATCAGAGAGGCTTATGAGGAAGAAATTTTAAGAAAACTGAAGAAAAATCCCCGGATAGTTGCCAAATCCCACCTACCCACGCCCCCCCCCCCCCTCCTCTTCCTGGCCCATAATAGCAATGCACCTGCTTATTCTTCCAGGGTAGTGGAATTAAGTGAATTATTTCATTTGGCTCTTCTAGTTACAGTTTTGTAACTCCCTTCAAACCAGTTTTCCCTGATGGGCCTGAATAAGGAAAGTGGGAGAAAATACTGAAAGGCTTGTGGGGTTTAGCTTTCAGGGATTGTTATTAGGATTGATTGTGATTTCCATCCTGTAGAATCTAAAATGAACCATGTTAGCAGCTCTCTCCTTTATCCAGGAGAACGCGTGGAAACCAGAGGAGCAGCAACAGTGAACCAGAAGCCGGAGCAGAAGAGAGAGAAGTGGACTTCCCAGCCCACAGAGCCAGTAAAACTGAGTGCGTTCTGATTTGGTGGCCCATGCTGAGCCTTTGAATCTTCACTAAGGTCCAGTTATAGGCCAAAAGCAGCGGCAGCTCCAAAATCCTAATGGTCTGTGATGGGATTCACCAATAGCGGCCTGCCAAAGACCCCAAACTGCCTCTTGATTGGCCACTTTCACCCCAAGTACCATTGAATCAGCTACGTCATGTAATCCAGGTGACAGAGACCCTGCACTTGTTTCCGAGCCTTCTATTGTTCTGGGCCCCCACTCAAAACTGGCTGCTTTTGAAGCCCCTTGATAGGTAGGCTGAAGTAGCACACCCAAATGACTGATATGCTGTCCTGGAAATCAAGAGTCCTACCAGGCAGTGTTATAGGAAGGACAAGATGCAATTACTTATCTTTTACCTTCGAGGGATATCTCCACATGCCCCAACCGCCCTACCTCTGCATCCACGAACCCCGAGACCATTCACTGAGGTGGAAGACACCTGAATTTTTGTCAGTTTAATTTCCCACTCTGTAAGCACACAGATGTTTTATCAATAAATCTAAAATAATGGATAGTGTTCCTTAGTGGGTTTAATCAGCATGACAGCTCCCCAGGGATCTCAGACATACTCCTCTGGTGTCTCTTCTTTGTTCATGGTTGTGAGATTCTCTCTTCCTGCTCTTCACAGGACTGACCTTCTACCAGAGGAATGGTAAAATGGGCCAATCCCCTCATGTTAGTTCCCCGTGCCCTATGAAACAGCTCCCAGCCAGTCGTGGTGGGCGTTACCAAGACTATGGCTAGAAGAGCGATACCAACTCATTTCACTGAAGATGCCAGAGCCTAGTCAGAGCTTCCCAACTTATTTGGCCTACCAGCCCCTTTCAGAAAAGAGGTTACTCAGCAACCCGCGGGCAAGCAAAACCTTGAACTGTAGCCCATAATCCAGGATAAAGTGTAGGTATCTCCTTTTGCAGCCTCGCAAATCATTCCAGTGCCCCCCACCCCCGAGGGGGAGTTAGTGCCCACTTTGAGAAAAAACTGGCCTAGATGATCTTTTCGTTTAAAAACTAGACGACAATTAATAAACTCTTTGATTATTTTCCCAGCTAAGTGCTTATTTATTGACCTACCATTTGGTCAATAACAGGCTCTCATTTTGTTGTGACTATGGCACATAAGTGAATGCTTTTCACAATTCAATGACTCTACACCCCATCGCCTCCTCTATTCCCTTTACTAGCAACAAAGGGAAAATGCCTCTCTTAAATGCAAAACCATTCTGAATTCCCTGTAGCTTTAACCTCTCTGGTACCTAGCAATAGTTCCTCTCCTGTATTAAAGTTCCAGACGCGCTATTCACCTCAATCTTAACTCTGGCAATATTGTGATGCGAACAATCAACATGAGTAAGTGCTCAGAAATTACACCAAGTGAGAGCCATTGAGTGCAATGAATGAGACAGGCCCCCACAGGGTTTGCAGTTCTGGAATGTCTAGCAACCTGCTTTCCTAAAAATGCCTGGTAAATGCAATTTGCCTTATTATTTCACAGCTCTACTTCCACAGAGATTAAGCTATAGGATTTCATTTCTGTATTCAAATCAAAAACATATTCAACCATAGCTGTTTCTCAGGCTGCAGGTACAGGTATTATGGGGACAGTGAACTAGAGTACATTGTGTTCTAAAACCATAACCAGGCAGTAAATTACCAGGAGACAAACACAAGGAAATTTTTGCTGAGCAGGATGATTTCCCCCCTGCTTTTAAAAAGTGAGCAACTGTATCTCATTCTGACTGAGCAAATAGTGAAGCATTTCTTCAGAATTTGTCCCCATATTTCATTTTTATTTAGTCTTTGGTTAGTCCAGTTATTTCAAAAGCAACATTTGAAATAGTTCCCACATGGGGCAGGTAAAGTTGAGCAAATGGTGTTATATAACAAATTTGTAATAGTGACCAAAGAAATCCTTTCAGTAACTCTTAGGATTTACCCCCTTGTAAATCATGCACATATATGTTGGGGAGATGATACTTTTTCCTGTTTTTTTGTGTGCTTTGTTTTGAATTCAGAGTTAGAGTCTTATAAGCTTTACCTACCCATAGCAAATAAATAAACCTTAATGGCATTCCTTATCCCTAAGGAGAAGGATGCCTGCAAATTAGAATAATAAATTAATTTGAAATGTTTATGGCTACCACCAGAAACTTGGGGGTTCTCATGATAACTTTGTGACTGATTACACAAAGTTTTGTAGATAATAGCTGTGTTATTCTGGGTACTTTAGAGAAACAAATCCACAAAAACTCATGTATAAGAGAGAGTTTTATATAAAGGTTAAGTGTGCATCAAGAAAACATCCCAACCCAGTGCTGCCCAAGCCCACAAGTCCAACATTAACCCATATGTCCAACACCAATCTACAAAGTCCTCCATCTCACAAAACACACACTACGATGCCGACTGCAGGAGGAAAGCTGAATCAGTGAATGTGTAAGCATCTCAGTGCTGGCAGAGGTCTCCACACGGGTGCTCCAGCACCAGGGCTGCATCGGAGTAGGTCAATATGGCTTCTCCTGGGGGATGCTGCAGGAAGTGAACCTTGCCAGCTGAAGCAGGGAACTGGCTAAGGCAGCTGCACCCTGATCCAACCACCACAAAGCAAGAGACCTGAGAACTAGAAAGGTGAGGCTCACTGAGCCATTTATCCCTTCGCCCTACAATTAACCACACATGTGTTTATTGACCAGGTTGGCACAATAAACTAACTACCTCAATAGCTAATCAGAAAAACACAGGGTGTTAATTCCTAATGTTTTTGTATTTCAGCTCCTCTCCAACACATTAGAGCATATGATCGTTTTTCATGTGTGTTCCCCAATTGAAACTTTTATGTTCCTCAATAAATTTCTGTTTCTTCACTCCTAATGTAATATTGAATTTATTTCTTGTGGTACAGCATAGCCTTTGTAACTCCCTCCAAATGAGTGGGTAGAGACATATAAACAAGGTACATGTGGGGCGTGGCCCATTTTCCCATCCTGCTGGGTTTGCAAGGAGCCATCTTAGAAACAAAGGTGGCTCTCACATCACCATCATAAAAGAAGAGCCAGGAGTGGAGCACATCCTCAGCACCCCAAGATTCTGCATATTGCACCTTCTTGATGCAGAACACAGAGAGCTGTGACACCCTGGAAGCAGCAGCCCCAAGACCGAAAGACAGAGCAGCGGGCTTCCCCACACAGGGAGCAAGAAAGCTGAGTGCCTTTGGACAGGAGGGTTGTATGTGGAGTGAGTTAGTCTAAGCACTGAATAAAAAAAAACTAGGACTGCCCATCCATGGAGGTAAAGATGAAAATTTTGGGGCTGAGATTTTTGGCAGTGTTGAGTCCCCCTTGTGCATTTATTGGCATAACTAAAAGGGATTTATGGTATTGCCTGAGCAGAGCAGAGGTCAAAGGATTGTCAAGCTAAAAGGCAGAGATCCAAAGCAGAGGTCAAAGAATTGTCAAGCTAAAAGGCGGAGGTCCAAGAAGAGAAGACTGCCTGCGGGCATAACTAAGATGTGATCTTGATTATAAAGAACTATATCCTGAATGTCTCTGACAACTGTAGCCTAATTTCCCTAATAAACTCTGTAGACTGAAACTCACTGCCAGTGATTATATTCTAACTCAAAATGGCATTGAAAGACAAAGTAGAACTGCTCCCTGTAGGAACAAAGTCTATAAATCTTCCGGGGAACAGAGCACCTCATGTTTATCCCACAGACCAGCTGGTGGGCTTGAATTGTTTTCTAGTTAGCAGCCCAAATAGTAACACACTATGCCACCAGGGACTCCATAAAAGACAACTGCGCCCAGTATTTCCTGGTGGTCTCAGGTGTATTCAGGTGGTAAGATGTCAAGTGCCTTTGAGTCAGTTCAAACCACAGTGAATGAAGCACATCAAGGTCCTGCGTCCTCTTCACAACTGTTCCTATGCCTGAGTCTATTGTTGAGCTACGGTGTCCATCCATCTCATTGAGGGCCTTCCTTTTTCGCTGCCCCTCTACTTTACCAAGCGAGTATCCTTCTCAAAGGACTGAGCTCTCAATAATGTCCAAAGTAGGGAAGACGAAGTGATATAGCCAAAGACAATAAACCCTATAATTGTGAGTATCGTCTGTGAATTCTGTGTAGCCATCACAATGGTTTATCAAACCCAGATGTAGGCAGTGCCATGGTTGAGATGGTTGGTGTCAGAAGTAATGAGTAAAGAATAGTTAAGGCATGTCTGACCTCAACCTTATAGCAATCCTTCTTTGACTGCTGTTTGATCTCCTTCCCCTTTGCTAAGTCAGAGGAGGTCGGATGTGGCCTATGTCATCGCTATGCTTCTACAGTAAGATTCTAATATATACAAATATCTGTAAGAACATAGTCCTTCAATGGGCCTCCACTCAAGTACTCCCTCAATGCAAGAATACTTTGTTCCACTAAACTGGCATTCCATGATGCTCGCCTTCCCAACGCGATCGCTGAAGACAAAGTGGGTGCATAAGCAAATGTGGTGAAGAAAGCTGATAGTGCCTGGCTATCAAAAGATATAGCATCTGGGGTCTTAAAGACTTGAAGGTAAACAGGAGTCATCTAGCTGAGAAGCAACAAAGCCCACATGAAAGAATCACACCAACCTGTGTGATTATGAGGTGTCGAAGGGATCAGTTATCAGGCATCAAAGAACCAAAAATAATATCATTGTGAATGAGAGGGAGTAGCCATCTGTAGGCAACTGAACATCTCCTTATGGAAGGGTCCCAGGGAGGAGAGAAGCCACTCAGGGTGCAGTGTAGCAATGATGAAACATACAACTTTCCTCTAGTTCCTAAATGCTTCCACCCCCACCCCCAACTATTATGATCCCAATTCTACCTTACAAATCTGGCTAGGCCAGAGGATGTACACTGGTACAGATAGGAACTGGAAACACAGGAACAGATGATCCCTTCAGGACCAGTGGTGAGAGTGGAGATACCTGGAAGGTAGAGGGAGGGTGGGGTATAAAAGGGGAACTGTTAGATCTCTCTGTAGCTAGATCTATACCTCGGTTCTTGGCTCCACACGAGAAAGAATTCACGTCAAAGCCTGGTTTGTGATCTAAGTGAGTTTTATGAGCATTAGAAGAAGTTTCAGGTTTACACAGGCACCCATAGGACTCCTCCCGAACATGCAGCCTACCTGGAAGCTTCTTGGTGTCCCGCAAAGTCCCTCCAAAGCTCTCCCAGAGCTCTGCCGCTAAAGTTCCCAGAGTTTTGCCACTGGACTCCTGGCTCTTGCCTTTTCAAGGATTCCACGGGAAGGCATGGTGGATGACCCCTGGTCAACCCCATTTGCTGAATTGAATTCACCTGGCCTAGGTGGGCCAATTCAGGTTCACGCCCACCCATACCTACCACGGGAAACCTGAGCCTCTGGGCATGTGCAGTGTGCCAATCCTTTGCTCCCATAGCTTGGCCCTCTGGGCATGCCTTAACTGACATTCCCCCGCCCTATGTTAGTCTACCTAACAGAACCAATTACAGGGATCTACATATAACCTCCTCCCTGGGGGACAGACAACAGAAAAGTGGGTGAAGGGAGATGTTGGACAGTGTAAGATATGACAAAATAATAATTTTTAAATTATCAAGGGTTCATGAAGGAGGAGGGGGCGGAGGGAGGGGGGAAATGAGGAACTGATGCCAGGGGCTTAAGTGGAGAGCAAATCTTTTGAGAATGATAAGGGTAACGAATGTACAAATGTGCCTTATACAATTGATGTATGGATGGATTGTGATGAGACTTGTATGAGCCCCAATAAAATGATTAAGAAAAACATAGTCCTTAACATCTCAACAACTGGTGCCCATGAATATGTTTTTTTTAAAAAGTGACATATGCCAAAATAATGGCAGAAAGAACTCTGTATAGGGAGTTGAGACAGAGTTTAAGGACCAGGAAAATATCTCCAATGTGTTTGATGGACACCCCAGAAATGGCTTCAAATTCCTCATGCCCTGTACATCATTAGAAGAATCTCTAAAGTTCTCCTGCAGCTAATTGGAGACTGTTTTAAGAGATTGCCTACGAACTTTTGGGAGCAGCAAAGGTTTCTGGGTCACCCTATTTTTTCCCCAGGCACTCAGCTGGTCTCCCATTCATTCAGCAAGGCATGGCTGTTTGGACTACATGATTCTATTTGTTGTGGTGAACAGACTGCTCTTTACTACTTTAATTAAGGCACATAATTTCTCTCTTCCACAACTCCACTTCCTATTTACTTTGTGTTATTCCATATTATTATTATTTTAAATCATTTTATTGGGGGCTCGTACAACTCTTATCACAATCCATACATCCATCTATTGTGTCAGGCACATTTGTACATTTGTTGCCATCATCATTCTCAAAACATTTGCTTTTCACTTGAGCCCTTGGTATCAGCTCCTCGGTTTTCCCCTCCCTCCCTTGTCCTCCCTCCTTCACTAACCCTTGATAATTTGTAAATTATTATTATTTTTTCATGTCTTACAGTGTCCGATGTCTCCCTTCACCCACTTTTCGGTTGTCTGTCCTCCAGGGAGAGGGTTATATGTAGATCATTGTGATTGGTTCCCCATTTCTCCCCCAGCTTCCCCTTACCCTCCTGGTATCTCTACTCTCAGCATTGGTCCTGAGGGGTTTATCTGTCCTGGATTCCCTGTGTTTCCAGCTCTGATCTGTACCAGTGTACATCCTCTGGTCTAGCCAGATTTGTAAGGTAGAATTGGGATCATGATAGGGTGCAGGGGAGCAGGTGGAAACCATACTATGTTTTAAAGAATCTTGAAAAAGCCTTGGTGTATGAAGCTCTCTTGAGCAACAGCTAATTCATTTTTCCCACAAAATGAAAACTAAGCCATCGTTGAAAATCATAGACCTTTCTGCCTATCTGAATTTTAAACTTTCTAGTAAGTGTCCCTTGTCTTCTGATGAAAATACTTGCTGATATTAATATTTAGGGCAAAACACCTTCCATAGCCCTCTGTCTAGAGAGGGTGGAAGGAAATCAGTTGCTAAAGAGGCTGTGTAACATTTAAGATTTTAATGACTATTCTAATTTTAAAGAATATTTTATTTTGACATTTTAAACTTTTTTGTAAGATACAAAGTCTAATCCTTCAAATCTTCAAAGGCCGAGAACTTGTAAAAGAGAGAAACTCCCTATGGTTCTAAGTTCCTGCAACCTTGTGCCACCGTTCTTGAAATTGCGACAGTGGCATCTCTGAAGGCTTGTGGCCTTGAGAAAGACCAGCAGTTTCTTCAAAATAGCTTCTGAATCTTCTACATTAAAATGTTAATCCCATCCCAAGATGACAGCTCTTCCATTTTATTACTTCTAAATCATGATGGGTAATGTAGGGGGGAAACACTGCAGATATTCATTCTCTCTTTTTTTAATATTGCCATATGTGTTAAGTATTAAATAAAGACCTTTGGTCAATCCTTGCATCATAATTGAAGGAAACAGGGGAGGCTTGTGCTTATCTATTTGTTAAAGGGATTCCTTTGGTGGGGTAAGCAGTCAACAAGAGACTGCCAGTTCACCGAAAGGCACTTCACAATAAAGTCCTGGTGATCTAAATCTCAAGAATCAGCCATTGAAATCCCAGTGGAACACCGTTCTCTTCTGACACAGATGAGGTTGCTATGAGTCAGAGTTGACTCCACAAGTAGTTTATTTGGGGAAAAGATGCTGTTTCCTTCATCTCCCTAACTTCTCCTCTGGCTTTGGGGATGGAATACATTCAATGGTTCTGATATTTTTGTTAGGTTGCCATCAAGTTTGTTCCGATTCATAGCTACCCTATGCACAACAGAACAAAACACTCCCTGGTTCTGTGTCATTGTCACAGCAATCAACTATGTTCGAGCCCATTGTTTCAGCCACGATGTCAGTCCACCTCTTTGACAGACTTCCTCTTTTAACTCAGACACAGAAGAGTCTATGATTTTCAATTTTAGTTTTAATTTTAGTGTAGATTTTAGTTTTAATTTTGTGGAGAATATGAATTAGTTGTCACTTAGGAGAACTTCATAAAAAGACGTTTTCAAGGAGCTCTAAAAAATAATATAGAATAACAGGGAAAAATAGTATATGGAGGTATAGAAGAGAGAAGAGCAGCCTGCTCACTATAACAAATAGAATCATGTAGTCCAAACAGCCATGACTTGGAATGGGAGGCCAGCTGAGTGTCTGCGAAAAAATAGGGTGACACAGAAACCTTTGCTGCCCCTAAATAGTTTTTAGTCATCCTCTTAAAACAGTCTCCAATCATCTGTAGGAAAAACTGTAGCGATTCTTCCAATGATGTACAGGGCAGGAGGAGTTTGAATCCGTTTCTGAGGTGCCCATGTAACACCATTGGAGATATTTTCCTGGTCCTTGAAACCTGTCTCAACTCCCTAGAGCTCTTTCTGCCATGATTTTGGCATATGTCACAAATGTTGGTTTTCTTTACGTATCCATGGACACCAATTTATAAGATGATAAGGATTATGTTCTTACAGATATTTGTATTTACTAGAATCCTACTGTAGAAGCATAACAATGACATGGGCCACATCTGACCTCCTCTGACTTCACGAGGTGGGAGGAAATAAAGGAGAATTGCTATAAGGTGGAGGTCAGACATGCCTTCATCCTTCCTCACTAATTAAGTCTGACACTAACCATAGATTATGAATAGATTTTTCAAGTTGAAGAGCATCACGCCAAAATAAGAAGGCACAAAGGAATATCCATTCTATGCAAGTTTTATCTTCTCTAGGATTTCTAGGGTCTTCCCACCCTCTTTTGTGATGAGCTTTAGAGCTACTAAAGGCTTCCAAATAATTTTCCCCATGGAGTCTCTTAGGAGTCCTAAAATACATAGGCTTGGTTTATGCAGCCATCTTTACAAAGGAGTGGGAGAGCGTAATTGGCAAATGAGGCTACCGACACAAAGAAAATGCCAAATATCTCGAGAGAAGGATGTGATGAGATAAGCTATATCTTCATATATCTTGGGCTGGGATTATGAATTCTCCAAAAAACTATCAGTCTCAGCAGGAAGGAAACTCTCGGTAACAAAGATGATGTGGTGCCAGGGCTCTGAATCATCCAGCAAGTGTTACTTCCATGGCCTTGGTCAGCTCTGGTCAGCTGCACGCTCTCAGACAGACAGTTTGAATACAGGCACTAGTTTTTGTTCTGCTGACAGTTTGCTATTAAAGAAAATTTGCTGAGCTCTGTTTTATCTTACAAACATTACAAGAGACATATTGTTGTTATATTTCATTCTAACAATGGCCCTTGAGGATTGGGGTGGTGGTAGTCACTAATTACTCTAGGGGGAAAGAATGAATAGAACCAGCATTGTTCCAAATTGGGGTTGCTTCAGTTTTGCACCTGTATCAGTTGTGTCCAAGTCTATGGTTCATTATTTAGATTTCATTCTTTTGGGGGGGGGGGGGAATAGAGTAGGTTGACTAGAAAAACAAATCCAGAGACACTCATATGTATAAGAGAGAGCTTTATATCAAAGAACAATTTTACATTAAGAAAACATCCCAGCCCAGTCCAGATCAAGTCTTTAAGTCCGACATCACCCCATGTGTCAATACTAGTCAATAAACTCCTCTTTAGATTCACACAGCCATACATTGATGCAGAATGCAGGAGATCTTCCGGCCAGTGAGTGGAAAGTCTTGTGGATCCAGCGGTGGTGGAAGCATCTCAGCACTGGTGTGGATCTCCACATGGCTCCTCAAGATCCAGAGCTCTGGCTCCATCAGCTTAGCTCCATGTGGCTGTCAACAGGAATGTCTCACAGGTAGAGTGTTTTGGTCCCACCTCCAGTGAGCTATTTATCTCCTTCACACCTCCAAATGAGGTCATCAAGCTGAGACCTGATGGACAGGCTAGACTCCACCCCTTTGCAAGTTGACAGGAGATTGTGTACTACCACAAGTACTCTGATCTTCCATATAAAAATAAAGGTCGATGAGGGTCACAGACCTCATTCTCTCATCTCCCTAAGGGAAGGGAATAGATTGCTTAGTTTATTAAAGACAGTTTTCTGCTAAGGAACTTTTATAAATAAATAATCATACTACAGACACAAATATCAATTTATTGCAGGAACAGGGATAGGAATCACTGATGCGAGGGAATAGTATGTGGGTGCAGCATAATATCTGGATCTGCCATACCATTCTTTGGTCAGATTCAACAGGGTATCTGAGGATGACCTGATAGTTAGGGGTCTGCCACAATTGTGACAGTGCCACGGAAGCTAACAGTGCCTTCGGAGCAAGGCTATAATCCTGTAATAATGCTAGTGGGTCAGAAATTCTGTGAATAAACAGGGATATTGTGGCAAATCCAGAAATAATTTAAGTTACCAGCAGTAGAGACCGAGTGAGCTACTCTAACAAAAGCATTTTTTCTCCAAGCATTGGTGAGAATTATTGAAAACAGTAAAATAAAACTTAAGGAAAGGTTAATCATAAAGGAAAACTACCCAGAAGTCATTCAATAAATCAAACAATATAAAAGCAACACTACTACAAGATGAACTCTTCTGGTCACATTTTCTCCCCCTCAAGGGAGAAGTATGTATGTAGAGAACACAGATACTAGTACAAGAACAGCAAAAACTATAAAGCAAATTTAGGAGATTTCAGCAAATTGCATGGAGTCTTGTTCTGTGATTTGGGGATTAGCTGTCTATTTCAGATGTCATCTGCTAGCCAGGTGAGCTTTTCAGATAGAATTGAACTTTTCAGATTTTAGAGGGTTGGCAAATCCACTAAGGAGTTCTTGCTTTACTTACTTCAGATAACGATATCTTTAACTCCCTATTATTTAGGAACATAGGCAATAGTAAGAAGGCCTAGCTATGGTCTTTTCCACTGGATATCAAATAATTCTTGTAATGATGCCTCAATGACAGCCAAATCTTGAAATTCTGAACTTTTGTTATTAAAATTGCCCCTGTTGTTGTTGTTGCTAGGTGTCATCAAGTTGGTTCCAATGCTTAGAGACTCGATATGCAGCAGAATGAAACACTGCCTGGTCCTCTGCCTTCCTCACACCTGTTGCTAAATTCAAACCCACTGCAGTCATTGTGTGAGTTCATCTCATTGGTCTTCCTCTTTTTCACTGATGATCTACTTTACCAAGCATGATGTCGTCACAGCCTGGATGCAATCAATTGAAAGAAAATTCCCTGTGGGAGGTGTTATGAGTCCAATATAAGGGAATGCTGTGGAAAAACCTGCTTTTTTTGACCTGGACTTTGCATCAAATCCATTGACCTGTGGTTCCTTGGATTTAAGTCAATGGCATATTATATTCCTTGCTGTTCGTGGGAATTGTCGGTTGCCTATCACTTCAGATTCATTTGCCGCAGCTGCCAGCGGCCTGTCACAGCTACCCAAGGCAGGACCACGCTCTGGCCTAACATCTGATCCACAAACTTAGAATCTACTGAGACTTAGATTTCCATAATTGTGTGAGCCAGTTTCTGAAATAAAGTTAACTATCTATCTATCTATCTCTCTATCTCTCCTGCTTTGATTTGCTTTGCTACAAAATTCAACCTAACACAGGGGTGTAATAACGGGGGAGGATGCCTATTTCTTTAGACAGCAACAGTATTCCCTCTAATTTGCTTGTTTGTTTGGAAAATGTCTTAGTTTGGTAAACTTGTATTTTTACAGCATTCTCCAAGGGTAGTAACAAAGCATCAAAACAGTCTGAGGCTGGAGTTCTATTTCTTTTTTCAAAAATAATTTCAAAGATGATGAAACTTTTTTCCTGTTTCCTTAGCATGCGAACATTGTGTACAATTTCAAAACAATATCTAGGAGCCATAGAAATAATGATGGACCTTCCGGAATCTGTTTCCTAGCCCTGGGAAGGGTCATTTGCTGAGGTGGTTGAGCAGAAGCAGCCTCAGGAAGAGTTTGGCTTTCAGAATCTCAACAGAGCTTGTGGTGGCATATCTAGCATGATAATAAGTGTTTGTACAATCCAGTTGTGAATAACAGATATTACAAACAAAATCAAATCTAGATTATCTAAAGGGATTTCTCTTTGGTATTTTCAGAGTCAGAAATCATTTAGTTAAATCCAAGGAATGGTGCACAGGGTGATTTTTAATAATCAGTTTGGGTGAGAAGGTTGGCATGATTAAGCTGTAGAATGTTGACTGATATTAGATGTAGTCAAAAGGAGAACTTCATAAAAAGTGAGCCTACTGGGGGAAGCATGTTGAGTCAAAGCAGAGTCAAGTATGAGAGATACATCACATGGCACATAAACATCAAAAGAGTTTGCCACAATTATACTGGCAGGTCTACCAATTTAGATAGAGACAGTTACTGCTTAGAAACAGAGGATACCCTTTGGCTACAAGGCCAAGTGTTGGTATATTTACTATAGATTCTTTCAGTTTATGGTCCCGATCTTCTAGAATAATTTTTAAAAGAATCAGGCTCACAGGCTAACAAGGAGAAATTAAAAATCCAAGCTCTATCCAGCCACCAAACCCTACAAACCCATGCCATTGTCTCCTAGTCTAGGGAAAAGGAGGGAAAAATGACTCTTGTCTTTGGGGATGAATAAAATATCCTATGCTGTGGGGGTAGCCAGCCCCCCACAACTAATTGCGGGTTCAGTAGGCGCAACTGTACAGTTAAGATATATAAAGATTATAGTAAAGTCATAGAGAAATAGGAGAGATGAGAGTAAAATAAAGCAGTCAAACACATTTCATGGTAGCATGCTCACCTCAGCTCCACTAGGTGGTACACATGGAGGTGGGGGACATACGGGCAGGAGAGAGCTCTCGAGGGGTTTTATTTCTAACCAAATATTATATATCTTTGGGGGCATGCAATCCCCTTGATTACAGATAATGACCTATGTCATAGGAAGGGGTTGTACACAGGCAATACAAGCTATAAGAGGGGGATGATCTAGGGCTGTACACGTAATAGTAAAGGGAGGGAATAGGGGTACATATGTGGCCAGATTGGTGGACCCTAGAATCAATAGAGTAGGCTAACCTTATTCATCTTTGAGTGGTCCCAGGCTTGCCTTCAGGCACTCCTTCAAGGGAACAATATCAGAAGGGAGTGGGCCCTACTTGGAGTGAGTCAGACTATACAGTCTGGTTGCTCTAGATGGCTGCTACCCTTCAGGAGAGTAACCTCTGACCTACTTTCGTTGACCTCCTAGTGTACAGTCATTCACCATGTGCAGCAAGCAGTGTCTTGGGTTTGCCACGTATTTGGGGAGACAACTTGGGAGAAATCTTTCTGTATCCCACACTATGCCAAAATTATGCGCTTTAGATATTTAACGAAGAATTGAGATCATTGTTTTTCTGTAGAAATGTTATACCCCCACCCCCGGCAGCAATTGTCTGAACAAAATTATACTGTCATTGAAAAGCCTGGAAATATAGTGAATTAAATGTTGGGCTGCCACCCAAAGGGTCAGCAGTTTGATCCCACCAGCTTTTCTGCCAGCGAACAATGAGGCTTTCTGCTTTCACAAACAGTTACAGATTTGGAACCCCACGGTGGCCGTTCTTCGCTGTCCTGTAGGGTTTCGGAGAGTTGGAAGTGACTTGAGGGAAGTGATTTTGTTTACTTTTGGGGTTTGGATACTGTCAACATACAGGCTTGATGGCAGTGTGAGCATGATAGAAAGTCATCAATATATTATAAATATATTCTTAAATTAGAAAGATTATAAATATGTTCTTTAATTAGAAAGATTTTAAACCAGTGTGGATAAATTGGAAAAGAAAAAATTGGAGAGTCGATAAATGTTTGAGGCTTTACTATCCAGGTAAATTGTTGAGTCTCCCAAATAAAGGGGAAGTAATCTTGGCTCTCAGACTGTACAAGAATTCTATAGAAGATGCTGCAAAACCACTGCAGTGCAATGTACAGGACCCAGGGGTAGAAGGGAGTAAGTGCAGACTCCTAAATATCTAGGGGATAAAACAGGGTTGACAGCACACAAATCCGGAGTGACTCTCCGACCTCTGTTTGGTTCCCTAAGAGTCCACAGAGAGGAGTTACAAGGATTATGCAAGGCTCACTGAAGCCTTCGTAGATTAAGTCAGGGACAATGGGAGGTGGGCAGGCCTCTTCAGTTTCACAATTAAGGGAATGTTGAGGAGTTCCAGGCAAAGTTTTAGATGCTTCCATTTGAATTTGATAGATTCTGCAAATAAGATGCACCTCACATCGGTAGATACAGTGATCCATAAGATTGCAGAAACGAATGGAAAAAGGTCAGAGGAAAGTGGGTTAAAACCAAATCCACACACATCAAGTCTATTGCAGTTCATGGCGACCCCTTAGGACAGAGTGGAACTGCTCCCGCAAAAGCAAAGAAAAAGAACTGCTCCTTTGATTTTCCAAGACGGTAAATCTCTACAGGAGCAAAGACATTCTTTTTCTTCTGTGGACCTGCTGATGGGTGTGAATCTCTGATCCTGCTGCGGGCAGCTCGGTGCTTGTCTCAGACCACCACAGGGTCTTCCAGAAAGCAGGGTAGAGAAAATTAAATTGTCGTGCATGATCAGTGCCTACACAGCAAGCAGTTTCTTCCCTTTGAACTAATTCTGATTCAAATACCTCATTAAGGGATGTATTGCTGTTAGGGGCTGTCAAGTGAGTTCTAGCCCATAGCGACCCTGTGAATGGAACAACAGAATGGAACACTGCCCAGTCCTGGGCCGTCCTCCCAAGTGTTCTCAATGTGCGAGCGCCTCCATGCAGCCACTGAGTTCTTTCCGTTTCGGACAGGCCTTCTTGGCTTTTGATTTTCTCATTTCAGGTCTTTGCAAATTTCATGATAATATTTTGGCTTTGTATTCTCGGGCTACCCTTTGAAATTTTCTTTTCAGCTCTTTGACTTCATCCTTTCTTCTCTTTGCTTTAGTTTTTTACGATCAAGAGCTTGTTTCGGAGTCTTTTCTCACATCCTCTTTAGACTCAAGAACTCAGGAAAAAATTCAAGCCTCGAGTTGCAACCTTGAAAGAGTCTATGGTCAACATATTGAACGATGCAAGACGCGTGCAAAGAAGATAGAAACATTTCATAGCGTCACTGGACCAAAAAGAACTGGAAGACTCGCCAACATTGCACCGTGTCAGGAGGTAGCACATGATCAAGAGCCAGTGGTGCCACTGGAAGAAGTTCACACTGCACTGAATGAAACGGGCCAAAGTTCCTGAAGAAACTCTGAACTGCTTCCACTTGTGACATTATCCATTCTGAAGGACATTATTTATAACTAACGGTCAAAACTGTCAGAATCTGAAAGTCAAATACAATTTTGATTGTAGTTCTCTGGGTTTTTGGATAGTGTTTTGCTTTAATCAATGTGGGGCTGAGTTTCAGGGGGTTGTCTTGTAACTAGTAGGCGACCTAATCCACTAATACAAATTCTTTTCTTGTTTATCCTACCCAGTCTTTGAGATACCGGTGAGCACCTAAGGAAATGGCCTGGGGCCACATCTGGCCTCCTCCAGTTGCACAAGAGAGAAGGAGAACCCACCTACACATCTGCCCAAGGGTAATTCCTATGAGGCAGAGGTCAAACATGCCTTCGCCTTCCATCCTTTATCCTGTTCTGACACAAACCATCCCTCCCACAAACCATCCCTCCACTTCTCTGCTGAGTTCAATAATCCTTTGCAATATCCACACAGAACTCATAGACAATATGCATGAGTCTGAGGTTTATTAGGGAAGTTATCAGGTCACTACAAGTCAAGATCAGAAACTATTGAGGATACAGTCCTTTTGCCTACAGCAGCTCATCTCCTCAGCCATGCTGGCAGGCACATCTAATTCTGGTCCTGAATTCCTCTCTTGCTCTTGATCTCTCCCTCATATGGCTTCTAAGCTGCAGAGGCAAATATTATAAAGCATTCTTAGCACTTATAAATTCTTAAAGGGTACCCCAATCTGAAAGCACCCCACAGGCACCAAAACACTCAGTTTTACTCATTTTGTGGACTGGGAAGCCTGCTGCTCAGTCTCATGATCTCTATGCTGTAGCCTCTAGTGCCTTTACTGCTGCCTCCACTTCATGTGGGGCTGCTACCACTTTACACAAGGATCTTACATACACGCTGCTGGGGCTCTTCTTTCTTGATGGCTATGAGATTCTTTCTTCCTGCGTCTTAGATGGTTCACTTTATACCAGAGGAATGGTAAAACTGATCAATCCCACCTTAGAGTCTTCTATACTTTATTTGCATGCTTTTCCCCAGTCATTTGGTGGGAACTACAAAGACTTTGGATAGAAGAGTCATACCAAGTAATTTCCCTTGACCATAGCACCCTAAATTCCAGAACTCACTACCATCAAGTCAGTGCAGACTAATGGTGACCCTATAGGACAGAGTAGAACTTCCCCTGTGAGTTTCTGAGACTATAATTCTTTATGAGAGTAAGAAGCACCCTAAAGGCTTTTAATTGTTCATCCTGTGCCCACAGAGTTTGAAGTGTATAGACTTTGAAATCCCTTTGAAATGACTAGACAATTCGACTGAGAGTATCAAAATGACCTTACAGAAACAAAGCCGAGCCACACTAGAGCTTGAAGAGATATGATGCAAAGAGAATGTCATTCAGACTTGAGAAACCATTTTACTTTGCGGTGACTCCTGACACTTTGTGGAGATAAAGAACACAAGTAACCCTTCTGGTAGCAGTACTGGGATCTTCAACTACTGAGGGGTCAGAGCAGGTGATGTACCTTTAACATCCTGATCCTGATGCCAGAAATGTTGTAGAATGGAGTTCAATATTCTGTTAGGATTAAAACAACGAAGCTTATTGAGGAATAGCAGTTCTACTAGGGCAACGTACAAGGAAAACCAGCATATGTTCTGATGTGCAGAAAAAGCCTTACATACAGAAACATCAGGGACTGTGGGGAACAGAAGAACTTCTCTTAAGTTGTCTCCCCAAAATATGTACCAGACTTAGCTGCTTAAGAGTGACTGTACACTAGGTGATCAGCGAAAGTAGGTCAGAGGTTATTCTCCTTAACATCAGCCATCTATAGTGGCTAGACTATTAGTCTGACTCACTCTAAATAAGACCCACTCCCTTCTGATAAGGATAATGGTGGTCTGTTCACTTGCAGGAGATACCAGAGAGGGCAAACCCGCCCAAGGGTGACCAAGGTTAGATAGTCATTATCAGCTGTCTAGATCAAGCAGACACCACTGTTTATTCCACAACCAATGTGGGGACACCCCTAGGTGATTCCCCTCCTATTGATTGTATTGCTTATGTTAATACCCCTCCTGGTGACTCAGGTTATTGTCCGCTATCAGGGAACTTGCATGCCCCCCAGAATAGTAATTGTCTGTTTTATTATGTGAGACATTAGAGTGATCAAACTTGTTCTAGAATGAATTGTATTGCCCCTTTCTGTGATGTATGACTCTATAATCAGATCCCCCTAACGTGATATGATGCGTGGTTAGCAATAAATAATGAGGCTCCCTGGTTCTCGGGAGGGTGGCTGGAGAAGGTGACTAAGGAGGACGAAGCAGCGGCTTCTCCTCTGACGGCTAAGCCCCCTCCATGAGGACCATCAAGCCTAGCTGAGATGAGCTATGCTACCATGAATTGCGTCTGACTCCATTACTTGACTCTATCCTTTAACTCTCATGCTCTCTATGACTTTACTATAAGCTCAACTTATTATCGCTGTACAATTGCGCCTACCGAACCTGTGATGTTTTGTGGGGTTCCCTCTTCCCCTTAACCCCACAAGGGACTCATAGACAATTTTTTCTGATTAGCTGATTTTCATGGAAGTGTGTATGGTTAGTCACAAAGTTACCTTGAGACCCCAGAAGTTTCCGTTGAGATACAATAAACATTTCAAACTAACTTGTCATTCTAATCTGTAAACATCTTGTAGACACCATGGATAAGTGGTTTACAACTTTATTTTTGCAGTGAGCCTGAGCCTGGCATAAGTATTTTTCCTGAGAACTAGTTGGGCAAGGAGAGGACTATACGGCATATTTCCTCATCTAACGGATTGTAATCTTAACTGCCTTCCTAACAATCACCATTTTTTGCTAAGGACGGGTAAAGTTTTACAAGAATTCTATGGATTTCTTTTTTTTAAAGCCAGAAAAAGGACCAATGGGAAAAAACGGAGTTTGATGTAAAATGGACTTAGGTCACTCAGTCTTGCCATGCCAAATGGCTCAGGTTTCAGGAGTTGCTTACACAATTCTTACTGCTTAGCAAGAACTGAATCAACAAATGAGTCTTAATTAAGTAATTATTCAATTAAATGATAAATGAACTCATGAAGAAAATAAGCTCCAGACGTTCATTGTTGATGCCAAATGACATACAGTTTTCATCTGATGAAATCACACCAAGGGACCTTAAAAAGTATTTTGGGTATATGATCCCGCAAAGATTGAATTTTATCCCCCCACGATATGGTTTGTGATCCTACCACCCATACTTGTGATTCTCATCATATTTGGGAGTAAGCTTTCTTTGTTATGTTAATGATAGTATTAGTATAGGGTGAGTCTTAAATGATTCTCTTTTGAGAGATATAAAAAAGCAGATTGAGCAAGCAACTAAGCAAGCGAGCAGAGATGCATAAGACAGATACCATGATACACGAAGAGCAACGGGGTCAAGAGTAGAAGCTGAAAGACCCCAGAGTTGACCATGAGGGAAAACCAGCACTTACAGTTGGTACTGGTCATCAGACTTCTGTAGCCTCCTACATGATGGGGAAATGAAGCTCAGTTTCTTGAAGTCATCGTCTTGTGGTATTTTTATTTAGCAGCCCTGGAGAATGAAGGCAGCTTGAATTATAAGAACTTCCATATAAAACTGATAAAACTTTAGCTCATAATCCAAAGGTGTACCTCAAATTAGTTTTTTCTTTAAAAAATTTTTAAACTGTAAGACTGCTGGGCACTGTATAAAAACTAGGAAACCCTTATGATATATATATATATATATCAAGAGATAGATAAAGATATAGATTCCAGTGTTCAACACAAATGGAGTGGGCTTTGCCTTTGAGCCTGGCACTGTATTAAGATCTAGCCGAGCTCCTGTGGTGCTATAACCAAATGGGTGCTGAATGGAAAACCTAGAGATTCCTTTATTTTTTAAAAATAAAATTTTCCAACGAAATTTTTTTCTACCGAAACATAAAATGTGTGATTTTTTTTTAAATGAAAGAAGCACCTAAAGAAACAGGTGCATGAGGCGAGGAGTGCAGCAGCAGGTTCTGGGATGGTATTGCTTCCAGCCAGCCTAGAGCCCTTCATGGCTAAATTGGGTTTGTCCTTGTCATTCTTTAGGAAAGCAACATAATGCCCTGAGGGACATATCAGCCCTTCACTGTGTTCCAAGGGAAAAGACAGTAAGATTCCCATTATGTGGAAAGCACAAGGGCTAGGGAAATCACCTCCTTTTCACACACTATATTCCTGTTCACCATCCACATGGTCACACACCATCCCCCCGTTTCACCTACTCCATTTCCCCGGCATTTGTTTTCTCTTCTAGAAATAGCTAGAAGCTCTTACATGGTCACAATAAAGCCCAACCTCATGGACATACAACCTAAGCCAGGGTCTCAAGCTCAGAAAGGTGCCACACTTGGGTTAGTGCACTACTTCCCCCGTCTTGAAATTCAGGATAATTTTTAAACAACCAAAAAATTTTAATCGTTTTATTAGGGTCTCATAAACTCTTATCAAAATCCATACATACATCAATTGTGTAAAGCACATTTGTACATTCATTGCCCTCATCATTCTCAAAACATTTGCTCTCCACTTAAACCCCTGGCATCAACTCCT
>NW_022111372.1:4841960-4862155 GCF_000313985.2 Echinops telfairi | reverse complement strand
CTGGTGTGCTTCATCCATGTGGGCTTTGTTGCTTCTGAGCTAGATGGCCGCTTGTTTACCTTCAAGCCTTTAAGACCCCAGGTGCTATACCTTTTGATAGCCGGGCACCATCAGCTTTCTTCACCATGTTTGCTTATTCACCAGCATTGTCTTCAGCGGTTAAACAACCAAATTTTTAAACAACTCATAGTGACCCTATAGGGCAGAGTAGAACTGCCCCTGTGAGTGTCCAAAGTTGTAAATCTTTACGGGAATAGAAGGCCTCATCTTTCTTCCTCTGAGCAACGAGTGGATTCAAACTGCTGATCTTGTGGTTAGCAGCTCATTCAGAAGCCACTACACCATTAGAACTCCCTTTTGTAAGGCAGAACCAAAACAAAAACGACAAAGAAAACACTCACTGTCATCGAGTTGATGCTGACCAATAGTAACCATATAGGGCAGGGTAGACTGTCCCTGTGAATTTCTGAGACCCCACAGAGCAGCTGGTGGTTTCCAACAGTGTACCTTGCAGTTATTAGCCCAACTCATGACCACTGTGCACACGAGGTGCCACCCGCCCCACCCTCCGCTGTATATATATATTTTCAATTTCATTTTGAGCAAAGGATTCCCTTAATTTAATTTTGTACCAGGTTCTACAAATTGTATTCTTGTGTCTTCAATCTATTGAAATCCAGCATGTGATTTATATATCAGGAGCATTGAAGTCAAAATAGTGATTGAGCTTTAAGTGTCAACAGGAGGGAAGAAGCATGATATAAAGATTTCCTTGAATTCTACCAAAGGCTCTAGCAGTTCCCAAACAATGCCCATTGTGAAGGTTGGTCTTCCTATCAGAGTTCATCAGCATAGTTAAAATTGCCCTGGGCTTTGTTAAACCCCTGAGCACACAGATCGAGGATAGGATAATTAGACAAAATAAACCAAAACAAAAGCACACAAGATAGCTTCTTACAAGGAACATGCGTTGGGCAGCTAACCCAAAAGTTAGCACTTGGAAACCACCAGTTGCTCAGAGAGAAAAAGACCAGGCTCTCTGATCCTGTCAAGAGTTACAGTCTTGGCCATTGAACATCCCCATTCAGAAATATCACAAGGAAGAGATAAGCCAGTCAGGGTGCAGTATAACACGGACGAAACATACAACTTTCCTCTAGTTCTTTAATGCTTCCCCCGCCACCCAGCCCAATCTCAAGACCCCAATTCTACCTTACAAATACAGCTAGACCAGAGCATGTACACTGGTACAAATAAGAGCTCGCAACACAGGGAATCCAGGACAGATAAACCCCTCAGGATCAATAATGAGAGTGGCTATACTAGGAGGGGAAGGGATATAAGGGGGAACCAATCACAATGATTGACATCTAACTCCGTACCAGGGGGGACAGACAACAGAAAAGTAGGTGAAGGGAGACAGCGGTTGGTGTAAGACATGAAAAAAATAACAATTTATAAATTATCAAGGGTTCATGCAAGAGGGAGGAAAACAATGAAGAGTTGATACCCAGGGCTCAAGTAGAAAGAAAATGTTTTCAAATTGATGCTGGCAACATATGTACAAATGTGCTTGAAACAATGAATGCATGTATGGATTTTGATAAGATCTATAAATTACTATTAAAGCAATAAAATCATTAAAAAAAAGAGTTACAGTCTTGGGAACACTCAGGGGGAAGTTCTCTCGATGATAGTGAGTTTGCTCATTTAAATTTTTTTCACAGTTATTACAATGGGTCTTGAAATCTGGTGTGTGAACATCAGCTGGTATTTGTTAGACACGTTTATTCACAGATCTGTTGAATCAACATGGAGACCTGTATTTTTTTTTTTTTTAACATTTTATTAGGGGCTCATACAACTGTTATCCCAATCCATACACACATCAATTGTGTAAAGCGTATTTGTACATCATTTCTCAAAACATTTTCTCTCCCTTTAAACCCCCGACATTAGGTCCTCATTTTTCCCCTCCCTCCCCGCTCCCCCCTCACCCTTGATAAGTTATAAATTATTATTTTGACATATCTTGCCTTGTCTGACGTCTCCCTTCATCCACTTTTCGGTTGTCTGTCCCCCAGGGAGGAGGTCACACACAGTTCCATGTAATCGGTTCCCTCTTTCCTACCCATTCTCCCTTTACCCTCCCTGTTTTGCCACTCACACCACTGGTCCTACAGGGCTCATCCATCCCGGATTCCCTGTATTTTCAGTTCCTATCTGTACCAGTGTACCTCCTCTGGAGACCTGTATTTTAACAAGCTTTCCAGGTGATTCTGATGGCCTGCTGAGGTTTGAGAGTCACTGGTTTATTAGAATGAAGAAAACAATAACTGCCAACTACAAACATAGATATTATTCATAATCAATGCCTTCTATACTGAATCTATAGGGGGTCTTGTGGGTTAGTGGTTATACATTGGGTTGCAATCTGCATGGTCCACAGCACCGCAGGAGAAAGACAGGGCGTTCTACTCCTGTAAACAGTTACCATCTCAGAAACCCAAAGGGAGTTGCTATGGATCAGCATTGACTCAATGGCAGCAGGTTTGGTTTTTGGATCCATAAAAGTTACATGTATTCATTCACTTATTGACTTAGATAATATCATCTTTACCCATACAATGAATATGAACATATGCATACACGTGTGTATGTGTATATGCATAGTTCTATCTTCAGGTATAGGTATCCATAGAACTATGTTGTTGTTGGTTCCAACTCATAGCAAACCTATGTACAACAGAAAAAAAATACTATTCTTAGTACTTTGGTCCATTCCAGTACCCTCCTCACCATGGTTGCTATGTTTGATCGCATCTTTATAGTCACTGTATCAATCCATTTCATTGAGGCTCTTTTTTTTTTTTCTGCTAACCTAATTTTACCAAGCATCATGTCCTTATCCAAGGACTGGTCCTTTCTGACAGCATATCTTACTTATGTGAGGTCAAGTGTTGTCATCCTCACCTCTAAGGAGCATTCTGGCTGTACTTATGGGAAGACAGATTTGTTCATTCTTTTGACAGTCCAAGGTACATTCATATTTGTACAGCAACACAGAGCAAAACTACTATAATGCGCTTAACGTGGGAGGAAGGTACCAATGGCAAAAAAAAATGTAATTTTTTGAATGAGATTAGACTTAACTTCTTCTACAACTGTGTTAGTCTTTTCTAGATATATATAAAAATTTTTTTCTAGATATATATAAAAATATGTATTTTGCTTCTCTAGCGAACCTAAACTATGTGTATATATATATATATATTCCTTGGATAAATGTTGTCTTTTTGATCTTGAATGGTTATTTGAACACTTGAATGAGCTCAGTTCCAGACGTGACAGGTAACTATGGTAGATATCTTGGGATTTCTTCCAGTCTCTATCCAACAAATAATTCTAGTCTCCTTTGTGATCTGGGAGTTTGGTCCACATTTTCCCCCAGCTTTATCCAGGACTTTCTAAAGCCATCCTTTTCAGAGAAGTTTGTAGTAGTAGCTGAGCACCATCTAGTTCTTCTGGTATCAAGGTTGTGAAGGCTGATGTTTGGGGAGTACACTAGTTTGTTGACGCATCTGACTCCATATGTCTTTTGATTTACACCATTCTTTTCTCAGATTGGGAGAAATCAATAGTTGCCCCTTATATGGTTGCTCACAAGCATTTTAATCCCTTTGCTTTTCACCAAAGTAGAATGTAGAACATTGGCTTTATGAAGTATGACCTTGGTTTCCCCAAAGACTATTGTCCTGATTCCCCCAAGACCAAGGATTCATTCTTTCAAGGGGTTTGGTTATATCTATGGAGTTTTCTGTATCCCCTGGTGGCAAAGTGGCTATGCATTGGGCTGCTAAACGCAGGGTCAGCAGTTTGAACCCAGCAGCTTTTCCAAGGGGAAAAAGACCGGGCTTTCTATTCCTATAGTATAAACAGTTAGTGTTGGAAATCCACAGGGGCAGTTCTATTCTGCCCTATAGGGTGGCAGGAAGCTGGAATCAGCTTGGTGGCAATGACATGAATTTTCATTACTTTGTGCTCTGTGTGCTCAACCACATTCATGGATACACTTACAGTGAAAGTAAATGCGCATGCCAGTATCCTCTGGCAGATCGATTTAAATGCATGGGTGTACTCCCACTTCTTCCTCCCACATTTGTTCAGCTCAGCCTGTCTATCTAACCATCAACTTGTAGATTACGACTATTGCGTAATCCAGTGAATAACAACAGTATTTGACTCTGTTGCCTTTCACTCTTGCAAACCTCCAGTGTCTTGCCTACTTCCCAATATTCCATTGTCATTTAATCCATTCTTACACAGATTTTTGTGAAACTCAATCAACTAACTGTCTACTTCCCAAGCATGATTAGATAAGCAAAATGAGTTTTATGTCATTTGGAGGCAGAGCCATGTCGTTAGCCTACCCCTTTGAGATGAGATGTCGCTTTATGTTCCTTGATGGTCAAGGAATAGGACCTATGATAAATATAATTTTTTATTCTTTCACATTAGAATTCTTTGTGGGAGCAGGTTTTTGTTTTGTTTAAAGTCAAAAGTAATTTGTAGTTTGGAATCTTTTCTTGAGCAAGGATATGTTTAAACTTCCACTTTTAGACACCAGACTTCCAGGTCATCATCTCCCCCCACCCGTGTGTCCTGCACAGTGTAACGAAGGGTGGACTAATTGGCAGTCACCAGCACCTTTAAGACCAGAGTAAGCAGTATCTAAGACAACATGGTGGGTGCCAAAGAGAGGATGGAATACCATTTCCTGCCCACTTTCCTGGCTAGTTCTGCCCTTCCCCATACACATTTCCGCACTCTTCTGCTCTTTGTGTGATCCAGCTTAATTCCGGCTCCCTCCTACTCCTCGAGCTCAGAAAATAAATGTGGACCAACAGAGCATTATAGAAAAATTAGAATTAAAGATTATATCTGTGCTTTGGAGAAAATCTACTTTTTCGAATGTTAATTCTTGAGTAAGTGATTATGATGGCTACTCTGAATATATCCAGTGATGTGACGATTGCCATCAGACTGTAAAGCCAATTCTGTAAAACTGATTAAGGCAAATGTAGTTAGGATACGGTGCAACACGTTCTCATTTGACCTCCCTTCCTTTTGATCCATTTAAAAAGTTTTCTCAGCTTTTAATATTTTCTGCTTTCCTTTTGATTGAAGTCGCTCTGGGTTGTCTAGCCATTGTTAAAGCAATGCATAGATGATCCTTATAGCTCTGAAGTTTATATTTAGATCTCTAATCAAGGTGAGTTTGTGTTGGTGAATGGGGCAAGTATGGGTCCACTTTTCCTCTTTTGTAGATGGAGGTACAATTTTTCTAGTCCATTTTAGTCCTTTGTCACAAACAGTTGCCTGTAGTTGGATGAGTTTATTTCTGGGCTTTCTATTCTGTTCTATTGGCTTATGAATCTATTGGTGCACCAGTACCAGACTTTTTTTTTAGTATGGTGGCTGTGTGGTAAGTTTTGAGGTCAGGTAGTGTAAGGCCTCCTACTTTGTTCTGTTAGAGACGCTCTTCGTTTATCCTGGGCCTCCTCCCTCTCCATATGAAGTTGGTAATTAGTTTTTCCATTTCTTTAAAGACTGCAGCTGGAATTTTATCAGAATTGCATTGCATTTGTAGTTTGTGTTCGACAGTACTCACATTTCCACAAGATTACGACGTCTTAGCTATGCATACAGGACACTCTTTTATGTAGGTCTCATATGGTTTTGTTAGATCTCTCTGGAGCTAGAATTATACCTCGGTCCTTGGCTCCGCACGAGAAAGAATTCACGCCGAAGCCTGGTTCGTGATCGAAGTGAGTTTTATGAAAGTTAGAAGAAGTTTCAGGTTTACAGGGCACCCAAGGGGCTCCTCCCGGACATGTGGCCTAGCTGGAAGCGGCTCGGCGTCCCGCAAAGCATCCCAAACGCTCTCTGCGCCTAAGTTCTCTCTCCTCCCGACTAAGTCGTTGTCCCCCCACCCCACCCCCGGCTCCGGGCTTCTGCCTTTTCAAGGATTCCACAGGGAGGCGTGGTGGACGACCCCTGATCAACCCCATTGGCTGAATTGAATTTACCTGGCTAGGTGAGTCAATTCAAGTTCATGCCCACCCTTGCCTACCGGCGGGAACCCTGAACATGTGCAGTGTGCCACTCTTTTGTTTCCCTAGCTTGACCCTCTGGGCACGCGTTAACGGACATCCCCTAGTCCTGTGCTGGCCTACCTAACAGTTTCTTGTAATAATCTTCTCTGGTTTTCTTTGTACGGGTTTTTGTTTCTTTGGTAAGGTTTCTTCCGAAGCGTTTCCTCTTTTGTGTGGCTGGTGTAAGTAGCATGTTCTTGATGCTTTTGTTGGAGCTCTCGTCACTGGTAATCGATTCCTGCTTGTCCATGTTGTATCCTGCTGATTGACCACATCCCTCAAATGTTTCCAATCCTCTTTTTGTGTAGTCCTTGGGGTTCTTTCTATATAAAATTATCATCTGAAAATAATGAGTTTCATTTCTTTTTTGCTCAATTATAGTCCCTTGATTTCTTTCCAGTGTCTAATAGCTCTGCCTAAGAGTTCCACCATGATGTTGAATAAGAGTGGTGATAAGGGGCACCATTGTCTAGTTCCCATTTTAGGGGAAATCAGTTTTTTCCCATTGAGCTTTATATTGCCATTTAGATTTCTTTATATGACCTTTATTATGTTGAGGAATTTCCCTTCTACTACTATTTTATTGAGTATTTTTATCATAAATAGGTGCTGGATATTGTGAAAAAAATTTTCTCCATCTATTTATATGATTATGTGGTTCTTATTCTTTATCTTGCTTAAGTGGTGGATTACATTGATTTTTTTTAATGTTGAATCATCCTTCCTTCCTGGTATGAATCCAAGTTGGTCATGATTAATTATTTGTTTGATATGTTGTTGGATTCTATTAGCCAGAATTTTGTTGAGAATTCTTGTGACTGTGTTCATGAAGGATATTGGGTTGTACTTTTCTGTCTTTGTGAAGTCTTTGCCAGGTAAGGTTTCTCAGGTGGGTAATATCTCGGTTCTTGACTTCGCACAATAAAAGAATACACCCCAAAGCCCATTTTGTAATCCAAGAGGATTTTTATGAAGGACAGGACAAGTTTCAAGTTTTACAGTCTCAAAAGGGTACATGCTATTTCAGGGAAGCATGCCAAGCCTTGCAGAAGCCGCGCTGGGATTCACAAGTGGACACAAACAAGCACGTGGAAGAGATCACTCAGGTGTGTGGAACTGGGGTGGAGGCGGAGATGAGGATCCTGGGAGGCCAGAAGCCCAAGAACCCTAGAGGCTAAGAGCACTGTAGCCAGAGGCTGTGGGACCCAAGTAGGCAGGGGAGGGAGACCTCATCCTCTGAGGTGCCACTGACTAGAAGCAAGGTTAAAAAAAAAAGAGAGAGCAGCCTTCCCACAGCCAGAATGTTTCAAGCCTCTGGCTGGGGAGGCAAGTTTGATGGTATTGATTGACCCCGTTGGCTGGGTTGAGCCCACCTGGGTGATGTCATGAGCCTGGGTCTAGTTTGGACTGCCCAGGTGTACCTCCCACCTGGCTCAGGAGCTTTAGTATGAGCATGCTGAGTTTGGGGTCTTCATAGGTGTCTATTGGTTGCCTGATTTCTTTCTCACCTCCTCTATGGGGGCCTTTGCAGGCATGGGAGGGACAACCCCCCATCCCTCAGCTAGCTACCTAACACTGACTTCATAGAATGAGTGGCAGTTTTCTGTCTTTTTCTATATTCTGGAATAGTCTGTGTAGAATTTGTTGAATACTTAGTAAAATTCCCCTGTGAAGCCATCCGATCCTGGGATTTTCTTGATCGGAAGTTTCTTGATGACTTTGTCTACTTTTTTTGTGAGTCTGGTCAGGTTTTCTACATCCATCTACATTAATTGGGGTAGCTAGTCTATTTCTAGGTATTTTTCCATTTCTTCTAGAGTGTCAAAGCACAAAATCTAAAAGTTGTTCTATTGTCTAATGACACTTTGGACAAAGAAGTTAGGGATTGCTATTGGACTTCCATTCCCTCACCACCTTCATTTGCTATTTGTCCCATAGTGATTGATAAATTTATTAAAGATTTTTCCAATTAAACTATGCCATAATTAGGATTTAAATCTCTCAAAAATGAACAGCCCCCAACCTGACTGTTGGATCAACTCATTTCCTCTCGACTCTCGTTTTACAATATGCAATGTTTTGATGTTAATTTTCCAACACGTACAGATTGATCATCAATGTGTTATCCTCAATATCTGATCAAGAGGAGGGAATGAGTTAATGCCTAAAAGCAAAGGTACCCCTGACAGACCTCTGGTTTCATCCTAAGTCTTAAAATAAGTCTAAATGCCATCTTGGGTATCCCCACCCACACCCCCATTCATTTTGTAACCACCAGGATGCCAAAATGAAGTCCAAGGAGACAGGAGAGGACAGTAGCCTTGAGCAATTGCCTTGGTAATTGGGGAAGGCAGGGAGGAGCAGGTTACTTACTGGAAAGATTAGATGAAAGAGGAATATACACATTGAATAGACAAGAACATAAACAACGAATAGTTAGGTGAAGGGAGAACATAGCCAGAGGATAAGGTAGAGCTAAGGAAGTTCTCCCCCAAGACCAAGATATGCAACAGGAGAAAATCTTCTCCTTTGTCCTCCCCAATTCTGGCCTAGTGAATGGATCAACAAAAGAACCCTTCTGTCTTGGTCTTAAAGTTTTTGCCATAGGTTTTGCAGAATTCACTGTTTATGTTTAGCTCATCTTTAAGAAACAAACTCTATATTAAAAGAAAAATTGTGTATAGTTTTTCAGACTCAGTCAGACATAGCTTTGAAAAAAAAAAAAAGAGTAAAAAGAAAGCCCACCTATTGGGAGGGGAAAAAAATTAGCAATGACACAATGGACAAGGAACTAATTACCAAAATCTAGAGACTTCTGCAACACCTCAATTAAAAAACAACAGCACTATAAACTAATTAAAATGTGGGTAAAGGTCATGAATAGTAATTCACCAGGAATGACACTTGCAGGGCTGACAAACAGGAAATGCTCATAATCACCATCCATTCAAGAGATGCAAATCAAAACAATTACGGGATAGCACGGTACACGCACAACAATAGCCCAATTTAAAAATAGAGAAAAACAAGTGCTTGAAAGGGTGCAGAGAGAGTGAACACATATATTGCTGATGGGTCTATAAATATGTACAATCATTGTGAAAAGTATTGAGTTCACTCCCAAAGATTAACCGAAGAAAAAGGGGAAGTTTATTCTGTGCCTTCCAGGAGGGATTCAGGAACTCCAGCAGGGAGTCAGAGAATCTGAGCTACCGGGGAGGGCTAGCTCCACAGGCTCCCTTTGGGGGAACCCAAGAAGTTCTGCTTATCTGTGGTAGTGAGTTTTAAGCCGGTCAGTGGGGAGGGTAAAGCAATAAAGGGAGTGGGTAAAACCGCAGGTGGGCAAATAAAGAGGAAGGGAGAGGATTCTCAGGTTGGGGGGTTCTAAGTGGGTCTCCATCCATAAAAATTCTGACGCAGGGTGGTGCTCTGACTCTGATTGTTAGAGGCAGATGGCTCCCTGGTCCCTGGAATTGTTGGTCTGATAGAGACATGCTGGTTATTCCTAATGTCCTCCGACCGGCACCCGACCCATCCAAAAGCTATATGGAGCTTCCTAAAACCACTGAAAATAGAAATGCCACACTACCAAGCAACACCTTTGCGGGATCTGTACCCCAAAGAGACAGCACAGGAACAGATTTCTGCTCTCTCAAGTTCATTGCTGCCCAGTTCATACTAGCAAGAACCTGAAAACAGCCCAAAGGCCCATCAACATAAGAATGGATAAAGAAACTCTGGTACATACACACAGTGGAGTACTAAAAACAACCCCCCCAAAATAAAGGAAACCATAAAGCACCTCATGACATGGAGGGACCTGGAAACCATTATCTGAGTGAAGCTAATCGATTGCAAAAAGAAGTATGTCTGCAACAGAAGATTTTGAAGTATCAAATCCTTCTGGTATGGTCTATCACGGGTGCTGTGTGCCTCAAAGAACAGAGTCTAGAGTCCCAGTAGTCTACAGCACATTGCCTGCATCAGCAAAGACTGAATAGAAACTAGGTGAAAATGTCTAATTAGGAACAGAGTACTAGATTAGATGTATTCTCTCCTTGGGTCCTCTATAAGTATTGTTAAGCTTTTAGTTTTGTTTTTTCCTAATGGGAGATCGCTCCCCTGGATTTACTTATCAACAGAAGTCTAATAACCTTCTTTAGGACAGACAAGCTCCCAACCCCTATCCTGACTAGAATTTCCAGTAAACCTCTCTTAACACACTTGTAGGAGTATCCGTTGATCTTAAAAAGGTAACTTCATCACTATGTTGTGAGGCAGCAACTGATTGGGTTTCTCGACCTCCCCTCATTATGAGAAATCGACCCCACCTGAGTTGCTATCTCCTCCATCAAAGTGGTTTTTAAGGTGCACGTATAAAGGGGGTGATGCATGTTTCATGGGCCCTAGGCAGGCTCTCTACCTCATTGCTTGGGAGACTGGTTTAGAAGATTACATGACCTGAGAAGAGAAGCCTACCTTCGTCTTCATGCTTATCTTCATAGTAATGGACTCATACAATATTTGTCATAAGTTTATTAAATATCACAGGCCCTAATGAAATGAGTAATAGTAATATTATGAGAGGGCCCAATCCACTATCTTAAAGTCTGTATGATTTAACAATATCTTAGGCCGTTTTCCTCGACAACAAGTTTATACCAATTATTGCATTTCAGGATCTACATTAGGGAGTGGGCAAATAGATAACAGGGTAGAAGCGGTCTCGGAAATATTACCGACATTCCCTCTAAAGCCTCTTACAGAAATAAGAACCGTAGTTGCTGCAAAAGAAGAATGATTATACCTCACTCCCCAAACCTCATGCGAATAAGATAAACAATGAGTACCATATCTTGGGAAAATAGGGAATCCCCTCACCCCCAAGCTATAATTATTAATATGCCTGTCTTCTTCTTCAGCAAAAGGAAAAGGGAAATTTTAAAACTCTTGCAGATGTTTTTGATCAAATCTCAATTAAGCAATGTTACATTATATAGGTAAGGAGTTACACAGAATTCAGTTACATTCCAATCACATTACAGCATTAATTAACAAGTCCAAAATCTTAATCTTTCAGTAAAGCAGCAGTCTGTAGTAATAGTCCACTGTGTATTAGAAAAATCATAAGATAGCTTGTGCACCAAGTCTCTTACTGCCTGGACATTTTTTACACACTTGGAAGCAGCATCTTCCAATCGGGACATAAAGTCAGCATAAGGCTCATCATTCCGCTGTTTTATAGCCCTGTAACTCGGCTCTCTCTCTCTTCTGATGGAATTATCTTTTCCCAGGCACTTAAGCAAACTTCACGTATCTGTCCTATAGGTTATTCATTAAACTGTAGTTGGGACTGAACTGTGATATACTTCTCATCCTCTAGCAATTGATGAATTCCTATATCTATCCCATCCTCAGTATTCCTGCGTGTTAGAGCAAGCCCTGTTTCCTTCCACAGAATGAGATATTGCAAATATTCTGAAGAGGAAAGACATATCCTCGCTAAACCTCTCCAGTCTGTAGGGGTCCAGCTCTCAAGGCCTGATAGAGCCCTTATCAAGCTAATTACAAAATGTGAGTCTGGGCAATAATCATTGACTTCCTGTTTAAGATCTTTTAGCAACTTAAATGGAAAGGCACTGTGAATTCCTTGTGGGTGTTTCCCATAAGGCTGTCTGCTAACAACTCTAACTGGATAAGATATTCTAAATTCTAAATCTCCTTCTGTAATCCCTCTTTCTACTCTTGAAAGTAAAGATGCTGTTCTATACTTCTCTTTGTTTCTGTTCTCTGAGCTGCTCTTCTTAACCTGTGTATCTCTAAGTTTCACTTCCTCAACTTCTACTTCTGTGCCAACCTCCCTAGTTTGCATTTCTTTGGAGCTAATCTCTCTACCTCCAGCACTGGCTTGCTTGATTGTTTTACAATCTCTGGTCTTTCTTACACTAAATTCCAAAAGAGGAGCAAATGATTTTACTATGTCCCCTTCTGAGAGGACAGATCGAGCCAAGGTGTTCCAGTCTCCTGGCATAAACCATTTCTCACACAAGGCTTCCATCAGGCTCATAGTAAAAGGAGTGTTGGGCCCATAGGTGGGGACAGCCTTTTTGAGTTCTTTTAAAAGCATAAATTTAAAATTTTCATGGCGTCTGATAGGATCCTCACCCCCGCTAGTTTCCTCATCATCATTCTTAATTTCGACCACCGCAAAGGATTCTTCTGGGGGCGACCACACCCTCCTCACGGTGAGAAAGGAGATCAGGGTTCAAAGGAGGTTCAAAACACACGGAAGGGGGTCTACTTGTTCCTTTCAAAATTTCTACTGTCTGAGAGACCGCAGCCTTTACCTTAGGGTTATCATCTTGACTGTTAATTAAATCTCTGATTAAGTTCCAGTAAGTGAAGGCAGTAACAGGGACGCAACATGGGCCAAAAACCTCATAATAATCTTTTAGCACGCTCCCTACTCTCTTCCACCGACAAATATCAATAGTGCCTTCCAAGGGGAACCAAGGACACAAACCTCTTATAAAATCAAAAAATTAAATAATTTTTTTCTTTTCACTTTTACTCCTCGAGTTGTCAATGCTTTTGTTAACTGCTGTACATATTCCTCGTGTAAACTTAATTCCTGTGCCATTGTTAAGTACCCTACCCTCTCACCTTTGTAGGCTTCCGATCGTCAGCTGACTTCCTCGGGTACTTGTCCTCACTGAGTCCCTCGTGTCCACGGCCACATTGGGCGCCAGATGTCCCGTCCAGCGGGAACAGCAACGTGGGTCCTGGATAGAGGGAGCGGGAAGCTAAGAATGGAGACGAGACAGGAGGCTGAGCAGTTCGCTGTTCTCTCTTTATTTCTCTCAGTTCTCTCTTTATTTTTCCACAAGCCGCACCTTATAAAGGCAAAAAGGAAGGGAGTGCCCGCGGGACATGCAAATCAGGCTACTAAAAATAATGCCCAATCAGAAAGCTACAAAAGCGCGCCCAGCACTAGCGGTCAGCAGTATCTGATCAGGTCCACGGGAATGACATCACCTATGCTCATTAGGTGAAACAGCGCATGTGCTAACAGGGTGCTTGTTAGTCAAGAAGGGAAAAGGTTAAGGCCATTAGGGCTTTTCTGTAAGGCAGCAAAGGGAAACGGAAAGTCTCCATCCGGGCCTGAGGCCTGAGGCTGAGAGTAAAGCCTGTTTATGAGATCTTGGCTGTTGGGGCCCATGGTCCCCGACAAATTTTAGCTCCAATCTAAGAAGAATTAATTCTTATGACATGGCCCTACTTGTTGGGGGTTCAAATAAATAACAGCCACTATAGTGTCTTGGAATTTAGAAAAGTCTGTATTTGGTTAACCAGACCGCAAGAATCTGAAAGTGATTTTTTAGTTACAGTCCCAAGTGGAAATAATAGTCAGCTTATATAGGCAAAAACCCATTTATCAGGGGTTTTCCTATGGAGTGACCAGGTATGACAAAAGCAGGAAAAAAATTAATATCCACATTCTTTAGCTCAAAGCAGGGTACAGCTGTTACAAAACCATAATAGCAGAGCAGCATTGACTATAACACCCTGGTTAACAAAATAAAATTAGTAAGATTAATTATAACATCCTGGTTACAACATCAAAGGGAACAATATTAAAAATAACAAGATTAATTACAACATCCTGATCTTGGGAACATAAGGGTACATTCTAAAATCAATCACTAGCAGACTTTCTGTGACGGGAGTGGGAAGGGGGCAGGTCATGCAGCACTGGTGTGGTGTGGCAGTGGCAAGTGCTAGTCTGTCTTATTTTCGATACCCACCCTCTCGAAGAGAGTCCTGAAGATGTGGCTATAACAAAATGTGGTGCAGAAACCAGATGATGCTCCATTATCAGAAAGAATCGTGTGGGCAGTCTTAAAGACTTGACTTCCAATAAGCTGCCCTCTGGGTGAGGCATCAACTAAGTCGACACAGAAGAAACACAGCAGTCTCTGTGACCCAAGGATTGTAAACAATCCAAATGTGAAGCAGGGAACGATATCAGTTTATTAGGTGAACGCCCAGTTTGCAGAAGGCTATGGGAGACAGTAGAAGCCCCAAATCTATTTCCAGGATCCCCACTGGATTAAGCCTTTGATGAGTCTCCTCTGATCATATTACAAGGATGTAAATGGTCTTGCTATCAGACAGAGAGTATAGTAGAGTTGATTATGGCAGATGTAATTAGGTTAAAATGCAGTGCCTTATCATTTGATCTCCCTTTAAAGAGAGATCTAAACAACTACTTTAAAGTTGTTTCAGTTTTTAATATTTGTGCTTTCTTTTCTATTGAGATTTTTCTATTTTATCTAGTCAATGTTTGCTTTTTAAAAAATCTGCTTCCTGTTTTTGTTTTGCATAATTTTCTGTATATGAAATTCAGGATAGATAAATTTATAGACAGTAACTTGATTAATAATTTCCCAAGGACATGGTAGTGGAGGATGAGGGCTGTATTAGTCTGGGTTGACTAGAGAAACAAATTTATAGACACTCATATGTGTATGATAAAGCTTTATATGAAAGAGTAATTGTATATTAAGAAAACATCCCAGTCCAGTCTTGATCAAGTCCATAAGTTCATATTAGCCCATATGTCTGATAACAATCTGTAAATTCCTCTTCAGACTCACGCAACATATGCAATGATGCCAAGTGCAGGAGATCACAGACCTGTGGGCAGAAAGTCTTGTGGATCCAGTGGTGGTGGGAGTACCTGAGTGCTGGTGTGGGTCTCCACATGGCTCCTCCAGCTCCAAGGCTCTGGCTCCATTAGCATAGCTCCATGTGGCTTGTCAACAGGAGTGTCTCACAGGGAGAGGAAGCAGAGAGAGTGTGTGTGCCCTACCTCTAGGGAGGAAGACAGGAGTTCCCAGAATCCTCAGGAGAAGGCTATGCCCACACAGAGGCCTCATTAGCTATGACCTAATTGACAGGCTAGACTCTACCCCCTTGCAAGTTGACAGGAGATTATGTAACTACCATAAAGGAGAAATGAGGATCTAATAACAATAAGGAAGAGAAGAAAATATTCTGAAATTAATTGTGGTAATAGTAGAACTCTTCTTAATATGATTGAATGATTACATTACATGATGTGAATTATGTGCCAATAACACTATTTTTAAAAAGCAATGCACAGATGGCTGGAGGAATGCAAATTAGTACTACAGCAAACACTAATGGACAGCAAGTTGGCAATGTCCATCAATGCTTAAAATATACGAGCAATGCAACCAAAAGTAAAAATTCTATAATTCTAAGCTTACAGATGTACTGAAATGGGAAAATTGGGTCTATACAAAGTTTTCCTTGGAAATACTATTACTTACCTTAATAATTTAAAGAGTGCATCAGGAACAACATGAATAGCAATATTGGTTAAATAAATTCATATTATAGCCACAGAATTGAACACTCTGCAGTCAAAGCAAAGAATAAGTGCTCTATGTGTTGGTACAGAGAAAGCTCCATAATGGACCATTTTGGAGAATTGGATGGAAAGCTAGACAACTCATATAGTATATGCTCCCATTTAAATGGAATATTCAGAATAGCTAAATGCATGGAGATGGGATGCAGATGAATGTTTGCAGGGGAGTTGAGGAGAAAGTTTGGAGTAGGAAGTGATATGGTGGATAAGAAGTAACCATTTCATGAAGATGAGGTTTTATTTTGGAGACACAAAAATGTTTCAGAACTCGATAGACTTGGTAGCTGCCCAACATGGTGAATATCCTAAACACTACTTGATTCTTCCCTTCAAAATGGTTAATTTTGCTGATTTTAACTGCCCCAAATTAAGAAAAAATTAGAAAACAAGTTGCTATATGTTTGTTTATACAAATAAAACATAATGTTGGCAGCATCCAAGGAAGTGAACTGAGGGCCTGAACCTCAGATAGTATTATTTCTTCTGGATTTGAAGTTATGTGAACTTTTTCAAGGAAATTAAATAAAATAAGAACTTTAAAAGGTAAGAATCCTAAAATATAAACCACTAAATTGTTTTCCTTACATACAAACAAATGAGAAATTCTGATTCTGTTAGGAGACCTGATTAGTCAGGCTCAATGGTTAAGCACTCAGACACTTTAAAAAAATTGATAATTGTAACCCTGCTGTAACTCTGTGATAGAAAGACCTGTTGATCTGCTTTTGTGAGGATTACCACCTAGAAAACCGTGTAGGCCAGTACTACTCTGGCACATGGGATTACTATGAATCAATATTAGTGCAAAAATATCAAGCAGCTTCAACAATTCTCTTAGAATAATTATCCTGAGTTACTGTTGGTTTTGAAGCTCCTTTTCCTGAAGGCTCAACAAAATTTTTCCACTCTCTTCTGCGGAGAAGAATAGAACCATCCCAGTATCATTATATACCTTTACTCCAAAGAGGCAAGGTTAAAAAGATGAGGAGGGGAGGAAAATATGATTGGAATAACCCCTTGCTGTCTAGTTGATTGCAACTCTTGGTTACCCCTGTGTTACAGAACCGAACTACAATCTTTATGGTCACTGCTTGTCAGATCTTTCCTCTGTGGAGCTGGTTTCCCGTCACTGGAGTAATAATCATGAGAAAGGACAACCAGTAAAGTATGAGAGAAAGGCAACAGTAAACTGAGTTATTCATTTCTATTTTCAGAAAAAGCTGTCAGAGAATAGACAACAAATAATTTTACCATCCATAGAAATAAACAAGTTACTTAATAAAAATTAATGAAGTGCACAATGAAAGAATAATGCTATTTACTGAAACTCAAGGGAAACTTATTCTGTGTGACCCCAGAAAATATCATGTTTTGTAATGTGAATGTTGATTGAACCATAGATTTACATCAAACCAAATTCATTGCCATTGAATCTATTTAGATTCATATTGACCTAGGGGACGGAGAATGTCTTAGAGGCTATCCAGGGCTGACAATTGTTAGAGAAGCTGACAGCTATAACTTTTTCTTGAAGAGCAATGGTGGGTTCAAACTGCTAACCTTTCAGAGAGTGTCCAAGCATGTAACCCACTGGACTTCAGCATTCCTCTATAGCTTTATAGTGGTTATTATAAATCCACAGAACTCTTACTTATAATCTTTTAATGCAGGCAAATATGATAATGTTGCTGTTAGGTGCTGTTGGATGGTTGAGACTAATAGAGCCCCCATGCTCACCAAGGGAAAACAAAACAAACCATTGCCCAGTTGTATGCCATCCTTACAATCAATCTGTGTTTGAGCCTGTAATAGTTAAAAAGGTTTGTGTCAACATGGGTGGGCCAGGATTTTCAGTGGTTTGGTGGTTAAGACCAAATAGTCCCTCATACTGAGATCTCCTTGAGGCTGAGGCCTGCTTCCAATACAAAAAGTAGCTATGGAAAAGCTTGCATGCTTTTTGCTTGGTCTGGTTCCCGGCTTGTCAACCTCCAGTTCTTTGGACACAATTCAATGGTCTGTCATATTGCTTGCTGACCCTGGGCAACAGTGACTTCTCATCTACCTGTCAATCTTGGAGTCATTCACATCTGAAGCCTTCTAGTCTTCCTGCCCCTCTTGGGTTCATCAGTCGCTGCTGTAAATCAGGAGAAACCTCTAGTCTAATATCTGATCCATGGAATTGGAATTTTCCCTCGTCTACAATTGTGTGAGCCATTTCTTTGATACAAACCTCTCTCACTCTCTACTATCTGTATTTCTATCTCTGTCTATCTTTACATCCATCCACTTACCCACCCAGTCACCCATCCATCCACCCATCCATCCATTTGAGCTTCACTGCTCTTGCTTCCCTAGAGTACGTAGTCTAAGACAGCCCATTATTGCAGCCACTGTGTCAGTCCAGTGAGATAAAATCAAGCTCTTTTTCTCTGACCCTCTATGAAGTATGATGCTTTCTCTAGGGACTAATTGCTTCTAATAACATGCCCAATGAAGTCTCACTGTTCTCATTTCTAAGGGGCTCTCTGGTTATGCTTCTTCCAAGAACGATTTGTTCACTCTTCTGACAGTCCATGATATAGTCAATGTTCTTCTCTGGCACCATAATTCAAAGACACCAATTCTCCTTCAGTATTCCTTATTCATTACCCAGATTTCATATACATCAGAGGTAATTGAAAATACTAGTCTTACATCAAGAACAACTTAGTCTTCAAATATATCTTTCTTTTTACCACTTTAAAGAGGTCTTGTGTAGCAGATTTTCCCAATACAATATATCATTTGATTTCTTGACTGCTGCTTTCATGAGCAAGGGGTCCTGGTGGTGATGTGTGATAAGCCCTGGGCTACTAACTGCAAGGACAGTGGTTCACCCACACCAGCTGTTCCATGGAAGAGAGAGGACACTGCTCCAATATTGATCGACGGTCTCAGAAACCATATGTAAGGTCACTATGAGTCAGAGTCCATTTGATGGCAGGGGAAAACTGGTACTTTCCTGGGCATTAATTATGGATTCATGTAAAATTAAATCCTTGACAACTTCAATATTTTCTCCATTTATCATGATGTTACTTGTTGTGAATGTTTCTATTTTCTTTATGTTGAGGTGTGATTGACACTGAAGGCTGGAATATTTGATTTTCATCAATATTTCAAGCCCGCTTCACTTTTACCAACTTTGTTATTACAAAGCATATGTGAATAAAAATCACTGTGTTTGTAATTACCATTGAGTTAGTTCTGATTTATGAGTACCTTCTATGTTGGAGAACAAAAGATTGCCCAATCCTATACCATCTTCACGATTATTTGTATATTTGCCAACCAGGGGGCTCATCCTCTACCAGTACTGTGTTGTGACCCAGAAGATTTCCAATACTTAATTTTCAGAAGAAGATCTCAAGACCTTTCTTTCTCATCTGTCTTAGTCTGGAAGCTCCAGTGAAACCTGCCTACGAAGGGTGTCTGCTGGTATTTGAAATACTAGTAGCATAACTTCCAGCATCATAGAGGCATACATATACTTCAAAAAAAATGTAGAAGCCACTGCCTAAAAGAGAATAATCCAGATCTATGATAATTTACTTAAACTAAGAAGGGATTTCAGATTATCTGAAGATAGGAAGTCCTGCATATTATTCAAGCTATTTTCCATAAGCAATGTTGTACTCAGTAGGCTTTGCTTTGTACTAAATGGCTGTGAATTCAATATTACACTTTCTAACTAGTACCTGAAGATATTCTTATGTGCTGCTATGGGATAGAGTAGTGGATTTTAACCATCAAAAAATTCAGCACCAATTTAACAGTCTTTAAATGTAAAAGAACAAAAGCCAAAGAGTATTTTCATCCTGTGATAGTTAGGGTTTATTGTGTCAACGTGGCCAGTGAACACATGTGAGATTGATTTAAGGTTAGGTTAATTGAAGGGCAGAGAGATAAATGACTAGGTGAGCCTCGCCTGTCTTGTCTCTTATTCTCTGATGGTCTGACGAGGGTGCGGCTGCCTTAGCCAGTTCCCTGCTTCAGCTGGCAAGGCTCACTTCCTGTGAGACATCCCTAAGGAGAAGCCACATGGACCTATCCCAATGCAGCCCTGGGTGCTGGAGCAGCCGTGTGGATACTCCTGCCAGCACTGAGATGCTTACACGCTCCCTGATTCAGCTTTCCTCCTGCAGTCAGCGTCATTGCGTGTGTTTTGTGAGATTGAGGAGGACTTTGTAGAATGGTGTTGGACATATGGGCTAATGTTGGAGTTATGGGCTTGGACAGCACTGGGTTGGGATGCTTTCTTAATGTACACTTACGCTTTGTATAAAACTCTCTTATAAAATGAGTGTCTATGAATTTTGTTTTTCTAATCTACCCAGACTAATACACATCCTATTTTCATACCCAAGGCCTAATTATTTGGCAAGAAGTGAGTTTATAAAAGAATCAAGATTTTTGTATAAAATATTTTTTAATCATTTTATTAGGGGCTTATATGACTCTTATCACAATCCATACATACATCAATTGTGTAAAGCATATTTGTACATTCATTTCCCTCATCATTCTCAAAACATTTGCTCTCC
>NW_022111372.1:4829042-4838330 GCF_000313985.2 Echinops telfairi | reverse complement strand
AATGTTTTGAGAAACGATGTACAAATGCGCTTTACACAATTGATGTGTGTATGGATTGGGATAACAGTTGTATGAGCCCCTAATAAAATGTTAAAATAAAAGAGAGAGAGGTTGGAAAGGGTAACCTATTCAAGTTATAGATTGTTTGAAAATAGTCTATTAACTAGAACTCAAGTCTTAAAAGTATGATGGAAGTTTTGCTCAAACTAAATCTTTTCAAGGGGCCATTCAAAGTTAAAAAAAAAAAGGTTTTGGGTTTTTTTAGTATTTTTATTTATTTTTAACAGTTTTATTGACATATACTCCTGTAAGTCAATGGTCTGAAGATTTTTTAAAGAATTGTGCAATCGCCACCACAATCCATTTGAAAACATTTCCTTCGGTCTTGGACCCATTATTACTAATGCAATAAGTAGCAATGGAGGCCTTATCTGACCTGCTCTGGCTTCCTATTGCCATGAGACAAGGGTCAGCTATGCCTTCATGACTTATCCCTCCTTACCTAGTCTACCACCTTGACATCTACGCTAGGTTAGATCATTTGTTGCAATGGCCACACAGAGCTCACAGACAATACCCATGATTAAGAGGGGTGATTAGGAAAATTAATAGGTTGCCACAGTTAGGATAAGCAAGCAGTAAGGATCCGGTCATTGGACTCCTCGGCTGACAGCCCAGTCTCTCTCTGGTGCTCACTTTCTCAGCCACGTGGTAGCCAAGTCTCTCAGCTGTGTGGTCTCTTGGCATTTGCTTCCATGAGCCAAAAAGCTAGCCCACCTGTCACTGTTCCACAGTTCCATATCTCAAGCCAGATAAGGAGACGTTACCCCTTAGTCTCAGTGGTGCTCCTTTGTGCCTCCGTTCATGATGCATCTGGTCTCAGCAGCCTCCATCACTTCAGGTAGAGATTTTGAAAGTTTTCTTCCAAGGTCCTCAAGGTTCCTCTCTTCTCTGCTACTGCTTCAAAGATGCCTTATCCCTATAACCGAGGAGAGAGTCATGAACGCTGACCTTTCCCCTCTATTAGTGTCACACACACCCTATTTGCATAGCCCCACTCAGGAATTTGGTTTGGAGTTATAGAGACTAGTGTAGAAAAGACTTTAGAAATTTTACTCCAATTGTGACAATTATCTTCTCACAACTGCCACCACCACCACCACCACCACCCTGACCCATCCCTGTCATAAACCATAAAAAATTCTTAATATATTTACTCTCTCTATGGATTACCTATCCTGTGTTTCAAATAAAGATAATTATACCAAAAGAAAGAATGACAACAGCATAAAATACAGAAAAACTTCAATCCAAAAGAAATCAGAATATAATAGAAATTAGAACAAATTGAAAATCAGCCAAAAAAAAAAGGCAAATTTTGATGTTAAATTTTAACCTAACTATATCTGCAGTAACCCACTTTTCAGTGCACTTTGTCTACAAGTGTGCTTGGTACAGAATCTGGTGTCAATGTGAGGATTCAGAATGAAGGAGTGGAGTTTAGTCTGTCAATCAGGCTGCAGCTTGATGACCTCATTTGGAGGTGCTAAGGAGAGAAGTAGCTTACTGGAGGAGGGACACATGCTCACTCCCTGGGAGACTTCCCTGTGAAGAAGACATATGGAGAGAGGCTGATGGAGCCGTGCCTCTGGAGTTGGAGAGGCCACGTGGAGACCTCTGCCAGCACTGAGATGCTTGCAACACTGCTGGATCCACAAGACTTCCAACCCTCTGGCCTGTGCTCTTCGTGTGTTGGGAGTCATTGCATGTGTTTCCTGAGTCTGAAGAGGACTTTATAGATTGGTATCAGACATATGGGCTAATATCAGACTTATGGACTTGATCTGGACTGGGCTGGGATATGTTCTCAATATTCAACTGCTCTTGTCTATAAACCTCTTTCTTATACACCTATGAGTGTCTCTATGAATTTGTTTCTCTAGTCTACCCTGACTAACACAAAAGGTAAGGCTATTCACATCCCTGGTAAGTGGTCAGCCTCTGGTGAATCCATGTGGGGACTCTGCAAATTGATTTGGGGTTTTTATTTTTACCCTTGTCATCTGCAAACCAGGTGCTCAGAATTTAAACTCTAATACGATTCTTTCCTCTGATTTTGGATTTTATTATTTATAATCCTTGAATGACACTTTAACTATTTGCCAGTACCAATCAAGGGGGGGAAAGTCAAGAACAGTAGAAGAAAAAGGAATGCATGGCTAATTACCTCCGTAAACACTTCCTTCTTCACCATGGGACCACAGGACCTGGACAATGCCTGGCCAACACTGTGGAACATTTTGATCCAAGTCTCTAGAAGAGTTTTAATCAAAAGGGGAAAAACTTAAGGAACAAAATTTCAAATTTCCATGGAATCCAGACTTTCTGGAGTCCTTTTTCCCCCTCACTGCCATTGAATCATTTTCTACTGTAGCAAACCTGTAGGACAGATTAGACTTGGGCTTCTGAGACTGTAAATGTTCATGGGCATAGAAGTTTTCTTCTTTCTTCCTTGGAAAATCTGCTATGATCGAACTACTGACCTTGTATTTAGCAACACACGTGTGGTAGATACAATCGTTTGTCAATTTGAGGATTAAGAGTGTAGGGGTGGAGTCTAGGTTGTCAATCAGATCATAGCCATTGAGGCCTCCGTGTGAGCAAGGCCTTCTCCTGAGAATTCTGGGAAATCCGGCACTTCCTCCTTGGAGGCAGGAGACACTTCTCTCTTTGCCACTCCCTGGGAGACATTGCAGCTGACAAGACACATGGAACTACACTAGTGCCCTGAGCTGCACAAGCCATATGGATACAACCAGACCTCTGAAGCCGGAGAAGCCACAGAGAGACCCTTGCAGCGCTGAGATGCTTACAAAACCACTGGACCCAAAGACTTTCTACCCAGTGGCTTTTGGTCATCCTGCATTTGGCTTCATTGCATGTGTTTCATGAGTCTGAAGAGGACTCTATAGATTGGTATTGGACATATGAGCTAATATCAGACTTACAGACGTAAGCAGTTAAAACAGTACTTTCTGACACACGAATAAACAAACAGATCAAGGAACAGAATAAAATGTCTAATAATAGACCAAAATACATAAAAAAATGTAGTGTGTAGTACAATAGTAGAAAACTCATTGCTCCATGTGAAAAGCTTCAGATAAATAGGGAAAAAACAAACTAATCAATACAAGTTAACAGGACAACACATGCTAGCATGCTAAGTGGGGAGCCATCAGGGGAAAAACATAGAATTCAAATCTCACAAAGTACATGTGTTAGACAGGGTTCTCTAGAGATATAACCAAATTGCTGATAATTTAATATATTTATTTATAAAGATAATTAGATATATAACAAGAAATGAGCTGTTAAATCATAAAAAGATAAATATATAATACAAGAAATGAATGGTTAAATTATAAAGCACTACGAATGGCTCAGTGTAACTCACTCCTCTGAGAGAGAGTTGTGAGAGACTAGCAGTCCTTCAAGTCAAGTCTGCTGCCAGATCTTCCTCTATTTATAGAGACAGCTAGGCTATGCCAGCACAGCAGCCAATCACAAGGCAGGTCACCAACTGCCAGTCCCCAGCTCCAGAGAAGTCTTAAAGGGACCTCAATTTACAGCGACACAGTCCACAGGCTAGGCATCACACAGGTAGTGTAGCCTTTAAATTGAGGCACAGAACAAGCAAGGCAGCTTCACATAGGTCCGATGACCAAAGAGCAAAGAGCGAGAGACAAGAAAGGCGAGGCTCACCAAGCCATTTATCTCTCTGCTCTTCACTTAATCCCACTTGTGTTTATCTACCAGGCTGGCACAATAAATTATCTCAGTACAGTACACCAGGGAAAAAAATCGCAAATAGATTGACAGTTTTTTTGGCATAGCATTCACGTATCTCACAATTGAACAGTTCACTGGTTCAGTCACATCAAAGGAGTTGTACAATCACCACCACATCTATCTTAGAGCCCTCCTCCCCATTCCCATGGTCACATCACCTTCAAACTAAGCTGTGCAATCACTATCAGTTCTAGTGCTCCCTCCCCACTCTCACCCTCACTGTTCACTCCCAAAATCTCCTTTCCCTCCCCATCCCCATCATCCACCCCTGCGTTCCCTACACCACTGAGTTAGTTAATTGTGCCAGCCTGGCCGATAATCACATGTGGTGCTGGTTGAAAGGCGGAGGGATAAATGGGTGGTGAAGCCTCGCCTTTCTAGTTCTCGGGTCTCTTGTTTTGTGATGGTTGCATCGGGTGCAGCTGCCTTAGCAGTTCCCTGCTTCAGCTTGCAAGATGGATTTCCTACAAGACATCCCCAAGGAGAAGCCGCATGGATCTATCCCGATGCAGCCCTGGGTGCTGGAGCAGCCATGTGGAGACCCCTGCCAGTGCTGAGATGCTTACACGTTCACTGACTCAGCTTTCCTCCTGCAGTCAGCATTACTGCCTCTGTTTTGTGAGGTGAAGGACTTTGTGGACTGGTGTTGGGTTAATGGGTTAATGTTGGACTTGTGGGCTTGGGCAGCATTGGGTTGGGTTGTTTTCATGATGCACATTTTCTTTGCATAAAACTCTCTCTTATACGTGAGTTGCTGTGGATTTGTTTCTCCAAAGTACCTAGACTAATACAACCTCCTTGTATCAGTTATTACCATAAATCCATTCCTCCTGTGCTTCACAGCTGGGAAACCCAACAGAAAAGAGTGCAAGACAAATCGCACTATTGTAGTAAGGATAAGACAATATTGAAATAAGGTTCAAAAAGCCAGGGAAGAAATTTCTGTCATGATATATCTAAGAGACACTTGCACCCAGTGAAAATTCAGGTCACATCTGTAGGGAGGACAACTTGTCTGGTATCGAGTTCAATCCCACATAATCAAGATTACAATGGTCTCTGCCTGATAGTAAGGCTGTTCGGGCCTTTGGCCTTTGGCTGGAGCGGATCTGCCAGTGGCTAGGTCTGACCAGATACTCCACAGATGGGGTTGGGGCCCCCATGGTCCTCCACATCCTTCTCCAAATTGGGTATTCATAATTTTAACTCGGATAATTTTCTCTTCACCCTATTCCAATTTAGTAATTGTTGTCTTTGGGTCATACAAGCTGGTGTGCTTCTTCTGTGTGGATGTAGTTGGCTTCTCGCTTAGATGGCTCCTTGTTTGAATACAAAAGTTTCAGTCCCCAGACACTATTTCGATTGATACCTGGACACCATCTGCTTTCTTCACCACACTTGCTGTAGCACCCTTAAGTTCAGTGATTATTTCATGAAGCTGAGTATCGAACAGGGCCATGAGGTAAGAACTAAATATTCATAAGTTGGAACTAGGTTGTAGTGTGAGATCAGAACTCATTCCTGCATCTATGCTTTTTATTTGTTTATTTTTAATTTACTGTACCTTGGAAATTATGTCAAACATAATCATACAATTTCTTTCATAATGTCTCTAGACATTCTTTTCCTTCCTGAGCTTCTTAACATGATTTATAATCTTGACAGTCAGACTCCATTTGAGTTCTTTCTGACCATAAAACCAGCAATGTGGTTATAACAATTCCCAGGCAAACTTAAGAAGGGGCAGTTTTACCCTTAGGCTTCATGGTCAACTAGAGAACTTACCTGAGGATATCCTTGATGACCTGCTAAAAATAGCTGCCTGTTATCTAGTTTAAATTAAAAGTTTGAGTTCATGTGACGATGACTTAGAGTCCCATGGGCAGGAATCATATTCCAACCACCATGCGGCCAGGTGGTCAAGCTCCAGAAACAGATTTAGATAGTTCTAACATCTGTAAGAGTGCACCCATTACAATCATGGTCCTTTGACCACTCTGTAGTTCTACCTGCAATGGTAGAACTACCTGCAAGATCAATCATGATCTTGTGATGATCTCTGTAGTTCTCCGTCATATTCGTGAAAACCATGGATAGAAGTCAGTGGCAATATATTTAAGCCAGGCTGTAGTTCCCCTTCCTTGGGATAGTTTGTCATTGACCTGGGTAAAGCTTAATAAAAGGATCACTATAGAAGATGTTTAAGAGCCCTGATGTCATCGTGGTTACATGTTGGGCTGCTAACTGTAAACTCAGCAGTCCAGACCACCAGGCCCTCTGTGGGAGAAAGACAAGGGTTTCTATTCCAGTGAAGAGTTGGAAACTCCCAGGAGCAGTTCTGCCCTCTCCTATATGGTCACTATGAGTAGGATTCAACTTGAAGGCAGGGAGGTTTCTGTTGTTGTTGTCTGTTTGTTTTATTTCGAGTTTCTACAAGTTGCTTAGAAACCCTGGTGGCAGAGTGCATTATGTGTTGGGTTGCTCACAACAAGATCAGCAGTTGGAATCCACTAGTTGCTCCAAGAGAGAAACCTTTCTGTGCCCCAGCACTCCCCATAGGGACTCTTCAACTTGTCCTCAATTATAGAGAGACTAAGATAAATGGAAGAAATAATGAAGTCAAAGAGCTGAATAGAAAAGTTTCAAAGGGTAGCTCAAAAAGTCAAAGCCAAATAATGAGATATGCAAAGACCTAGAAATAGAAAATCACAAGGAAAGAACATGCTCGACATACCTTAAACTGAAAGAATGCGAGAAAAAATTCAACCTCGACTTGAAATATTGAAAAATGACTATGTTTATTGAATGAGGCAGGAAGCATCCAAAGAAGAGGGAAAGGATACACAAAGCCACTGTAGCAAAAAGAACTAGTCAACATTCCATCATTTGAGGAGGTAGACTATGAGCAAGAACCAAGGTGCTGAAGAAAGAAGTTTTCAAAACATTTGTTTTCTACTTGAGCCCCTGGTATCAGCTCCTCATTTTCTCCTCTCCCTCCCCACTCCCCCACCCTTCATAAACCATTGATAATTTATAAATCATTATTATTTTCTCATATCTTACACAGTACGGCACCTCCCCTCACAAAGGATATAATTTCTGATGTCAGATGGTGCTTGCCTAAATACAGAGAATACCAGGAAGATGTTTACCTGTGTTCTAATGACTGTGGTAAGGCTTTTGACTGTGTGCATCATAACAAACTGTGGGCAATCTTGAGAAGAATGAGAATTTCAGAAAACTTTATTGTGCTCATGTGGAACTATTACATGGAACAAGAGGCAGTTGTGCAAATATAACGAGGGAAGACTGCATAGTTTAAAATCAAGAAAGTTGTGCAACACGCTTATATCCTCTCACCATATTTATTTAAACTATATACTGAGCAAAGTAGAACAGCTATCCGCGAAGCTGGATTCTATGAAGGAGAACGTGCATCAGTATTGGAGGAAGGTTTATTAAGAACCTGTGATAGGCAGAAGACACACCTTGCTTGCTGAAAAGTGAGGAGGACTTGAAGCACTTTCTGATGAACATCAAGAATTGTAGATCTGTATGGATCTACAGTATGGATTACAGCTCATTGTAAAAAATAAAAACACAACATATCATTGGACTAATGATTACCTAGAGAAGAGGTTGAAGCTGTCAAGAATTTTGCTTTACTTAGACCACAATCAATGGTCACGGAAGCAGCAGTCAAGGGATCAAATGGCACATTGCACTGGGCAAACCTGCTGCAGGGGACTTTGAGCTTGTTGAAAAACAAGGACGTTACTTTGAGGACTAAGATGCAACTGACCCAAGCTACGGTATTATTAATACTTCATATGCATGTGAAAGTTGAACATTGCATCAAGATGACCAAAACAGGAACCCATGCATTTAGATTGTGTTGATGGAGGAGAATATTGAAAGTAGCATGGACTGCTAAAAAGAACCAACCTGTCTTGGAAGAAGTACCAGGGGAGTTCTCCTTAGAGGCAAGGAGGACAAGACTTCTGACATTCTTTGAACATGTTGTCAAGACAGAATAGGATATCGTGTTTGACAAAGTGGAGGGGTAGCCAAAAAGAGGAAGGCCCTAAAAGAAACGGATGGATGCAGTGGCTGCAATAATGGGCTCAAGCATGGGAACAATTATGAGGATTCCTGCTTTGGCCTGATCTCGTATATACCACTTCCATTTAACGATAGAGTGTTGCTGCCCACATCCAACCCATGATTCCATGGGTCAGACAATATCCAGTTCATAGGTAGTTCAGGCAGTGTTTTGTTCGGTTACACAGGAAGTTGCTACAGGTCAGAAATGAGTGAATGACAGCTGACAACAACAAAGATTCACAGCTTTATGAACCCCATGGGCCAGTTCTACTCTGATGTATAGGTTCACTATGACTGAGAATTGATTTGATGGAACTGAGTTTGGGGTTGGGGTTTGACTCTGGGATCTCTTCCACCCTAGCACACCATGATATAAATAATAAGAGAGTAACAGATATGAATAAAATCACAGAAAATGAAGCATAACTGCTCTTAAATATATTTAAATGTGCTATTATATTCATAATGTAAGGAATTCAGATTAAACATATTAAACTGCTAATTTTTACCTATCAGAGAGATGAAGAGTGAAAGTTTAAAAGACAGTGTTGCTTAAACTGTAGAGAATTCAGCTGTATCATACATTGCCTTGGGGTTGGGTAACTTGAGAAGATTCAGGCACCCTCCACCTCAGTAAAATTTCTAGGGGTCCAGTGGTGTGGGGCATGTCGAGATATTCCCACTAAAGTGAAGGACAAGCTATTGCATTTGGCACCCCCAATGACTAAAAAAGAGGCTCAACGCCTAGTGGGCCTCTTCGGATTTTGGAGACAACATATCCCTCACTTGGGTGTTCTACTCCGACCTATTTATCAAGTGACACGAAAAGCCTCCAATTTTGAGTGGGGCCCAGAACAAGAAAAGGCTCTACAACAGGTTCAGGCTGCCGTGCAAGCTGCTTTGCCACTGGGACCGTATGATCCAGCCGACCCAGTGGTGCTAGAGGTGTCAGTTGTAGATAAAGATGCAGTGTGCAGTCTTTGGCAGACCCCTATTGGTGAATCACAGCGTAGACCATTGGGATTTTGGAGTAAAGTCTTGCCATCCTCTGCAGACAACTACTCCCCCTTTGAAAAACAGCTGTTGGCCTGTTACTGGGCCTTGGTGGAGACTGAACGCCTCACCATGGGCCACCAAGTCACCACGAGGCCTGAACTACCTATCATGAACTGGATATTGTCTGACCCATGGAATCATGGGTTGGATGTGGGCAGCAACACTCTATTGTTAAATGGAAGTGGTATATATGAGATCAGGCCAAAGCAGGACCTGAAGGGACAAGTAAGCTGCATGAAGAAGTGGCCCAAATGCCCACAGTCTCCACTCCTGTCA
>NW_022111372.1:4793163-4828410 GCF_000313985.2 Echinops telfairi | reverse complement strand
TAAAATGTTAAAAATAAATAAATAAAGGTAATTGTACCTCACGTGAACACTCACCAAAGGATTACTTTAATAATCAAGTGCATAAGATGACACGTGCCGTGGAGACTGGTCCTCCTCTTTCCTCTGCCATTCCTGTTATTGCCCAATGGGCACATGAACAAAGTGGACATGGTGGCAGGGATGGAGGTTATGCATGGGCACAGCAACATGGACTTCCACTCACCAAGGCTGACTTGGCCACTGCCCCTGCTGAGTGCCCCTCTCCCAGCAGCAGAAACCAACATTAAGTCCAAGATATGGGATCATTCCTCGGGGAGATCAACCAGCAACTTGGTGGCAGGTTGATTACATAGGACCACTTACATCATGGAGGGGACAGCGTTTTGTTCTTACTGGAATAGACACCTACTCTGGATATGGATTTGCCTTCCCTGCACGCAATGCTTCTACCAAAACTACTATTCGTGGACTTACAGAATGCCTCATCCACTGGCATGGCATTCCACATAGCATTGCTTCAGATCAAGGAACTCACTTCACAGCAAATGCAGTGTGGTGATGGGCCAATTCCCATGGAATCCACTGGTCTTATCATGTTCCTCATCATCCTGAAGTTGCTGGCTTGATAGAATGATGGAATGGGCTCCTAAAGACACAATTACGGCACCAACTCGGTGGCAACAATTTACAGCGCTGGGGCAAATGTTCTCCAGGAAGCTGTATATGCTCTAAACCAGTGGCCAATATATGGTGCTGTGTCTCCAATAGCCAGAATTCATGGGTCCAGGAACCAAGGGGTGGAAGCTTCAGTGGCACCACTCACTATTACTCCTAGTGATCCACTTGCAGCATTTTTGCTTCCTATCCCAGCAACCCTGTGTTCCTCAGGTCTGGAGGTCCTGGTCCCGAAGGAAGGAACTCTCCCACATGGAAACACAGCACGGATTCCACTGAACTGACAGCTGAGCATGCCCTCTGGCCACTTTGGGCTTCTCATGCTTTTGGATCAACAGGTCAGGAAGGGTGTCACTGTACTAAGTTGTGTGATTGATCCTGATTACCAAGGAGAAATTGGACTGGTATTACATAATGGAGGTAAAGAAGAATATGTCTGGAATCCGGGAGATCCCATAGGCCAACTGTTAGTGCTACCGTGCCCTGTGATTAAAGTAAATGGTAAATTATAGCAACCCAATCTTGACAGGACTTATAATGACCCAGACCCCTCAGGAATGAAGGTCTGGGTCACCCCACCAGGTAAAAAACCACAGCCAACTGAGGTGTTTGCTGAGGGCAAAGGCAATACAGAATGGGTAGTAGTAGAAAGTAGTTGTACCTATCAATTATGACCATGTGATCAATTGCAAAAGCGAGGTTTGTAATTGTCAATGTATTTTCTTTTTATGTGCTTATTGCATATCTTTCCTTTTTTCAGGTATGATATATCAGATACAATTGGACTCAGTGGGTTTTCATTTATATGCATGATAGATGATTGATGATAAGTATAAGTGTGATTTCATCAATGTCCGGAAATTATGTAAGTATATATGGCTAAAGAATTGTGTACAGGTGCCAGGTTGGCAAGGGGTGGATTGAGATAGTTTATTGTGCCAGCCTGACCGATAAACACATGTGGGATTAATTGAAGGGCGGAGAGATAAATGGCTTGGTGAGCCTTGCCTTTCTTGTCTCTCACTCTTTGATCATCTGACCAGTGTGCAGCTGCTTTACTTGTTCTGTGCCTCAATTTACAGGCTACACTACCTGTGGAATGCCTAGCCTGTGGACTGTGTCATTGTAAGTTGAGGGCCCTTTAAGACCACACGATTGGAATGTACATCTCTGGAGCTCAGGACTGATGGTTGATGACCTGGCTGACAGTTGGTGACCTACCTTGCTGTTTGCTGCTGTGTGCTGGGATAGCCTAGCTCTCTCTACAGAGGACAACCTGGTGGCTCTCAAGACTTGAAGAACTGCCAGTGTCTCATAGCTCTCTCTCACGGGAGTGAGTTGCACTGAGCCATATGTACTGCTTTATAATTTAACTGTTCATTTCTTGTATTATCTATCTATCTATCTTTATAAATATATATATAATTACTAGCAATCTGGTTTTGTCTCTCTAGAGAACCTTGTCTAACACAACAACATTTACCAGAACTATATATTTATAATATAGTCTTAGAACTAGCAAATCTAATTCTAATTTGTTTTCTTCAGAAATATGTACACTTGTAAAATGACATAATTACAGTTATTTCCTGAAGTATTTTTTGTAATGGGATAAAATTGAAAGCAACCCATTAAAGCACTATACATCTATAGGAAGAATAAGAAGGCTATTTATGTGCTATTATACCTATGACATATCATTAAAATTTTTTTGAACCAAGATGTACAATTATGTATATAATATACTTCCATTTGTGTAATATAGAAAATACTAGTTGCATTTATTTATCGCTCTCAATACATAACACTTATGTTTATTTATATATTATATACATATGTTGTCCTTATGATTTATATAGATATCAACACATTTGTTGTCATTAGGTGGTATCAGGATGCTTCAGACTCATAGCAATCCCTATGTACAAGAGAATGAAACATTACCTGATCCTGCATCATCCTCACAATGCTTGTTGTTTGAGTCCATTGTTGGTACCAACGTGGCTCTACCTCCTTACCAATCTTCTTTATTTGCTGACTCTACTGACCAGGCATGCTGTACTTTCTCAGGCACTAGTCTTTCCTGATTACATGACCAAAGTCCAAGAGACAAAGTCTCAGCATCCTCATATTCTGGCTGCACTTCCTCCAAGACCAATTCATTCATTCTTCTTGCAGTCCATGGCATAGTCAATATTCTTCAGTAGCATCATAAATTAAAGGCATCAGTTCTTCTTTGATTTTCGTTATTTATTGCCCATGCATATGAGGCAGTTGAAAAAACCATGGCTTGAGTCAAGGACATCTTAGTCTTCAAAGTGATGTCTTTTCTTTCTAACACCTAAAGAGGTCTTTTTATTTGCCCAGTACAATATAATATTAAATGTCTTGATTGCTGTTTACCTGGATGTTAATTTTGCATACAAGTAAAAAGAAATTTTTGAGAAATTCAATGTTTTCTCTGTGTCATGATGCTTTTTATCGATCCAATTGTGAAAATTTTTGTCTTTCTTTGTGTGCCGGTGCAATTGATAATGCCCTGTGTCCTCTTCTCCTTCTTCTTGTCTCATCAGCTCCTGCCACTCAAAAGAGCGAAGCCCTGGAGAAGGAGGTGAGGGCCCTGGAGAACCAACATTAAGGAATTTCAGAGATTGACCTTAAAACCTGAGGAAGAACACAGGGTCGGGCAAAGATGGTCTCTTCCCGGCATTTCTTGGTGAGACTTGTGCTGGGCATCCGGGTGACTGGACAGTTCTGGGGCACAGGGCTTTCCAAGATGGCTTGCGTCAGCTCGTAGAACTCAGCCAAGTCCTCTTTGGTAAGGCAGGTGATGGCCACACGACTCATGCCTATTTATCCTGTGTGGCCAATCTGATGGATATCTTATGCAAATCAGAGGATTGTTAATGCACCTCGCTCCAATCCAGATTCTGTGTTCTTCATATAGCCTAGCTTCTCAGAACATTTGATTGGTACATGGGTTGATTAGTACATGGTGATAGAACACAGCGCTGATGCACAGCTGAACTGATTGTTCCCCTTCGTGCAGTGTCCCCTTCATTCTATTTGAAAGACTGCCTCGTACAGGTCCCTCAAGAGCACAAATAAGTGTTCTGGAATTCCCTTTCTTTATTATGTTACCCATAGTTTGTCATGATCCACAAAGTCAAATGCCTGTGCGTAGGTCAATAAAACACAAATAAGCTTCTTTCAGCATCCTCTGTTTTCATCAAGATCCCGCTGAGATCAGCAATGATAGTCCTTGTTCCACATCCTCTTCTGAATCTGGCTTGAATTTCAGGTAATGTCTTGTCTGTGCACCATTGCAATCATTTAAAAATTGGGTTGGTCCGATTTACTTAGATGTGATTTAAGTGATATTGTTAGATAATTCCCACTTTCTGTTGGCTCACTGTTCTTTGGAATGGGCAAGAATATGGTCCTCTTTCAGTCAGTTGGCCAGATAGCTATGTTTCAAATTTCTTTGCATAGACAAGTGAGTGCTTCCAATGTTGCTTCAACAAACATGCTTAGTCGGCACTCTAAATACCCACAAACACACACATTTCTGTTTATCAATTTATATACACAATCATATACCATTATTGAAAACGGACCAGTTCTTTTTGGTACCAAACCCAAAACCAAACCATCAAGTCATAGCAACAATATAGGACAGGATAGAACTGCCCCTGTGGGCTTCCAAGACTGTAACTCTTTAAAGGAGTAGAAATCCTCATCTTTCTTTCCTGGAGCGACTGGTGGGTTCAAAATGCTAGTCTTGTGGTTTTCAGCCCAATGTGTAAACCTCTACACCACCAAGACTCCTCATTTGTGTACATAGATTTATCTCAAGGAAATGATTCATGTGGTTTTAGAAGGCAGCAAGTTGTAATTTCATAGGCTAGACATAAGGTACAGGCTCCTCCTGACTCAGAACTCATATAGCTGTGGGGCTAGCTACACCAAGATATACAGGTCAGAGAGATTAGAGGCTCAGGAGGCTCTCTGATCCAAGATAAGCAGGTAAGATGGTAGACTTCTGGCTCACATGCTACCAGGGTTAATGAATCCCAAGATGAGCAGGCAGTACATCAGACCACTGGATCAAGAACCAGAAATCAAATGAGAGTCACATGCAAGGTCTACAGTGAGCAAATATTCACATATCTGCATACACAAATTAAAATCCCTTGGATAAGCAAAATAATGTGGTTACATTACTGGTACCAACTGAGGTAACACAGGTCAGGGTTTGGGGATACTTTCATGATATATATTTTATATTATTTTGGATCCATGACTACTTTAAAATTAATCATTAAAAAGTTTGAAAACCAAAGTCTCTATTAGCACATGTGATTTCACTTATAATTAAGTTTATTTTAGAATCAAAATAGAAGACAGTCAATAAAAACTATATATAACTATACTTTTCGCTACATTTTTATACTTAATTATTTAAACAGTTCTAGGAGAGGTCCAACATCTAAAGTCTTTGCATTCAATATTTTACTTGAGAAGCCAAGACTTATACTGTGTCAGGAAGGGAAGTAGCATATCTTTTATATATTTCTTTCATTAGCATATCTCTGATTCAGTATACCTGTAATTTAGTAAAAAGGCTACCCTTTTAGCAAATATGATAAATTGCTCTTTCAAGCCAATATTGGCAGACCTTTTAAGGTCATCTTAAATTTTTTTTTTTAATTTTCAAGGATTCTCCTATATAGAGTAGGTTTTGAACAATCCTAGAGTCTTCCAGAGGTAAATTCTTTGAGATTTTAGAATTATGTAGAAAATAGAAAGGAGTCTAACTGGGAACTTGTTAGTAAGTAACTCTGTATCTACAATGTTCTGTCAACCAACCTCAACCTTGATTACTGTATCGGATAAAATTTCACAGCCTCAGCCACATCATTGATAATTCCAGTAACTGTTTCACAGAATCCTTAGCAGGCTATGGGGTTACTGAATTATGATTTTTATTGACTTGCCTTCAGTTTTTATTCTGAAATAAACTTAATTATAAGCAAAATCACATGTGCCATATTAGGTACAGGGCCTAACAAATCCATATGATTAGACCTAACCATCTTTCCAAGTGAAATTATACTGAGTTTTTGGTTTTGAAATCAATCAATCTGGTAAGGGGCTAATGAACAGGATGGTTGCTGTGCTTTAAAACTCCATGAGAAGAAGTGACCTGGGAGCACATGTTCTCTGCTGTTAGAAGTGCTAGTACATGTAGGACCAAGAGGCCCATAGGGGGTGCCTGTAGGGAGAAAGTGAAAGAGAAGCTTACATTATTCTAGCAAAGTCTTATTATCCAGGAAACCCCCAGATACGCAAAGCTATCACTATGGAAGACATAAATCAATTTATATAAAGATTCAGAGATTTCTGGGAGAAAAGTTACCAATAGTCCATCTCTACTCCCAAAGCCCTTCCTTGTCAGGGTCCAGCAGGGTGGCTCTCAGCTCAGTTACTTTGAGATGAAAGTCCATCTGGCTTAGGGACCTGGTACTGTAACGGAACTGAACGTGGCTGTTAGGGAAGGTGAAAGGTATGACTTAATTATACTGTTATACTGTGTGACTGATATGATATAGAAGCTCTGACATGGTGCATATTCTGGCCTAAACCAATGCATTTGGAAAACCAGGGTAAAGCCTGTGAGGGTTTACCAAGAGAAATTCTGTACACTAACTGTGCCCATTCGTCTCTGGTAGTGCTTGGAAACTGGTGCTTGCAAATATGTCCTGAAAAAGAGACGTCAGACATCCTGCTAATAGGGAAAATAGCTACTAGAGAGACCAAATCAACAACTAAGAGAATGGAGTTATCTGTCATTAGTTTAGAAAGCCACTTGATAGAGTGATGTAGTTTTGACAACATACTAACTTACCTATATTTTTGTTTGTTATTCTTCAGTTCAAAAGCTGGCTAGAGTTCTTTGTCCAGCTCCAAACCAAACACACTGCCGTGGATTCGATGCTGCTCCTAGCACCCCATGTAGGTTTAAATGTTGACTGGGAGTAGAAAGCCCAGTCTTTCTCACGTGAGCTGCCGATGGTTTCAAACTGCCAAACACACAGATCTCAGCTCAAGGCATAACCACTCTACCATCAGGGCTCTTTCTATTGGGTGGGTGGGCAGGAAGTGTAAGTATCAGTGCTTTCAGTAGAAGCTGTTAAAACAATTATATTATCTAAAAAGGAATGCTTGTAACTATGGCAAATGCTCCCAGTGTCATCCAAATTCAATAACACTTAAAATTACAAGCTGATTAAAACAAAGGAAAAAGTGTTATACCCATCCTTGCATTGAGTCACGACTCCAAGATGACCAAAAACAGACAAGTTTCTTTTCTCAATGAGTTCACACACACATGTTGGAGAATGTCAACACGGATTGTTTGGGTTCCTGTTTCTTGTTCCCTTGAATCTTCAGGAAAAGTTATCTATAACATTACTGGCTGTGCCCTTTCATACATAGATTACCAAGCCTTTCTTCCAATGCATTTCTCTCCCTCACTCCCACTGAGCTGATTCTGACTCATAGGGACCCTATAGAAGAGGACAGAACTGCCTCTGTGAGTTTCTGACACCATGAACCTTTTGCAGGAGCAGAGAGCCTCCTCTTTCTCTAGGAGAGCAACTGGTGGTTTTGAACGGTTAACCTTGCAGTTAGCAGCCCAACTACTAACCTACATGTAACCACTACTCTATTCTGGATAGATGGAAGTTTGAGGCTAATAGCTCCATTATTTCCTTCAGTGTAGCTACTTTTGGTTATTGTTGTTGTTGGGTACCATCAAGTTCATTAGAGAGCAAAAATTCACAACTTTGCGTGTTCCTTCCACTCACATCAGGAATAGATATAATTTAAAAGCAAAGGACCAGCTACTCTCATGTGAGGAGTAACCAAGAAGCATTCTCTAGTTATGTCTGCATTTGCAGCAACATGGGAATACAGCTTTTCATTTCCAGCGTCTACACCATTCTATCATGTATGCCTCTTGATACCTAGAAACTTTGGTTACAACTCTAATCTTTACTCTGTACTTGGCAGAATTCCTGGAACACCTATGGGTTTCCACATGCGTCATGATTTGAATTGAATTCTCCTAGCCTGCAATTCTTGACACCGTTTCTGATCTTTCTCTTTGTTGAGCCTCTTAGCATAAACTACTATCTGAACACTAAACTCAGACTCGGTTTCTTGGTCTATAAACCTTGCCTCCTCCCTTATTTGACCTAAAATGTAGTCTTGATTGACCTTTTTCTAAGCATAGTGCTCCCATTTCTTTCCACTTGCACAAATGTTTCTGCACTGAGATGAGATTTATTTCCTTCCCCTTTGGCTCCTCTAGTTCAGCTCCCTGGTCTGGCCCTTCTCAGCTGGCCCCACCCTCTTTCTGCTTACAAATCCATCCTGACACTTTTGAAAGTATCTTTCTGCAACTCCACTTGGAGAAAACCACGAACATTGCGGTATAAAAGCAAAACTGTGAAAGACTAGGGACAAACACAAGAAATGCCATCTCTTAGAGAAGATTTTTATCCCCAGGTACCTCCCCATTGGACTTTCAGTCTTCAAGCATTGAAGCACCATCAGCAGGAAGGTCTTGTTTGCAGGAACAAATGTGCTTTTCCCGTATCCACTTCTCTGTCCCTACTCCTTTCCCTGATTTTTAACCCTTTGACTTTCAGTTTTTGTTTTTATCCTCAAGGAAAACACCAAAAATTATTTTAGTGATAGGTAAGTTTGGGCAACTTAAACAGTTAATTTTTACTTTTAAGAAACTTCCTTCTGTTTATTTCTTCTATACACTTATTTCCCATTTTAGCTTTAAGTTTTCACTGTAATAAATGAAATTCATCCTCACTTATAAAGACATGAGAAACTTTCTGAACCACTTACCTATATGTTCAGCTTCACTAATCCGAGTATTTTTTTTCTTTTTTACTAAATTCCAGAAGTAATTGGTGTTTTAGCCTCAACAGACAACATTCCCTCTAAGAATAATGAAAACCTCAAACACACACACCCCAAATAAACATTTAAATACCACGTATTTGTAAATCTGCCTTTGTATGTGCTAGGGCCAGAAGTGTGAAGAAAGAAAAGTTAAACTCAAAATTATTCTCAGTCATCACAATTTCACATATTTCACAACTTTACTCTTTGACCAAATTCTAAAATTACAACACTTTGAGTATATGTGTTAAAGGCCATCCTCACAGGTCTGTTTACTGATCTGTTTGTTGCTACAATAATAGTCTTTTCAATTGTTTCAAAATTGATGTATCTCTTAAAATAATAATTAATTATAAAAAACAAAATAATAATTAATTTTGCTACTAAGTGAATATAAATAGTAAATGAATAAAAATACTATTGGAAGCCCAAATAATTCCAATTTTTCACACATCACCCTCCCTCACTAAGTGAGTTGTTCAATTCACTTTGGACACAGACGTCATGTTATGATTTCCCCATTGGAGTAGGCAAAACCCATTCCACCTGTTGTTAGTTGACTTCACATTGGGTTTGGCTTACGGTGCCCATTTATTTCACAGAAGGAAATGTTAGCTAGGCTTAACATTTTCAGTCAATTGTTAGATGAGCAAGTGAGGTCTGCCTCAGAAATTCCTAAAAGGACATGTATTTAGAATTCTATTTGGATTATACTAAGTACACCCCGGAATTATGAATCTCAACTCCTCTGGCAGTTGAGAGTGACAAAATCACTTCATGCTGGCAGTGAGGCTGATAAAGGGGCAGGAGCAGGCATGTGAAAACTGGGAATGTGCAGCCCCAGGACTGAGTCAGCTAGACTGAAAGAATGAAAAAATGCCCTCCTCTAATGCAAAAACAAAATGCCAGGGAATTAGTAAAAGAGGAGACACACACATGGAATGTCTACAGGATGGAAGTTCACGAGCAAGAGAATGCCCCGCTGTTGGACTTTAAAGAATTACTACGAAACACTTACACGGTGGACTTTTCTGAGAATAAAGCTTCAATAGATGGCAGTTGCTGGAAACAGCCCTGTGGCCTGGCACCAAGGGAATTTGCTTAACTTTTTGTGGCTGCCTTCCAAACGCAGAACCACTGTGTGAAAGTTAAATATGAGCTAAAATTAAATTACTTCTCCTCTTTGTTTATGTATTTCTGTTGAATAAGGATATTTTAGCATTGATATTACATGCATTAGAAAAATGGAATGTCAATCATAGTCAAAATGAAAACACTGAGATGCTCCATTGGAGTAAAATACAGGACTTCTTCTGACACAACACCATACGCACAGAGAACCAAGTCCATTCTGACACAGTGGCCCTTTGAAACCAATCCACCCACTGCCACTGAATTGATTCCGACTCATACTCAGGAAAACTCAACTGCCATCAAGTCCATGCTGATTCAAAGTGACCCTATATGACAGGGGAGAACTGCCCCTGTGGGTTTCCAAGATTGTAACCATTGACAAGAGTAGAAAATCCTGTCTTTCCACCAAGGACTGGATGGTGGTTTCAAACCATGGACCTTGCAGTTAGCAACCCAACCCAATGTATAATCTCTAAGTTACCCGTGCTCCTTTCTGACACATAGCAACCCTATACAGTGTTTCTGAGGCAGTAAATCATTTTTTGATAACTTTTCTGTTTTATTTATCTATTTAATTTTTTATTTGATTTGATTTGTAATTTTAAAATGTTTTATTGGAATAAAATTTGATTTGAATATAATTTACATGACATACAAGTTAATCATTCAATCATATTAAGAAGAGTTGTACAGTCAATTTCAGAACATTTTCTTCTCAGACTCATTGTTGCCAGCTCCCCATTTCTTCCCATCCTCTCCTGCCATACCCCTAGGTAATTATTAATCCAGTGATTGTTCCTATCAACTTACCTATCCTAGATTTCATATGCAGACAACCATACAAAAAACCAAACAAAGCCAACAACAATGGCAAAAGTAAGACAGAGAAATCCTTCAATTGAAAATAAAGAAGAAAATACTAAAATCTGAAACAACTTTGAATTGGGTCAAAAAGAAAATCAAATGATAAGATGCTACATTTTAACCTAACTACATTTTCCATAATCAACTTTACATCATTAACTCTCTCTGATAGCAAAGCTATTCACATTCCTGGACTTTGGTTAGAGGGAATTCACTGGAGGCTTAATCTATATGGGGGATCTTCAAATGGATTTTGGGCTTCCACTGTCATCCATAACCTTCTACAAGCTGGGTATTCAGAATTTAAGTGCTGGTACTTCTCCCTCCTTCAGATTTGGGTTTTGTTATTTACAATCCTTAGATACACAGGCTGGTGTTCTTCTTCTATGCCTCACTTAGCTGCTTGTTTGAAGACAAGCCTTTACTACCTCAGGCGTTATCCTTTCTGATAGCCAGGCACCATCTAGTTGCTTCACCACACTTTGTTATTGCACCCATATCTTCAATGAACTCTTCATGAGGGTGATTATTCAGTAGAGTAATGTTCTAAAGACGAATTATTCTTAGATTGGGACTACAATTAAGTGCAAACCCAAAATCCATTCCTATACCTATGAGTTATATATGTGTCTTGTTTACTATAGAGACATCATTATCATTTTATGATAGAGAATATTATAAACAATCTCCCTGAGGTATAAGTGATTCAGTTGATATAATTCATCAGAGAAGCTGTGTCGTATAAAGATGAATGTGGCATCAGGATTGGAGGAAGGATTGTTAGCAACCTAGGATACGTGGATGACACACCTTACTTGCTGAGTGTGAGGAGGACTTGCTGATGAAGATCATGGATTACAGTCTTCAATATGGATCACAATTCAATGTAAGGGAAACCAAAATTCTCACAAATGGACCAGTGGGTAACATTGTGATAAATGAGGAGGGGGGAATTGAAGTTGTCAAGGATTTCAACTTGCTTGACTCTACAATCAATGCTCATGGAAGCAGCAGGAAAGACATCAGATGACACATTGCATTGGGTAAACCTACTGAGCAAGACCTCTTGAGTGTTGAAAAGCAAGGATGTTGCTTTCGGCGTTCAGGTGCATCTGACCCAAGCCATGGTATTTCCAAGTGCCTCAAATACATGGGAAAGTTGGACAGTGAATAAAGAAGACCAACAAAGAATCAATGTGCTGTAACTGTGCTGTAGAAGAATATTGGAAGTACCATGGGCTGCTAAAATGACAAACAGATCTGTCTTGGAAGGAGTATGGCCAGAGTGCTCCTTAGAAGCAAGGATGGTAAGACTTTCTCTGACATACTTTGAAAGTGTTTTCAGGAGAGACCAGTCCCTGGAGAAGGACATCGTATTTGGTAAAGGATCAGGACAGGAAAAAGAGGAAGACCTTTACCAAAATGAGTTGACAGAATGGCTGTATCCATGGGTTCAAATATAAGAACACTTGTAAAAATAGTATAAGACTCAGCAGCGTTTCGGCCATTTGTACCTAGGATTGTTATGAGTCAGAATTAACGTGATGACACCGAACAATCACAGCAACATTGATAGTGTCATTAATTTAGCCAATGGTATAGACTGTGAAACACTTGAGAGAAGGAAATTATACAAATAGGGACAGGTTTCTGACTGCAGTACCCGAATTGCTCACTTGTACAGAATAAACTCTTAAGTGACTGGACACTACTTACACTAACAATTGGGCTTAATGTTAGGACAAAATTTTCAATAACATTTATCTCACAGGATGGAACCATACCTACCACACTAATACATGTCATGAGAAAGCAAGTGGAGCATTAAAATAGTAAATATAACATAGTTCTCAGCCACCATCCATCAGATACCCTAACGCAAGAGATTTGAACAAGTCTAATGACCACAAATTCGGAAATTTCAGGATCGCAGCTGTCTGTTTCTTCTCACACCAGGACATTTCAGCTTTAAGTCCACAGGGGTTTGTCAGTTCCTTAAATTTTCTACCAATGAGTTTGAGGTAAAGCTCAATTCTCCTGGTGCAGCTTTCCTATTGAGTCCTTCTGGTGTGGCCTATTAAGGGCAGAGTCTAAAGTCCCAGTAGTTTATAGCACAAGGCATGAGTCAACAAAGGCTGGATAGAAACTAGCCCTATAATGCCTGAATTTTTAATTTCAGGGAAGAAAATTTTTTGTTTTTATTCTTTACTTTCATAGCTATCAATATATATTAATATATACATTTTAATTAAATGTTACGAAAACATCGTGCTCGGAGTTATAGAGCTAGGTCCAAAGTGTCCAATTAGAAACATGGTACTGGGCATATTCTCCTCGTGGGTTCTATATAAGTATTATTAAGCATCCCACCCCCTTAGGGCGTTGCTCCACCCAGTTAACCCAACTACAAAAGTGCAATCGCCTTCTCTGAGAGATACATAACCCCAGCCTCCATTTTGACTTAATTTCCAGTAAGATTCACTTGATTTGGGGACCTTTAGCACAATGCTGTAGGCAGACACTGTTGGGGCTTCTCACTCTCTCCCATCTTGAGAAACTGACACCAGCTGAGGTACAGTCTCCTCCATCAAGTGTTTTTTAAGATGCATATCTAAAGGGGGTATATGGTTCATATGTGGTATGAGGTAAACTCTCTACCAAGTTGCTTGGGAGACCAGATTAGAAGATAATCTGAGAGGAGAAGCCTGCCTTTGTCTAGATGTTCAACCTATAAAATACTTGATGTTTTGTGATTCAATAGCTTCACTTAGTATAATAGTTTCCAAGTCCATCCATGTTGTGAGGCATTTCATGGTTTCATTGTTGAATTTTAGGGATGCATAGTATTCCATTATGTGTATATATCAGAGTTTCTTTATTCATTTTTCTGCAGATGGGCATCTGAGATGTTTCCAGCTTCTTGCTATTGTGAACTGTGTTGCAATGAACATGGGCGAATATATATCTGTTCATTTTCTATTTCTTACTTCTTTGAGGTTGATGCCCGGCAAAGGTATTGCTGGGTCATGGGGTGGCTCTGTGCCCAGTTGTTATAGGAAGCATCATAATGCTTTTCACAAACATTGTACACATCTTAAATCTTAACATAAGCAGGTACCCTCATCTTTCTCCAGGAATTTGGCTGGTGGATTTGAACTTCTGACCTTGTGATTATCAGCCAAATGCTTACCTGAGAGGTGTAAATTCACTTGTTTGTTTGTTTTTTTAAAGATCATTTTATGGGGGCTCTTACAGCTCTTGTAACAATCCATATATAAACTGTATCAAGCATATTTGTACATATGTTGCCTGAGGAGAAGCCACATGGACCTAACCTGATGCAGCCCTGGGTGCTGGACCAGCCATGTGGAGAGCCCTGCCAGTGCTGAGATACTTACACATTCACTGATTAAGCTTTCCTCCTGCAGTCGGCACCATTGTGTGTGTTTTGTGAGATGGAGGAGGACTTTGTGGATTCGTGTCGGACATATGGGCTAATGTTGGACTTGTGGGTTTGGGCAGCACTGGGTTGGGATGTTTTCTTGATGTGCACTTACCCTTTATAAAACTCTCTCTTATACATATGGGTTTCTATGGATTTGTTTCTCTAATGTACCCAGACTAACACACCTTCTTTCCCATCATCACACTCACCCTTATTCTGTCTCTTAGTAATTCCTCTCAGCTAGATTGCTGTTATACCAACATCCCTAGGATGTCTACATCCTCCTTGTTGTTGATTTCAATTTTCCTAGTTGTTCCCCTGTCTATGGCGGTGTCCCCTCCCTTCCCCTGCCTCCTCCTCCCCTTAAGGCCGTCCGGAACTTCGTTCCCTTGGCTTTCTCCTCAGGCTTGCTTCCTATGCCTATCTTATATAGGTAGGCAAACCAACAATAACAGAGAAAATAAAAAAAGAAAACAAAAAATTGAATAACAAGAGAAAAAATGTAATAGAAAAAATATATATACATGTAAATGTAGATGGATGAAAAAAATTCTTGGGTTGTTTTCAATAGTTATTCAGAGAACAACATATAGCTTTGTAGCTACAAATATTTCAGTATTAAACAAAGTAACTTTTATTATGTCAAACTGAAACTACTCCTCTAAAACAGCCAAGGGGAAAAATACAATATTTTGAAAAGGAAGAGAATGATGACCAAACATTCACAAAAAAATGAAGGGAAAAGATTGTTCAATACGGACATGTTGGAATGTTCAATACAATAATATTCAGAAGAGTAATTATTATGTAATTGTTTACATAAATATACATGAGTAAATATTACATTAATATTACATAAATAATTGAAATACATAAATATGACTAAAAGAGAAAGCTAAATCAGTGACTTTGAAATATATTGGAATTGCTAACTACTAATTATGCTTTTTCCCTTCTTAATATAGTCTATGTTAATATAGTCTGTGATGGAAGTATTCACACTCTACCACCATGGTTAAAGTTAACTGTCTTTGGATCTCAATTTCAGAACGTGACTATATACATAGGCCTGTGTCTTAGTTTCCTAGGTTTACTATAATGAAAGCGCAGCAAATGGAGCGCTGTAATAAATAGAAATTTATTCTCTCAAAGTTTAGGAAGCTAGAAGTCTGAACTCAGATACGGCTCTCGCCCTTGAGGAAGGCTGCCTCTCTGGGCTGGCTCTGGAGGAAGGTCTTTGTCTCTGCTGAGCTTTTGCTTCTGGGCATCTTCTTGTGGCTTGGCATCTCTCTTTCCCATGTCTGCTCTGCTTGCTTGTTTAATCTTTTTTTTTTGGTTCAAAAGGCACCCTACACTAATCTTGCCTGATTAATATAACAAAGACAACCCATTCTCAAGTGAAATGATAAACACAGGCATACAGGTTAGGATTTGCAGCACATATTTTCAAGGGCACATAATTTAATCCAAAGCAGCATGTAATAAACCAAGGTTATATAGTACTATGAGTGATTTTTCTAGAACTAATCCCAATTGTGCTGAACTCCCAAAGTAAGACATAACTTGTTAAACTGCCCCATCCGGTCACTCTTATTGTGATTCCTTACTTAGGATAGGATAGGGGAGTAGAGAAAATTAAATGCTGAACAAACTACCAGGGGGCAAAAGGATGGGGCTGGGGAAGTTGTGTTCTAAAGTCAGTTCTGGACTGCGCTCCACTGAGTTTTCAATGCCTGTGTTAATTGTTGTTATTATTGTTATTATTATTATTACTACCTTTTTAGAAGCAAACATCCCTTTGTTTCGAGGCGTCTCTGGATGGATTGCAATCCAGCATCTTGGTGGTCCCCTGTTGGTGCCACCCAGGGTCAACAAGACCAGGTCGATAGGTAACCCTTTTCTCATCAGGAAAAATTGGAGCCTTCGAAAAGCTTAAAGCATGGGGAACAGATACAAGGAAAATCCTGTCTCACAAATAGCACTCCAGCTGTAAATTGTAGACTGTAAAAAAAGTGGTGGTTGCTTGGAGCAGCTTCTTTCTAGCGCCAAAAGAAAGAGATGAAATTGAGGTGTATGAAGGGGGTTCAAAAGTTTATGGGGAAATTCCACTATCTTTTAGTTTCAAAATTTCTATGAATTTTTTGAAACCTTTTCATACATCTCCATCTCATCCATTTGAGAAGCAGATTTAGCTGAACATTGTCAAGTAGAGGTTGTGACGTTGAAGGAAAGAGTATGCAGGAGAGAGAGGAATAGAGATGGGAGCTCAACAAGGAGATAAACGACCAGAGGGAAGCCAGGCACAGAGGGCAGGAGAGGGGTTTGACCACAGATTAAAGTTAGACACACTGAGTATTCTCAGAGATGTTGCATTGATGGGAGAACAAAGAACATGGGAATTCTCTGTGTGGTGCAAACAATTAATACACCTGGCTGTTAACCCAGTTGGAGGCTGAATTCCAACCAAAAATGACTCAGAGGAAAGCCTGGTAATAGATTTCTGAAAACCAGCTATTGAAAACCATGTGGAGCACAGTTCTGCTCTAACACACCTGGGTTTGCCATGAATCAGAATGACTCACTGAAAACTGATTTTGGTTTAGACACGATTTAAACTTTAGAAGGAAGATAGCATCAGAGCACAAACCACGGGTTCAATTTTAGCAAGTAGTTGGGACAGCCTTTACAAGCGTGGGCCCTAATGTAACCCTGGACTTTCATCCGAGCGAGACTCTTCTTAGTCACAGAAGTTTCTGTATTTGAATAAAGAGTGTGCTCTTTGTTATTAGTGAGTCAGAATATAATCCAAATACTGTTTTCCTCTATTTCTAGTGAGCCCAGGATCCAAAGAGATTGTAGCCTTGTTCATTAAGACTTATCCAAGACCCCAAATTCACCAGAGTTTATCTCCGCCCCCCCTCGCCTAAATAGGCATCTGCTCTCTTAACACTCCACTGACCTTTTAAAAATGTTTTATGATAGTACGGCATTTAAATAACAATTGATTTTATTCATTTTAAGTTTTAAAATATAAATGAGAAAAAGGATTCATTTTACTTGGATCCACATTCAACACTAATGGAAGCAACAGCTAAAAAAATCAACGTTTATATGGGGAAGGTGATTGCACAATGATGGTTTAAGCCTTTAAGACCCCAGATGCTATATCTTTTGATAGCTGGGCACCATCAGCTTTGTTCACCACATTTGCTTATGCACACATTTGTCTTCAGTGATCATATGGGGAAGGTGGGTATCACGGAATAAAGATTTAGCTGAGCAAAGTGCTCTTGTATTAAGGGAATGCATGTGAGGAGGCCCAATGTCCACCTGCTACCCTACTACTAAACCTATAAATATATGCACATAGGCCTATTCCCCCCATAGTCATAAATATATTTACCTATGTACATGTACATTTAGGCCTCTATGTATAAAAAAATTCAAACGACTTTCTTGTGATTTCATCTTTTTATTGTTGGTGTTGCATAGTATTCCATTGTGTGTTATGTACCAGAGTTATTTATCCACTCTTCTATCATGGGCATTTAAATTTTTCTTATCTTATTGCTATTGTAAACAGTGTTGCAATGAACATGGGTGTGCATATGTCAGTTAGCATTAAGCATTATGACTCTTACTTATTTAGGATATATGCCCAGCAGAATTGCTGGATCATATGGAATTTCTTTTCCTGGTTGTTTGAGGTAGGTAGCACTATATCACTTTCCACAGTTGTGTATATTTAAAGATCACCAGCAGTGTATGAGCATTGCTCTGTAGCCTCTCCCGTTTTTTTTCCTGGGTGTGTTGTGTGTGTGTGTGTGTGTGTGTGTGTGTGTGTGTGTGTCTTATATGGAAAGACCTGGAGAACATTGTGCAGAGGACAATGAGTCATCCACAAAAGAACACACATTATATGAAAACACTGATACAAAGGAAAAAGGCAAAACAAGATCAAGTCTTCCATGCCAGAAGGAACAGAGATTGCCACTGGAGTGGAGGGCAAAGGAAGAAAGATGAAACAATAGGCTAGTCTCAGTTGGTGGGTGATAATTTGAGTGAAATGGAAAATGATTGTCCATGAGAGGGAGAATAGAAATCAAGGAGCAAGTGAAGAGTAAAATCCTGGGGAGTTTGATTAGTAGTTGAAACCTAATTTGCAAAAATAGACAATTGTTTGGGGGGGGATCCAACAACTTATTGCATTGTGCAAATCTGCTGCACAAGATCTCTTTAAAGTATTAAAAAGCAAAAATATCATTGAAAAACTAAGGTGTGTGCATAAAACAGCAAGGAGAAGACCACATCAAACCTCTGGTTTTCCTATTGCTACCAGGTAGAGGTTAGCCATGCTCCCACCCTCCATCTACCTTCCTTTATTGGACACCAACTGTTCCTCCTCTGGCATTCTATTTCTGTGCTGCTGTGTTAGGCTGAGTTTTCTATAGAAACAAAACCAATGATACTCATATATGTGTGTATAAAAAGAACTTTATACAAAGAAAGTGACCTAGCCCATTCCATTCAAATTCATCAGTCAGATTCTGACTCATCAGGGCCCAATGAGTTACTCTTTGTTCTCTTATATTAATAAACTAATTGTCACTAAATAGATTCCAACTCATGTCAGAATAGAACCATGATTCATATAGTCTCAATGGCTGATCACCAAGAAGTAGATCACCAAACCTTTCTTCTTCTTTTTCTTCCTTTTTAAATTTTAATAAATCAGTTTATTGGGGACTATGATACACAGGGTTCTCTAAAGAAACAAGACCAGGACACTTGTGATTTTACATATATTTATGTAAATAGATATATATACAACATAAGAAATAAACAGCTAATTAGTCTATAGAGCAGTGCAAATGGCTTAGTGCAACTCACTTCCATGCGACAGCTAGTACACTGGCAATCCTTCAAGTCATGAGAGCCGCCAGGTAGAAGTCAAGGAAGGAGACAGCTGAGTCTTCTGTAGAGCAATTCAGGCAACCCAGCCATAGGCAGAAAACAGCAAGGCAGGTCACCAACAGTCAGCCAGATGACAGGGTCTGACAGTCCCCAGCACAAGTGATGTATACTCCTTCCTTCTTGAAGGAACTTCAAATTACAGCGACACAGTCCATGGGTTAGGTGACCCACAGGGAGTGTAACTCACAAGTTGAGGCAGAGAACAAGCTAAGGCAGCCGCACACTGGTCCCATCATCAAAAAGCAAGAGACAAGAAAGGCAAGGCTCGCTTTTTATCTCTCCACCCTTCAATTAAACTGCCTTTCAATTAATCCCATGTGTTCATTAGACATGTTGGCACAATAAACCTGTCTACCACAGGGACTCTTACAGCTCTTATAACAATGCATACATTAATTGTATCAAACGTATTTGTACATATGTTGCCATCATCATTTCCAAAAGCCCTTGGTATCAGCTCTTCTTTTTTTCCCCTCCCATCCTGTGACCAAGCCTTTCTTCTGAAGCACCTCTGGGTAGATGGAACTCCAATCTTTCCGTTAGTATCTAACTACATTAATCATTTGCAGCAGGCAGGGACTCTTCTAGTAGACTAGATAAAGGAAAACACTTAAAATTTAAAGGTTTCCAAGAAAGTACACACATAAGGACTTGACAAGTAGAAATTTATAATAGCTTTGCTTCCCCTCCGCCCCCAACCTATCATGTCTATGAATGTAGAATTATATACGGTTTGGGTTGATTTCCATCTGGGGTTGTTATTCTTGGTTTTTGTTTTTAACTTTCGTCTCCAGGTTTACATGCTATTCTGATATTTCCATCTCCCCATGTTCCCTATACTGCTTTCTTCTGCACATATCTTGTTTATAGATTTTTCTGTTCTCTTTTTTGCCTTCTCTCTCCCACCTCCAGTTCTTATTGTTTCTGTCCAACTTTGTGGTAGCAGATTTGGTCCTTGTTCTTTTCTAAGCTGCTTTCTAGTCTTTAAGATCAATAGATGCTGGGAAATGCCATCTATCTAGGAGAGACATGTAGCCATGTGCTGCCTCATTCACCAGATGGGATTTCAGGGTGACCCTGTCTGATCACCAGGCTTAACTTATGAAATACAGCCACTGATGAAATTCATGGCAGGCAAACTCCTTGTACAGTGTGAGGCAACAGCAATGATGGATGAGCCCACAATGATGCATTGCTTCTCTCTTGCCCTTCACCCATGTATCCTGGATTATGGGTTTTCTCCAGTAAGGACTGAACTCGCCTAGAGATAAGAAAACAACACTTGACTGGGAGCTGGGTGGACTCTGGGTTATTTTTTGCTTAGGGATATCACTCACATTAGTCAGTAAAGCAAATGATTACTGGCAAAGTTAAGTCCATTTCAGTCATTCTTAAATTAAGCAGATGGTTTGGCATATGGATCACAATACCAAGCACTGTAAAATAAATTTCATCTAAAGTATGGACAAAACATGGAATTCAAGTCAAAGGGAAGATTTATATATAGAAACTTAATAGACTTCCTTGTCATCTATTTTCTCTTCAAGAGAAATAACAATTAAAGCTCACTATAATCTTAATCCTGCACAGTTGGCATTTGTGTTTATTTTTTAAAATATATGGCCCTTTCTTTAGTGCTAGGAAATTAATTAAAAAATCAGAATATAAAAAACTTCAGATGACATTAACATGCCTGCTAACACTTTGTCATGGGTCTTCTTGGTACTTCTGAGGTTTTTATGTAATATATTTCTATCTCCATTTTACAGAATCTGAAACTAAGGTATCAAAAAGCTTTAGCATATTTAAGTTCTCACAGTGACTTAGTCACATCAGAATTTCATTTTTCTAACAAGACACACAGCAATCCTGATTCATCTTTGATGATTTAAGTTTTATCTGAAACTGAGTGTCGATTTGAATAGAAATAATAATCATCACAGTTGGTGATTTATATCTTAGAAAATTTTTGGCCCTCAAACCTGAAACACTGCAGGTGGCCCACTTAATTTTAGTATATTACAGCAAAGGTATCTTTGTTTTAAATTCTTATAAAGAAATCGTATTCTTTCTCACAGTGCATTTATACAATTCAAAGTCTTTACCATGGACAATGTAATCCACGGATTCCAGTTTAAAAAGAAACAGTAATTATTAAGTCAAAACCTTATAAGATTATAGGCAAGCATCTTTGAACTAGGATTCAATTGCCACCCAGGGGTCCAGGGTTCTGGTGTTGGTGCTGACACTGTTAAAAATGGCCAAATCTACAGGGAACTGTGGTAGAAAAGCCACTCCAGTGCCTGGCCTAGCCTGATACAGAGCCGATTTAACACATCTCTGGTGACAAAGCAGGCAGAGGACATGTGAATAATTAATGATCTTCAGAGTAGCCTTTTCTCTTTTCCAGCATACATCCACAGGTGATCCTAGTGCTCCTACAGTATTTCAGGTTATTTCCACTTCTTCATACTTGTCTAATCAAGAGAGCACTTCCAAATATCTTCAACCCAAAACCTTTTCAATCTCTGGGAATCCCAACTGCTATCACATTTCTTTAATTAAAACAAAAGGTCTAATTAAGTCAATTTTCCCCCAAAATTATTTTATTGGGAGCTAATACATGTAAAGCGGAACTGAGGAACAGGGAGGAAGACAGACATAACTGATGAGACAAGGGAGAGCAGAAACAGAAATAGTTTTAGTAGTGGTGGTAGGGAGTCCCAGATGAGGTTCCATGACCTAGGCCAACAGGTCAGGGAAGTTGTGCTCAGCAGCTGGGGGTGAGGGTTTTTAAAGGGGATGGTGAGGAATGTATAGCAATTATGGCAATCAGCATATGGGGTCTGGAAACTGGAGAATTGCTTATGGACTCCTCGAGGCTTTCTTTGAACCCAGAACATCTGGTTTCACTGGTTATCTTATCTGGTGGTTATCTTTATCTGGCACTGGCTGCTACTGACCTTTGTGATGTGCAGGGAAGCACATGCAGGGCCCGGACCTGCTTCAGCTTAGTTCAAATGGGGGCTGCCTAGTTCAGACCCGACCAAAACATTCCAAATTTCTTAATATTGGTAATGGGGCGATGTTTTCTGTCTTAACTACTTCCTGCTGAGATAGGGTGAAGAAAGGGGGGATTAAGAGTTGGAAGGTTTAGGGGCCAGCTGGTCGGCAGTGGACTGTAAGGGTGAAGAAGCTGATTGAAGGTCAGGTTGGAGATATCTTTTATCTGTTCCTGAAAGAATTGTTTACTATGGGGGATTCTTCGGTAGTCAGAAAATCTCCTCTCCTTCCAGATGGTGGCATGACAGTGAGCTATAAGGAATGCATAATTAGAATCAGAATATATATTAGCCATTTTTTTTCCTTGAGCTAGATGGAGAGCTCAAGTGAGAGCAACAAGTTTTGCTTTTTGAGAAGTAGTTTTTATTGGGAGGCATACAGCTTTCCAGACTTGGTCAAGTGAGAGGACAGTATATGCAGCCTGCCATTGCCCCTGGGCATTTACGACAGAACGTCCATCAACAAAGAAAGTTAGATCTGGGTTAGGATAAGGTTGATCAGAAAGTCTGGGTTGGGGCAGTGTTAGTTCCTTAACTGCCTGGGGGCAGGAGTGACCACTAACTTCCAGTGAGTCTAGGAGCTGAGGCAAGAGGGTTTCTGGGTTTAAAGAGGGAGCCTGGCACAGAGTTATGTTAGGGTTTCTGATAAACAATGGAATAGATTTTCTGCAAGCGGCTTGGAGACAGAAAAGACAGGACTCAGTGTGAGAGGAGGTCCTGCAGCCTGTGGGGATAGGCTTTCCCTGGGTTAACTTTAGGGATCTTTCGGTGAGGGTGGTGGCTGCCGCCAGGGCCCAGAGGTCAACCTCTGACTGGCATATTTAGATGCTTAGACAGACAAGCTATAGGGGATAGAGCGGGGCCCAAGGGCTGAGCCAGGACTCCGACTGCTATACCTTGGTTTTTACCTGTGTAGAGTAAAAAAGGTTTGGCAGGGTTTGGTAGACGCAGGGGTGGGGGTGAAGAAGGGTGTGTTGGAGTTTGTTAAAGGCAGCTTTGACTTAGAGTTAAACTCTGAATGGTGGGAGGTGGGGCACAGGTTTAAACAGATAGCATCGGAGTGAGATGAGTATGTCTTGGAGGGAGAGAGAAGTTAAGGGAGTTGGACTGTGTCTGCTTTAGATCTATTTTAGGAGGGGCTGCAGGTAAAGGCAAAGGAATGTTGACAAGCTGGGTTAAGGGGAGTGGTGATAAAGGTATAGTGGAAGGGAATATGTGGGACAAGAGAGTACAGGGACCAGGTGTATGGGGATAACAGCTTTGCTAATGAGGCGCAGGTCCTGCACCAAGTGATAAGTATGATTTGGTTTCTTACTGGTAAGATTGGAGTGTTGCAGGGAGAGTGGGTAGGAATAATGAGGTTGTTCGAAAGGAGGCATTCTATGATGGGTTAACATCGGGAAGCAATGAGCTCTGTAGGGCCAGTTCTTCCAGGTTGGGTGAAAGAAGGGGAAGGATCAGAGGTGCTGTGAGACCAAAAGTAAGGTGTAAGGAGGTTCCTAAATAGTTTAAAATGTTCTTCCTAACAGAGGGACTGGGCACAAAAGGATTCTAAGGAGGAATGAGTAAAGGGCTAGTACACCTGGGGCAGGTAGGCTTGCCACCAATATCCATGACCAAGATTGAGGAAGGACTGCCTAGCCCTGAAAATGAGGGCAGGTCAGAAAATATAGCTTCTGTGTAAGAAGGAAATTTACTTACCCAATACCTTGAGCAATACCCCAGGCTTGGCGAGGGTGACGGGGGTCCAGTCAGGGTCTCCTCAGACTTCTGCCAATTCCAGCAGGGCCAACTGCGGGTCAGGAATTGGAAGGACAGTCCCCCCACATGAAGACGCAAAGGGCCTGTCACTTTTCCAAGGACAGTCGGACTTCCAGTGTCCACTTTGACCACACGCCGGGCAGGGTTTGGTTGGAGCTTTAGGCCTGGGGCACTTCTGTGACCAGTGCCCTTCTCTGCACTTGAAGCAGGCACCAGGTGGTGGTTGTTGTTCCCATCCACCCTTGCCCCACGCTGCCCTTCTGGAGCCTCGGGGGTCACCTGCCGCAGGGCTGCTACTAAGGCTTGGGTTTAAAATTTACCTTCTGCCAGAACCAGGCATCACGGGCTGACTGCCTGCTCCTCACAGCTGTTAAAACCTTAAATACCATATTCCCTAAATCTTGGACTGGAGCTTGAGGGCCTTTTTTCCGCCTTTTTAAGCTTTTAATGTAAAGCAGCAGTTAAACAGCTTTAAAAGGTGCCTGGATTCTTGTCAGGCTTTTGAGTGATCTTAAGATTATCAAAATTGACTCCTATATGGGAAATAGCCTGAAGCCAAGTCAGGGCACACTGAAGCATTTTATTTTGGCAGGCACGTCTGTCCCTACCTGCTTGATTGTTAATTTGATAACTTTAACCAGATTTTTGTCTGGGAACCGCCTAGGTTACGGTCGGTCAAATGAACCTGGTTGGAGTGCTGCTGAACAGTGAGAAAAATGCATTCCCTTTTATCTGCGGTTAGGGTAGAGGAAAGGATGACAAAAATATCATGCCAGGACAAATCATAAGCTTTAGTTAAATACCGAAACTCCTTAATATAGGTGGGGGAATCATTATAAGGGAGCCTAAACACTTTTAAATCTGAGATAAATCAGTGAGAGAGAAGGGAACATGAACTGGACCACTCTCTCAGTCCCGGCCACTTTCCGGAGTGGACAAAGGACAAGGGAGGTTAGCATGTGCTTGCTAATCAGTGAGGCAAGTGCAGACTCAGGTTCCTCCAATGAGGCAGGTAGATCGGGAGAAGAGGACGTGGGGGCACTCCAGGTGGCCAGAATTTGGAGAGGGGTGAGTAGGAGGGGAGACAAGGTGTTCAGGCAGGTCCAAAAAGGCAGACATCAGAGGGGGGTCCAGAAGCAGGAGAGGAGGAATTTTCTTTAGCCAAGAGGACTTGGGAAGGGGAGCAGGAAATAAAGAGAAAGAGACGGGAGCTCAGAGGAAAGGCAGCCTGGACGTACAGAATCTCACACTATTTGTGAATTTACTGGCAGAAATTGTCGAGATATTAGAGAATATTGAAATCAAAAGTGCGGCAATTAAAGTTGTTACTTCCCAGAGCTTTCTGACCCCTCCCTCCTGCTGGTCTCAGGGTGGTGACCATGGATTGTGCTCTGCTTCCATATCTGGGAGAGGTCTGTTAGAGGCTGCGAGTGTTGGCTCAGAGGAGGCAGGGAGGGAGCCGGGAAGCTGGGGGGGGGTGCGGCTCCAAGGAGTCTGAGGGGTCTGGCTCGGGGAGGGGGTGGGTGTCCTAGGCATAGTGCCTCAGCCTTTGGGAGTTGAGGGGATAGCAGAGGAGGTGATGGTGAGGGGTACCCAGAATATGGAGGAGGCCTTACTGGGGGCACAGATGAAGAGTCAGGGGGTCCGGAGAAAGACGGAAGGGGAGTACTGTCTGGGCCTGATTAAGAGAGTGTTTGGCTGAGAGATCTTGAGCAGGGTGACAGGTAGTAGAGAGGGATGGGAGCAAAGAAAGAAAAAGACCTGAACAGATAGGACTTCTGATTATTTGTGAGTTTCTTGATAAAAATTATTGAGGTTGCAGGGAACGTTAAAATCGAAAGTGCTATTTCTTGGCTAGTGCTACTCATTGTCCAACTGGTGTTGAGGCCAAACTTGGTTACAGAAAATGACCAGGCATTTAGGGCAGAGATCAGGAGCCCAACCCAATTCAGTAAGTTGGCAGTAGGCACCCCAAAGGACTGTCCTTGGTGGGTTGGGACAGACGACTTCCCAATTTGTCTCAACTGCAGGGGGTACAGACAGAGGAGAAGGGCAGCCCCTGGTCCCCATACGCACCCGTCAGTCATCAGGTGGCCCCATAACTCTGAGAGGCATCCCGGTCAGAGCTAGGGGCCCAGTAGGAGAGTCCTGGACTCTCTGGAACAGGAAGGTTCCCTGGCGCAGGCCTGCGGCTTTAACCGGCAGAAGGGACCTCGGATCAGAGACACAATGGAAGCTGAGGAGGAAAGGGGGAGCCTGGCTGTGTGGACAGTAAAAATGGAGTTTAGTTAGGCCTTTGTTCAGGGTGAGAGTAAGGGAAACAGAACATTTTAGAGAAAGCACTGCGAGGCCACAGATGCAAAACACACAAACAGGTAGAAAAGGCTCAGACACACCCTCTGCGTTCCAGTCCAGGCAGAAGGTGCAGTGACTGCTCGGTCTAGGGCTAGGAGTCCTGTTATCAGCAGGAATCCCAGGAGGTAAACACAGAGACAAAAGGCTGGAGGCCAAATGAGCGAAGATAGACACAGAGAAAAGATGGACATGAGAAACTGACCTTATCGTTGCACCCCTTTCAGGGAAAGGCAGTTATTTCTAGCTCCTCTTGGTACTAGGGTAGCAGAATAAACCCCTGCAGCGGTGCCACGTTCAGCTTCCTAGCGTACTTGCTTTTCAGGGCTTTCAACGAGTTAGCCTCCCGCTGACCGTATGTTCCCATATGAGTTTGCTGGTCCTTGGTGTTCAGAGCGACAAACAAGACAGAATGAACATGCACAGAGAGATAATGACCAGAAGTCACTCGTTCAGACAGGCTCCGGAGGTTTGAGGAGAGAGGAGGGGTGGGCTGCATCCCAGCTGAAGCAGGGCCGGGACAACACAGAGCCCATGTCCCTACCTCTCCCGGGTTTCGTGCACTAAATGTAAAGCAGAACTGAGGAACAGGGAGGAAGACAGACATAACTGATAGGACAAGGGAGAGCAGAAACAGAAATAGCTTTATGTGGTGGGGGGAGAGGGAGCTCCTGGACGAGGTTCCGTGACCTAGGCCAACAGGTCAGGGAAATTGTGCTCAGCAGCTGGGGCGGGGAGGGTTTTTAAAGTGGTGGTGAGGAATATATGGCAATTATGGCAATCAGCATAGGGGGTCTGGAAACTCCGAGAATTGCTTGTGGACTCCTTGCGGCTTTCTTTGAACCCAGAACATCTGGTTTCACTGGTTAGCTTCTCTAGTGGTTATCTTATCTGGTGCTGACTGCTGCCGACCTTTAGGATGTGCAGGGAAGCACGTACAGGGCCCAGACCTGCTTCAGCTTAGTCCAAACGGGGGCTGCCTAGTTCAGACCCAACCCAAACAATGCAGATATATCATTCCATAGTTCAATCAGATCAAGCAGTATTGTGCAATTGCTACCACAATTAATTTCAAAACATTCTCTTCCTTCTTGAACTCCTTGACATCAGCTCCCTTTATAGAGAAAAATAACTACTGGGATGCATGTTGAACATTTGGCTTCTGAGACTCGTATGGAGCAAATTGTGCCCCTACAAAGAATGCACTGGAATCATAGCCACTGTATCTGCAGATATAATCCTATTTAGGAATAGCATGTGGATCCCTAGTGACAAAGTGGCTAAAGTACTCAACCTCTTGGTGAAACTAATGATTCAAAGTCACCAGCCTCTCTAGAAGACATATGTGGCAGTTTACTTCCAGAGAGATTATGTTAGATCTCTCTGGAACTAGATCTATACCTCGGTCCTTGGCTCCGCACGAGAAAGAATTCACGCCGAATCCTGGTTCGTGATCGAAGTGAGTTTTATGAAAGTTAGAAGTTTCAGGTTTACATGGCTCCCAAGGGACTCCTCCCCAGCATACGGCCTGACTTGAAATGGCTCAGCGTCCCGCAAAAGTGTCCCAAAGTCCTGCCAAAGCTTTCTGCGCCAAAGTTCTCTCTCCCTCCTCGACTCCGGGTTCCTGCCTTTTTAAGGATTCCACGGGGAGGTGTGGTGGAAGACCCCTGATCGACCCCATTGGCTGAATTGAATTCATCTTGGCCTAGGTGGGCCAATTCAAGTTCACGCCCACCCATGCCTACCAGCGGGAACCCTGTGCATGTGCAGTGCACCACTCCTTTGTTCCCCTTGCTTGGCCCTCTGGGCATGCCTTAATGGACATTCCCCGCCCTACCTAACATTCCCCCCTGAAGAGCTATGGACCCAAATCTTTGGGATACTGGACAACGACATCTCTAGCTACTTCCTGCTGGCAAAGGGGGCAAAGTGGGGTTTTGGGTCCATACCCTTCCCACTCTGTTAGAAGGGATTGTCCATTTAGGGAACAGGATGGATAAGGTGATGGTTTCCAGGGTTTTACTCGTGTATGGTGGATCCAAGCACTCTGCCCTAGAACTTTGACAGCAGTGGGCGTAGAAAGAATTACTGGCAAAGGTCCCTTCCAAACTGGCTGGAGCTGGGAATTAGGGGACCCAACCTTCCAAGTTTTTATAAGAACTAGATCTCCCGGCTGACACAAGGGTCTGAGTGAGGCCAAACTGATGGAATGCCTCCTGACATTGGGCTACTTGGGTGGCATATTGCTGTATTAAGGCTACCTCAGGGTCTATAGCTGGCTCTGTTATAAGAAAAGGCCACCCGTGTAAAACTTCATAGGGGCTCAAACACGTAGATTGCTGTGGGGCAATCCTAAGACGTAGCAGAGCTATGGATAGTGTATCTTTCCAGCTCATCTGAGTTTCGTGTGTCAGCTTTCTGAGGGTTAACTTCAGGTGTTGATTAATTCTCTCTACCTGCCCTGAGGACTGGGGTCTCCTGGGACAGTGGAGACGACAGGTTATTCCCAAGTGTTGGGAGACAGCTTGAGTGATTTGGGAGGTGAAAGCAGGCCCGGTATCACTCTGTAGTGATTTGGGAAGCCCAAATCAAGGAAGTATTTCCTGAAGTCGTTTTTTAGCCACTTCATGAGCTTTCTCAGTGCGGGTGGGATATGCTTCAATCCACCCAGTGAAGGTGTCTATAAACACCAGAAGATACTTAAATCCCTGGACAGCAGGAACCTGGGTAAAATCTATCTGCCAGTCTTCCCCAGGGTAGGATCCCTTGTGCTAGACAGGTTGAGCAAGGTGAGTGCCGCTTGGGGACTGTTGGTCTGACAGGTGAGACAGTGGGAAGTTACTGACCTGATGGTTGAAGTTAAGTTGGCCCCACAGAACTGCTGAGTGAGCAGGGTCAAGGACGGTTTATGGCTAAGGTGGGTGGCATTGTGGAAGGCTTTCATGACTTTCCACTGTAACCTTAGTGGCAAGAGGAGCTTGTTGTCTTTCTCCCACCATCCATCAGGTCGAAGGCAGGATTTCTGTGTCTTCGCTCATTCCCACGGTTCCTGTGGGGGAATCTGAGGCTCCTCCACCGTGAGGAACAATTGGAAAGCTGTAGAAGGACGAAGATGAGGCTCCATGACTATGCAGGCGTGCAGCTTAGACAGGATGTCTCGGCCTAGGAGAGGAGCTGGACATCCAAGGATTATTAGGAAGCTATGAGAAAAATAGAAGTTATCCCATAGACATCTGAGAGGTTCAGTAAAATGTTTAACTACAGGTTTTCCTGACACTCCCAGGATGGAGCAGGTGCAGGGTGCCAGGGGTCCTGGGAAGGAAATAAGGACAGAGAAGGTGTCCCCAGTATCTAAAAGGAAGTTTACTGACCTTCCTGCCACGTCGATGCACACCCTAGGTTCCAGACCAGTAACAGTTATCTCTTGTTTTGGGTCATCCGGACTGGGCGCCTTCAATCCTCCTCCTCTGTTATCAGCTGCACGTTGGCCTGTGGGCGTCTCCCCTCCAGGTTTTTTTTGCCTTAGGACAGAGGCCAGCCCAGTGGCCAGTCTGCTTGCAATGGACACATGGTGTCCGAGGAGGCTTGTTCTGGTTGGGGCAATTCCTAGCCCAATGACTGGGTCGCCGGCAAATGTAGGACTTGGTACCTGGTCCAAAGGGCTGAGAAATCTGGGAGGCATTCGATGGGCATTGGTTATCCAGTGCAGCTAATACCTGGGCATGCCTAATGTCCTTCCTTCTCTCCTTCTCCTGGGCTTGAGCCTGGGCTCGAGCCTCCCCTTCTTGATCCCTATTGTAAAAGGCCGTACTAGCACAAACAACCAATTCCTCAATCATAGCTCCTTCAGGCTTCAGCACTAATTCTGGGAGTTTTTTGCGAATGTCCTATGCAGCCTGTGTGAGAAACTTGTGCCTGAGCAAGACTTGCCCCTCATAGGATTCTATATCTACAGCAGTATGATTCTTTAGGGCTTCCTTTAGCCGTTCTAGAAAGCTTACAGGAGACTCTGTAGGTTTCTGGTGAATCGCTGTCACCTTGGCATAATTAATGGCCTTTTGCCTACCTGACTTTAGTCCACTTGTGATGCACACCAGGAAATGTTCCCATGCCCACATGTCCTGAAGCTCACTATGATTTCAATCAGTGTCTATTAAAGGTACAGCTGTTTCCCCTACAGGGTACTTTTCACTCATCACATGTAGCTCCTCTGCAAACTTCCTAGCACCTTTGAGCACTGGTTCTTTCTCAAAACCTGTCATAGTCTGTCCCAGTATGACCATTACATCTTTCCAGGTTAAATCATAGGCTAAGGTGAGGTGCTGGAAGTGTTCTATGTACTGTTCGGGTTTGTTAGAGTAACTGCTCAAGTCATTTTTAATTTGCTTGAGCTCAATTAGAGAAAAAGGCTTGTAAATTGCCTGGGGACCAAATTCCCCTGCTACCTCTACTACAGGTAGAATATTCAGGGCTGTTTCAGGGTTGGGGTAATAGTTGCCCTTAAATCCAGGGCCCCTTAGGGGGTCCTGGGTGCACTGGGAATGAAGATCTTTGCAGCTCCTCAAGAGGAAAAATGCTCTAACATACGGGATCTCCGCCCACCTTTCCGTCATTCCACAAAAATGTTCTAGCTTTTGCAGGGTTGGAAGGGTAAGTGTACCATTGGCTGGCAATGAGTCTCCATTCTCTAGAGCATGGTGTGGCCAAATAGAGTTGCACAGCATAATTAGCTTCTTTTTGTCCAGCCTTTCTGGATCAAATCTTTCCCAATTGAACAGGATACATCTAAGGGGGCAATTCCTGGGTATCGAGATGGTAAGTCCCATCTAGAAAACACATGAAAAGGAAAGTTATTGAGAGCTGATGCCTCAAGGTCAATAACCGCAGCTCAGCGCGTGCATGTCTGGAGTGCCGTGAGTCTGAGGCCTCAGTAAAGTGCCCCCTGCTGAGGAAGGGGTCAAAGACCAGTCGCTGCAGCTGACATTTTGGTCCGACCATTTTCTAGACCACACGCTAGGGGAGGCCACTGCGTGGTGTGGCCCCATGGCCTTCAAAGATGCCTGCCGGCAGGAGCAGACTCTCAGATCTCTGAAGGGAAGGGATGTCTATCTGGCAGCTCGAGAAACCTTTAAAGGAATCGGAAATTCTGGCTGGAACATCTTGGCTGTGGAGTTGTATTAAGGGCTGTCCCAGAAAGTGCCAGAGGCAGCATCACTGAAAGGCGAAAGTTAACAGTTACTCAGGCTTGGCTTCCGTATGCCTTTGGCCTGGGCCTGGGCAACGGAAAGGGAAAGCCAGCTGGTAGCAAGAACAAACCCACACTGGTAGAACACTAAAGCAGCTTGTTTGAAATACCAGGAGAAAGCTAAAGGGGATGGAGGGGAAAGGGAAACATTCGGCTCCCGGGACTAGAGCATGGGCTAGCTCCTGGGCCTAAGCAACCAGCTAACTACCTAGGCACCGCCCCTCCACGTGACTGGAGTGGTGGGTGCCATCTTGGCCAGGTCGGTCACGTGTTCCATTGCCCCGCAGCCAAAATGGCGGACCACCGGTGGCACTATCTTGCCAGGGAATGGAGACTCACGTGACTCATGTGGTTCGGTAAATGGCGGCAGTTTGCGGCCTAGAGGAATGCCAGCATGAGGCCAGCCACGGAGCCAGTGTCCTGCAGGAACCGACAGAGTTTACACAGGTGCGCCCAACCATCCACCTGGCCAGAGCACAAAACAGGGCATTGAGATGCAAAAAGGTTTTAGGAATCACAATCCTCCCAGCCTGCAGACATCATCCTAGCCTCCTCCCAGAAATCCAGCCTGGGAAATGCATGCAAACTCCCGTAAAGGCAAACACAGAGAGGCAGACATAAAATCCCGAACACCAGTGAGAATAGGCAAGAAGATGGACACAAAGGGATGGGGCTGAGGCAATACATTACGAGTGTCCCCATGAGTCACTTCAGGGAGCCATCCACCTCCCAGATGTTGCCAAAGCAGTTCAGCCTGGCTTCCTTTCCCGCTACGCGCCGTCTCCCAAGGGTGGTGAGTGAGGTGAAAAGAAAGTCCAGAAGGTGCCCGAAACCAGTGAGACCAGGATGGGAGGGCCTGCTCCTGGAGCTGGCTTACCTTATATATCTGAGTAATGGCACCACTTATGTTAGATCTCTTTGGAGCTATATCTATACCTCGGTCCTTGGCTCCGCACAAGAATTCACACCGAAGCCTGGTTCGTGATCGAAGTGAGTTCTATGAAAGTTAGAAGAAGTTTCAAGTTTACATGGCTCCCAAGGGACTCCTCCCCAGCATGCAGCCTGGCTGGAAACGGCTCAGCGTCCCGCAAAAGTGTCCCAAAGTCCTGCCAAAGCTTTCTGCACCAAAGTTATCTCTCCCTCCTCGACTCCGGGCTCCTGCCTTTTTAAGGTTTCCACGGGGAAGTGTGGTGGAAGACCCCTGATCGACCCCATTGGCTGAATTGAATTCATCTTGGCCTAGGTGGGCCAATTCAAGTTCACGCCCACCCTTGCCTACCTGCGGGAACCCTGAGCATGTGCAGTGCACCACTCCTTTGTTCCCCTAGCTTGGCCCTCTGGGCATGCCTTAACGGACATTCCCCACCCTACAGTAGTCTACCTAACAATTACAGCCTTGGAAACCCCCTGGGTAGTTTTCTTCTGTCTTGTAAGGTGGCTGTGAGTCAGAATCCACGCAGTGGTGGTGGGGTTGAAAGGTAGCCAGATGAGAGATACAGGGGTGTGTCTCCACTGAATGCCTTCGCTAAATGAGAATTAGCTCTCCATGCTGCAATAAAGGGGTTGGAAAAGAATCAGGCACACTAATTAGACACCTATGGAAAAATCCAGAAGTGAGCATGCTCAGACTCAAGACACCTTGGCCCAGATGGGAGGTCCACGACATCACACAGGTGTGCCGCTCTAGGGCTCTCTTCTTTTTGGGCAGTGCACTCATGCAGGTCTGTGGGTGAAATTCCTCCCACGTCCTGCTTGTGGCCCACTCACTCACTCTCTTCAGATTGCTTGTTTTGGGTTCTGCATTCTTGTCTTTGTGCTCCTGGCCCGGTATTCCTTCCACATTTTTGTGTTTGTTTTTCCACCCCCTGTGCTCCCCTGCAAGGGGAATCCAGCCCCTAGCACATCATCACCGGTCCAGTTGGTGCAATTGTACAGCGATAATAAAAAATTATAGTAAAGTCATAGAGAGCATGAGAGATAGAAGAGAGATATTGAAATAATGGAGTCAGGCACAATTCATGGTAGCAGTGCTCACCTCAGCCGCACTTGGTGGTCCACGTGGAGAAACAGCCAGATTTAATGCTAACCAAGACCCCTAATTACAGGTGAGCACATACGTCACAGGAAGGGGTTGTGCTCTAGGTAATACAGTAGTGGAAGGGGGTGGTCTAGGTGTATCCATGCAATAGGAAGTGGAGGGATTGGGGGTGTACATGTGGCAAGATGGGCGGATCCTAGATTCAGGATGGCAGCTTAACTTTGGATGTCCCAGAGCGGGTTTGATCAGTTCTCTGGATCTCCATAAGAACCATTACCAGTAGGATGTAAACCCCACCTACAAGAACCAAGCTAATGGTCACAAGCCTCAGGGAGAAGTAGTCCATTGCCCCAGCAGCAGGGAGCAGACCCACCCCATGGTGGGGCGAGACAGCAGTCTGGCAGCGATTGCCTCAAGGGAAATAACTTTTCTCATTAGCTGCAAGCAGTGTCCTAAATCTAACATATTTGGGGGAGACGACTTGGGAGAAACCTTTCTGATTCCCACACTCCCCTAAAGTGGCCAGCTTCAGAAGTGAATTCTTGCGCAGTTTTAAGACTGTGCTACGTGAACCTTCCCTTTCCCTCCTAAAAGTTACCTGGATTCTCAAAAGCGCTTCTGTCGTGTGGATTGCATTTGGAGGCAAGAACCCAGGTAAACCACCCCAGAAACCTAACAGGTTTGGAAATAGGGGTTTTCCTTGTTGTGTTAATGAGTCCATATTGGTGTAGAATGCATATTAAACCAAGCACTTTTGAGATAGAAGAAGAGATTAATCACAGAAGAAAGCAAGCGCAGATGGGAAAAGATAAGTGCCATACTTTATGAAGACGGCCCAGGAACTGAGGACAGAAGCTGCAAGGAGACAATGAATTTCCCCCAGGGGCAATAGAGAGAGAAAGCCTTCCCTTACTTAGATTTCTAGCCCCCTAAACCATATAAGAAAACATTTCTGTGTCTTAAAGCCATACTTGTGGCATGTCAGCACTAGATAGCTAAGACACATGCTCAACTAGGCTGATTCATAGGACAACATAGGGATCTTCCTTTAAACAAACAAACAAACATCAAGGAAATGTTGACAGTCCTAGTCCAAGGATAAAGAAACCAAACCAGCTGTAGTGAAATCGTTCTAATCATGTTCTCTACTTGAACTCCATAGACTTTTCAATGGCTGTGACATATTTCAAGTACATGATCAGGGCGTCCTTCTGAAGTACTTCTGGGTGGATATCAACTGCCAACCTTTCCGTTATCACCCAAACACCGGCTGCTTGTACCATCTAGGGATTTCAATAAAGAAACAGGGGGCTAAGAAAAGTGTCTTGTTTAAAGCAACTCACTCATTCATTCATTTGACAAATACTTATCAGAGGCATTTAGTTTGCACCGGGTGCAACCAGAGACTGCTCTGGTTCTGTAGCTATTCTTGCTCTGCCTGCTGCCCGATGCGATGAGAGTTCTAAGTCATAAAGGAGACTTTTCTTTGTAATCATTTTATTAGGGGCTCATACGACTCTTATCACAGTCCATACATACATCAATTGTGTAAAGCACATTTGTACATTCATTGCCCTGTCATTCTCAAAACATTGCTCTCCACTTAAGCCCCTAGCATCAGCTACTCATTTTTCCCCTCCCTCCCCCTCCCCCCTTCCTTAAGAACCCTTGATAATTTATAAATTATTATTTTGTCATATCTTGCCCTGTCTGA
>NW_022111372.1:4783445-4791538 GCF_000313985.2 Echinops telfairi | reverse complement strand
GAGAACTAGAAAGGCGAGGCTCACCACCCATTTATCCCTCTGCCTTTCAATTAGCCCCACATGTGATTATTGGCCAGGTTGGCACAGTTAACTAACTCAAACCCTAATTCTCATGTTGACAACCTTTTTCTGTGTGTTTCTCTTATCTCATGCTTTGTAATAGAAATAACCTACGCATCACTACTGATGTGAAAAGATAGGAAATGAGAGGGTAAACGTGAAAAACAAGTACAAATCAGAAAAGAGGTGCAAGCCTTCCCAAGATATGAAAGAAATCCATCCTAACCATAATCTTTAAGAATTCATACGCAAAGCAGGGCAAGTGCATACACACAATTCTTATTCAGAGTGACTTTAATAGCACTGTGGATTAGGCATTGGGTTACTCACCACCAAGTTAGCGGTTCAAGCCCACTGGTTTCTCTGGTCGGGAAAGATGCGTTTGCCTGCTACTATAAAGATTACAGCTTGAAAACTAGATAGATAGACAGATGATAGATAGATAGACAGACAGACAGACAGACAGATAGATAGATAGATAGTTGCTATGAATCAGAATTGACTCAACAGCAGTGACATTTGGTTTGGTCAGTGCAAGAAAACCCCTTCAAGTCTTCCCAATGATTTAAAAGCTGCACATGCAGCAAGTGATGGTGTTTGTATTAAAGAATTTATTGGTAGGGAGAGTTGGTTTAGTCCTTGAAAAAGGAGGGCAAATTTATATAACATTTTAGGACAAAAAGGGGTTACTAATTCATTCACAACTTGGGGACTACCTGTATGTATGTGTCCCAGTATAGGGTCTCTAGATCAAGCTGTGCAAGATGCTATGATAACTTGGGGAACTTAGGTTCTCAACAATTGCTGCATATTAGAATAATATAAAGAACTATTTTTTAAATACTGATGCTCCAAACCTACACCTACCAGAACCCACTGCTCTTGAGTCAATTCTGACTTATAGTGTCCCAATATAAGGTTACTGAGACTTGCACATCTTTATGGGAGCAGACAGCCTCTTCTTTCTCCCACAGATTGACTGGCGGATTTGAACTGCTGACCTTGCGGTTAGCAGCATAATTCCTAACCTACAGTACCACTAGGGATCCTTGGCACCCGACCAATGAAATCAGAACCTCTAGGGTAAGATTCCAAGTGTCTGTAGGTTTTTGAATCTTACTAGGTGGTTCTAATGTGCTTCCAGGATTGAGAAACACTGATCTCAAAAGCAGACTCTGAAGATATCAAAGGTGGCCCTCTGGTTCCATATACAGCTTTCAAAACCACATGGGACAGTTCTACTTTGTCCTGCAGGGTCACTCTGAGGTGTAATTGACTTGACAGCCATGGATTAGGCTTGGAGATATCCCACTGAACGTAAATGTGTTCAGTGTAAACGTGATTTCAATCCATGGCCTTGCAGGAGAAAATTCAGTAATCCACGGTGTGACCTAGACGATCTGAGAGTGGCACAGGACTCCTATCTGATGAGGATGGAAATAGTAAGCCAAAGTGTTCCAGACTAGATCAACTGATAACAAGAATAAATCTTTCCTCATCCCTACTTTTCAAAGAAAGAAGCTGAGTCATGCAGAGATAAAGTTTCCCTGGTACTTAATGGGAGACTTGCTCTCAAATAAGTAAATGAGCACTTATAAAAACAAACTGATTTGGAAACAGGCACCAGAATATATTTGGTTGAATTATATGATATTACTATTATTATATATCAACAATGGTTGGATATAGGCCATTTTATATTGCTTATTCTAGTATGTTCCTGAAGTACCTGGGTGATACAAAAGGGAAAGGTTGGACATTTGAGTCCATCACGAAGCATCTAGGAAGAAAGGGCATGCTGATCTACTTCCAAACACTGGGCCATTGAAAGCCCTATGTGGCACACGCCTCGCCTGATGCTCCTGGGGTCTCCATGATTCACAATTGAAGCTATGGCAACTGCTTTAATACACTCTTGTCTACTCTTCCTTTAGGTGTTTGTGTTTTATAAACTTCGATTTTCAGTGAAGTTTTAGATTTATAGAAAAATTGTGCAGAAAATACAGTGAGCTCCCATATATCCTCCACCACAACACACACTGCGTTCCCCAACATCTTCTGAGTGTTTTTAATTGAATTGTTGCTTCTCATACATTTTTATAAAAAGTCTAATCCTGACTTGATATTGTCTAAACCCTTTTAAAAAACACTACTTCAAATAGAATTGTTTGTATTCCTGCATCAAGGTATCTGACTTTTTCCTTGTCTCACACCAATGATTATTTTCATGTGATGACCAGTATAATTCAAAAGAAGCATAATAAATAGATGACTCTGATAATAAAATCTGACTAATCACCTTTTATAAGGCTATCAGACTTGGCAGGGAGAAACCATGTTGACTACCTAGTTGCCATTAAAGTACATTACAGTAATAAAGTCTGTAAATTTAAGATTAGCCCCTCTTTAGAAAAATGAGGAAAGGGGCAAACCTTGGAGTGCTCTGCGTATCCAAATATCCTAGTGGAAACTACATCGACTCTAACATTGGCTCAATAACTAAGACTGTGCCAAGGAATTCTTAATTTGATTGTCTCCCTACTAACTTCATAGTGCATGGAGGTGTTACCATTTGTACTCAGCCTCACCAAATTGCTTTGTGTATGGAGCAGTCTACACCAGAATGAGTCAGAATCCAATGCTGATGCATTCAATTTTATATAGCCAGGGCCAACTACTGTACCTGACATGAATAGAGGTCAATAGATTTTGAAAATAATGAGTAGGTTTATAAAAACAGGAGTTAATTTAACCATAACTAGACCAATAAGCAATGTTATGATAAATGGATAAAATATTGACATTGTCAAAGATTTCATTTTACTTGAGTTCACAATCAATACCCATGGAAGCAGCAATCAAGAAAGCAATATCAGAGAAATCTGCTGCAAAAGACCTCATGTAAGTGTTAATAAGCACAAGTGTTACTTTGAGGGCTAAAGTATGCATGGCCACAGCTATAGTATTCTCAGTCACTTCAAATGTATGTGAGAGCCGGACAATGAATAGGGAAGAGTGGAGAAGAACCAGTGCATTTGAATTATGGTGTTGGTAAAGAATGCTGAATATACCAGAAACTTCCAGAAGTTCAAACAAATCTCTCTTAGGAGAAGTACATCCTTATGTACGTCATGGTGATTCTTCATCTCACATACATTGAGCATGTTTTCAGGGGAAACCAGTCCCTGGAGAAGAACATCATGCTTGCTAAAGTATAGGGGGAGCAAAAAGAAGACAGCCCTCACTGAGTTGAATTGTCGCACTGGCTGCTACAATGGGCATAACATAACAATTGTCAGGATGGTGCATGACTGAGCAGTGTTTTGCTCTGTGGTGCCTGGGTTTGCTAGAACTGGAACCAGTTTGTCAGCACCTAACAATGACAGTTTGGTCACAGTACAATCAATGGCTGGTTGTCTGATCCCAACTTGCCAATAACTCGCTTTTGTTACTGTGGACAAGTCATTTACATTCCTGGGACCTCCCTCTTCCTCATGATCAAAAGAAGGCATTGAGGTCAAATCCCTCTCTCTCTAAATCTAATGCAAAGAAGGAAGTGTGACTGTGCTACACCTGTGCACACTGTGGTTAATACTTCTGATCTCTTTCTTCAGTCTGCTCATTCCTCCTCCATCTCTCAAACCAAGAACATCCTAGGGAAGGGTAAGCCTATAAATGTCTTAGGACTGTCAAACCAAATACCACAAACTTTGTACTTTCACAGTGCTAGAGGTCAAAAGTGTTGAATCAAGGCCTTGACAAGGCCATGGTCTCTGAGGGTTCTGGTGGAGAATTCTTCATGGCCTTTTCCTAGTTTCTGGTGGTGGTCTGCAATTCTTGGCATCCTTTGGTTTGTAAACTCATTAAACTAATTTTTACCTCTCTTGTTTCCTGAAGTTTTCTCTGTGTCCAAGATTTGGAGGGTTTTATTATTCTTATCAGAATACTAGTCATATTGGATTTAGGTCAACCCTACAGTAGGATCTCATCGTAATTGCAAAAATACTGCTAAAACACTTTTCCCAAGCAAGGATTACATACCACAGTGGGAGAGGCAGCTATTAAACATCTTAATATATCTTTTTTTTCTTTTCTTTTTAAAATAGGCAAGGCTGATTTGTATTTAAAATAAAGTTGTAATGGAAGGGAGAAAGGCGCACAGTAATGGGGGGTGGAGGGAGACAAAGGGCCATTACAGTGAGGAGAGAGAGATACCAGTGCTAACTGAACGCCTACTCCCTCAACACACCTTTGTGGAAGACACAATTCAACCCCACACAGTAGGAAATACAAATTTATGAACCAAGTGACAAAGAATTCTTAGAAGGCTTCTTGAGGTACCTAAGTTTCTCTGACCACATAAGCTTTTAAAATAGCAAGTCTCATAAGAACAAAATCTCAGTATGTGGTAGTAAAATTCCCTTTAGGTATAATATATGATTTCTGCATAATATTTCTTTCCATGAGGTGTATATTTTCACTACACATCAGTCAAGATTTGACTCACTTTCTTTTAAAAAACAATAGAAAATGTTCAGTGAAAAGCCAGCCCCTCCCCCTCGCCCCCCAGAAGTAATCTAGCTAACAGCAGCTTCTTAGCAAGGCCACACTTTTGAAGTTTTGTTTTAAATGGAAAGTTTTACTGTCTCCAAGAATCAGAAATCCAACTTCCGTTCCTCTCAAAAAAAAACCTAGCTTCCATTGAGTCGATCCTGGCTCCTGGCAACTCTCTAGGCCCCTCGCCTGTGTGGGCTCCCAAGGCTGCAAATCTACTGAGGAGCATGAAGTCTCATCTTCCTTTTTTCGAGGACCTGGAACTTTGAACTGCTGACCTTGCAGTAACAGGCCTTCTTGTAACAATAGGCCACCAATCTAGCACGGTGACGAGGTTATGCATATTTAGCAGACAGCAGAAAGACTTCTAAGACTCTTTCTGGATCTTAATAAAATTTGAACAACATATTTAAATTAATACACACTGGAACATTTAACTGAAATATTTATTAAACAATCTAAGGAATATATTGCTGTCCTAGTCAATGACTGAGAATGCCATACCCGATGCCCTGTGGGTTATTCCCTGAGTCAACTAAACGTCAGCCTCTTACAGCTATGCCCCTCTTATGTTAAAATGTGCCTCAGGAATCTAAGCAGGACCTAGATGGGCCATTTTTCTGCTCCGTTTAGCATTAGCTGAGGTGGTGACTAGGATGTTTCCAGGACCTAATTGGAGGGTTAGTTACATGACATTACCATACGTGGGACCTTAGCAGAAGTGACTAGATAACTGGACTTACCTGGGGCTATTGACCATAGCACCTACACAAGGTTTTTCCAGACCAGGGACTTCATAAATGACTTAGTGATCCTAGAGAAAGTTTTCTAAGTTTTCTAACCAAAGATGAATCAGACAACTGTTGTTATTGTTGTTAGATGCCATCCAGTCCATTCCAACCCATAGTGACCCTGTGCACAACAGAATGAAACACTGCATGGTGCTGCGTCATTCACACAATTGTCCATACTCCTGAGTCCATTGTTGCAACAATGGTGTCAATGCATCTCTTTGAGGGCCGTCCTCTTTTTTGCTCACCCTCCACTTGCCAAGCATGATGTTCTTCTCCAAGGACTGGTCTCTCCTGACAACATGTCTAAAGAATCTAAGAGAAAGTCTTGCCATTTTTTCCTTTAAGGAACACTCTGTTTGTACTTCTTTCACTACATATTAGTTTGCCCTTTAACAGTTGTGGCAGTTATATAATCAGTTTCCTTGCAAAGGGGTGGAGTCTAGCCTGTCAATCAGGTCATAGCCAATGAGGCCTCTGTATGGACATGACCTTCTCCAGAGGATTCTGGGAGGTCCTGTCTTCCTCCCTGGAGGTGGGACACACACTTTCTCTGATTCACATTCTTGATCACAAGCCAAATGGAGCTATGCTGATGGAGCCAGGGTCCTGGAGCTGGAGGAGCCACATGGAGATCCACACCAGCACTGAGATGCTTCCACCACCACTGGATCCACAACACTTTCCACCCATTGGCCTGTGATCTTCCCACATTCAGTGTCATTGAATGTGTTGTGTGAGTCTGAAGAGGAATTTGTAGACTGGTATTGGGCATATGGGCAAATATTGGACTTAGGGACTTGATCTGGACTGTGCTGGGATGCTTTCTTAATATACAATTAGTCGTTATATGAAGTTCTTTCATATACATATATGAGTGTCTATGAATTTTGTTTCTCTAGTCTCCTAGGACTAACACAGCAGTCCACCCTATTTTCAATATTCTTCTCCAGCACCACAATTCAAATACATTGATTCTTCTTTGGTCTTCCTTATTCATTGTCCAACTTTCACATGTATATGAGGCAACTGAGAATACCATGGATAGGTCAGGCATATCTTAGTCCTCGAAGCAACATACTTGCTTTTCAATATTCTAAAGAGGTCTTGTGTAGCAGATTTACCTAATGCAATACTTCTTTTGATCTCTTTACTGCTGCTTACATGAACATTGATTATGAATCCAAGGAAGACAAAATCCTGGACAACTTCAATATTTTCTCCATTATCATGATTTTACCTCCTGGTTCAGTTGTGAGAAGCTTGGTCTTCTTCACATTGAGTTGTAATTCACATTGAAGACTGTGATCCTTAGTCTTCATCAGACAACTGGAACAACATAATTTCTACACTTTTTTATTAGTCGAAGACGCCATTGTGTCACTCATTTCAAGAAGGGACCCAGATTGTCTTTCCCACAACCCACTGATGGGAGAAGAATCAGAATTTATAGTAATCTTTAATATACCACGAAGTAATACTATCTTGAGACACGCATACCTGTAACTGGGCAATTCAACATAGGCTGAAGAGATCCACCCACAAAACAGACTTAAGAAACCTGTCAAAGAAGAGGGGTGAGAAACATTTGACGTCAATGCCAGAGTGGAAGTGTGTGGATACTAAAAGAAACGAGGAGGCAGCACAATCATCAGTTTGTTGTACTAATGCTGGAAACAAGACTCTCACCATGTGGAGAGGTGACAAGGAGAGCTGGACAGAGGCGATTTGTGAGTTTGCTACTACAAAATGTCAATCATATGTCCTCTGATCGTGTTGGTGAGAACATGGGGTCACAGTTCTTTTGAGAAGATGAAAGCTCTGAAACACAAACAGACTGTTTAAATTAGAATTAGATCTTCTTGTGATTTATGAAAAAAAGAAAAAAAAAGATCAGAGCAGTCCTGCTGGTAAATTTAATAAAGCACCTCGAATATATTTTAGAGGAACTTTAACAACTTTGACGCACTTTTCTTTTTCTTTAACATGCAGGATGTCTGGGAGCCACCTAGATTTCCTTTGCAGACCAAGGCACTGATTTCACCTGATCCTGGGAATGCTGGCACCTGATAGTCCCTAGCTGAGTGCTTTCCTGGGAATTGCACAAAGCTGAAGAGAGTCACCTTGCCCAAGGTCATAATCTCTGCTTATGGGAAAACTCTCATCTATTAGTTTGCCTCTTCCCATGGGATTCACTCATTACTGCACGGCGACTACACTGTAGTTCTATTCTTCCTTCTGGGCAGTCTTACCTCCTTCTCCCACACAGGGGTGGTGAGTAAGAGTCCTTGTTGTTAGGTGTCGTCAAGTCCGCTAAGACTCTATGAGCCATGTACAACAGAACAACACGCTGCCCCGTCCTGTGCCACTTCACAATCGTCACCGTTTGAGCCCATTGATGCAGTCACTCTGTCAGTCCATCTTGTTGAAAGTCATCCTCTTTTTCTATGTCCAAAACCTTTACCAACCGTGATGTCCTTCTCCAGGGAATGGTCTTCCTGACCAGGTGTCCAAATTATGTGAGAGGAAGTCTTGCCATCTTTGTCAATAAGAATAATTCTGGCTGTAATTCTTCGAAGACAGATTTGTTTGTTCTTTTGGCAGTCTGTGGTACTTTCAATATCGTTTGCCCATTGAAAGTAAGAGTTCTCCAGCTCGGAAACAACAAAGCCCACAGAGAAGAAGCAA
>NW_022111372.1:4767203-4782159 GCF_000313985.2 Echinops telfairi | reverse complement strand
TGAAGGGAGATGTCGGACAGGGCAAGATATGACAAAATACCAATTTATAAACTATCAAGGGCTCATGAGGGAGCGGGGAACGGGGAGGGAGGGGAAAATGAGGACCTAATGTCGGGGGTTTAAGTGGAGAGAAAATGTTTTGAGAATGCACTTTACACAATTGATGTGTGTATGGATTGCGATAACAGTTGTATGAGCCCCTAATAAAATGCTTTAAAAAAAAAAAGAACGTAAGAGTTCTACCTCATACATTTTGTCATACAAATCTTCCTCATAGAGTTTGTTCCCCAGGAAAATCAACCTAACATATAAGTATAAAAGGAATCAGGAACGGCAAAAATGATGAAAAGGGTCTGTGATCACTCTGGAAACATTAGGAGTGACCGATTTGAATGACCAGCCAAGCAGGGGACATACTTGCCACTTACACTGCCTCAATCAGGAAGTCCTCAGGATCATGACCACATAATCCAGAGAAATGGTTCTGAAAGCTCATGTTCGATTTCATTCTTTCGTGTGTTGGCGAACTGACTCTTGGGGTTGATGGGGGTGGAGGTGGGTGGGAAGGAGGACTCTGTAGACTTAGCTGATTTCTGTGTTGTAAATATTCCTATTACTGCTGATTTCAAGTTAATTATTCTTTACACTCTCATTCTTCACATTCATAAATATTTCATAGCTGTCAGGAACCAGTAGAAACAGCTCCAGCACACCTTCGATTATGAACAACAAATTGTCCTCTGCCCTGTTTGAACCAAAAGTAAAATATACAGGCACAAAAGCTGACACAAGCCTTGGCTTGTTCTGTCATGAAAATCAGAAAAAGGTAATGATTAAATTAAGCAGTCAAACCTTCTGGATGACTTAGAATGCAATTAGAGAGACATGAACAATGTCTAGCAGGGACTAAAAGTTAAGAAGGCAGCCAGGTGACCAACTGAGACTACAGACACCAGGTGGTGGTGAAAACAGGTAAATAGTTCGTAGTCGTAGTAATGAAGTGGTGACAAGATGAAAATTCAAAGATACTCCAGGTGACACAGAAACAGAAAGAATAGCTGAGCTGTGTTCACATTAGTGCCATGGGGCAGAGAACTACCAACTTTGGGGTCATACCACCAGGATTAGCCACAAGAGTAACATTTAACCCAGACAACATTTTAGTGCTCTGCTTTCTGAGTGAATTGCCTACCTAGACATGACCCCTACCTTCCTTATTTTCACACGCATCTTTACAATCAAACCTTTGTTCTTTGAAGTGACCAAAGAGAATCTCTGTTGCTTGCAGGAATATGAACGTATTAATTCCAGGTCACCATGTGAGCAGTGCAGCCACAAGGCAGAACCAAATCCAGAGTGTGTGCAAAGATCATCTGTATTAGAAGCACGGCAGAAAAGAAGCACAGAAACTCAATAACTCAATAACAAAAAGAAAAAGGTGGAACTCTTTTTTTCTTAGATTCTAAATGTTCATTCACCTGCAAAATTAAGCCACTCCATATGTAGCCACCCCCTGAATATTAAATAGTGACAACAAAGATGGTGGAGGATTTGAGTGCCACGCCTGCACTCTATCACAAATATTTATTGAATGCCTATTTTTTGCCCCTTCACTGTGTTGGAATCTGGGAATACAATGTGAGCTAGAAGCAGGCCTAGATCTGCCATCATGGAAACTTCACTCTGGTTGTTGGTTGGTATGCGCCGAGTCAGTTCTGACTCCTGAGAAAACCAGCAACACTAGGAGTTTCTGACTCTAAATGACTCTGTAGGATAGCATGGAACTGTCCCTGTGGGTTTCAAAGACCCTAATCTTTAAGAGGGGAGAAAGCATTATCTTTCTCTCATGGAATGGTTGTGGTTTTGAACTCCTGGCCTTGAGGTTAGCAACCCATTGTTTAATTCACTACCCCACCAGAGCTCCTTTCTGCCCAACACTCATCATTCTCCCAACTGTTCCTATGTTAGAACCCCTTGTTGCAGCCACTGTGTCAGGCCATCCCATTGTCTTCTACTTTGTTGCTGTCCCTCTAGTTTACAAGAATGATGCTCTTTTCCCGGGACTAGACTCTCCTAATAACACAACCAAAGTATGAGAGATAAAGGCTTTATAACTTCACTTCACAGAACATTCTGGCTGTACCCTCACATTCTCCAAGATATACTCATATTTATTTGTTTTCTGGAAGTCGAAGACCCTTTCAATATTCCTTACCAACACCCTAATTCAAAAACACCAATTCTTCTCTGGTCTACCTTATTCATTGTCCAGCTTTCATATGCATACAAGGTGATTAAAAATGCCATGTCTGGGCTCAGGAGCACCTTAGTCCTCAAAGTAACATCTTTGCTCTTTAACAACTTTTTGGGGTTTTTTGCTCTTTAATAACTTTAAGAAATTTTTCTTGTGCGGCAGATTTGCCCAATGCAATATGTCATTGGATTGATTTGACTCCTGCTTCCTGACCACTGACTGTGGATGCAAGTAAACTTGGCAATGGCAATCTTTTCTCCATTTGTCATGATGTTGTTTACTGGTTTGGTTGTAAGAATTTTTCTATTCTTTACACTGAGTGATTGAGCCACAGTGAAAACGGCAATCTTTGATCTTCATCCGTCAGGATTTCAAGTCCTCTCAGCAAGTAACGTTGTATGATCTGCGTGTCACAGTTAGTTCATGGCCTTCCTCCAATCCTGATGACATGTTCTTCTTCATATAGTCCAGCTCCTTGGATTGTTTTACTCAGTGTACAAATTGGATAAATGTGGTGAAAGGGTACAGCCTTGATGCACGCCTGTTCTTATTTTAAAACTTGCAGCATCTCCTTATTCCCTTTGAATCAGTGCCTCTTCTTCTGTGCGCAGTCTCCCCCTGGCACGCAATCACGTGTTCTGGAATTCCCCTCCTTCACGATGTTATCTATGGTTATGATGTGCACAGTCGAGTGTATTTGCACAGTCAAAAAAACACAAGTAAACATCTTTCTGGTAGCCTCTATACTCAGCCAAGATTCATCTGGCTTCACAAATGACATCATTTAGTCCCAACCCCCTTCTGAACTCAGCTTGCATATTTGACAGCTCTCTGTCAATGTAAAGCAGCAACCATTTTTGAATGGTCGTCAGCAAATTTTATTCGCATTTGATATTAATGATCATGTTTTATAATGACAGATTATTTGGGGTCATTTCACTTTGGAGGGGGCACAAAGATGTATTTCTTCCAGTCTCTCCTCCAAATTTCTTGCCTAGACACACGCGTGAGTGTGTCCAGAACTATAACAGGTTTTTGACACATCTCAATTGCTATTCTGTTAATTCCTGGAGACTTGCTTTTTTCTAATGCCTTTAGTGAGTCTGCGACTTATTCCTTCAATATTGTAAGTTCCTGGTCACATGCTACCTCTTGAAATGGTTAAATGTTGACCATTTGTTTTTGGTTCAGTGATTCTGTATTCTTTCCATTCCCTTTAGATGCTTCCTGTATCATTCAATAGTTTGCTCACAGAATCTTTCAAAATTGAACATTGAGGCCTGGTTTTCTTTCTTCAGTATTTTTAGCTTGAAACCTGCTGAACATGTTCTTTATTTTTGGTTTTTTAATTCCAGGTGTTTGGTACATTTCATTATAATGCTTTGTTTTCTCGAGCTGCCCTTTCAAATATTCTGTTCATTTCTTTTACTTCATCATTTATTTTAGCTACTCTCTCTATATTTATACATATATAGAAAGATATTTGTTAAAGTCTGTAGTTGTCAGGCCTTACAAGTCCCAATTCCTTCAGTTTTATGTTCCACAATCCATAGGCCCAATGGAGAGGCTGTGAGGGTAAGGATATAGTAGGAATTCCATTTATAATCGTAAGGCAAAGCACAGCCTCTCTCTCTCATGAAACCTCATTGTTTAGGACCTTCAACTAACTGGATGAGGCCAACACGTATTATGGAGAGTAATCTTGATTTAAATATTCAACTGATTTAAATATGCTGTCGTTGTTGAAGATTCTGGCTCATAGTGCTTTACAGGACAGAGAAGAAACCCATAAGATTGCCTAGGCTGAGAGAAACGATGTACAAATGCGCTTTACACAATTGATGTGTGTATGGATTGGGATAACAGTTGTATGAGCCCCTAATAAAATGTTAAAAAAAAGAAAAAAATTTTAAAAATTAAAAAAAATTAAAAATAAAATAAAAAACAAAATGCTAAAAAAAAAAAAAAAAGATTGCCTAGGCTGAAATATCGAAGGGAACAGATCACCAGATTTTTTTTCCCTCCCAGAGTGCCTAGTGGGTTTGACTTTTCTGTCGATCTTTTGTTTATCTGTTGAATGCTTAACATTATGCCACAAGGTTTAGCTAAAGTGTCTCATAAACAGGAGCTCCTGAGTTCAAATCCCAGCAGTGCTGGGCTAGTCAAAATCATTTAAGTGCTAAACCCATTGAACTTCTTTCTGTGGAGTAGATTTCAACTTGCAGTGATCCTATAGGACCGAGTATAAGTGCTCCATAGGATTTCCAGGTCTATAATCTTTATGGAAGCAGACGTCCATGTCTTCTCTCTGTGAAGCAGATAGTGGGTTCAAAAGATCAACTTCTTTAGTCCAAGCTGAGTGATTAACCATTGTGCTCCAGAGCTCCTCACTTAAATGCTAATCATATGTAAGCACGCTCAAAGCAACATCTAGACTATTGTTTAACCAAACGAACAGACACCATAACCTGGCTACATTGATGTAAGGTATTTCACAATGGAAACAATCCTGACACAGACCTTTCCTGATTAAACCATAAAGTATTCCCTTGTTCCATTCACACAAGTGCCTCTTGATTCATGTATAGGCTTTGCATGAACATAATGAAGGGTTCTAGAATTCCCATGCTTCTCAATGACACCCATAGTTGGTTATGATCCACACAGTTGAATGCCTTTGCATAATCAATAAAACACAAGATAACAGTTTTCTGATATTCCCTCCTATTAGCCAATCTCCATCTAACATCAGCAATGATCTCTCTTGTTGCATATTTTCTCCTGAATCTTGCCTGAATTTCTGGCAGCTCCTTGTTGATGCATTGCTGCAACCATTGTTGAATGATCTTTAGCAAAATCTTACTTGTATGTGATATTAATGACAATATACAATTGGAGCATTCTGTTGGATCACCTTTCTTTGAAAGGTGCAAATATGGATCTCTTCTAGTTGGCTGGCCAGGTATCTGTCTCCCAAATTTCTTAACATAGACTAGTGGGTGCTTCCAGTGCTTCATCAACTTCTCGAGATATTTGAATTGGTATTCCATCAATTCTTGCAGCCTTATGTGTAGATTGAACTTCTTCCTTCAGTACCATGCGTTCTTGATCATATGCTATCCCTTGAATGGGTTCAATGTCAACTAGTTCTTTAGATGCAGTTACTCCGTGTACTCCTTCCATCATCTTTTAATGCTTGTTTCACTGTTCCATATTTCACCTATAGACTCCTTTAATATTTCAATCAAGGTTTCAGTTTTTCAGATTTATATATGCTGAGTGTGTCCTTCCTTTTTTTTTTTCTAACACCACGTCTTTGCACATTTCATTATAATACTTTGTCTTCTTGAGCTGTCTTTTGAAATTCCTCACAGCTGTTTTTGCTCCATCATTTTTGTCTACTTGTCTTAACTACTTTCCGATAAAGAGCAAGTTAGAGAGTCCCCTCTGGCATTCACCTTGATGTTTCTCTTTTGGATGGTATTTTGGTTTCTCCATATGTTATGTTCTTAATGTCACCCCACAGCTGATAATGTCTTCTTTCATTAGTGTGCAGTGAGTCAAATCTCTTCTTGAGATGTTCTCAGAAAACTTCAGGTGGCATTTGAAGGTGAGATGTTTGCTCTCTTTGACTGTTTTAATTTTTCTCAACTTTAACTTGGACTTACATATGAGTAATGTGATCTGTTTCACAATAAATCCTTGCCCTTCTTTAGAGTGATGATTTATATGTGCCGTTTATCCTGAGAGAGACTAACAAAATTAACTTAAATACAACTGTCAGACCAATCCGAATGATACATATGCATTATAAAAATTAAAGAAACAAACAACAACAACAAAAAGATGCAGAGAGCATCTGGGCTGAAAGTCAGTTTCTCCATTCCTCTCATAGGCCTTTAAGACCCACAGAGGGATGAGGGAAGAAAAACACAGTAGTGGGGACCAGGGTCCTAATCCACCCCAGGAAAGGAAGTGAGAATAGATCTCATTCTGGTGTGCCAAGCCTCAAGGGCAGTGTTCCTTCTCAGAGCAGCTCATTCCCAGAGATGACAGCAGGACAGGCCTCAGCTAGAGATGTGATGTCCCCTCCCAAATGACAGCGCCGAAGAGCCCTGAAGATACAGTCTTGGGAGAGTGGCTGGTCGGACACGCCCACATGGGGGCAAGCCGAGAGGAAAGTGCAACAGACCAGCAATGGGAGCAAAGCTTCCAAGTTGAAGTCTTTGATTCTAGACTTCCGATTGCAGACTTCTGACTGTGGGGACAGCACTTGACACCTCATTCGAACTGGTTGAAGGTTACTCACAAGGGGGCCACACAGAAAGTCTAAAGTTGCAGTGAGAGAGAGGGGTGTGGAGGTTTGGGAGGCACTTGACAGCTCCATCCCTGACTGCATGAACAGCAATAGGGACCTGTAGGATGCGTGCCTTTCAGACACAAAGGCTGGACTAAAAGGGTATAAGTGTTGGGTACCAGAATAAGTGGGTAAGTGGGTACCAGAATATGGCATCCTGAAAGAAATGGGATTGAGCAGAAATATTAGAACAGGTCCTACTCATTATTTAACAGAAAGATATTCATCTACTCTGGGTCAGGATACGAGTTAGACTTGGAACTATTTATATGGTCTTTCTCTTTTTTTTTTTCTCTCTCCTTTTTTGCTGTCTATATAAGATGGGCAGGATAAGTAACCCTACGGAGACAGTGAGGGAACCGATGGTTGGGGCGAGATGATGGTGGTAAGGGAGGGGAAGGAGATAAGATGAGTGGTGATCAAATAATGACAGGAACAGGGGAATAGAAAGGGTTATAAAATTAATGGTAAAGAGGGTGCAGCATTCCTGATCAGGATTGATCGATTGAAAAGTGTCTGAGAGGAATTTTTGAGAGGTAAATGATGGTAAGCATGATAGTAGGGCAGGAGGTCAAAAAAATAAAAATAGGAAAGAAGAAGAAAGCAAAAGTTTATATGTATAGGTATTTATATAGATATGTAAATATATAATTATATGAATATAAGTGTATTTGTCTATACATGTACATATATGTAAATACAACAAGGAAACTGATGGACTTTGGACCTCTACTAAAATCTCACCTAAGTACAAGAATGGTTTGTTATAATATTGTCGCACTGTATGATATTCACCTTCTCTACCCAATTATTGAAGACAAAATGGGTGCATAAGCAAATGTGGTGAAGAAAGCTGATGGTGGCCAGCTTTTAAAAAATATAGCATCTGAGGTCTTAAAGGCTGTGGTCAAGCAAGCAGCCATCAAGCAGGGAAGCAACAAAGCCCACATGGAAGAACCACAGCAGCCTGTGTGCTCATGAGGTATCAACAGGAAAAGGTATCAAACGGGAAGTTCAAAATCAAACAAATTGATATGAAGGGGTGTGGATGTAGTGGAGACCCAAAATTCACCTGCAAGACAATTGGACTGGCCCTCACAGAGGGGCTGCATGGGATGTAGGGGCCTGATGAATTCAGGGTGCAGTATAGCACTGATGAAACCCATAACTATGCTCTGGTTCTTTAATATTTCCTCCCCTTACTATTAAGGCTTATGTTTCACCTCATTAATACTGTTAGACCTGAGTATTTTCATTTGTATAATTAAGATCATTGGATGCAGGAATGCCAGCATGGATGACCATTCAGAAACAGCAACAGGAGTAATGATTCCTTGAGGACATGGGAAGCAGGGCGGGAGGGAAGAGCTGATAGCAATGATGACTGCATAACCCCACTTGAAGGGAGTGAGTCACAGAATTGTAGTTGAATGGATATATTGGATGGGATAACATACAGATATATATATCTATATATATAACAACAAGGGTTCTTGGGGCAAAGGGTGGGGAAGGGCTAAAGGGACACTGATATCAAAAAGCTCAAGAAGAAATAAAATGTTTTGAAATTGATTGTAGTAGCAATTGTGCAATGATGCTTGATCTGCTTGAATTATGGAATGTTATGACATCTATAAGAGCTTCCAATAAAACAATGAATTAAGAAACATTTGAGCATTTCTAATTTTTATACATAATTGTATCTATTTAGACCTTAAGATCACATTGCTAACATTCCAAAAATCAGAAATTTGTAAAATATAGGAGGAAACAGTATATTTAGGGGTATAGAAGATTCAGATATCAAATGAAATAAAATGTACATGATTTGAAAGCTCTGCTTCCTATGCAAAGTATTCTATCTATATAACAAACTAGCAAAGTGTAGTTTCCAAGTCACATCAACGGATTTTATCTTTCACATTTCAAATGAAATGTTGATAACTTAAAAACAAGAAATCGTGTTAAAAATGACAATATTCAAGGGTAACACATATCATCAGCATGTTTGTTTTAAAGCTACTAAATATCACAAGCTTATAATTTTCTTCTTTGTGATCCTGTGTTAGACAGGATTCTCTAGAGAAACAAAACTAGGACACTTATGATTTTAGATAGATAGATAGATAGATAGATAGATAGATAGATAGATAGATAGATAGATAGAAAGAAATATACAGCACGAAGGAATATAACAGCTCATTAGCCCACACAGCGGTACAAAGGGCTCAGTTCAACTCACTTCGGTGAAACAGTTAATATACTAGAAGTTCTTCAACTCATGAGGGCTACTGGGTCCAAGGTCCAGGAAGCAGACAGCTGAATCTTCCGTAGAGCAATGCAGGCAGTCTGGCCACAGGCAGCAAACAGCAGGGAGGGTCACCAACAGCCAGCCAGATAACCGGATCCAACAGTTTCAAGCTCAAGCAATGTATACACCATCAGTGTAGCAAAGCAGGTCTCAAAGGAAGCTCAAGCTCTAGCTACATGATCCACTAGTTGGGTGTCCCACAGGTAGTGTAGCTTGCAAGTTGAGGCAGAGAACTAGCTAAGGCAACTGCACACTAGTGCGATCATCAGAGAGCAAAAGAGAGAGAGATGGGAATCACCGAGCCATTTATCTCTTTGCCTTCCAATCAAACTGTGACCTTATTAATCCCACATGTTTTATTGGCCAGGTTGGCACAATAAACCTTACTATTACAGATCCCAAAATAGGCAGCATTTTTATTTCATGTACTCTATTCCTATGTATTTGAAGAGCATATGTTATCCATCTACCCCAAGAACACTGTCACCATACCAGTTGAAGGAGCCCAACTTGGCATTGCATTTTGGGCAAAGAAGCTGCCCATCCAATATTCCCAACATGGTGGGTTCCATCCACTGTACAGTTTCAATGAAGTAGGACATACACTAAGTTTGGCTCCTTGTTGTAAGCATGAAAGACGGAGTTGTTCTCTTGTGAGCAAAGGCTATCAGAACACTTCCTTCATTAAGATCCAAAATATTAGAACCTTGAAATAAGCAATGCCTGCACTTTCTATATTTGTAAAGAACCTCATCTTTTGATCTTTGTGAAATGGTGGTTGGATTGACAGCAAAGAATTCCTCAGGTAAATTCTGCATTCCTGGATTCTTCTCTGTAATCTTTTGTAAATGATACTGCTCAAATATTGCACCGGAGGTATCCAATTCATATCCTACTGCTTGGTATAATTTGTTGCCACTCAAACCTTGTCGTAAAGCTGAGTTCTTCTGAGTCTATTGTCAGTCCAGCAGTGAGGCCTGCCTCCTTGAGCTCCCCAGTTCTCACTGCCCCACCCAGGTAAACCCAGGCCACACTTCAGCATCTGCAGAACAGTGACTGCCTGGTTTGTGCCCCGGTTCCCAGGCTTGCAGTCATAACTCCAGTCTGGAGCCTCTAACAGCTGGCACCCAGAGGCCTGGCGAATGTGGGTGTCTTGCTTTCTTTTCGATTGAAGCTGTCTACATTTTGTTTTGGCAATGCTGTTGGGTTTTTCGTTTGTTTGTTTGTTTATTATTTTTGTTTTGTATGATATTCTGTATATTAAATCCAAGATAGGTAAATCTATAGAAACAGTAATTGGATAATTACCCAGAGGCATGACTGGGAAGGTTGGGGGGGAAGGGTGCATAGGGAGCGAACAACAAGGAATATGAGAAAGAAGAAAATGTTCTGAAACGGATTGTGGTGATGCTTGCACAACTTCTCTTAATATGATTGAACTATTAAACTGCATTATATGTAAATCATACGCCAATAAAAAAAAATTTTAAGTGGCAACTGAGGGGACCTGCTGGGATAGTTAAATGCAAGTTCAATTCACAAGTTCGTGGTGACTGTTTCCTAGGATTTCAAAGAGGCCATCTTGATAGATGCAATGGCGAAGAAAAGGCCAGGAAGTCATGGCACTGCCGGAAGTTTGTTTTTCTCCCAGTAAGGACAATGTACCTGTTCGTTGTCCTGGGTCGCAAGGGCTGTCCTCTGAGAATTTCATTGGGAAACTTTACTCTATGCACCCTGCAGCCCTGATATGGCTCCTTCAGACTTCTTTTTGTTCCAAGAATTCAAGGAACACCGAAAAGGAACGTGAATGAAATCTCTCAAGAATGACGAAACTGTCATTTTGACATGGTGTAATTCTAAGGGCGCAGAATTCCTCGTGGAAAGATTTCAAACCAAAGCCACCACCCTTGAGTCTATCCCATCTTATGGCAGCGCTTAGTCCAAACCCACGGTCAATGAGTTGATTGCAACTCAGCAACCTTTTGGATTTCTGAGGCTGGAAATCTTTACAAAAGCAGAGAACCTCATCTTTCTCCCAAGGAGCAGCTGGTGTGCTTAAATCACCAACCTTGAGGGTTAGGAGATCACCACTTATTTATTCGACGGCATCACCAGGCCTCCGTGAGGGGAGGGCTAAAGAGATGAAATCCACCCTTCAAAAGAACAGACCTAGATGGAAGCTAGGCAGAGAAGAAAAACTGCCTCCCGTTTTTTAATAGTTTTATTCGATAAAGGTTCCTTTGATTCTATAGTATAAGTTTTACTTACCCTCCTATGCTTCACCGATTTTGCTTCTCTAGAAAACCCAACCCAAGACAGGGTAGGTAGAAGAGAGGTGTAAGTAACTTCAGACTTTGCTCTCTACCCTGATAAATGTTCAGTGTCACCGAGTTGACCGAAGAAGTGGTGAGAATCTTGGGGTGTTAGAATCCAAACCTGGCAACCCGGTTGTACGTTGTTCCTCTTCTTTTCATGGGCGCCTGGCGCTGCAGCCTCAGTCTTCTTCATTGCTGCCTCGATCTGGAGATGAAAGGGAAGAAAATTCCCATCAGGCTCATAGATAATCTAGGCATTTTCTTGAGATATAATCAAGTGAATGAAATTCCTCAGCCAGGAACAATGTCGCTGCCCTTGAAAATGGCCAGACTGTATGTAATTCCTTAGTCTAACTGATCTGTCCTGGGAAGGTTTTGGCCATTCCAGGGAACTGAGAATTCAAAGATAACAAGAGCATAGCAAAGTCAAATCACACTAACACAAAACACAAGAACACCCCCATGGCTACCCTATTGATTCAGATTTACAGTAACCCTGTAACTTACCTACTGTATGTATATATATATTTCCTGTATGTAGTGTCTATGAATATTTCAGAGTGGATGTAACAACAGAAAAGAGACATGGGGGAGCTGTAAGAGGACAGAAAAGAGGAGATGGAAGAGGGTAAATAGGAAGATAAAGGGGGAACAGAAATAAAAGAGGAGGAGGTGAAGGAAGAGCAAAGTGGAAAAGCTTTGTGTGACTGCTAATGCAGAGCCCTAGTGGTCTACCACTGAGGTCTCTGGGGATCACCCAATTTCAGTCAGAAAGGAAGTTACGTAATCATTACCGCCCTTCTAGGACTGGGCCTTGTGGCTAAGTCAGAGAGACTGAGCTCCACAGTTGTCTGTCTACTGGCCAAGATTCTTTTGCTACTAAATAAATCCAATGCTTGCTCTCACTTGTTTTCCTACTAAATATTTTGATCCAGAGGTGGGTGTCTGCCAGATTCTTTCACCTTCTTTGTGAGGTGTTCTCCCGATACTGCAGCTCCTCCCAAGCCCGCCCTTCCCTAACCCTTCCCAGAGGAGAATCTCCATCGTTTCCTCTTCCTGTCCTATCCTTGCTGCTGCCATCTTTCTTGATGAATTGAGTCTCAAAAATGTCAACAGAGCTCTGGGATTGATCCCCTCTACTGTCTAGATTAAATAAGGTAAGGGAGACCATCACTATTCATGACCTCAGTTTTAAATATTACTCACAGGTAAAAATGGGAACATCCATACTTTTATCTTCTTACCTCTTTCATCCTCAGCGAATAAGGTGTCCTTCACGTTAGTCTGATAACTGCCATGTCAGCACTTCGAAACCACCAGCTGCTCCTGGGGGAAGTGGTGCTTTTGTCTCCTGTAAAGAGTTACAGTTTCCAAATCCCACAAGGGCAGTTCTAACCTGTCCTACAGGGTCACTGTGGGTCAGAATCAATTAGATTGCTGTGAATTCCGCGCCCCCCCCACCCCATTGTTAACAGATAACGCTTCCAAATTCCTTCAAGATCTCATTCAACTGTCTATTCTTTTTTCATTTAATTACTCATTTTTCATTCTAATTGGCTCCTCATTGGCATTAAAACAGTCGAGAATCTCTCTCAACCATGAAAAAAAAATAACCAACTTAGTATAACTCCCTACAATTTGTCTAGCAAGTTTCTCAAAGAACAGTTAGGATTTGCCTTCTGCTTCAGTTTGCATCCTGAATATTACCCATTATCTCCAATCTCAAATTTTGTGTGGATACAGAATCAATGCTTACGGAAGCAGCAGTCAAGAGATCAAAACATGGGTTGCATTAGGTAAGTCTGCTGCACAAGACCTCTTTAGAGGACTGAAAAGCAAAGCTGTTACTTTGAAGGCTAAGGTCTGCCTGGCCCAAACCATTTTATTTTCGATTGTCTCATATGCATGTGAAAAATGGACATTGAAGAAAGGTGCTCAAAAAAGAATCGGTGCATTAGAATTGTGGTGGGAGAGGAGAATATTGAAAGTACCAGGGACTGCTAAAATGACTAAGAAATCTGTCTTGGAAGAAGTACGGCCAGAGTGCTCCTTAGAGGTAAGGATGACAGGACTTTGACATACTTTGGATATGTTATCAGGAGAGACCAGTCCCTGGAGAAGGACATCGTGTTTGGTAAAGTACAGGTACAGCGAGGACAGGACGGCCCACAAAGAGATGGCTTGACACAGTAGCTGCAACAGTAGGCTGGGGCTAAGGCGCATGTGTGAGGCCATAGCAGGACCAGGCAGCTTTCCTCACTGGAATCTTCGCCTACGTGAGAAGTCAAAGGTGCTCGGCAGGAGGATGTGGTTTCAGAAGCATAGAGGGGCAGGGAAAACTAAGTAGATAATAAACATTTCAAAAACTGATGCAGCCTTTTTAGGGGGGAGGGCAGGGTAAGGAGCTACACACAGCAGTGCTAAGAACAGAGACTGAAAAAAAAAAAACCCAGAGAAGAAAGGATTGTGAGCTTGCTTGCTGATTAGAAGTGGAGGCTAACAGGACACCAAGCTTGAAAAGTACAATTTCAGTTTTACTTCCATACCCCCTTGCTCCCTATTTTATGGTCTTACTTGAAATGTTCATTTCGTGGAGAAACACCGTGACTCGCTGATGTCACGGTGCCCAAACCTTATCTGTCCACAGCACTGCCAGTGCAGCAGCAGCCAGTCCCTTGCCTGGCAGGAACCAGTGTTCTCTCTCTGAATGTTCCACGTGCCAACAAATGTACAAAGCCATCATGCACAGTCACCAAAAGTAATGCTGTTATTCTGGCTGCAAGATAAGCCCTTGAACGTTTTCAGAAAAAAAAACAACCCAAAAAGACATTATTAGTTGATCTTAGAAATATGGTTCTTTTTCTTTTTTTCCATCCAGGACTGCTAATATAAACATGAAAAATATTAGTGGTGGGTCGCTGATCTCTTGGCAGTTCTTTTTTGCATGAGTGTTTCAGCTTTATTCCACAAATTGACTACTGACTAATTGGCATTGCTTTCATGTTTGGCTAGGACATGTTCTTTTGGTAAAAGTAACTCAAGATCCTGTGGTGCTCTTGGAGTATTTGTCTTCTTCAGAATTCTGAGGACTGGACATAGATGAACGGGAACTTCTTTTCATCTAAATTTACTTTTAGACCACTGAACTTATGCAGTCACCATAAAAAGCTATTTCATATTAAAATACTATCCATTGACGACATCTTGTTTCCTTGAAAGATTGAGACTGCCTCTTCTACTGCGCTTGAAGTGGCTAAAGAGAACCAATGGTAAAATTAAGCAGCAAACCTGCTGGTCTAGGATCCTTCATTCCAAACCTGGCTCATGCCCAACTCTCAATTAGAATACAACAAAACCCTCATGTTTTACCCAGAATTTTATTTCTCCTGGCTTTATTCCTTGAACAAAATAACAGCGTGATTGCCAAACTCCATTTTTCTCCTGTTTCACAAGTACTTTACTGAAGTGAAACTATCTTCTTACGTCAGGAGTCTGCTACAGCTTTGTGTGTTCAGGAAGGAAGAACAGCCCCCCTCCCACCCAAGCCGATGAAGACTTGCTTACAAGTAGAAGAAATGCCGGGTTCTTACTAGGTATCCTGATCCTTGCCAAGGAACAATTGTACTTTTTCAGGCTCTAAATTTACAGAGGGAGTGGGGATCTTCTTCCAGGTAAACTAGAGGAAAGAAAAGGGAAGAAGCCAGGAAGGGGGGGGGGGG
>NW_022111372.1:4752051-4767103 GCF_000313985.2 Echinops telfairi | reverse complement strand
GATTAGGAAAGAAAAGCAGAGAGAAGGGGTGACGGGCGGCAGGTGTGGCCTCATGGTTGAATAAAGCAGAGAGCCTCCTACACCAACAGGTAAGAACAAAGCTCACTGCACTGGAAAGTTGGAATTGAACATCGAGCAACAAGCAGGAAGAATTTGCAATTACCTTAAGCCAAGTTTCAAAGAAAGTCTGCGCAGGTTGGAACTTGAAGGAACAGCTGAGGGTTTCACAGCTCCCTCCTTTGTCTTCTCCCTAGCTCCTGTGGAAGAGGAGAGCTGTCAGGCACGTTAGCTCACACAATCCCAGACTCACTCACGGGCTCTGAACGCAAAGGTCCTGGGAAATTCAATAAGAAATGTTCTATGGAGCAAAAGTTAAAACATGCCTTTTCTTTTTCTTTTTTGTTTAAATGCTCTCGTCTTTAATTAAATTCTGTGTGTGATGCTGAATGGAGCAAAGCCAGTGACGTTGCCCTAGGGAGAAGAGAGAGAGGTTGTCAAGGACCTAAAAGCAGCTGAACTCTAAGCCACAACAGAATCACACGACCGAATTTTCCTTTCTTTCTGTAGAAGGCAAATATTGGCTCCAATCGATGGATCTGGTAACGGAAGGTCAGAAATGTCATATTACTAGTTCAAGCACAAATGATTATTACAAGACAGCAGAGATTTTAGCCTAGCGCTGTTAAGCTTCAAACTCAGCATTTGTACTTTATCCTAGTGGTCCCCAAAGGCCAGTTCATGGACTGGTGCTTGCCTAGCTGTTACCAAACCCCACCTGAGCAACTTAGCAAAAATTCCCGGGCCTCAACCCCTACACACCCAACTCCAATCCAATAGGTCTAGAATGTGATCTGAGATGCTATTAAATATATATATATTTTATATTCAGATATTTATTTGATCTTTTTTAAAAATCATTTTATTGCGCTCATACAATTCTTATCACAATACACACATACATCAATTGTGTAAAGCACACTTATACATTCATTGACCTCATCTTCTCAAAACTCGCTTTCCGTTTGGGCTCCTGGTATCAGCTCCTCATTTCCTGCCCGCCCCCTTCCCTCCCCGCTCCCCACTCCCTCATGAACCCTTGATAATTTATAAATTATTATTTTATCTTATCTTACACTGCCCGGCGTCTTCCTTCACCCACTTTTCTATTGCTCATCCCCCAGGGAGGAGGTTATATGTAGATCCTTGTGATCGGTTCCCCCATTCTACTACCCCTTCCCTCCCAGTATCGCCACTCTCACCACTGGTCTTGAGGGGTTCTTCTGTCCTGGATTGCCTGTGTTTCCAGTTCGATCTGCACCGCTGTGCATCCTCTGGTCTAATCAGGTTTGCAAGGTAGAATTGGGATCATGATAGTTGGCGGGGAGAAAGCACTTAAGAACTAGAGAAAGGTTGTGAGTTTCATTATTGCTACACTGAACCCTGAGTGACTCATCTCCTCCCCACTACCCCTCTGCAAGGGATGTCCAGTTGTCTACAGATGGACATTGGGTCCCCATCACATGCTACCCTCATTCACGATGATATGATCCCTCCCCACCCCGCGCCTTTGGTGCTTGATACCTGGTCCCCTGGACCCTTCATGATCACACATGTTGGTGTGCTGCTTCCATGTAGGCTTTGTTGCTTCTGGGATAGACGGCTGCTTGTTTACTTTCAAGCCTTTAAGACCCCAGACGCTATATCTCTTGATATCCGGGGCACCATCAGCCTTCTTCACCACACTTATTTATGCACACATTCATCTTCAGCGTTTATGTGGGGAAGGTGGTCACACAATGATGGTTTTTGTTCTTTGGTGTCTGCTACCTGATCCCTTCAACACCTCGTGATCACATAAGCTTGTGTGCTTCTCCTCTGTGGGTTTTGTTGCTTCTGAGCTAGATGGCCACTTGTTTGCCTTCAAGCCTTTAAGATCCCAGACGCTATATCTTTTGATAGCTGGGCACCATCAGCTTTCTTCACCACATTTGCTTCTGCACACGTCTGTCTTCAGCAATAGTGTCGGGAAGGTGAGTATCACGGAATGACCATTTAGCTGAGCAAGGTGCTCTTGTATTAAGGGAATGTGCACGAGGAGGCGCAATGTCCACCTGCTACCCTACTAAACCTATAAATATATGCACATAGGTCTATTTCCCCCATAATCATAAATATATTTACATATGTACATGTCTGTATTTAGGCCTCTATGTATGCCCGTTGCCTCCTACTCCTTTCCTCTATTTCCTTATGCTTTCCTCCTGTCCCACTACCATCTTCAGCCTTCATTCTGGTTTCAGTAATTCCTCTCAGTTACATTGCCCTTGGTCACTCCCTACCAGTCCTTCCAACCTCTCCCTCCAACTGGTTTTGAACCACTCATTGTTTCTTGTCCCTGGGCTGGCCAACACCTCCTCCCTTCCCCTACCTCCCACACTCTCATGTCCCTCTGGGACTGTTGGTCCTGTTGCTTTCTTCTCCCATTGTTTATCCAGCCAATCTTATCTAGATGGACCTGCAGAGATAATAATATGTGCATAAAATTGTGGATCGCTTCGACAACACCAAACAAAGTGGCACATAAAAACATGGCAATGACGGCAGCAACACCAACAAGCTAACAAAAAAAAAATAGCCACTGACACACAAAATTGAAAAGAAGAGAAAAGAAGAAAGAGCTTTATATAAAAAGTAATTATATATTAAGAAAACATCCCAGTCCAAATCAAGTCCATAAATCCGATATTAGCCCATAAGTCTCTTAACCAATCTATAAATTCCTCTTCAGACTCATGCAACACATGTAATGATGCTGAATGCAGGAAGACCACAAGCCAGTGGTGGAAAATCTTGTGGATCCAGTGGTGGTGGAAGCATCTCAGTGCTACCGTGGGTCTCCATGTGACTCCTCCAGCTCCGGGGCTCTGGCTCCATCAGCGTAGCTCCATGTGGCTTGACAACAGGGATGCCAAAGCAGAAAGAGAGTGCCAGTCTGTCCTCCAGTGGGTCATTCATCGCTGTCGCACCTCCAAATGAGGTCACCAAGCTAGCCTCCATCCCTTCACTCTTCATAGCCTCAAGTCGACACCAGATTATGTAACGACCACACCAACCTAACACACCACACAACTGTAAATCATGAAAGATCCACAAAACATAACATGAATCAACCTGAGGATCACTAACCTGAGTGAACTAAGTCACTCACAAAATACCAAAGAGGGAAGACGGCGATGAGCCCACCAGAGGCCGAGCACGTGACGATCTGCTCAGCAAGCTCGGGAGAGGTCCACTGGGACGGAGATCCTGCGCTTCCTGGCAGCAAGACGTTCAACTGAACAGCGAAGTAGACCCACGTTTCTTAACGTAGAAGCTGCAATACCTGCTGACCAATTCCCTTTACAGTTGACCAGCAGTTCCAGACACTTCTGTGAGCCCTGCCCCTCCCCTGCCCAGCTAATGTGTCCCGGCCTCTGAGATAACCCAGCCAGCCAAACCTCCTACCCCTCTGGCACTGGGGACTCAGATCGAGTGGACAGCTTGGTGCAGAAATACTTGGTACCCAAAATATACCTTTTTCTTTGTCCCTTCTTCCTTCTTTGTTCTCCAGTACCCTCCCTCCCCACAAGTCCCACCTCCCCCACACAACACACATGTACACACAGTAACACTACCAAAGGAGCAAGAATCTCCACCCACATTTACTTTCTACTTTCTTTTCTTCTGTTTTTGTACTTTTGTTCTGTTAGAATACTTTTATCATTTTTTTTCTTGTTCTCTCTCACCTCCTCTTCTGGTGTGAATCCACCTCCTTGAGACTCTGTTTCCTCCAGGCAAAAACAGGCGGGCCTGGACTTTCTGGCACACCCAACAAAACAAGAACGTTTTCTTTTTCTCTCTGAACGCACAGACCCACTATCGCTAACACCACCATCCCAACAGAACGGCAGCACCCATGCCCAAGCCATACAGAAGTCATTTGTCTCTTTGTCCCACCTTTTCCATTCATATCCACCCTGATCTCTTTCTACTCTCTTTTACTTCGTGACATGTATTTCCATGAAATTATTAGTTCTGTTTACCCCTCTTAAAATACATTTCCCCATTATTTTTACAAACATTACTTTGATTTATTGTCTCTCCTCCCCCTCACCACCACTTTCCCTACTTCCCCAACTCTCTACCCCCTTTTCTCCATATGTGTCCCAGCTCCCGTTAGCACTCGCCCACGTCATTGACAGAGCCAAGGACCTCTGCAGGACTCGGCCACTCGGCACTAATCGCTGCGCCACAATGCCAAGGGAAAAGCAGTCAACCACAGCAGAACCGAAAAAAATCAAGAAACACCAACACAAACAACTGAAAATCGCACAAACCCAATGGAGTGCTCTGAAAAAGAGGCTCCGGAACGACCTGCAGCAGAATTCGGAAGAATGGTGGCCATCATGAAGCAGAAGGCCACTGAAAATGAGAAACAGCCTCGACTGGTGCATTGATACAGTTGCCGCAAAACTGCTCACAGATAAGAACAAGTGTGAGGCTGGAGCAGGACCAGGCCGCATTTCGTTGTGTTGGACCGGGATAGCATGGCTCGCTATGAGTCAGAAGAACCCAGGTGACAGCACCCAACAACGGCGTATGATTGACTTATTGTGCTGTGGTTAAGAACATATGCAGCAAGGCATCCACGGATTCAACCGTTTCTATGTGTGGAATTCAAGGACATTGGTTACAGTCTTTACGTTGAGCAACCATTCTCACCTTTTCCTGAGTTGTTTCTCCCCGTGAACATGAACTCACCCTTCCGTGTTCCTATCTAATCTCTCCAGTTACTGTTGTCAATTTGATCTCATGAAGATAGATTGGAAAGTAGGGCAAGCCTCCGGGCAGCCATTCTTTATTAGTTAAACTCGTGTTGTTTTCTGAGAAGACTTTGGTTTGCTTATTTGTTGAAGATTTACAGTTCATCTCAGGGTCCAGCCTCCGTGACTCCAGGAAGGCTGAATTCCACGACAATTTGTAAGTCTGTTCTACATTTCCCCTCTTTTGATCAGAATTCTTCCAGACTCTTCAATCAAAATGTTCAGTGATGGTAGTCAGGCGCCACCCAGGTCTTCTGGTCTCGTGTCAAAGGAGGCAGTTTTTGTTTGTTTAAGCATTTTTAACATTTCATTAAATATCCATGTAGCTTCAAGCCACCAGGACGCAACCCCTGCCCACGCACACATACTCACCCACACACCCTTAATCTTCTCCTCTGCTCTGGTGCTGAAGAATTTGGCCTACAGGATGATGACAGGTTGCTTTGGAAGTTTTCCCTTCCCCTGAATGTGGTGGTAGCCCTAGAAGAACAAAGACAGGAATTTGCATCACACCATGGCAATATGGATAGGTACAAAAGAAGAGGCTCACCACTCCCACCTCCCAGGAGCCCGGTGGGGGTGGGGCAGAGCCTGCTTCTGAGCAGGGCACACTGGTGGAAGCCCTGAGGACCCCAGCGCAGCAGGACAAGATGTGTGTGAGGCGGACTCCAGTCTCAGGAGCAGGGGGCTGTTTTAAGGAGGCAATTAGCCATACATTTTATAGGAACACATTTTGTGTCCTGGTTTTCCTTCTTGTACGGCTCCAGGTAAAATAGAGAGCAATTGTGGTGCATTGGGTGACTGCCACCTGTTTTTAGTAAATAAAATTTGATTGGAACACCGGCACGGTCCTTTACGGACTTGTCTATGGCTGCTGTACAGTATAAAGGCAATTTTAAGGTCCCGGGAGTAGTCAGATATCTTATTGTTTGCAAAATCAGAAATATTTCCTACCTGGTCCGTTCCAGAAAATTTTTCTGAGCCTGGGACTAAAGAAACATTTACAGTGAAAATATAGAGAAATTTCCCATAGAGAAACACCACATATGTGCATACTTCTAGGATTACCCCAATCTGTTGGGATTTTGCTATTTTTACCTATTTGCCTTAATTTTTACACCTGAATTGTCAACTCTATATTTAAATTTCACTGGTTATTAAAAAGGTCCTAAAAATCATGGACAGTCTTGTCATTCAGAGCCACTTCTTAACACAGCATGTATCACAGGGGTGCAGGGGAGATCATTTGAATCTATGTTAATTTGCCATAATTCTCTTCATTTATACTACCTGCTAAAATGAATTCCAATTTCACAAATTTGTAGCTTGGAAATTATTTTTTCCTTTTAATCACCCCCACCCACACACACCATCTTGAAAATGGGTGATATTACACAGTAAATGTCTAATAAATATTAATCCAGTATAATAACTTTTTAGAAAAACAATCTCATTCTTTGTTATGAAAATAAGCAGTGTGTCTGGCTCATAGTGACCTAGACAAGATTTCCGAGGCTGTACATTTTACAACCTGTCAGTCTTACAGAGAAGGAGACCACCTCAGCTGTCTCCCTTGAAACAGCTGCAAAAATGGCTCTCTTTGCAGTTAGCGTCCAACATTTTCCTGACGGCGCCACAGCGTTCCTTATAAGTCTTATTAGTCTTGTCAAATCCCCGCAAAAATTACTAACGAAAATGTTTTGTATTTCATATTCATTCGGTGGGTGGTTATAAAACAGAATCAACTCAAGGACAGTTGGTTCCGCTTTGAAGTTTAGCACGATACGGATATTTGAAAGTGCCGGCACGCCCTCGTGTGGTGTGTTGCTGTTACTGTACTTTTCCATCATTGAAGTTTGATACCGGCCTTTTAAACGTTCTGCAACTCGTCTTATGAGAGACCTCTCTAGCTTACATTTCATCTGTCGTGGATTCACAAGGAATAGTAATCAACATTATAGGCGGTTACACGCAGAATTAACTGCTAAACATGTCCCGGACTGTAAAGAATTTGTATTATCATTGTTTGATACTTACCCTGAGTTCGCAAGAACTCACATATTTTGGGTCCATATGGCAAAAAACAAAACAACAACAACAAAAGAACCAGGTAAAGTTTTAAATTATTATATATTTCTATTATTATTAAAATATTAGTATATATTTTAACAGCAGGTGTTCTGCTTTCCAACTTGAGCATGTGGCTGTCGTGGCCGTTGAGTTAATGCTGACTCATAATGATCCCACGTATGTGTGCACATATGCACAAAGGGCACGTGAAAATTAACCTACGTAGAGTCACAAACAGGCTTGGAGAGAGTCAAACTGACATCCTCATTCTAGTTTCCTCCTTGCAAGTGGACTGTAGGTGGCTGGCCACCTCACTTTGTGAATTCGCTGGCTTAGGCTATAGGGCAGTCCCTACGGATTGCTCAGATTCTATTTGGGCGCTGGGAGATCCACTCCTGAGTCATCTCTACACACAGCACCAAACAAAAATTCCAGCTCCCGCTCAACCAGGTGATTCCAACTCACTGTGACACCAAGCGTTTTAGAACGGCACTGGGTTCTGTGGTTTTCAATGGCTGGAATCTTCTAGAAGCAGATCGCCAACGTTTCCTCAGTGACACCTCTGAAAACCTTTTCCTAAGTACCCAGGCGCTTAATCATGAATACCGACCAGGGTCTCCGTGCAGCGCACCTCCATGTCTCTTCTGTTACACAGTTTCTCTTTGAACTCTCACTTCTTTCCATCATGTTCATGGAGAGTTCAGATCCAGAATGCGGTCTGTTTCTAATGGATTTATTTAATTTTGAATATAGTTCAGCTAAGATCCTTTGGGCAAGTACCTTTAATCCTCCAGGCACAAGTACTCATCTGTAATAAGGGATGTGGATGTTCAAGGTCATAGTGCTGCCATGAGGATGGAGTTCAATGGGCAGTAGCATCGGACTGGGCGCACGGGAAGTTTAATAAAGGTTAGGATCAATAGTACTCCTACGTTGATTTGATTTCTAAGCATGCCTTCTTTCCTTTCATCAGCACCCTGCCTTGCCGGCTTATTTGGGGCCTGTTTTTTAAAATATTTTATTTGTTGGAGTCTGCCTTTGCTTATTATGAGACGATACAAACGCTGGATTTTAAAGTGGGCGTCTTTGTTTCGGAGCCCTCTATGTGAACGGATTTCCTTCTCGGTTTACTTGTTGTGCAGCCAACCCAAACGTCAGCCATCCCAAACCATCCGCTGCTCATTGGGAGAAAGAGGAGGATTTCTACTCCTTTGAAGAACGGCCATCTTGGAAGCCCATAGTGGCAGGTCTGCCCTGTCCGACAGGTTTGCAGTGGGTTGGAATCTACTCCATGGCAGCGAGTTTGGGTTTGGGCTTTTTAGTTGTCCTGCTATGTGTAATGCAAGAATGACATTACACTATAAGTCCAATCCCTAGCGATGTATAGATGTATAGATAGAGATATAGTGGAATATATCTGTGCTTCCGAAGTGTGAATCTTTGAAGGCCTTTTGTGTTGGGAAAGCTGAAGTCTGCTTCCGTTTGCTGGCTGCACAGGGGTGCTACATTTTCATTGATCCCGCATCATCTCTCTAGCCACTGATGGACTCAAAGCAAAGTGTGTGCCTTCTGCGGAGATGATTGCCTTTGTGAAGAAACCCAGAACTCAGTTATTTTAGTGGGCGAGAGGAAGAAGGGCTGTGTTCTGATGCCAGTCCATTTAGCCCACTTTGAACAACTGCAGTAAATGACGTCTGCTGCCTGCAGGAAGGTTTCCCCTTCGATGACCTCCTCTTTCCCTTTCATCACTTCTCTTAGATCGCACCTTCCCCTCCTTGCCCTCTGTACATGCCCCTTGGCACAGATTTGGCTGTGGGATTTTAGTACTTCATCCTGGGAGAGAGCACTTTGGGCCACCTCCCCCCATAAAACTCTTCTGTGGACTGGGGAGTGGGGATGCTACCTAGCCAGTGGGCCTAGGCTATACCAGTGACCTGTGCTGTTCTTCTCACCCTTGTCCGGTTTGCTCTGTGTTCGATGCCTGTGGATGTGTCGGCTGTGTGCTCTGCTCCAAGTGTACCTTGACTGAAGACGTGTGCATACAGTGACATCATAATGTTTAAAGAATCATGCACAAGTACGTACTGTTTGCTTATTCTGTGGTCAAGAGAGGCTATTGCATTTACGTAGGATTTTCTAATGTACGTTGTTTTTGTGAGGAAAATTCTTACATCCTGTATCTCTCCATTTTAGAAGAGACATAAATATCAGATGCAGTATGATATCTATTTTACCCAGTGAGGTAATTAGTTTATTGTGCCTACCTGGCCGATAAATACATGTGGGGTTAATTGAAGGGCGGAGGGATAAATGGCTCAGTGAGCCTCGTCTTTCTAGTTATCGGGTCTCTTGTTTGTGATGGCCGGACCAGGGTACAGCTGCCTTAGCCAGTTCCCTGCTTCAGCTGGCAAGACTCACTTCTTGTGAGACATCCCTGAGGAGAAGGCACATGGACCCAACCGATGCAGCCCTGGGTGCTGGAGCAGCTGTGTGGAGACCCCTGCCAGTGCTGAGATGTTTACGCATTCACTGACTTGGCTTTCCTCCTGCAGTCGGCATCATTGCGTGTGTTTTGTGAGATGGAGGAAGACTTTGTGAATTGGTGTTAGACATATGGGTTAATGTTGGACTTGTGGGTTTGGGCAGCACTGGGTTGGGATGTTTTCTTAATGCACACTTAACTTTTATATAAAACTCTTTCTTATACATGAGTTTCTGTGGATTTGTTTCTCTAAAGTACCCAGACTAACACACCCAAATAGATGTTACAAGTGTTGAGGACATTTCTATGCTCACAGCTTCATCAGGCATCGAGTGACTTTGTGGCTTACCTGGAGAAGTGCTTGTTTTAGGACCCTTATCTTCTGTTTTCCTGGCAACACCCTGATACCACATCAAGGGTCTTAGCACTCAAACTTATGCTGTGCATTTGATTCTTCCACGGTTATTTGAAGATGTCTTGATCTCCTCGTTACTTGCAGCCATGAGTAAAACATTCTGCAAATGAGACGTCTTCCAGTCAAGTAACATGTAATAATGTAGTTGGAGATCAAATCGATTTTGAACAATGCAGCTCCAGGTATCTATGGTTGCTATCTATTACCTAGAAATTAAATGTAGAACTGCAAGATATGATCACTATAGTAACTAGAAGGGCCTTGGAATGTTGAAAGCGTAGGGCGATTTTAAATTTAGATCAAAGTGAGTATATGCCAAATTATGCACCATTCTCCTGGAGTTAATTTTCTTCAACAGATTTTTCTTATCCTTTACATGAAAGGCCCGTTTGGCTTGTGATGGTTTTCAAAACTATTTAAACTAGCAAATCGTGTGGGGGGTTCTCATGGTTACCATTTGTTTTGCTTTCAGGGATAATATTTTTCCCAAATGTAACTGAGACTAAGTATGCCCCGGTGCACATGGCTCCTGCCTTCTGGAAACACACTTCTAAGTCACTCTTTCATCGTTTGTTTGTTAGAAGATCAGAATGCACCATCTGACCTGCATTGTGATTGTTTGCTGTGAGTCATTCTAAACTGGTGTGCGATAGGATTTTAGTGGGGCTTTTTGTGCCATTAACTTGCCTCCCTGCGGTTTCCAAACTGCTCAAATGAGATCAAACCGTTGATGGCATTTATCTTTGTCTAGGCAGGAGGAAAAATTAAATCCCATAAAGTGTAATGCCTTTAGGGGGTAGGGGGTGGTGACCATGGCATGTTTGACATCAAAGACAGAATTTTTTTCCATCTGTTTACTGCTCCCAAATTCCAGACAGTTGTTTTTTTTCCTTCTTATTTTTCCTCCATTGCTTTCCCCCTGCTCGCTGAATTATAATGAGGGACCTAGAAGATAGGTTTGACTTTGATGTGCATGCAGTTTTGTTTCTCAGGAGCACGTACAGTCAGGCAGAGGACGAGGGAGCCCTGGTGATGCAGGGATCAAACAGTTGGCTGCTAACTGCGAGGTTGGCAGCTGAGCGCACCTAGCGGAGCCATATACTTCTGTCAAGATTACGGCCAGGAAACTCCCTGGAGTGGTTCCCTTCTGTTCCCTGGGGTTTCCGTGACTCCAAGAGGCACTCAACAGTATCTGACAACGACGACGACGACAACAACAATGATAACTAACTGCGCCTCACAAATGCTTGATTCTGTTTCTTTGGCGTTACCCACAGAAATGGGGCGATGGCAATTTTATACACAGAAAGCTCCTTAAGGAGGACTGGGTTTCAAGCAGTGAAAAAAACGTCTACGGTTAGTTCCATGTCTTGCTTTATCTAATCCTGTTGTTGTTGTTTAAAAATAACAAGTGCTCATGATCCAAGTCCTAACTTAAGCTTTCAGGAGGAGTTAAGCTTCCTTGGATCATATTTCTGGCAAAGCTGAGTTAAGGGCGGAGAGGTTGTACTTTGTTTCAAGCCACATTCCCTGATAAGCCAGGCAAGGCAACTCCCGTTGGAGTGGATGGGAAGTTCCGTTTTTCCATAGTTGAACACGGCAAGCCTATCTTGTTGTGTGCCCCACTGTTCTCACGACAGTGCCCAGGGAGAGTAAGATACAGCTCCTTTCCAAAACTAAGCCCTCTTACTAGTGACTGTTTACTCCAAACACACAGGTGTCCAGAAGACAAGGTGAACTACATGCTTTCCAATGGGTGGCCTCAAAGTCCTTATAAAGTCTGACTTGGGGAGCACCCGGGAAGCTATTCCTCTGTTGCATGCTTTCTCTCCCCCTTGGCCCCTCAAGCTTTTCTAGCCTCCCCAGCCCACCTGCCACCATCCATCGAGCTGTTTTCACCTTGGAAGAGGAGTGAGCTGGAAGATCCTCAAAGGCCTATAAACACACATGTATAAACACATACCCTCTCAAGTAGTTCAAATGTGAATTAGTGCCATGTGTCAACCTGGAATTATGGAAGGGGCTGGGAGTACAGATATGAATAATTCACAGCCACAATTCAGAATTTAATTGGAGAGTAGACAGGGATCGGGTGGTAAACAGACATATAAAAAGTAATGGCAGTACAGCCCTGTAAGAACTTGCATCTAGAAATGAACGAAGTATTGTGTTAGTTCCAAGAAAGGTTTTCTTCCCTGGGAGACAGATGCTGGGAGAGTGCGAGGCAGGCTCCAGGACACATTGAAAGCAAGCACCTTGATTCGTTCTCCTGGGACATGGTCTCCCCAGAGCCAGACCCAAAGTGGATCAGTGCCATTGTGGACAATGGGCTCTCCTTCCACACCCACAGCTTAACTACCATGAAACTAGCAGGGTCACAGAATGTCTAGAGTGGAGATGCTAGGAAGGAAAGTGTTATGGATTGAATCATGCTCCTCCCTCCCAAATATGTATTATGCATCCTAACGTCTCTGCCTATGATGATAATCCTCCCTGTTACGCTAAAGACACAGGATTCATGTTGGGTATTTTGAGTCTCTATCTCTCTCTTCTGCTTTTCTCTTTTAATCCCCTCCTTATCCCTGCTCTAAAAACAATTCCTCAGGAATTAAATACAAAAGAACTCCAAAGCGCTAAGGTAAGCCAGACCAAAAGGAGTGCTCCCTCCCTCAGGAGCCCAAGACTGGATGCTGGTTTCTCTGCTCAGAGCCTGGAAGGGACAGCTGGTACAGACTAAGGTGGGCAGTAATCCATCCCAGCAGGGTTGTTCACAAGGTGGCACTGCTAACAGGGCCAGGCTGTGTCATAAGTGGTACTCACTGGCTTTGTCAAAGAGCTCCTTTTTTAGTCAGATGGAAACTGGACCCAGTCCCAGCTCCAGTTCCTGTCCCCTGGCCTTGGACCCCATTGGAGCCCAAGCCTAAGGCTTCAGCTCAGACCCCAGCCCCAGACACCTAAAAGCAGCCTCCAACCAGGCCAAGACGGTAGATGGTCAGCACCTGGAGACAAGTCTATCAATTTTGAGAGATATAAAATATAAAAGAGAAAGAAGGATAAGTGAGGGGCGAGTGATGTCGCATGAAGCTCATCCAGAGCGAAAGCTCAAAGTCTCTTCCTCTAGAGCCAACAGACCAAAACCAAAACCAAACAAAAAAGAACCCTCCTCTGGGAGCTAGCACTCGGAATTCTGATTTCTAGTCTCCGGCATACACTATCTTGCCGGTTCTCAGTTTCCCACATCCCACATCCATAGACCCGGTTCTCAGTTTCCCACACCACCCACTTGTAGCATTTCTGTTATAACAACCCTAGATGAGTGAGACAGAAAATGAACGCTGGTTTGAATGAGTTATGGTGCACAGGCCATAAAGTTGTTTGACATTAGGTTGATCCCAACTCATGACCACTCCCAGAATCACTCCATCAGGGTTTCACGACCGTGAACATTTGACAGCCGAGCAGCGGGCCTTACCTCCAAGGTATCTCTGGATGGGTTGGGGTTGGTTGGTATTATTTTTGTATTATTAATCCAGGAACTCTTCAGGCCATAGGACACTAGGGAGTCTTGAAATATTTGAAAGAGTCTGATAGATAAGGAAGTTGTAAGTTTATCCTTCAGGAAGAAGCAGCTGAAAGAAATGGGGAAGGTGGGAGGGAAGAAAAAAGAACGATGTCTGACTTTCTTAGAACTTTGTAGTCGGATTAAGAGTGGGTTGGGCAGCAGGGAGGAGACGAGCCAGTCAGGGTGCAGGGTAGCATAGATGAAACACAAATTTTCCTCTAGTTCTTACATGCTTCCTCCCCCACCCCACTATCATGATCCCAATTCTACCTTACAAACCTGGTTAGACCAGAGGATGTAAACTAGTACAGATAGGAACTGGAAACAGGGAATTCAGGACAGATGAACCCCTCAGGAACAGTGATGAGAGTACTGATACCGGGAAGGTGGAGTAGAAAGGGAGAACCAATTACAAGGATCTACATATAGCCCCCTCCCTGGGGGATGGACAACAGTAAAGTGGTTGAAGGGAAACATTGGGCAGTGTAAGATATGATCAAATAATGATAACTTATAAATTATCAAGGGTTAATGAGGGAGGGGGGAACGGGGACGGAGGGGGAAAATGAGGAGCTGATACCAAGGGCTCAAGCAAATGTTTTGAGAATGATGAGGGCAACAAATGTACAAATGAGCTTGACACAAAGGATGTACGTACGGATTGCGATAAGAGTTGTACAAGCCCCCAATACAATGATTTAAAAAGAAAAAAAAAGAGTGGGTTGGGATGACAAGTAGGGTCCAAGTTATGTACTGATGGTTGTATGTGAGCAGTCTGGAGCTCTTTGGAGGGTCATGCAGGAGACAAGGAAGGAAGTGGTTGCCATCCTGTGGGATAGAATTTTCCTCAGTGTGATTTTGGAAGAAATATTGTCCACCACATCAACAAAGGTGATGACATTCCACCATAGGTATCTCATAACCATTGAAGCTCTCAGTGCTGCTCCACTGATGAATAATTGCTTTCGCTAGTGTTGACAGCATTCGCCACTTGTCTATGACTTCGTCGTACTGTAGTGGATTGAATGTGGCTGTGTTGCTGAAAGTTATACCTCCAATATTTCAAATGCAGTACGACTCCCAATAGTGCACAGACTAAGAAAAACTGAGAAGAAAGATCTGATAGTGTAGTTCTTTAAAAAGGGAAGAAAAGTCAAATGGAACATTGTCAGGTGAGCCCTGCAGGTGGGAAGGAAGTCAAAACATAACTGAAGAAGAGCTGCTTCCTAAAAGTAGGATTTGTCTTAGGGTATCGATGGAGCAAAAGCTTTGGGAACCTGCATTTGCTGATCTAGCAAGACTCAAAATGAGAAGAAACAGCTGAAAACACGATAATAATTGGAGTGTAAAATGCACAATATATGAATGTAGGAAAACCGAAAGTTGTCAAAAAATCTTAAGTGAAGATTTTCATCAACTTCTGCAGTCTGAAATGAACCAAACATAATCATGATGCATTGATAATTACCAGTGATGGGAAGGCAACAACAATAACAAAAAGAACTAAAAATCAATATTTATAGCATTCTCGAAGTAATTTTCAATTGATGAAATAAATGGTCTTAATTATGTGCTTACAGGCCTGTCTGGATAGGACAGGCTGGATGAACAATCTGGAGGAGAAAACAACGGGACTGACAGTTCCGGGGGGACATGGGAGA
>NW_022111372.1:4724434-4750602 GCF_000313985.2 Echinops telfairi | reverse complement strand
TAAAAAAAATTTAAAAAAATTAAAAAATAAATAAATAAATAAAATGAAAAACAAAATGCTAAAAAAAAAAATAAAAATAAAAAAAAAATTATGTGCTTAATAGAAGTGAAGCGCAGCCACCTTTGCAGGGGCAGTGTGCCAGCACATACAGCCTGGGCCAGCAGTCCCTGTGTAGTGCTCAGATCCCACAGAGCTGCCCTTCATGGGCGACTGTCATCTGACCTGCCATCGGAACACATCATCTGGAGTCTTTCATGAAAATGGTGATTCTTGCGTTAATATTTAGTGAGAGCTAAATATTCCCAAGTATAGTCAGCCTGTGTCTCCTTACTAAAATATTTTTGTACAATTAGGGAATATGATGATGTGAGCTTTTGCAAGAACTACCTGAGAAGAAGGTAGTGGTTTGGAAATATAGAGCTGGAGCCCTGGTGTGCAGTGATTATGAATTGGACAGCTAATCACAAGGTCAGCAGTTCGAAACCACCAGCCGCTCCAAGGAGAAAGAGGCTTTCTACTCCAGTAAAGAGTTACAGTCTTGCAATAATAAAATCCAACTATGATGAAGAGGAAAGTATCAAGGCTTCCATTGTGAACACCCATGTTGTAGAAGGCTATGTAGGACAGATTAATCCTCTGACAGATCCCCTCTAGCCACAGGTAAGGGATTCTAACGGCTTTATTATCAGATATATTGTTTTGTATTTGATTGTGGTGAATCTAACCATGGTATAATATGAGACTTGGTCAGTTGACCTCCCCCTTAACCCAATCTGAATTTGCTCTAGGCTGAAGTATTTCTCACCTGTTTCCAGGACTGAAATATTTTCTTTAGCCTTTGCAATATTGATGGTGGTCTTTTCTGTATTACACTTTGCTTGTACTTTGATCTTTGTATGATTATTAATTTCATCTTGCCATTTTGTTTTGTTTTTGTTTCTTATTGTTTCTGTTGGGTTTCCCAGTTTGTGGAGCACCAGAGGATTGGATACAATGGTTTATCGTGGAAGTGGAGAGGGCATGGGTGGGGTGGGGAGAGTTAGGGGATTTGGAAAGCAAACAATTAATGCAGGATCAGGGAGGGAACACTAGAACAGATTGTGATGATGCATATACGACTCTTTTTAAAAGTGATTTAATCATGAAAGTGTATGATGTATGAATATTATATCAAGAAAACTACTTTAAAAAGAAGAAGAAAAGAAACCAAACTTGACCAATGGTTACCATGGGTGAAGGCGAAAACGTTATTGCTTAGGGGACATTGGTTTATGTTAATGACATTGAGTTTATGTTAATGACATTGAGTTTATGTTAATGGCGGTGGAATAATTTGGAAAAGGATATCCATAATGGTTGTACAACATGAAGTGTATAATGGCACTGAATTATACATGTAGAAGTTGTTGAATTGGAGAATGTTTTGCCGTGTATATTTTTACCACAATTAGAAAAAAAGTTACATGAATAACAATGAGTTATGTTTTAGAAGTGAATGTGGTGGTAATTGTACAACTCTGCTTGATATGACTGAATTACTGAATTGTATTTGGATAAAGTATATTTTGGATAACACAATGTGGATAAATTGCGTTAGATGAAATGCTAATAAAATGGCTAAAAAAAAACAGCTACCGTCTTGGAAACCCCTCGGGGCAGTTTTACCCTGTCCTATAGGGTTACTATCAGCTAGAATTGGCTGGATGGCAGTGAGTTTTTGCGTTTATCCTTCTCTTATAAGGCATTGCAAGCTAAAATACTTACTCGACACATACTCCACAATGAGTCAGTGTCTTCATTGATGAGTTCATTGATCGTGTCACAAGGGCAGTAATATTGGTCAGAATATTTAGGAATGCTTTGATTTCCAGAACCTCAATCGTTAATTGGGTCATGCTTCTGCATGCTAACTCCTGCACTCATTTTTAATGTAATGTATTTGCTTGTGTATTTAATGTAATGTATTTGCTTGTGTATTCTCTTTCATTCATTCTACAGGTATTTATTGAATAGCTCCTAAGTGTAGGTACTGTGCCAAGCACTCAGAACTCAGTAGGATCCAAGGTAGTCAGTAGTGCCTAGGCTCAAGGGTCTCACAGTCTCAGATGGTAGAAACATAGTAAAGGTTCATGTGTAATTTTACATTTCCTAGTAGCTTATTTGAAAATTATATAGGTGAAATTAATGTTAGTATTCTATTTACTAGCATTTTCTTTATACTTTATAGTACGTGTTCATCTTATTTAAATAAATAAACTGGTGTAAGCCAATACATTGTTATTTCAACATATGATCAATATTAAAAAATACTGAGATCGTTCACATTAATTTTTGTACAAAGTCTTCAAACTCAGGAGTATATTTTATTGCACCAGAATTTGGTCTGTATTTCATCACTTCTTGATTTAGACGAGTCATATTTCAAGTGCTCAATATCCTTGTCTGTCTAGTGGATACTTTATTAGACAGGGCAGGTGAAGAAAGGGATACTTAAGGGTTGTCATTCAATTCTGATGTGTGCCAACTTCATGCTATGTCAGAACAGAACTTTGCCCCAAAGGATTTATAAAAGCTGATTTTGGGGGACCCAGATCATTAGACCTTTCTTCCAAAGCACCTCTGGATGGATTCAACACAATGGCAATTTTCTTTTTTTTTTCCCTTCTGCCAAGGATATTTCAAAATTTATAAGAGTTTCACACAGACTGTTCGAGAATGGGCCATCTGGTATTTCTTGACAATGATCTCTGCTAATCTTTATTCTGACTAGACCTATGGGGTCCAGTAAAGATAGGCTTATTAGAAATATCTGTTTTCTTCCAGCAGTACAAAACTCTTGATCCAAGGGAGAAAAATAAGTACTTTTTCAGTTGCTTATTGTTGCTAGATGCTATCAATTTAGCTCTGACTCATATCAACCCAAGAACAATAGAACGAAATACTGTCCTGTCTCAAACCATTCTCACAGTTATTGTTGTTTGAGCCATTGTTGCAGGGCAACCACTGTGTCAATCCCATCTCCTTGAAGGCCTTCCCTTTTTCTTGTATATATACAAGAAAAACAAAATTACTGATCGATAGTTCAAATTATCCTGCAACATGGAAAGAGTCCAAACTCCTTAGCATGCAAGACATTCGCTTCCCATTTTACCTTCATTCCATAGTTGTGCTGGAACCGACTCACACCCGTTATGAAAGCCAAGTCTTAAATGTTCACGAATTTTGTGAGCCAGCGGTTAAATGTTGAAACCCAACCTAACCCCCTATTTTCTATTGATTCTGCCTCAGTCACCCTAAAGGACAGCATTGAGCCGTTCCATAAGGTTTCAAAGGCTATAAATCTTTACAGAAGATGACTGGCATAACTTTGTTTCATGAAGCAGCTTGTGGGTTCAAACTGCTGATCCTTTGTTTAGCTGCCAAATGCTTTAACCACTAAGCCACTCAGGCTCCTTTGTTAAACAAAGCTATCATTAAAAATTCAATTGTATAAAATGTCCTTATCCCACCCCCTTTACCATATCTCCCTAGAATTCCCAAAGTACTTTGCAACTGACTATATTATTTCAAATCTAATATTGTTCTTATTAGTATACCTTTCGGATTTATAAGATTGTCAATACAGTTTCTCATTCATACTTGCTTCCCATATCCCTTGCAGACTTCCCCTAGCAGAGTACCTGATACACTGGGACTTGGTAGGAATTCAGTACTTGTTTGGTGAATGATTTAGTTAATTGTGCCAACCTGGCCGATAAATCACATGTGGGGCTAATTGAAAGGCGGAGGGATAAATGGGTGGTGAGCCTCGCCTTTCTAGTGTTCTGGCCTCTTGCTTTGTATGATGGTACCAGGGTACAGCTGCCTTAGCAGTGCCCTGCTTCAGCTTGCAAGATTGACTTCCTACACGACTCCCCAAGGAGAAGCCACATGGACCTATCCCGATGCAGTCCTGGGTGCTGGAGCAGCCGTGTGGAGACCCCTGCCAGTGCTGAGATGCTTATTCATTCACTGACTCAGCTTCCCTCCTGCAGTCGGCATCATTGCCTCTGTTTTGTGAGGTGGAGGACTTTGTGGACTGGTGTTGGGTAAATGAGTTAATGTTGGACTTGTGGGCTTGGGCAGCATTGGGTTAGGATGTTTTCGTGACGCACATTTTTTTTTTTACATAAAACTCTCTTATACATGAGTTGCTGTGGATTTGTTTCTCAAAAGTACCCAGACTAATACAGTGAATAAGTGGGTAAGTGAATAAATAGTTATTGGAAGTTAAAAGCTTTTCTTTCTTGCTACCCTGGGATCAGTCTACAACCCAGCAGAATGCAGCTTCCTAAATCTTTTACACTTCTAAGAATCCAAATCCTTCCCTTTTTTGAACAATGACCAGCGATAAAAAGCTATTTTCTTCCCAAGGAAAAGTAATTTAGGAGGCTTATAATTCAGACCAGAACCAATAATGAGAGTAGTAATATCAGGAGGGGAAGGGGAAGGTGGGGTATAAAGGGGGAATCTATCACAAGGATCTACATATAAGCCCCTCCTTGGGAGACAGACAACAGAATGTGGGTGAAGGGAGATGTCGGGCAGTGCAAGACACAACAAAATAATAATAATTTATAAATTATCAAGGGTTCGTGAGGAAGGGGGGTTGGGAAGGGAGGGGAAATAATGAGGAGCTGATATTGAGGCTCAAGTAGAAAGAAAATGTTTTGAGAATGATGATGGCAACAAATGTACAAATGTGCTTGACACAATGGATGGATGGATGGATTGTGATAAGAGTTGAACGAGCCCCCAATAAAATGATTTTTTTTTTCAATAAAATGATTTTATAAAGGAAAAAAAATTCAGGTCAGATATAATAACAAGAAACAAAGAATCTTTAGCAACCCTTGATGTACAATGGTGCAAAAGGGGTAAGTGTTGCATTCCCAGGTTCAAATTCACTCATAGGTGCTTCAGAAAAGAAACTTGGCAATGTAGCCATTGAAGACCCTAAGGCACACAGCCCTTCGTTGAAACACATGGGGCTACCATGAACCAGGATGACTCAACAGCAACTCTGGTTTGGTTTAAGGTTTGGGTGTTGGTTTTGAATGTAAAAAAATCTCATGACCAATCTCAACATCTGTGTTACAGTGACCTGATCTGGAAAATCATATGGTTGGTTGGTAACCCAGTGGAAGACTCTCTTCAACCCAATTAGCATTTTGGAGGCAGAGTAGTTAAGGTGGTGACCACATGAAGGGCTCGTGTTAAGTAAGATTTGGGGCCAGATTGGTGGATGGTAAAATAGCCAGAAATGTTGTTAGTTTTATAGATATACCTGGGAAATAGCTTTTCTCCAATCTCCCAGAACATTCTGGAAATATAAATGTGGTAAAGACTGGGCTGTGCTTTGACTTTGGACTATGCACCCCAATCAGGGAATTGCCTGACCTAATTTTTGATTCCATATACATCATTGGGGAAGTAATCATTGTTTTGCCCACAACAAGAACCAAGTGTCACTGGGGGCACCAAATGACACCATCACCCCACCACCAAGCTGGCACTGGCCAAGATGTGAGCTATTTGCAGAGAGCATGCCTGTTCTGCCGTGGTGGACAGTAAACCACCAGTGAGATCCAAGCTCCTGCTTCCAGGCAGGGTTGCTAGGTGCTTCTGAAGTAGAGAGTCGGAGAGGCGTACATTATTTCCCTCGCACTTGTTATTTTACACAGTGGCGGTTGTAGCCTAGAAACAAAAACAGAGAATGGCGACTGTGGTGTTGGGGATAATGGGAGGCAAGTGCCCTGTGGGGCAGAAGAAGCAAGGCTGATGCTTTTATCAGTCGCAGGAGAAAAAGGTAATGCGATTTGGTTTCACCATAATTGCTTAAGCAGCCTGGGTGAGAACTAATTATGGGTTCATTTGGCTACAGAGAAACCCTATCTCTTCCCTTCTCCAGAACGAGACTGAAATATCAGCATTGCATCATCAGAAATCACTCCAATTGGTAGCTTTTCTTAAGGAGGACAGCATGCTCTGGCTGTCTGAAAGCCACTGGAATCTACGCAGAATCAGAAAGTGATATCCTTATGAGATAAAATATTTCTAGCACTCCTTTGTTACATGAAAACTCAGAACATATTCCCATTATTACAGAAGAAAGGAAGGGTTGTTTTAGGAATGTGGGCGTGAAGAGAGGCAGAGAGGGACATAGAGAGACAAATTATAGGCCTTAAGTCACTGCAATGGCCCTGTTACATTTGTTCTCAGGAGAGGTCCTGGATTTCAGAACCACACTGTTGATTAACAAAGTCTTGACACACTAAAGCTTTTAATTACCCTGTTATCGATTAAATTGTGTCCCACAGAAGATACATTAAAATTCTAGCCTCCAATACTTATGAATGTGACCCTGTTTGGAAATAACATTTTTGATAATCTTATCAATTAGCTTAATGGAAGGTTAGATTGGAGTAGAATGGGTCCTAATCCTATGTAATTGGTGTTCTCTTAAAAGGGGGAAGATTCAGAGAGATAATGTCCATGTGAACATGCATGTACAAACCAAGGGAGCATCCTGAGCTCCCACACAAGAGAAGATGGGTAGGAAAGAGGCTCTCCCTCAAAGCCTCCGAAGGAAACAACAAAACCAGCACCCTGATCTCAGAATCCCAGTCTCCAGAACTGCATGATAATACGTTTGTGTTGTTATAAGCCACGCATTTATCATATTTGGTTATGCCAGCCCTAGGAAACTAACATAGGCCCTGAGGAGATGAGTGCTTTTGCTTAGAAAGGAGGCTGCCTAATTCCCCAAACAGCAGAGCTGACATAGGAAGTCCTCCGAATAGGACTGGAATTCTATCTGCATTAGTAGTACAATTACAGATGTAGCTGAAAATGAGTAGTGCTGTTTTAATGTGTTTATTTGAACTAAATATGTACTCTAAGACTGAAACGAGTTGACAGACTGCAGTAGAAAGATCATGGCTTTAAATCCTGGGTTCAAATCCGGACACTTCTCTGATGCTTGCTTACTGTGGTTACTGACCTCTGAGTCTCAGATTCAACAAAATCTCCATTCTCATGCAGGATGTATATAAGGTTGAGATTGAATATGTAAAGTGTCTGCACAGCACTAGAGGTAGAGATTAGTTCTGTCTCCCACTATGAGAAAGTCTTCCCTGAGTGCCTCAGTACGCACAGCCCTGTGGGGTTACACAGATGCATGACATTAGTCTCCTTACTTAAAAAACTCACTGCGATCCAGTCAATGCCGGCTCATAGCAACCCTATAGGTCAGCATCAACTCAAGGGTAGTGAGTTTTCTTTGAGTTAGGAGACTAAAGTCATGCATATTGGGTCTCTGTGACCCTCCTGGATGATCACAATTCAGTTGAATTGGCGGAGGATGGGTAGAATTGTCTGAAGGAAGCAGCAACAAAAAACCGATACCATATAATTAGTAACTAAATTGTGGAGTGCAAATTCTAGGTGGTGTAGGAGTTCAGGGAAAGGGGAGGACAATGAGGGGTGGAGCAATAGCTTCACCCACTAAACAGAAAAACAAACACAAGGGTGATTTGGCAACTGCTAAGATTTACAAAGAAATCAAGCTGTAGCGTGAACAAGACAGAGGGTCAATGCACTGAGACTTATTTTAACACTCAGAAAATATGCAGACAAATAGTTCTAGTCATTTGTCCACCAAAGTTTCTGTGTTTCTGTAAAGATTATACCCAAGAGAAGCCTATGAAGTAATTCTACACATGGCTGCCTTAATAAATTAGGACAAACTTAGAATAACAGTTTTAATATATTTTTTTGTTCTTAAAAGATTGTTTTATTGGTGGATCTTATAACTCTTATTACAACCCATACATCAATTGCATCAGGCATATTTGTAAATAAGTTGCCATAATTCTTTTCTAGACATTTACTTTCTATTGAGCCCTTGGTATCAGCTCCTCTTTTTTCCCTCCCTCACCCCATGCATGCTCATGACCCCTTGATAGATTACAAATTATTATTATTTTCATATCTCACACTGACCACTGTCTCCCTTCCCCCATGGTTTCTGTTGTTCTTCCCCCTGGAGGGGGTATGTGGTTATGTGTTGATCACTTCAATAGATTCCCTCTTCCTCCCATCTTCTCCCCACCCCACCCCCTTCCCTCTACCCTTCTGGTATCGATATTCCCATTCCTGTTCCTGGATTCCTTGTGTCATGAACTCATCTCTTATCTAAACCTGTGTACATTCTCCGGTCTAGTCCGAAGTGAGAAGCAGCACTGGGGTCATGGTAGCGGGGGCTGAGGAATATTGTGTGTTTCATCGGTGCTTTACTGCACTGTGATTGCCTCATACCTTCCCTGTGGCTCCTCTGTGAGGGAGATTGTTCCATTGTCTACAGATGGGTCTCTACTCCGAACCCCCTTGTTCTCAACAATGATTTTTGGTTTGTTATGGGTCTTCCGATGCCTGTTACCCAGTCCTGTCGACACCTCAAGATTGCACCAGCTGGTGTGCTTCTTCCATGTGGGCTTTTTGCTTCTCAGGTAGACGGTCGCTTGTTTAACTTCAAGCCTTTAAGACCCCAGACGCTATATCTTTTGATAGCCGGGCTCCATCCTCTTACTTCACCACATTTGGTTGTGCTCCCATTTAAGTCTTCAGCGACAGTGCTAGGAGGGTGAGCATCACAGAATGCCAATTTGTTAGAACAGTGTTCTTGTATTGAGGGAGGGTATGAGTAGAGGCCAGAAGTATATTGCCATATAATGTATGTCCATAGGTCAATACCGCTATCTTAATGAATAATTGTATTTACATACGTACATAGTTTATACTGCTATCCATACCTTTGCTTCCTAGATCATTCCTCTGTTTCCTTTTACCTTCCTCCTGCCCCACTATAATATGCCCCCACCCCTACTTCTGCCTCTTAGTACTTCCTCTCAGCTAGATTGCTGTTGCTGCAACACCCCCAGGATGTCTACATCCTCTTGGTTGTTGATTTTAATTCCCTAGTTGTTCCCCTGTCTATGGCATTGTTTTCTCACTGCGCCTTTCCCCCAACACCTTCTTCCCTCAAGTCCCTCAGGGACTGTATGTCCCGGTGCTTTCTCCTCAAGCTTGCTTCCCATGCCTGTCTCATTTTAGTAGGAAAACCAACAATGACATAGACCAAACAAAAAGAAAGCAAAAGATTGAAAAAAGAAAAGGAAAAAAAGTGAGAGAAACATACATAATTCCAGGTCTTTCTGGTCACCTTTATGATTATCTTCCCACTGGCCCGGGGGAATTCCGGGAGCTGCCCCTCCTAACCTGAAGTCTATCTTGGGGGTTCTTTGGGGACTTTGTGGCTTGGCTTTGCTCCAGTTGATCTGTTATGTTCCCTTCTTGGTTTGCCCCACTGCAGGGGTGTTCAGACCCCACTACTTCCCCACCTGGTGTCCCTAGTATTGTCCTCTCCAGTAAGGAGACAAACATGTCATGAGCTGTTGTTGGCTCTGCAGTTCTCTCTGTGCCTTAGCAGCACCCTGCAGGGGTGTCATCCCCCGGGCTTGATGTGCCAATATGGGGTCTGACGGACTCTCCCTTTCTCTTTTTCCTACTTGATTTGCTTCCATGTAGGTGTGGTATGCTGGCCTCTCTCCCCAAGATGTAGATTTAATGGTGTTCTGTCACACACACTTCTAGGTAGGCGGTCAGTTTGGCTCTGTTTGGGGCCAGCCCTGTAGTCCAATCTTTTCATGCATTCCTCCATGTGGTTATGTTGACCTCATGATTTGGTGCGCCGTGATGGGGTCTGTATGCACACTTACAATTCTGTGGAGACATAACCAATACTCACTCCCTGGGTGGGTTGGTGCCCTGCTCCCCGCATGCCATCATCTTATTTTTGCCTCTCCCTTTTCCCCTCCTCCATCCCCTTTCCCCTTCTTTGTGTTGGATTAACATGTACCTCCTTGGGTTTGGTCTGACCTCCACCCAACTGCTTGTACCTCAACATGTATATTGTGAGATAAGTGTCTTTTCTTCTATACCTGTAGTGCTGATTATACTTATCTCAGGGGACTCATGTTGTACTTGTCCTTTTGTGATTGGCTGACATCGCTTAGCATAATTTCCTCCAACTCTTCCCATGAAACGATATGTTTCATGTGATTATCAGTGCTTTTTAGTGATGTGTAGTACTCCATTGTCTGTATGTGCCAGAGTTTATTAATCCATTTGTCTATCGATGGAAATTTAAGTTGTTTCCAACTCTTTGTGATTGTCAATTGCACAGCAATAAACATTGGAGTGCATACAACTGGCATTGTTTTATTTCTTACCTCTTCTGGGTATATGCCCAGTAGAGGGATGGTTGGGTCACAAGGTAGATCAATTTCCATTTTCTTTAAATAGCACCAGATTGCTTTTCACAGAGACTGTGCATATCTACATGACCAGCAGTGGAGGAGAATTCCTATCTCACCACATCCCCTACAACACTTGTTGCTCTCTGATTTTCTGATTTGGGCTAACCTCATGGGTGTTAGATGGTTGTTTTAATTTGCATTTCTCTGATGGCTAATGATCAGGAACATTTTCTCAAATGTTCATTGGCCACACGGGTCTTTTCCCTAGTGAAGCTTCTCTTCAGTTCTTTTGCCCACTTCCTCAGGGGGTTAACTTTTTTCCTCTTTTTGCAGACCAGGAGGGTATTATAGAATTTAGTAATAAGCCCTTTGTCCGTTGTGTCATTGCTAAAATTCCTCTCCCAGTCTGTGGATTGCCTTGTTACCCTCTTGGTGAAATCTTTCAACCCACACAAGGTTTTATCCTTAGTAAACTCCACTTGTCGATTTCAAGTTCACCTGTGTGTGTACCCTTCCCTGTTGCTGTTAGCCTATGTATTCCCTGGGCCAAGGTCCTTAGGTTTGTCCCGATTCTTTCACTGATGATCCTGATTGTTTGGGGTTTTACTTCTAGGTCTGTGAAGCACCTTGAGTTTGTTCTTGTGCATGGGGTGAGGTAAACATCTTGTTTCATTTTTCTACATGTGGATATCCATTGTTTCCAGCACCACTTGTTAAAGAGGGAATCCACCTCCCAATTTATGCTTTTGGGGCCCTTGTTGAAGATCAGTTGTCTATATGCTGATGGTTTTATTTTGTGGTTTTCTGTTCTTTTCTGTTGGCCTGAGAATCTGTCATTATGCCAGTACCATTCTGTTTTGATCACTGTGGTTATGTAGTAGGTGTTAAAGTCAGGTAAAACGAGCCCTCCGATTTTGTCCTTCTTCTTTAGGAGTTCTCTGCTAATTCTGGGCTTCTTCTTTCTCCATATGAAATTGGTGGCCAGGTTTTCCAATTCTTGGAAGAAGGTTGTTGGTATTTGAATCAGGATAGCATTAAACTTATAAAGTGCCTTGGGTAAGATTGACATCTTTACTATATTGAGTCTTCTAATCCATGAGCTTGAGATATTTTTCCATTTGTGAAGGTTACTTTTGGTTTCCTATAGTAGGGTCTTCTAGTTTTCCCTGTATGTCTTTTGTTTTTAGGGTTAACTATATCCCTAGATATTTCAATTTGTTCTTGGATATTGTGAAGAATACTGCCTTCTTCATCTCCTCTTCCATGGTATTGTCCAATGTATATAGCAAACCAATCAACTTCTGTTTGTTGATCTTGTGTCCTGCTTTCTTCCATATTCCTCTATTGCTGTCAGTCCTCCTGTTGTGGAGCTTTTGGGACTTTCAATGTACAGAAACATGTTGTCGGCAAATAATGACAGTTTCACCTCTTTTCCCAGTTGGATACCTTTAATGTCCTTCCACTGTCTTATGTTGTTAGCTAGGACCTCCAGTGCAATATTAAAGTGTGGACAAGAGGCATTCTTATCTGGTCCCCCTTTCCCTCGGATTGTTTTTATCTTTTCTTCATTGACTATGATGTTGGCTGTTGCTTTTCATAGATAGCTTGTATTAACTTGAGGAATTTTCCTTCCATTCCTATCTTCTTGAGTTGTCTTAATTAGGAATGGGTGTTGGATGTTGTCAAATGCTCTTTCTGCATCTGTTATTATCATGTGATTCTTATACTTTTTCTTCTCAATGAGGTGTATAATATTGATGGATTTTCGGATGTCAAACCATCCCTGCATCCCTGGGACGAATCCTACCTATTCATGGTGGATGATATGTTTTATATACTTTTGAATTCTGATGGCCAATATCTTGTTTAGGATTTTTGCATCTATGTTCATTAGAAGTATAGGTCTGTAGTTCTCTATTCCTATGGGATACTTTCCCTGTTTGGGGATCAAAGTTATACTGGCTTCATAAAGTGAGTTTGGGAGTTTGCCATCCTTTTCTATGCTCTGGAATAATTGCAGAGGGCCACTGTCAGCTCTTACCTGAATGCTTGGTAGAATTCTCCTGTGAAGCCATCTGGTCCAGGAGCATATGGGTCTGTTGAGGTTCTTGACCTCTATCTGGGATAATCTAGGGATTGTTTTTCCAAGTATTTGCCCATGTCTTCCACATTTTTGAATTCATGAGAATACAGACTTTCATAATACTTTGTGATTATCCTTTTCATCTCATTTGGGTCTGTTGTGATTCCCCGTTTCATCCCTCATCCTGGCTATTGATGTTTGCTCCTTACTTTCCTTGGTTAGGTGTGCCAGGAGTCTGCCAATGCTGTCGATCCTTTTAAAGAACCAGCTTTTTGCTGCATTAATCTTTTGCATTGTTCTTTTGTCTTCCCACTCGTGTAACTCTGTCCTGATTTATATTATTTCTTTTCTTTTGCTATTGGAGGGTTTGTTTTATAGACTGTTCTAGGTGCTGGAAGTTAGTCTCTCTTCCTTTTTCATATATGCACTAATTGCTATCAAGCTACTTCTGATAAGTGCTTTCACAGTATCCCGTAAGTTTTGATACGTTGCATTCTCATTCTCATTATTTTCTGGAAATTTCCCAAACTCCTCTCTAATCTGGGATAGTACTTATTCATGCTGCAGAGGATTGGTATTCATCCTCCAATTGTTTCCCTTGTTTTTCTGGTCATCCCTTTATTAATCTCCAGCTTTATGGTGTGGTGATCTGTGAAGGATGTCTGAGTAATCTCTATGCTTTAATTCCTCAGGCTCAACGTGTATCCCAGCATGTGGTCTATTTTCAAGAATGAGCCACGAGTGCCTTAAAAGAAAGTGAAATTTTCTGCATTTGGATGGAAAGCTCTATATGTCGATAAGGTCCAGTTGCCTAATTGTAGTGTTTAGCTCTGCAATATCCTTGCTGAGCTTCCTTCCCAATGATCTATCTTTCTCTGATAGCAGTATAGTAAAGTCACCTACTATGATTTTTGAGTCTTTGCTTTCTTTTTTCATCTTATGAATAATTTGACAAATTTCACAGGTCTCTTGATAGGTGCATATATATTATGCTCATTGGTACCTGGTTTACTGATACTTTGAATATTATATAGTACATCTTCTTGTCTCTTTTTATGGCTTGAACCTTGAGGGCAACTTTGTCCGAGATTAGCATTGCAACCCCTGCTTTTTATAAGTTGCCATTTGCCTGGTATATTTTCCGCCATCTTTTTATTCTTGGTCTATTTTTGTCTGTGAGCTTAAGATGTCGCTAGCAGGCAACAGATTGATGGGTTATGTTTCCCGAGCCAGTCTGCTAGCCTTTTTATTTTGTAGGAATAGAGACCATTTACTGCAAGTGAACTGCAGGTTGCCCCCTGGTGCTCTGTGTGGGTAGTGAGAGGGACTAGAACTAGGCAGTGGACTACCACCACATGGAGAGAAGGGAACTGTGGGCAAAGGGAATAGCACCCCTGAGTGCCATGAGTGGACAGATGCTGTGTGGTGGTCCAGATGCAGCTGTGGGGGACTCAGCAGGACAGCCATCCAGCTCCTGGTGTGGCAACCAGTGGTGACCATGGTGGCCTGCAGAAGCAGCATGGCCGGCACAGGTCAGGAAAACCCTGGGATCAGATCACAAATCTCCAGTGCTCTGGGGTGAGGGATATGTGGTGGAGGGTCGCCTCCCAGACAAAGGAAGCACTCCAGGTTGCCTTAGGGGTTTTTTCATTTACCAGAATCCTCCCACTCATTTTCCTGGCACCGGGCTCACTGATCACCATGGAGCTCCCAGTATGGGCTGCTTACAGGGGCCTTAGAATAACGTTTATTCTCTCACAATCTGTAGGCTCAAAGTCCAAAAGCAAAGTGTCAGCTGACATCTTTGAAGCCTTTAGCTTCTCCCTTCCAGCTTCTAGTATCCCTGGTGTTCCTTGCTTTGTTGGCCATGCAATTTGAATCTCTACTTCTGTATTCACTCGATCATATTCCCTCTATGTTCATGTCTCTTCTTTTTTATCATAACACCAGTCCTGTTGGATTATGGCCTATCAAACTCCAGTTTGATCTCATGCTAACTTAATTAATTAATTGTATTTGCATAAATATTTCCAAATGAAGTCACACGAATAGGTATGATGAGCTAGGACTTGAGTATATCTTTTTGGAAACACAATTCAACCCATAAAAATAACATTCTTGTAGAGAATTTGAACACTGAAAATTCTATGTATAGATATTGAATAAGAGAGATAAAGCACCATTTTTATTTTGGAAGAAAAATCTTTATACATTGAAATCAGAAGCAGAAATAAATCATCTTCCTACATAAAAAGTCCAAACTAAAATACATGTTTAAAGCTTATTACTTTATAAAGCTAAAATGGACCATTCTACTTATAATTACTACCTTCCATTATCATATGTAATTTTTAAAATATATAAGCCAAACCAAAAATTGAACCCATTGCCACCAAGTAGACTTTGACTCATGGTGAAACTATGTTACAAAGTAGAATTACTTCTTGGGTGTAATCTTCACAGAAACAGATTGCTGGCCTTTCTTCCACAGAGCCTCAAATCAGCAGTCAGTTGGAAACTGAAAATAAAATTCATAAATGTGAATGTATAATAAATGACACTTTATTTTCTACAAACCATAATTAATATGAATTTGCATCAGGGAAATTCAACCTTAGTCATTAATGACCACTCCCTTAGTGGGAAGAAAGAAGAAAAAATACAATATCAATGTTTATATATTAGGTTACAACTATACTTTACATTTTACACAGTACTATGCATATCTGAAAATAAACCAGTATTTTCCACAGCAATCATCCCAAAGAAATAAAAAGAATTGTTTTACCTTTGACTCTTTATAAATTCTCTCATGTTATAGGTGGCCTATCCAATTATTTTGAAAAGGTAATTGGATATGCCGGAATAAAAGGTATTTTCCCTAGCTTTTTCTTATATTAAAAAAAACGTCACCTTACATTAAATCACTTCAAAGCCCCTTCTTTTATCCTACTCCTATTCATTTAATTTTGAAAAGCAGATTGTGAGAAGGTGCATTATCCTGATCCAATTCCCAATTAGGGGAAGTTTAAAATGTTTGTAGAGGCTAAATAATAAAATTGATTTAAAAAGTAAAAAAGAGGCAAAAATATTTTATTCAGATTGGTAATTATTCCTGGAGGTATGCATTCTGAATTATAAGCATGAAGTGACATTTTAATAATTATTTTAAAGATCTTCTTACAATACAGCATGGTAAATTATTATGTATAAAAAATAATATGTATAAATATAGATCTACATATGAAATAAGCCATCACTGGAGTAAAGAAGGCTTATTTAACAGATTTGTTTATGGAAATGTGCCTACAAGAATCAGTTAGGGCTTCAAATCCCCTACTCTGCCCCAACAGAAGCCTGGAGGCAGATTTTGGTGTGTTTTTTTGGGAAGCTGAAACAGCTCAAGGAGCACTGAAGGCTGTAGTACTACACTGAAAATCATGTAGGTGGACGTGGTCACACTGAAAAATGAGTTATGGTCCTTCTCTCCAATTACCTCCCTCTACCTGGCTCTTAAAAGCTAGAAATTAGGCCTTAATCATCCAGAAACAAGTTGAAAGGTTTCATTCTAGTTAGTTTTTAATACTGACCAGAGGGAAAGAATTCCCTAGACTTGCACTGTCCATTACAGCAGCCACTAGGCACATATAGCTTTCGGCATTAAAATTTCAGATGAATGAGATTAGAAATTCAGTTTGTCAGTTGAGCTAGCCCCATTTCCAGTGATTAATAGACACAGGTAGCTTGTGGCTATGATATTGAACAGGGTAGATATAAAATATGCCCAGATTGTTGTGAAAGGCTGTATAAACACACAATGGAATGTTATGGAATATTAAAGGATAGCGATGAATCTGCAAAATGCTTCATAATGTCACTTGGAGTGACTTATCTGTCACCTAGAGTGACTTATCTGATGAGTGAAGTAAGTCAATCAAAAAAGGACAAATATTGTATGAGACCCACTATTATAAATGGTTTCACACTAACGGTCATTCTTTGATGGTTACTATTGGTGGGAGGGAGAGGAACGGAGAGGAAATCACTAACTAGAGAGGACACACATACTAACTTGGATGAACTGGAAGGCAAAAAATAAAATAAAACAAAGGCATGTTTCCCATCATTGGCCTAAACAGATGCCCCAGCAGGGAACACTCAAAATGTGTTCCACTCTATAATGTGTGCAAGCAATGAAAGACCACCAAATACCTAACACATCCATTAATATACTATTGATGCTATTGTTAGTTGCCATGAAGTTGGTTTCAACTGCCCAATTCTGTGCCATCCTCACAACTGTTGTTCTGTTTGACCCCATTGTTCCAGCCACTGTGCCAATCCATCTTGAGGGTCTTCCTCCTTTTCTCTGACCCTTTATTTTACCAAGCATGATGCCCTTCTCCAGGGATTGGTCCTTCCTGGTAACATTTCCAAAGTGTGTGAAAGAAAGTCTTGTCATCCTTGCTTCTAAGGAGCATTCTGGCTATACTTCTTCCATAGTACATTTGTTTGTTTTGGTAATCCATAGCATGTTCGATATTCTTCCCCAACAATATAATTCACAGGCACCAATTCTTCCGCAGTCTTCTTTATTCATTGTCCAGCTTTCACATACATATGAGGTAATTGAAAATACCATGGCTGGGTCAAGTTTACCCTAATCCTCAAGGTAACATCATTGTTTTTTGATACTTTAAAGAAGTCTTTTGTCACACATGTACCCAGTGTAATACATCATTTGATTTCTTGATTTCTGCTTCTATAGGCTTTGATTTTGAATCTATGTAAAATAAAATCATTGACAATTTCAAGTTTTTGATGTTGTCTATTGGTCCAGTTATTATTTTTGTTTTATGTTGAGGTAAATGCTTCATGTCCTTTTTACTTTCAGCAAACAAGGTTATGTTAGCTGCATATTACAGATGGCTAATGTGCTTTTTGCCTATCCAAATTCCATATACTTCTTCATATAGTCCAGCTTCTTAGATTATGTGCTTAGAATACAGATTGAATAAATACTCTGAAAGGATGAAAACTTGATGAAAATCTTTTTTATTTTAAGCCATGCAGTATTCATTTTGTGTGTTGGAGAAAAAAGTTTAACAAGAGAACAATTAAGTATTTTAGATTTCCCATTCTTTACAATGTTATCCATGTGTGCAGTCACCATTTGTGTTGCTGACAAAGGTATTTGCAATCTGTAGGTCATTGGTCTTACAAGATTTTATATGCTTCATTTCTATCATCAGGTCCATGTTTTCCAACTATCAATCTTTCTGTTTCCAAATCAGACATTCCAATCACTAGTCATTGTCAATGCACCTTGATTGCTTATGTGATCAATTTTAGACTGCATAATTGGTAAAAATCTTCAATTTCTTCATCTTTGAAATTAGTGGTTAGTTATTAAATATGAATAATAGTAATAAAGTTTTCAATTTCTTCATCTTTGGCTTTAGTAGTTTGTGAGTAAATGTGAAGAATAGTTATATTATTATCCTATCATTAACAGCATTGTACTTCAGGATTGATCTTGAAATGTTCTTTTTTTACCATGAGTACAACACAACTCCTCCTCAATCTGCCATTCCCAGCATGTTCTTCTAATTTAAAATAGTCAATAGCCCTAATGTCTAGGATATCAATTTTTGTACTCAGTATATGAAGACTCTGCAAGGTTTACTCCATCTATCTCTTTCAGGTCAACTCTACTTTAAGGGAGCAGTTCTTCACTAATAGTTCAGCATTACATGAGACAATGTTTCCCTGCTATTCATAAGGTTTTAATTGGCCAGTTTGTTTGTTTCTAAGAACCAAGTCCTTCCTGTTCTGTAGTAGTTTGGAAGATCTGCTGAAATCTGTCACCGTGAATGACCCTACTTGTATTTGAAATATGAGTAGAACAGCTTCTCACATTGTAGCAGTGGCAAGTCACCAAAACAGGACAAACTGACAGCACTCATCTATTAATATGAAAGGTAGAAAACAAAATTAACTTAGTGAAAGCAAACTGGAAGAAGCATTGATTATAGGGTGAGAAGAAACTATATAATAATATCATCTGAAAAATAAAATTAGTTAATGCCTCTATGACATAATATTGTTGGTTGCCATGCAGGTAACTACTACTTGTGACAACCTTACAAATAACAGAATGAAACATTGCTCAGTCCTGTGCTATCATCATAATTTTTGCTGTGTTCTGATTATTGTTTTAATCTATCTCCTTGAGACTGAAAGAAAATTCAGAATACCCCGGACAATGACTAAGGATAAACCAAACTTTTCTATTTACTTCTATAATGCTTTCAAAATCACATAGGTATAAGTCACTCAATGCTTTGGCAATGCTTTCAAACTACATACTGTAAAATCTAGAACATCTTTTAAGGGAAAACCTATCAAAGAAGGTGAGCTCAGATACTTTCACCCAAAAAGGGATAAAAATGTGTCAGAGGTAGAAAATTTATACAATCAAGAAAAACATGGCCATCTTGTCAAGTTTGAACATTCACGGGTTTCACTGTGTATGTAAGCCCTTACAATATGAACTTAAAGACTGAAGTATATCTACTTTTGTGTGGCTCTCTGACCATTAATTATAGCTAATTAGAAACCTGTAAGTTATTAGAAAGTTATTTAAAAGTGTATACCTCTAAGAATAGAAAGATACTCAGGTATGGAACTGAACTCACCTCTGCACTAGAAATAGCACTCATTTAAAATCAAAACAAAATCCAAAAGATTAGGAAAGGAGGAGCAATGGAAATAGGAAACTAGGAAGAAGGAGGATAAAATCATAGTGGGATTGAAAAGAAGGAGTTAAATCAGAATGTGTATGAATTGTTGAATGTAAAACTGTGATCTACTGTAAACTTTCAAATAATTCATAATATAAAGGTCTTTTTAATAAAATAAATAAATAAAATAAGAAGACAGTAGTATGTGAAGAATATGGTAAACAACTTTCACTGTTTCCAGTCAGCACCGAGTAATAAACATCGTCCGGGACAACAAGCACAAAACCAGGGGCAAGAGAAATCCCTACTACAAGAAGCAGAAGTATGAGCTGGGACACTCGGCCACCAACACAAGACTGGCCCCACCGCATCACCACAGTCCATGTGAGAGGAGGTAACAAGAAGTACAGGGCCCTAAGGCTGGATGTGGGCAACATCTCCTGGGGCTCCAAGTGTTGGACCCGCAGAACGAGGATCATCCATGTAGTCTACAACACGTCCAACATGTCCAACAACAAGACCCTGGTGAAGAACTGCATTGTGCTCGTTGACAGCACAAAGTACCACCGGTCATACAAACCCTACTGTGCACTGTCCTTGGGCTAAAAGAAGGGAACTAAAGTGACTCCTGAAGAGGAAGAGGTAGTTAGAAAATAAAAAGCAATCAAAGAATATTCAGAAAAAAATAGGATGTAAGGTAAAAGAATGCAAAAATCAGCAGTCTTTTGGTGAAGAATTTCCAATAGGGCAAGCCTCTTATGTGTATCACTTGGAGGCTGGGCCAATGTGGCTGAGCAGATGACTAGGTGCTAGAAGGGAAGGAGATGGAGTTTACCTGAGCAAAGTCAAAGCTCGCAAAGGCCAATAAATCTTCCTATCCAATACGCACATGTAGTAAAGATGCTTATTGTAAAACCAAACCAAACAACCTTTAACTGGGTTTTCCATGAATGTTGTGATGAGAGAAAATGTAAGCTAGCCACTCATACTGATCCATATTGGCATGTTCCTTGTCCCAGCCCAAGTGTTCCCAGAGGAAAGCTTGACCTTGTCGCCAAGATTCCCCAAGAGTCATGGAGCCTTGGGTTCTGCCTCCCTGGAGTCCTATAACAATCTTCCATCTTGGGCTGTTAAGGTCTGGCCTACACTCCAGAAACCTGCACCCACTTTCTACCTGTGTCTCAAGGAGCTGATACTCCACCTCTGCTGCCCTCAGCACTGTTCTGAAAGCCATCAGCTGTCTCCTCTTGCACACTAGGTATTATTGGTAGCTGCTATTGCATCTTCTCTGTACTCACGGACAAGTACAATAGAATGAAATGTTACCCAATCCTCCTCCATCTCCCATAATGGGTTAGCCATTGTACTTTTGTGAATCATATTAAAGTTTTCATGGTAACATTTTCAGAAATAGATTGCCAGGTCTTTCTTCCTAATTCATTTTAGACTTGAAGTTTCACTGAAGCCAATTTAGCATCCTAGCAACACCCAAGTCTATTGACAGACAGTGGTGGCTATCCATGATGTATATTTTCCAGGAATAGAAGTTGCTTGTATGGGAGCCAAGAGTTCCACCACTAAGCCACCCATGCTCTACTTTGGGTTAAGTGGCTCAATCTCTACAATAGGGCCAATCTTCCAAAACAAACATGCAAACAAGCAAAAGACTAGTTAAGCTGTCCTCTGGCAACATCTGCTTTTCATGCAGCAACCCCTGGGCAAATGAACACAGTGGCTTGGCTACTTCATTGGGGGAAATATCTTTGAGCACTGATCTGTAGTTTTTTAAATCCTGCTTTAAATATAAACACATGTATAATCTAAGCAGACCTGGTATTTATGTAATTATTTTATAGCATTAACAGTTGGAGAAATACCTGTGAAGAATAAGGACATTTCCAATGGAAGAAACATTCATTTTTATGAAGATGACTGGTCTTATCCTCTAGTGTTCTACTACTGCCTTTAAACTACATTCCAAACCCAGGGAAAAAACATGTTTATAAAACTTCAAAGGTCAAGGCCAGTAATGGAAATTGATTTTACATGCTCAGCAGAGTGTTTTTAAAACCATGGAGCAGTCTAAGGGAAAAGAAATCTATTTAATTACTTGACAGCCTTTTGTAGTCCATTAAAAAGGCTCCACAATTATCTACCTCCTAGAACCAACTTAGCATAAATCCCTCCCATTAAAGGCACGCTTCTTAGAAATTGCACAGAATGTGCCCTTCTGAGTCAAAAACTCCCGAGGATGAACTCAAACTGAGAATAATGATTTCTAAAGGAAGACAAGCTTTTTCCTTAAAATGTTTTTAATGAAGCTAAAATTTCCTTTCTAAGTTCCTGCCGGATACCTGAGGAGCTGGTCCCTTTGAACTTGTATTTTTCTCCCTTCAATTCTATTTGATCAGATCATGGGGAAGAAATCAATAGTTTCTGTTTCAGAAGTACAGTTTTGCCTTTATCCTTTTTGAATTTCAGTCTATCATATTCAACAATAGTATATTTCCACACATCTCAAAGCAAATTCACAATCATTTGAAATACAATTTTACTGTTATTAATAATTTACTGACTTTTAATGTCTTACCATTTTAGATAGGAAATAAAGGGAAAATGTCTGTAAACTAGACTTAAGAGGCTATATATTTGAATGGGCGGAACCCTGTTGGCTAAGCAGTTAAGCATTCATTTGTTAACAGAACAGTTTCCAGTTGGAGTCCATTGGCAGTTCCACAGGAGAAAGATGTGCATGGCAGTCTATTTCTGTGAAGATTTACTATCTTGGAAATTCTATGGGAAGATCCACTCTGTACTACAGGGTTACTATAAGGAAGAATCAACTCAAAGACTGGGCATATTTGAATGGAGGAATCCTGGAGACACAATGGTTATGTATGTTTCTGCTAGCCAAAAAATTTGAGATTTAAACCCACCAGCCACTCCACAGAATACAAACATGGCAGGTTGAAAGTCTGCTCTGTAAAGATCACAGGCTTAAAAAATCTTAAGGAGTATCGCGGGGAATATGGCTGCCAAATAGGTAGCTCAGATAGGAGTTTGGTGAGTGGGGAGAGTTGGGGGTGGAGTAGGGGTCCCAAATTTGTCCGATCAATTCCCAAGACACTCAGAGCATCTCTCAGACCCAGAGGTAGACTCCCACCCATAGCCAGGGCTCTGCGCGGACACCCGTGGTCTCAGGTGAGGTGCTCCATGCCCCCGCTCGACAGGGACCTGCACCACAAGGCAGCTAGGTGCATGGCAGAGGCTGTGCCCTCACGCCTTGGCGCTCTGCGCAAAACCAATCAGGAACCCCCACCCCACCGCAGGGAGCCCGGGGCCTGTGTGTGCTCCAACCAGCAAACCCGCCCCCCCCAACCCCTGCAGATTCGGGCCTCACCCGGGCACTCCTCATGGTCCAGCAGGCCAGACCCCCTGACCTCCCTGGAGGCGTGCGCCCAGTGCCACATCTAGGCCGAAGATAAGAGTCTGAGGACCTGTCTCTTGGCTCTGCTGCAAACCGACAATCACCTTCCCGCACGATCAGAGGTCGCAGCTCAGAGGAGGGTGCCCCATCACTGCGCTCCTTGTAGATCTGCCAGCCAGCCCCTCCCTGGGCTTCCCTGCCCACCCGCTCCCTTCTACAGGCACATGCCCGTGTGCCCTCGGGGAGACACACTCACTCAGTGATCCGCATCCTGCCACACGGCTGCTGGCAGAGGACCCAAGGCTGCCACAATTTTCTGCAGCTGCGGCACAGGAACCCAAGTTTTGGGGGCTTTATCACTGCATTCTCCCTTCTTCCTGCTCACTCTGTCCCACCCTTTGGGCTCCAAGTGGTGCATTTGCACACCAGTTGTGCCCCGCTCCCACCTGCCTACCTGAGGGAACTGCCCCTAGCCAGAAACAGCTCACCCAATCATCAACCCATCCCCTAAATACGCCACCCTGCACTGGAACCAATACTTTCTATCAGACCACAGCTTGAACAGCTGCAAACAGCCCCTAAGGAGACCTGAAGGTGGCTGGAGCAAACCATAGGAGAAGGTGAGAGGGAATCCCCAGGAGGACAAAGGTGACACACAACACCTCAAGGCAGTTGGCTAGAGGCAGCCAGCTAAAGCACCAACCTCCCAAAGAGAGCTCAGCGTTCTGAGACACCCGGGAAAATGGCACCAAGTGCCCACAAATCGAACAAAAAACAGCAAGATGATTCCACAGTTTCAACAAGAAAAGAGAAACAAAATCCAATGCCAGAGGACCACCTGGACCTAACAGCAGTCATATAAAGGGCAGAGGTTGACCTCCCACAGAAAGAAATCTTCAGAATGCTGCTTGGAGCCATACAGGATGTAAGGGAAGCATTACAGAAAAAGGATGAAATGATAGAGGAATTAAAGGCTATGCACCAAAAGGAAATACAGGAGTAAAAGGAAAAGATAACAAAAACTAACAGCAAACTCACATACTTCACCCAGAGAATGGAGGAGGCTGAGAACCGCCCCAGTGACCTAGAGGATTCACAAGCAGAAATTAATAAATGTGAGAAAAAGTCTAACAAGTCCATCAGAGAAGCTGAAGAAAACCTCAGAGCTATGTCTGACGCTATGAGAAGGAACAACCTCAGAATTATCGGCGTGGAGGAAGAATCCACATCAAGGAAACCAACATCCAAAATAGTGATGGAATGCTTGGAGGAAAACTTTCCTAACTTAATGAACGAAAACCAGGCAACTATCCAGAAGGCTGAAAGAATGACAGCTAGACTTAATCCCCAGAAGAAGTCACCAAGACATATAGTTGTTAAACTATCCAGCTATGAGGAAAAGGAGAGGATTATGAGAGCAGTTAGAGAAAAACAGGCAACCACATATAAAGGCAAGCAGAAAATAATATGCTCAGACATGTCAGCAGACACTGAAGAAGAGGAGACAGTGGAGCAGCATATTCCAAAAATTGCAGGAAATTAACGCAAACCCAAGAATACTCTATCCTGCCAAACTATCTATCAAAATAGATGGAGAAGAGGTAAGCCTCAAAGAATATGCTAAAAGGAACCCAGCACTACAAAAGCTCCTCGCTGACCCAGTATATTGGCAGAAGGACAACACTCACCAAGCACATAAAAGAGAACACCACATAGAACAACTCCACCCAGAGACCATCAAAGAGAAAACAGCCCCCAAGATAAAACTGGCACAACGATGGAAAGGAGGCAAGAATGAACCGCAAACACACATATACACAGTCCACGGAAAAGAAATGGAGGTAGGAAAACACCCAACACAAGAGAGATAAAATGACATCACAGGGTCCACAGACAGATGTAATAACCCTGAATATAAATGGGATGAACTCAGACGTTAAGAGACAGAGGCTAATAGACTGGCTTGGAAAACACAAACCCTCGATCTGGTCCCTACAGGAAATACATCTCAACATTATAGATAAAAACAGGCTGAGAATCAAAGGATGAAGACATTATCAGTCAAGCTCTAATTAAAAAAAAGCAGGGGTTGCAATCCTAATCTCAGATAAAATTGACCTCTCCAAGTGAAAACCATAAAAAGAGAGATGGGCAGTATATAATGCTCAAGGGAACATTACAGAAAGAACCAATAAGCATTTTAAACATTTACTCGCCAAATAAGCATCCAGCAGAATATGTCAAGCAAACACTTCAAAGGATGAAAAAAGAAATCACAGCCTCAACAATTATAGTAGGTGATTTCAATACACCGCTCTCAGAGAAAGACAGATCACTCAGAAAGAAACTCAACAAGGAGACTAGAGATCTAAACACTACAATCAGACAATGTGACCTGATAGATATCTACAGAGCTCTCCACCCAAACAAAAAGGAATTCACATTTTATTCTGCTTCACATGGCACATTTTCTAAAATAGACCACATGCTAGGGCATAAGTCAAATCTACATAAATTCAAGCACATTGATATCATACAGACCTCTCTCTCTGACCACTGTGCCATAAGATTGGAAATAAACCAAAGAACGATAAAGAAAGTAAGGGAAAACCATTGGAGAATGAAGAACTCTCTATTGAAAAAGGAGAGCGTCCTGGCTCAGATCAAAGATGAGATTAGGAAATTTCTAGAAACCAACGATAATGAAAACACGACATTCCAAAACTTATGGGATACAGCAAAGGCAGTCATCAGAGGTAGTCTCATAGCATTACATGCACACATATAGAAGGAAGAGAGGCATATGATTGATACACTGACACAAAATTTACAGCAACTAGAGCGGAGTCAGCAAGAAAATCGAAGCAATAGACAAAGAGAAGAAATAATAAGAATTAGATTTGAGATTCAGGAGAGAGAAAATAAGAAAACTATGGAAAAAATCAATGCTGCTTAAAGTTGGTTCCTCGAACGGATAAATCGAATCGATAGACCTCGCACGAATTTGACCAAAGAAAGGAAGGAATGCATTTCAATAGCAAGGATGAAGGATGAAATAGGGAATATTACAACGGACCATAGTGAAATCAAAAGGATAATTACACAGTACTATGAAGGACTGTACTCCAGTGAATTAAAAAACTTGGAAGACATGGATGAATTTTTGGAAAAACAATCCCTCTGCAGATTATCCCCAATAGTCATCAAAGACCTCAAGAGACCCATATCAGTAAAAGAAATAGACAAGTCTATAAAATAATTAAAAACCAAGAAGGCTCCAGGACCAGATGGTTTCACGGGTGAATTTTATCAAGCATTCAGGAAAGAACTGACACCAATCCTACACAAAACTCTTCCAGAACATAGAAAAAGATGGCAGACTCCCAAATTCCTTCTATGAAGTGAGTATAACACTGATACCTAAACCTGGCAAGGATCCCACAAGAATTGAGAACTACAGAACAATTTCCCTAATGAATATCGATGCAAAAATCCTTAACAAAATACTAGCCAAGAGAATACAAAAATATATAAAACAAATAATTCACCATGACCAA
>NW_022111372.1:4721464-4723025 GCF_000313985.2 Echinops telfairi | reverse complement strand
AGAGACTACAGAATGGGAAAACATCTTTGGCAATGACACATCCGACAAAGGCCTTATTACTAAAACCTATAACACACCGCTAAACTACAACAAGAGAAAAGCCAATTGTCCACTCAGGAGGTGGGCAAAGGACCTGAGGAGGAGTTTCTCAAGGGCAGAAATCCAAATGGCCAATAAATGTATGAGAAAATGTTCCAGATCTCTAGCCATAAGAGAAATGCAAATTAAAACAACTATGAGATACCACCTAACACCTTCAAAGATATATAGCCCAATTCAAGAAATCAGAAAGTAATAAGTGTTGGAGGGGATGTGGAGAGATAGGAACTCTTGTCCACACCTGGTGGACCTGTAGGTATGTTCAGTCATTATGGAAATCGATTTGGCAATATCTAAAACAGTTGGAAATTGAGCTACCCTATGATCCAGCAATCCCCCTACTGGGCATATACCCAGAAAAGACAAAAAACAAACCACGGCCAGACATCTGCACCCCAATGTTCATTGCGGCACAGCTCACCATTGCAAGGAGTTGGAAACAGCCCAAATTTCCATCAACAGATGAATTGATTTAAAAGCTCTGGTACATACATACAATTGAGTATTACGCATCCCTAAAAAGCAGTGATGAACGCATGAAGCACATCGCTGCATGGGAAGAACTGGAAGAAATTATGCTAAGTGAAGTAAGCCAAACACAAAAGGACAAGTACTACATGAGTCCACTGAGGTAAGCTCAAAAAAAAAGTTCAAAAAGGGCATAGGGAAGAAGATGCTGTATACATACATCCCTGGAGTGAGGTCCAGGTAATATAGCAGAGGCCAGACTAAACCCAGGGATACATATGCGATACATGTGGGAGCCCATTAAAAGAGAGGAGGGAAAAAGGTGTGGGTAGCCAGGGGAACAGGGCACTAACCTACACAAGGGGAGGGTGTTGATTGTGTCTCTACAGGGAAAGAGGGACCAGACCTCAACTCAGAGCTCCAAGACAGGAATGCGACACACTGACATGAAGTAAGGAACTGATGGAGAGGCCTGAGGGGCCGGCCCCATTACCAACTGGGTGCACGGCACCACCCTCCCCCAGGCGGAATTCACTTCAGAGGACAGCACTGAAGCTGCAGCTTGGGAAGAGGAAAAGAGGGACTGGTCTGGTCGGATCGCATGTGAGCCAATGAGGGGGGAAGGGGAAGAAAAGGAAAGAGTGGAGCACATCCTGGCTGTCTGAGCCCTGGGGACAATGTGCCTGTTCAGAACAGTGATGCACAGAGATGACCACGGGGCCGGCCCCACCACGGGACACAACGTTCCTCATTGACCCATCGCACCACTGGGGACAGCACTGGACACAAACGGCGGGAATTGTGCCCGCCATGAGCTCACCACGCCAAACGCCAGCCTCTGTGGGCATGCATCAGAGCAGCGGGGGGAGCACAGCGGTGAGGTCCTCAGGGATAGAGGTGGTGCTAGGGCATGGCACCCCATCAGGCTTGACTGGAAAGCACACGTGAAAGAAAACAAACAGACCCTGAACTATTCATACGGTTATATATGTAT
>NW_022111372.1:4694492-4719838 GCF_000313985.2 Echinops telfairi | reverse complement strand
ATTGTGATAAGAGTTGTATGAGCCCCTAATAAAATGATTTAACTAAATAAATAAATGGTTGTGCTGCCACCAATACTTTGACATAAACTATATTTCATACTGATCTATAGTGCCCACTCTCATTCTTAAGGGCCCTTACTGGTAAAGTGGGTTAAGCATTAGGTTGCTAATAGAAAGGTCAGCAATTCAAACCCTCCCGCGTCTCTGGGAGAAGGATAAGGTAGTCTGCTTCAGTAAAGATTTGCAGCTTCTAAAGCCCTAAGAAGCAGTTCTACTATGTCTACTATGTGTTGGAATTTACTCTGACCAGTGGCTTTGTTTTCGTCTGTTTTGGAGTGTTGTTTTTATTTTTATTTCTGCTATAGAGCATAGCTGTTGTCTCAAGGCAGATATTAGCTATCAATATTATTATCTCCTTGTCTTCACTGAAATTTGCTTTTTCCTAATTCTTTCCTTTAAATTTATTCTAATGACACTGTTCCTTTCTCTGTTTCTAAATCTGGGGGCGACGAAGAGGGATGCCATTTTTCTTATTCTGACTTTTGCTTCAAACGTTTTTTGAAAATCATCTTCATTAATGTCTACTGCTCTTTTGAAATTTGGGTTAGTTGTTTATATTAGCTTGGCTCATTATAGCTAATTATCTATTACCTTCTATGTGATTTTGAAGTTCTAGGTCAGTTTTCCTCTCTGTGAGTATGAAACTAAGAATGAAGGTCCTTGCCTCAAAAGACATCCACCTCGTAATTCCTGGAACCTATAATGTCACTTTATTTGGATTAAAAGTTCTTTGCAGGGGTGGTTGAAATAAAGACCTTGAGGTGTGGAGATTATCTTGGATTGTCTGAACAGGTTCTAAATGCCATCACAACTATAAGAGAAAAGCAGAGGGATATTTGGCACATACAGAGAAGAAGGACTTTTGAAGATAGAATAGAGACATTTTATAATGTTAGCCTTGAAGATTGGAAGGAAGGGGACAACGAATGCCAGCAGCCACCAGAAGATGGAGGAAGCAAGGAATAAATGCCTCCAATCACGTTGTCAGAGGGAGCACAGCCCTGCTGAAATCTTGATTTTAGTCCAGTGATAACTTTGGATTTCTGGCCTCCTGCATAATGACACAGCCCATTTTGGTTGTTTTATACCATCATTTAGTTGTTTGGTACCATTGGTTTCATAGCCATAAGAAATGAATGCACCATCCGATCTTTAATTTCACTCTCTACGACTTTTATATTGTGTCAAGAAATCAAATAGAAAATCAGTAGAGAGTTCATTAAAGCACGCTCATAGTTTCAAAAACATGCAGTAATCAATACTTTATTCTGTAATAACAGGTAGCCCTTCACAACTAACATATTGATACAGAATATGGACTGCCATTTAAAAAAATTGTGCATGCATAGGTAGAAATAAATAAACAAGGCAACTATTCAGAGTAGGCTATAAAAAAATCATCGTTTTTTCCCCTAAAGCAAGAGATTTGCTAATCATAAACTTGGAGAAAACAACCATAGAGGGAGGATGATTGAACACATAGGAAGGGAAATAGTTGATAAAATGAAGTCTCTGAAGAAGCAGGTAAGGCTAGGAAGAGAGAGAGAGAGAGAGAGAGAGAGACAGAGAGAGAGAGAGACAGAGAGAGACCCCATTTCCTCTGAAATCATAAAGAAGAAAGTTATACTGGGAATGAATGCAATCAATTTTGTGTTAAGATATTTTGTCTCCCAGCTCAAATGTTCTTCAGCAATATGACTATGCCACTATCTCATCAAAAGATAAAGTCTAATTCTCCTACTGTTGCATCTACGCTGAGTTTGACTAATAGAATTCTAGAGGACTAACATGCTGGACTTCTGTGGTATACAACCTAGGGTTCTTGAGATGCTTAGCCCAAGAACCATAGCCACCGTGTCATCAGTAGCCAAAACCATGTAGAAAAGGTTGGCCATAAGTATATGTCATTTATCAGTCATAAAGCAGAGACATTTTGGACATTCGTTCTAGTGAAATATTCCATTTCTATAGGTCAGACTGGCATTTGATTACAATTACACAAGAGGCCCAAAATGAGAAGGACAGGTTCGATACAAACTAGATACGATTTTTTTCTTGAAGTTATCCTATTTTGCAGAGTTTTGTTACCCTACAAAAACTAAGGGGAGAAAAAAGAAAGAAGCATGATATATAAGAAGTTAAGAAATTTCATACTTTACTTTCTATTAGTTGAAACTATTAAATGTTTTGCAATTGCCACTTTGAGGAATGAAACAAAGAAGTGATCTGGGACATTTAGAGAAAAATGTTAAGCAGTGTTGAGGGCCCAGTTTATGTCATAAAACTTAAATCTGTAATAAAACAAATTCCTTTTTTGATTTTAATTGAGCAGAGCTCAACAGACTTAGCAGGAAAGGGGAATAGTAGCACAGAAAATCGGGGCCCCAGAGAATAAAAGCATGGTGTCTAGAGAGTGGTCCAAGGAAAAAATTCAAACTGCACTGAAAGCATTAGTCAAAAACAAGGTTTAAGGAATTGACAGAATACCAATTAAAAAGTTTCAACAGGCTGATGAAGCACTAGCAGCACTTACTTTATGCCAGGAAATTTGGAAGACAATTACTTGATCTACTGACTGGAAGAGATCCATATTTACACCCATTCCAAACAAAGGCAGCGCAACAGAATGAAAATTATAAAACAGTATCATTCATATCACATGCAAGTAAACTTTTGCTGATGATCATCTAAAATGGTTGCAGCAGGACATTGACAGGGAACTGCCAAAAATTCAGGATGGATTCAGAAGGAGATGTGGAACAAAGGATATCATTGCTGATATCAGGTGGATCTTAGCTGAAAGCAAATACCAGAAAGATGCTTACCTGTGTTATATTGATTATGTAAAGGCACTCAACTTTGTGGACCATAATAAATTATGGCTAGCCTGGAGAAGAATGGGAATTCCAGAACACTTAATTGTTCTCATGGGGAACCTGTACATGAATCAAAAGGTAGCTGTGCAAACAGGACAAGAAAATACCACATGACTTAAAATCAGTAAAAGGGTGAGGTCAGGGTTTTATCATTGTATCATACTTATTTGATCTGTATGCTAAGCAAATAACCTGATAAACTGGATTATGGGAAGAAGAATGTGGCATCAAGATTGAAAGAAAGCTTATTAACAACATGCAATATGAAGACAATTTTGCTTGCTGACAGTGAGGAAGACTTGAAACACTTGCTGATAAAGATCAAGGATTAAAGCTTTCAGTATGAATTACAACTCACTATAAAGAAAACCAAAATCCTCACAACTAGACTAATAGTTAACATCATAATAAATAGACAAAAGATAGAAGTTGTTAAGGAACTCATTTTGCTTGGATCCACAATGAGTGCTCATGGAAGCAGCAACCACGAGAGCAAACAACAAACTGCATTGGGTAATCTGCTGAATATGCAAATTTGTTACTTTGAGGACTATCCATGCCATGGTGTTTTAAATTACCTCATATTCATTTGAAAGTTGAACATTGATTAAGAAAGACCATAGAAGAATTGATGGGAGCTAATACATATATAATATCATTCCATAGTTCAATCACGCCCAAGGGAATTGTACATTTGCTACCACAATCAGTTTCCAAGCATTCCTTTTCTACATGGCCTCCTTGACATTGTCTCCCCTTTACCCCGCCACCACCACTGTACCCCTCTCCCTCCAAAACTTGCTCTTTCTATAGGTTCATCAATACCAGGAAAAAAGGAAAAAAATATATATAACACAACTTCAAGAGGGTGGCCTCCCTGACCTAACATCTCTGAGATACACCCTAACATGTATAATAAACAAAAACCAAACCAAACAATACAAACTAAAAATACAGGACATTTTGGACACCATATCAGGTCCAGCATGCATCATAAGGATGCACTGGAGAAGTAGTATTTATGATGTACAAATAAGGGAATGATAGATGGGTAATAAATGTTAGACAGCCTTACTACTCCATTGTCTGTGAGACGGGATTAAGCGACTGCCTGACCTAAGAACCACTGACTTTGTCTTGGTTTTTGCCCTGATAGCTGCTATCTCATAAAATATTTGTCTTTTTGTGATTGAGTAACTTCTCTCCGCATACTGTTCTCCAGGTCCCAACATGTCATGAAGCACTTCATGGTTTCCTCACTATTTTTCAGTGATGCATATTTATACCATTGTGTGTGTATGTGTGTACCAAAGTTTCTTTATCTATTCTACCAATGAGCCTTTGGGCCATTTCCAGATGCTCGTTATTGTGAACAGTACTGTGATGAACATGGGGTGGATGCCTGTTCATGCTCTGTATCTTACTTTTTGTGGTATGTACAGTGATGATTTTCAAATAATTTAACAACTGGTTCACTACCCTAATGACCATTTTAAATATAAAAAGATTATACCAAAGGTACTTTATTATTTCATACAGTTCATACTTAAATACAAACAATAAAAGTTACACAAAACTAGATTACATTATAAGAAAGACTTTTAAAATATTAATGAAAAATATTATAATACCTGACCAAAAAAAATAAAATTGTTATTTTAGATCTTTCCATATTGATTCTTGATTGGCATCCTCACTTGCAATATTCTTCAGTTTTATCTGCGAATCATTGGCTGTGTATGATATACCCTTAGCCATCTTTGCACTGTTGGAGTAGGATCCCATTCCTTTAGAGCAGGGGTTCTCAACCTTCCTAATGCTGCGACCTTTCCATGCCTCATGTTGTGGTGACCCCCAACCATAAAATTATTTTCATTGCTACTTCAAAACTGTAATTTTGCTAGTGTTATGAATCAGGCGACCCCTGTGAAAGGGTCGTTCAACCCCCAAAAGGGTCACGACCCACAGGTTGAGAACCTCTGCTTTAGAGGTATACCAATTAGACAATAGTCATTGTGTTTGATATATAAGAAACAGGTGACTTCTCTTTTCTGAACATATTATGTTCATCTTTGAGAAATCCTTTTCTATTTCAGCTTAATTTACAGCAATTTTTATGACAATGTTTTTAACTCTTTGAACACTTTCAGGGACTGCATTATTCATTATATATCATGGGAATTTAGGGCATAGCATAAGGCTGAAACGAATGGCAGCCTGTCAACCTCTGGGTGTGTGGCACTTTTTATATTTATATTATATGTTTGTTTTTGAAGTTACAAACATGAGGAAATAAAATTATAGTATTTAATCAAAAGTATAGTGAGTTTTCTGAAATGAATAAATGTTATAAGGATAGTTCTGTCTAATTTTTTATGTCTATGGATGGAATGAACATTACTAGGGCCACTTAGAATGTGCTGTTGTGCAGCAGAATATTAAAAAATAGTAAAGAATTTAAATTTGTAATTTTAAAATTGGGTGACTGCCCAGCTGCCCACTTTATAGAGAACCCTTATTACAAGTGTCGTTTTAGCAACCAACTCACTAAACTCAACAAAAAAATTAGGCATTGCTTCTGCCAAACCAGTGCAAACTGACTGAATCCCACCACTGGAATATACCCAGCGAAACGATTTCTAGACTGTATGGCATTTCCCTTCCCAATTGTTTTAGGCAGTGTCCTATCGCTTTCCACAATGCTTGTTCATGCTTCAAAATCCACCAGCAGTCTATGAATGTTTCAGTCTCTATGCACACTCTCCAGCATTTATTGTTTTCTTTCTTTTTTCAATTGAGCTATTGTTACTGTAAGGTGGTATCTTGTTTTGATTTACAGCTCCCAGATGGCTAGGGATTGTGAGTATTTTTTCATGTGCTTGGGACCCATTTGAATATCATTATTGGTAAACTCTTTGTTCATGTCCTTTGCCTGCTTTGGGATTGGATCATTTGCTTTTTCTTGTTATAAAAATCTTATAGTATTCTATAGGTTTTAGAGTTTAATCCTTCATCTGTTGTGTCATTGCTGAAGATTCTCTCCCAACTAGTCTGTGGGCTCTTTTAATTTTTTTGATGATGTCTTTTAATGCACATAGGTGTCTTATTTTTAGTAGGTCTCACTCATCTAGTTTGTTTACTACTGTGTGTTTTGTTCAATAGTATGTCTATGCCCTGGAATAGGGCCTTTACATTTGTCCCTATTTTCTTACTGATGGTCTTTATAGATTTGGGATTTACATTTTTGATCCATCTAGAGTTAAGTTTTATACATGGGGTGAGATATGGGTCCTCTTTCATTTTTCTATAACAGAGATCCAATTTTGTCAGCACCATTTGTTGAAGAGAACAACAAATTTCCAGTTTAATGTTTTTTGGCTCTTTCTCAAAGATCAGTTGTCTGTAGGTAGATGAATTTACTTCTGAGTTTTCTATTCTGTTCCATTGTTCTATGTATCAGTACTAGGCTGTTTTGACTACTGTAACTGTGTAATAATTTTTGAGGGCTGGGACACCTTCTTGATATAAAATTACTTCTTGAAATAAAGTTATATCCTATACATTATATAAATCATTGGTTTGTTTCTCTTGACAACCTAGCCTAAGACAATTTGGTACCACTAGACCAGAGTTCTAGAGAAACAAATTATAAGGGTGCAAGATAAAGGCATATCTAACTTTTGCCTTATGGCAATCTGGTCTAAGCAAACTTTGAACTTGTATATTTTTAAAAGAATTCTTTTTAGGATTTGCATATATTCACATTATATTGATTTCTCCTACATAATGTGTGATATGAATTAATCTTTAAAATTATATTTGGAGAGAACATGTAAGACCACCTGTCTTCAACCTTACAATTAGATATGCTAAAAGGGGTATTAGGAATTTCCTGGCGGGGAAAGGGCAGTGGAAGCCCAAAATCCATTTCCAGGATCCACACGAGGATTAAGCTTCCAGTGAATCCCTTTCAATATAGTCTAGGGATGAAAATAGCCTTGTTATCAGGCACCAAGCATTGTAAAGTTGATTATGACAGATGTAACTCACTGCCATTGTTTCAATTCTGACTCATGGCAATCCTATAAGGCAGGGCAGAACTGACCCTCAGGGTTTATGAGACTGTAAGTTTTACAGGAGTAGAAAGCGTTATCTTTCTCCCACAAACCTACTGTGGTTTCAAATTGCTGACCTTGAGGTTAGCAGCCCAATGTCTAACCACCAGGGCTCCTTTATAGCAGATGTAGTTATGTTATAATGTTATTATTTTATCTCCTCTTCAGTTTTTAATATGTTCTGCTTTCCTTTTGATTGAGGATTTTTCCGTGTTTTGTCTAGTCATTGTTGTGGGTTTTTTGTTTGCTTGCTTCCTGCTTGTGTTTTGTATGATTTTTTTGCATAAGAAATCCAAGATTCGATAGTGACAATAACTGGAATGACAATTGCCTAGGGGCATGGCAGGGGAGAATAGGAGGAAATAGGTTGCTAACAACAATGAGTACGAGAGGAAAGTGTTCTGAACATTGATTGTGGTGATGATTGCATAAATCTTCTTAATATGATTGAGCAATGAAATTGTATGATATAGTAAATATATGCCAATAAAACGGTTTCCTAAAAAACGTGTTGGAAAGCAAAGATATTACTTTGAGAAATATGGTGCACCTGACTCAAGGGATGGTATTTTTAATCCTCTCATATGCATGCAAATGTTGGACATTGAATAAGGAAGATAGAAGAACAAATTGATGCATTTGAACTATGGTGCTGATGATGAATATTGAAAGTACCATAGACTGCCAAAAGGAAAAACAATTCGGTCTTAGAAGAAGTACAGCCAGAATGCTCCTTAGAGGTAAGGATGGCAAGACTTTATCATACATAATTCGAACATAGTATCAGAAGAGACCAGTCCCTGGAGAATGAAATCATGCTTGATAAAGCGGAATGGTAGGGACAAAGAGGAAGATCTTTAAGATGATGGATTGACACAGTAGCTGCAACAATGGACTCAAACACAAGAAAAATTGTGAGAATAGTGAAGGACTGGTAAGGCTTTGTTCTGTTGAGAATAGGATTGCTATGACTTAGAACTAACCACTGACACCTAATAACAACAACACATATATAAGGTCACTGTGAGTTTGACCCAAATTGATGGCACCTAACAACAACTCTGTTTTTGGTTGCCACCATTTAATATATCTTTTCTGTTCTTCGACTTTCAGCCTATTTTGTTTTTGTGTCTAAAGTGTGTTTCTTGTAAATAGCATATAGATAGGTCTTGTTTTCTTATGCAGTGTGCTATTCTATCTCTTGACTGGTGTGTTTTTTCATTAACATTGAGTGTCATTACTGATATATGGGGTTTATTGCTATTGTTTTAATGGATTTTTTTTTGTTTATTGATTGGTGCCTGCTACATTTTTCTGTTTGGGAGGGAGGGAAAAAAATGAGGAACTGATACCAAGGACTCAAGTAGAAAGCAAATGTTTTGAGAATGATAATGGCAACAAATGTACAAATGTGCTTGACACAATGGATGTATGTATGGATTGTGATGAGTTGTAGGAGCCCCCAATAAAATGATTAAATTTTTAAAAATCTCCTGTTATTGTTGATGTGTCTATATTCTTTTACAGTTCTGTGAGGATTTGACTGATGCATTTCGAGGATTTTTCATTGGGGGCATATATGTTTATTATACTTAAGGGTTCCTGAGCTATTGTTCCCCTTATCATTATGTAGAGTCCCTTCCTTTCTCTTATTACTGTATATACTTGTGTATAACTCGAGTTCTTTTGGTACATTTTTAGTGGTTTTTGTGGTAAAATTAGGTGCTTTGGCTGATAATTGAGTCAGCGTATACTTGAGTATATACGGTACATTGTTTGCCTTGAAGTCTATCTTTTCGGAGGTTAATGTTGCTACCCCTGCTTTCTTTTGGTTACTGTTTGCTTGGTATTCTTTTGTCCAGCCTCTGGTTTTTAATCTGTTCATGTTTTTGCTTGTGAGGTGTGTTTCTTTCTTTTTGTTTTTAAAATTTTTTTATTAAAAGAACATTTTATTGGGGGCTCTTACAACTCATTACAATCCACACATCAATTGTATCAGGCATATTTGTACATCATTCTTTTCTAGACATTTACTATTGAACCCTTGGTATCAGCTCCTTTATTTTCCCTCCCCCCCTTGTGACCCCTTGATAGATTATAAATTATTATTATTTTCATATCTCACACCGACATCTCACTGTCTCCCTTCCTCCATGGTTTCTGTTGTTCTTTCCCCTGGAGGGGTGTATGTCGATCATTGCAATCGGTTCCTCCTTCCTCCCCTCCTCTCCTTCCCCTTCCCTTTTTGGTTTTACTATTCCCATTCTTGTTCCTGAGAGTTGTGTTTCTTGTAGGCAGCATGTTGATGGATTTTGTTTTCTTAGCCATTCTGCTATTCTCTGACTCTTTATTGATGCATTTAGTCCATTAACATTCAGTGAAATTGATATGTATTTGTTACTGTCATTTTGCTTCATATATGTGTGTGTATGTGTATCATGTTTAGTTTCTTTGTTCTTCCTGTGTTATTTCCTTGCTTTGGGTGTTGGTCTGTGTGTGTGCTGGGTTTTGTGAGGAATTGTCTAATATGTTGGTTTTAGGTTTGTGTGTTGTTGCTGTTGGGTTTCTTGGCCACAGTACTTGATTGAGTATTTTTTGTAGTGGTGGTCTTGTTTTAGTGAACTATTTTAGATACTCCATGTCTTAGAATACTTTTATTTCTCCATCAGATTTGATTGATAATTTTGCTAGATACAGGATTATAAGTTGACATTTTCCCCCCTCTAGCACTCTGTGTATGTCATTCCATTGTCTCCTTGCCTGCATGGTTTCTGCTAAGAAATCGGAAGTTATTATAATTACTGATGCTTTGTATATAATTGGTCTTTTTTCACCTCTGGTTGCTCTTAGAATTATTTCTTTGTGTTGATTTTACACATCTTGACTACATATGCCGGGAAGTTTTCCTTTTGGGATCTCTCCTGGCGGGGTTCTTTTGACTTCTTGAATAATTATGATTTCCACCTTTAGACATTGAGGAAAGTTCTCTTGCAGGAACTCTTGGACTATTTTTAGCATGGATTTTTATGCTTCTTCCTCTTCTAGAAGCCCTATAAGACACAGATTGTTCCTCTTAATTGTGTCCCACATTGTTCTCAAGCTTTTCTCGGTCTCTTTTGCGTTTTTGTTATTTGTTCTTCTTTTGGGTTGGAATCTATAAATTTGTTCTCTAGCTCACTAATTTGGGTTTCCAAGTCTTCAATTCTGTTTCTCTGCTCTTTTATAGTGTTTTACTATCCTTTTATAGTGTTGTTTAATTCTTCTATTGTAATGTTTGATTTTTGCATTTGTTTGGAGTTTCTCTAGTGATGTTAGTATCTTTTCTATTGTTTCACTTTTTCTCTCAGACTCTTCCTTCAACTATTCCATGAGTGATATCATCATTCTTTTAAATTCATTTTCTGGTAAATCCATAGCCTTTTCATTTTTAGGCATTCCATTTAGGTATGATTAGTATTTGGTTGTTTCTGTTTCTCGTGTGTGTGTGTGTGTGTGTGTGTGTGTGTGTGTGTGTGTGTGTGTACAGGTATCTGGTGTTGTTTCCTTGACATCTTGGAGTCACTATTAGTGGTGTTAGGTAGGTGGTGCTATGTGGGAGTGGTTAGCTCTGTTAGTTGGTACAGTAGAGGGATATGGAGAGTTTATATTAAGTATTTCTGGGAGTGGGTAGATTAGGTGTTAGAAGAGTAATCAGAAAGTAGGAAAGGAAGTGTTGGACAGGGAAAGCATAAGTAGGTTAAAAAATGGTGGGGATCAGGTAATGTTATTTGGTAGTTTAAAGGAAGGGAGATTGGGTCCCCAAATCCCTGATTTGCAATGATGTAGGAATGAGCCTCAGTATTTGATAGAAAAAAAAAAAATTTAAGTGTTAAAAATAGTGTCAACTTTCTTTTGATTTTATGAGGACAAGAAGGAAGTGTTGACAAAAAGAAAAGTGAAACAAAAAGATAGGTTGATAGCATTATGAAGTAAAACTTTAGATATTTAGAGTACAGAAAAGAAAATTAAAGAAAGGAGATAAAGGTTTTAAGAATGCTAATAGGAAAAATAATACCAGATTAAGGCAAAGGAGAGCTGTTAATGTATGTTGTTTGGGCTCTAAACTTTGCTCAGGAGCTTGTAAAACCTGCTACAGTTTCTCTTTGTTGTGTTATGCTAATACTTTGTTAATTAACCAGGTGTGTGATGGCTGTATTTCAGATAAGTTTAAAAAGAGGAAGAAAAAAAAAAGTTCCAGAGGAGCTGTGTTTTTTAAGGTCTCAGGCTTTTGGTGGTGCCTTGGGATCAGGGTTGTGCTGAGCCTGTACCTCAGGGATGGGGTTGGGGGGGGATTAGATTTTCCTCGTGGGGCTGGAGCTCCTTTGGCTTGCGTTTTCCACTTATGCCCCGTTGGTGGCCTTGTTGACTCAACCCCACGTGGCTCTGTAGGTGGTGTTGTCCCTGCTATTGGGGATCCAGGGCCGTGGGTTATCCAGTGGGGCTCTTCTGGCTTGGGTGGAGAGCCAAACTTATTTATATTTTCATCTGCCCTGGGCTGGTCACTTAAAATACATTCCTGCAGCTCCCCCACTCCTCACACCCAGCTAACTTCATGATCCACAGACCAGGGAATCTGCACTCAGGCCAAATGCCACAGGGAGATGACTAAGGGGATTCTAATTGGTATACATAGCAGCTCTCTAAGTTTAGTAAACTTGTGTCTACTTATCTTTATGCTGAAAATCCTGTGGTCTGGAAGTGTAGAATATGCCTCTCAGTATCTGCTTTGTGCTGTTCTCCACGGAGTCCCTGTAGTGTGTGCTACTCAGTCGCCATCTTGCCTGGAAGTCTCCCAGATGTTTTCTTCAACAAACGGCTTTGGTCTTTTTTTTCCCCCTTAGCTTCATTGACTTCTCATTTTTTGAAACACAGAATTTGTCATTGCTTTTATGTGTGTTTTCTTAGCACTTAAAAATTGTCATGGAAATGTTAAAACTGTGAGTTATTATTTTACTTGTCTGTGTTCCTTCCTCCAATAAATTTCAGGCTCCTTGCAGGCAGGAGTTGAATCCTGAGACTTCTAAGGAACCAGAGTTGGCAAAATGTATTGAAAATAACATAATTCTTTTTGAAGTTCACTGAAACCAGTAGTACTTAATGTAGTGCTTTTTAGTCCCCAAAGCAGAAGAGTTGTGAAAGTGTATTTTTGCTCCTGCCAGCTGAAGGAAAACTGCTTCTGGTGGTCCTTCAAAACTGATATTGAGAAGTCATTGGCCAGATCAATAGCTGCATACCAGGTACCAAAAGAAGTATTGATTTGCTCAAGCAATGAACCCATATCTGGAACAGCAGCTACCAGTGGAGTTACCACGTGGTTAAGTTTATGATAATCCACTGTCACTCCCCAATATCTACCTGTTTTTTTGCACAGGCCCAATATGTGCATTAAATGGAAATGTGGGAGGAATCACCACTCCTGCTTCCTTCAAGTCTTTGATGCTGGCAACTAATCCCTCCAGGAATGCAGGATTGCTTTTGGTTTACTATTTTCCTAGGCAACAGCAGTTCTAATGGTGTCAACTTGGCCTTTCTTACCATAATAGCCCTTATTCCACATTTTTAGTTACCCAATATGTGGGTTCTGCCAGTTACTAAGTATGTCTATGCCAATGATGCATTCTGGAACTGGGAAAATAATAACAGAATGGGTGTGGGGACCTACTGTACACAATGCGAGATGGACCTGAGCTAAAACTCCATTAATAACTTGACCTCCATATGCCCCCACTCTGATTGGTGGCCCTTCAAAACATTTTGTGTCTCCTCAGTTCAGAAAGGGTGTCTATTAATCCTGCAAGAGTTTGATTATTTCCTTTCCCAAAATGAACAGTCACTCTTGTAAAAGGCTGTAGCTCCCTTTTGGAAAGCCAGAAGAATGATTAACACTATTAACCTTTGGCAATGTAGCAGGGCCCTTCTTCCAAGGGACTCAGCCTTCCCTTCATTTAAGGGGTTGTGGGTCTATAAGCTGGCTCATGTCTGGGAAGTGACTAAGGGATCATGATTCTATTCTGGTGATTTTAGTTGGACTGCTGTTCATCTGATCTAGCATTCTTCAGCTTGTATAACTAAAGTAAATATTTAGTAAGTTTGCCATCTATTTTATTCCTAGGGACACCATGGTTAAGTAGCCAATACCATAAGTCCACACTAGACAGGGTGCTCTGATTACTACAGAAAGCTTGCTGCCCATTATGATAACCAAGCCCACCCTGTCTCGGCTGATTCAGTGATGATAACTGCCCCCTACCACCACTGGGCCCCATTGTAGGCAAATGTAATTCACTTGGGGCAGTTCCCACTGTTAATCTTGGTGTATATAAAACAGCAATCACAGGAGGCTTCAGAGATGCTGGGGTCCCTTCACAAACTTGTTCCTTATGGTTTGGGTGAAAGGTATGTCCTCATGGCACTTCTTTTGAGGGTCTATCCGGTTATTCTGATAGATAAACATTCTAACATACCAGTTTCCCTAAGCTTTTGGATATCTTCTTCTACAGTGTCACAAGGTAGGTCAGGTACCTCAAGCTGGGCTAATCTAGGCCATCTGGCAGCCCATGCTTCAGTGAACCAACCAAATACACTATGGGATCCTCTCTTAGCCTCTCAAGCTGAGGGGCCCATATCAAGAAACTTTGGCTGGTGTCATCTTATATTCATTGCACTAGTGTCCCACACCCATAGTAAACATTCCCATCCATATTCCCCAGGCTTCCGTTTGCTAATACTAGAAAACTCGAGCAGTTCTTTATGAGAATAGCACATATCTTCCTGAGTCACTATCTGTACCGGACGTTTAGGAACTTTCTGAGACTTAATTCTAGTTACAGGTCTAGAGGAAATAATGGGCGTGAGGGTGTTTCCTGTGGACTCTCAGCATTATCTTGTAAGGCATCTCCTCCAGGTAATGCTCCAGATGCAGCCCCACCTGGCATTTCAGCATGCAAAATTTGGTTAGTCTGCTCCAGTGTGCATTGTTTTACTGATAGTGGATTAATCCCCTCAGGTGGGGATTAATAGCTCCTCTAGGGGCTCACTTTCCTTCTCTTCCAGTTACAATCCAATGTTTCAGGGTCCCATTTCTTTCCGATTAATGCCCTTACTTTAATATCAGATGCAGTGTTAGGCTTACAATTCAGCTGCTGCTGTAATTCAGCTACTCATAGGATGAGACTCTGGATTGGGGTTTTGGTCACGTCATCTCTATTACTAGGGGAGAGAAGGCTCTCCTTTGAGCACATTCAGAAGCTTTTAGGTGTTATTTGGCACCTGAGGTTCTGAGATCATCCCTTTCCTTGATCACATTTTTTATTTTAAGGAAGACCAGTCAACCAACTTCCCTATACTTATCCTGACAAAACTGCTGAAAAATATCAAACACAATCACCCAAAGCCTCTCTTCTCACCAGCACTGCATCTACTGGTGGTGATATCATGGATATTAACTCTGCCACTTCACACCATGGATTAACACTAGTAATAGTGGCACACATCCATGCTTCCAGGAGTAGAGGCAGCATTCACAGTTCTGTTAGGCCTGTCAAGCTGGAGAACCTGTTGGGAGCCGGTGGCCATTAAGGGCTTAGCCTCAGCCACTGAGCCTAACTTGGCTGCTTCCTGGTTGTTAAGTTTCGTCTTTCATTTGCTAAACCTGTGGGGGACTGGCCCTGCCTAATTCCTGCCCAACCCTACCTCCACGTTCCTAGCTACTTGCTAGCACGGGGTGGTTGGAAGAGTTGACCTTTTCACCCATTGGTTAATAATGCCGAACACTCATTGGACTAAGATGGACTTTGCATTACGCCTGATGAACCTTAGTCTGCATGCAGGACGTCTTTGAGAACTAGCACGTGCCTTTTTACCTGCAGCTGATTGGTTAACGTTCTTGTGTTTCATTAATGTACATGTTGGATTGGATGTTGTGTAGCACACCTTATTAAAATATGCACCTCCCAGTTCCCCTTTATATGCCCCAGCTTTGCCCAAATAAATGGAGTTTGATCAGCGTTTTGTCCTGCTCCACGTCTCCGTGTCTTTTCTTCCATCCAGGTCCGCCTTTCCCTGCAGGGCCCTGCTCGTGTGTCCCGCAGGCCGGGACGCTACAAGAACCAATTCAGGAAACCCATTTTTATGATCTTGTTTCTCTAGAACCACTTGTGGTACCAACTGTGTTAGTCAGCGTTCCCTAGAGACAAAACTAGGACACTTTGAATAATATATGGATAGGTTTATATAGTGAGAAGGAATACAACAGCTAATTAGTCCACACAGCAGTACAAACGACTCAGTCCAACTCACTTTCACAGGGCAGTTAATATACTTAAGGTCCTTCCAACTCACACCGCTAGCCACTGGACCAAAGTCAAGGAAGCAGACTCAGACAGCGAAGTGGCTGGCTGGAGGTGCGGAGTATGCCTGCAGGCAAGATGAGTAGAGTCAGCCCGCAGGCAGCAGACATGGTAAAGTGGGGTGGCAACAGCAGGAAGTTGAGATGCTGAGGCGTAGCAGAGGCCAGTAGGGCAGCAGCTTAGAGAAGCAGGTCGTGATGGAGCTTCAGGGTGCAGCAATGCACACATGGTGAAACAATCCACCACAATCCTTTGGTTGGCTGGGCCCACAGAGCAGCTAACTCTGGCAGCAGCACTGAGTCCAATTAACCGTGGGGGGGTTGGGGGGGGAGGCAGGGAATATTTAAAAGACACAATTGGATTCCTCGAGGATGCCAGAACTGCCGCGCTTTGATGTGGATCAGTTGAAGACTCCAGAATTCTTCAGGGAAGGGCTAGAGGATGCCAACACCTTCTCTCTAGTGTTAGGATGAGTTGGAAAGCAATAGCTTCACACTTTGATATTTTTGTTAAATGTCTCTATAATGTTGCAGCCACACTATTTGATACACCTTCATGTTTATTGAATATTCTGCCTTATTCCAGGAACTCTTGTAGGTAGAAGGGGTTCAATGGTGAATAAATTAAAGGGTAACCTAACAAAAAATTAGATAAATGTATTCTAGATGAGATAGCTGTGAAAGGGGTGGGGGGGAAGCAAGTTAAGGAGAATAGAGAGCAATTGGGAGGTAATTTTCCAAAAGGTCATCAGGGTTGGCTGGTAGGATCTGGTAGCAATTAAACAGAGATGTGAAAGAAGTGATGGAAATATGAAAACGAAGGAACAATGTAATTATCCACAGGAAGAACAGACCAGCTAGCAGGACAACAATTCCATAGACCCTCAAATGGAAGGGTGCTTGGCTAAAAAGTTTTATGGTAGAAAGAATAATGGTCTCCCAAAGATGCCTTTATAATGTGTGAATATTACATAGCTTTGTTGGTGGAAGTAAAGTTTTGGGCCTGAAAGCAAAGAGAGTACTCAGGTAGGCTCACCCCAATCACATGGCACCATAAAAGTAGGGAATTTTCTTCTGTTGGCGAAAGATTCAGCGGAAGGAGACAGCAGCCGTCAGAAGTTATGATGCACTGCTGTTGGCTCTGAGATGCTGACATGCAAAAATAGAAAAGAGGCCCCTAGAGTTAAGGACACCCCCAGCTGACAGCCAGTGGGGAAACAGTAATAAATAGCAATGGGTTTGGTTTTGATTATCTGGCATTCAAGTAGATAATCTTTAAACTAAGTACACAAATGAAGTCCACAGGTCTGTAGAAAATATTAATTTGGGAGTCTGTAGCACAGAGAGGAGTCTGGAGCAATAGCGGTTATTCTGTAGAAAATATTAATTTGGGAGTCTTTAGCACAGAAAGGAGTCTGGAGGCATAGCGGTTATGAATTGGGCTGCTAACTGCAGGGTCAATAGTTCAAAACCACAAAACACCTTTCTGGCCAAAACCACAAGTCAACACCTTTTTGGTGTTCCCTGCTATCAATCAAGATCCATTTGATGTCAATCATGGCATCCTTCATTTCCCATCCTCTTCTGAATCTGGCTTGACTTTCTGGCAGTTCCCTGTCAAGGTTCTGCTGCAACCATTTCTGAATTATCTTCAACATTTTCTTTCATATGGCACTATTTATATTATCCAATAATTTCTGCATTCTGTGGGGACACATTTCTTTGGAAGGGGCACATATAAAGATCTCTATCAGTTGGTTGACCAGGTAACTGTCTCCCAAATTTCTTGGCATTAACCAGTGAGTGCTTCCACTGCTTACTAGTATTCTAGTGTTTCCAGTAACAATATTGAAAGTTTTTCTTAAATCAATCAGTTGGTATTCTGTGAATTCTTGGAAACTTGTTCTTTGCTAGTGCTTTCAATGAAACTTGAACATTTTCCTTCAGTACTATCAGTTCTTCATTATATGCTACCTCCTTTTTTTAATAAATCATTTTATTGGGGGCTCTTACAGTTCTTATAATAATCCATATACCAATTGTATCAAGTACATTTGTACATATGTTGCCATCATCATTTTGAAAGCATTTTCTTTCTTCTTGAGCCCTTGGTATCAACTCCAATTTTTTCCCTCCCTAACCCTCCCACCTTTTCATCTTACATCATCCACTGTCACCCTTTGCCCACATTTCTGTTGTTCGCCCTCCTTGTTAGTGGGGAGGGGAGGTTATATGTTGATCATTGCAATCAGTTTCCCTTTCTTTCTCTTCCCCAACCTTCCCCCTACCCTCATCGTATTGCTATTCCCATTATTGGCCCTGAGGGGTTATCTGTCCTGGGTTCCGTGTGTTAAAAGCTCTTACCTGTACATGCTCCAGTCTAGCTGGATTTGTAAGGCAGAACTGGGGTCATGATAGTGGGTGGGAGGAAGCATTAAAGAACCAGAGGAATGTTATGTGTTTCATCGGTGCCATACTGCACCCTGGCTGGCTCGTCCCTTCCTTGTGACCCTTTTGTGAGGTGATGTCCAATTGCCTACAGATGGGCTTTGGGCCTCCACTCCAACCCACCTTGTTCGCATCGATAGGATAGTTTGTTTTGGGTCTTCTGATGCCTTATACCTGATCCAATTAACACCTCATGATCACACAGGCTGGTGTGTATCTTCCATGTGGGCTTGTTGCTTCCCTGCTAGATGGCTGCTTGTTTAACTTCAGCCTTTAAGACACCAGACGCTATATCTTGTAATAGACAGGCACCATCAGATTTCTTCACCACATTTGCTTATGCACCCATTTTGACTTCAGTGATCTTGTCGGTAAGGTGATATATGCTACCTCTTGAAATAGTTGATATCAACCAATTCCTTTTAGTATAATGACTCTGCATTCCTTCAACTTCTTTTGATAGTTTCTATATCATTTAATAGTTTCCCATTGAATCCTTTAATATTGTAGCTCAATGTCTGAATGTTTTTTCAGTTCTATCAGTGTATTCTTCCCATTTGATTTTTTAACTCCACATCTTTGTTCATTTCATTATACTTTGCTTTCTTCAGTTGGACTTGAATTTTTCTACTTAGCTGTTTTACTTCATCATTTCTTCCATTAGCTTTAGTTACTATGTTCAAGAACAAGTTTCAGAGTCTCTTTTAACATCCACTTCCATCTTTTTCTTTCATTCCTATTTTTAATGACCTTTTGCTTTCTTTAAGTGTGATGTTCTTGATCCTACAGTGTGTCTGGTCTTCAGTCATTAGTATTCAATCCAACGATCTATTCTTAAAATGTTCTCTAAATTCAAGTGGGATATACTCGAAGTTATATGTAGTTTCAGTTTTCTTCAGCTTCAGTCTAAACTTTCAGGTGAGCAATGGATAGTTTACTCTCTTCCCATAGATCTATTCAATTTGATTATGGTATATGCCATCTAGCAAGGCCCGTGTGTGTATTCACTGTTTATCTTATTTAAAAGGGTATTTGCAAAGAATTAAGTCATTGGTGTTGCAAAATTCTATTATGTGATCTCCAGCTTTGTTTTCATCACCAAAGGCATATTTTCCAACTATTTCCCAAGATGATTCTTCTCCTTTTTGACTTTCCAACTTTTGTTTACCAATCACCAGTAATTATCAATGCATCTTGATTACATGCTTGATCAATTTCAGACTAAAGAATTTGGTAGACTTCTTTAATTTATTCATCCTTGGCTGCTGTGGGTAGTGTGTAAATTTTAATAATTGTATTAACTTGTTTTCCTTGTTCTGGACCAGGGCTCCTCATTTTCCATATAGGCATATATATCTCATCCTTTCATGGAGCAATGGCCCAGTGCTTCAGACTCTATTGACTACGAGTCTGAATTTTAGGTGGAAGTCCCTCAACCCTGAACTTCAGTTCCACCTTCAGGGTCCATTGGAGAGCAACTCTGCTCCCTAGCTTTGGGGGTCTATTCTTTGAGTCAATCTGAATGGTGATCCCACTCTCTTGACTTAGGCCCCATTCTTAAGTCCCTTGGGCATCGCAGCCCTGAGTCATCAACTTTTTGTGGAGGCCCATTTTACTGGCCCATGGCCCATTTTACTGGCAAGCCCACACTGATCTGGTAAAGATCCGACTCTCTGAAGCCTAGAAGACTGCAAGGTGACTCTTGGCGATCTAGGAGACCATGACCTCACCTTGGAAACCGAGAAGCCTCTGCTTCCTGCACTTCCAACAGTTCTGCTGACCTCCGAGCTGCTTCAATGATTCCTCTTTTCTTTCCTTTTCTTTTTGGGCAATGAATATAGTGCCTTTGGTCTGTTTCCCGCCAGTTAAAATAAAAGCCAGCTCAGTGTCATTGAGTGGATACCAACTCATAGTGAGTAGGGTAGGGGAAGGTAGTGTGTTTCCAAGACTAACTCTTTAAGGGAAGAGAAAGACTCATCTTTTAAAAAGCAGACACCATTTTTTTTCCTTTCACTCCTTCTCTATTACCTTTAGTCTAAACAGATAGTTTTGTTTTGTTTATGCTGTTGTTTTGTTTTGCTGATGGTTTGCTCTATCAGTCACAGGCTTAATCTCTTTAACAATCAGTGTTCTTTGGAATTCTTCATGTGGCTTGACATCTATCTCACCACACCACCCCTCTGTTTGCTAGCTTGTGTTTAAACTAATTTATATATCAAAAGAGAATAACTCAAGATTTAAATCCTATAGTGATTCTATCTAGTTACCATAACAAAGTCAATCCACTCACATATGGTATCCTAACCAGAAATGGAGAGGTTAAGATAGGGCACATCTTTTGTAGAGCTACAGATCAATTCATTAAAAAAAAAAAAACAAACAACTGTTGCCAACTTTCTTAAAAAAAATAACTGTTGCCAACTTTCATTCCTCATTCAAAGTATTTGTGAACATTTGTTGTTGTTGTTGTTGGCTGCTAGTCATTTTTAACTCATAGTGACCCTATGTCACAGGGGAGAATTGCCCTATAGGATTTCCTTGATGGAAATCTTTATGAAGATCACCAAGTCTTTTTCCTGTGTGCTGGAACCCTAACCTTTGGGTAGTAATGCAGTGCTTCGCCATTGTGCCACCAGGAAAAGTACAAACTCAACTCACACTCCCTGCCATGGAGTCCATTCTGACTCATGGGGACCCTATTGTTGGACAGGGCAAAACTGCTCCTGTGAGGTTCTGAGGCTGTAAATCTTTTTACCCCATCAGTTTTATTGGCACATATCATATAATTCAATAGTTCAATCATATTAAAGAGAATTTTACAATCATCACATCAATTTTAGAAGACCCCCCCCATGGCTAAATTTCCTTTCAAATGAGTTGTGCAATCACAATCCAGTGCTCCCACCCCCTTCCGCCTTCATGATTTTCATGATTTTAGTCCTGAAATCCCCTATCACCCATCCCTGTTTTCCCAATGTCCCCTTGTATCAGTAATTATCATTATGCATCCACTACTCCTGTGCTTCACAGCTGGAAATCAAACAAAACAATAACAAATAAAATCATGCTAAGGTGGTAAGGTTAAAAACATAATAGTGTATAGACAAAAATAAAAATAGTGAGTAAGAAGCAAAGGACCCCCAAAACATTCAAGAAGCCAGGGAAGAGATTGCTGTCATGGACCCAGTAAGAGAGACTTGCACGCAGGGCAGATTCAGGTCATGTCTAGGGTGGTCATGTGGTCATCTGGCCAAGTATCGTTTGATCCAGTGTAATCCTGATTACAATGGTCTCTGCCTGATAGTAAGTCTGATAGAGACTTTTGCCCATGACTAGAATGGATCTGCTAGTGGCTCAGTCTGACTAGATACTCTGCAGATAGGTTTTGGGCTCCTACCGCCCCCTTAGCCCTCCACAAACTGGGTGTTCAAGAGGCTGTAAATCTTTAAGGGAACAGAAAAATTAATTTTTCAGTTCATGGATTCAAACTGGTGACCTTAAAACCAGAAGTCCAACATGTAACTCTTTATGCCACCAGATTGTTACTATAAAAACACTGAAAAAGAATCTGTCAAAAATATATCGTATGTTGCATGCATGTATCCATCTAAGGGCATCATGATTAATAAAGTTGAGGATCAGTGGTCGCAAGGAAAAGGCTCTGAGAAGGACTGACATGGTCGCTACAACAATGGCACAAACAGAAAAAGTCACTTTCCACACAAAAGTGACTGTGGGGAAAGCACAAGAAAGGGCAAGTTTGCATTCGATTACATATATATAAGATCCACGAACACAGCCAACGTGAGTTGGAGCACATTCTGTTGGCAGCAACAACATCTATCTATCTAGCTACCAACCAACCTACTGCTTTTAGTAACACAAAAAGAGGTAGCTGAAGCCTTCTTATAAAGCTGAGAGAAACATGACCTACAATTATCTCTCTAAAGCAATCCTATGAGCACCATAACAAAACGTTTTTGCCAACCACATCACAAACAATTATTATGTACTAACTTTAGTTCTATGTTTTGAGCTCCTCCTGGGCCTGGGGTGGGGTGAGAACATGCTCTTTATGGTAACATCTCATTGGATCATCTGCTGACAAAGCAGATTTTTAAAGCTTCCCCATAATCACCCCTAATTAGGGCACCAAATGTCAGAACTTGCTGTGCGTATTTGATTAATTCTAACCATCTCTGTGGAGCTACTGAGGCTGCCTGCATCAAAGGAGGGACTCTACCTTGGAAGCAATTTCCTTATGCTTATATCTTCTCTCCGCACCTGCCTTTATTTAAAAAGTAGTAAGGATGGTTCCCAAAGATGCACTCACAAGTCAGTAAAACCTCCTTTCAGCTGGGAGTCCATTTTCCTTTCACATACCTACACGAGTGCTTTTATGTGATATGGATAATGCAATGTACAATATGTAAAGTAGGTTGTTCACACCTCCCTAACTTCCAGTAAATTGTGAGCGATGTATTTATTCATCTATTGATCCTCTCTAACTCATTGTCCCAATATTGACATGGCACAGAGTCCAAGAAGACTACACTACATATGGGCCTTGAGAACAGGCAACTAGTCTTCCGTCTACATCTTCAGGTGTCACTACTGCTACAAACTGAAAAGAGCAAAGAAAAAGAAATGGAGTCTTTTCTTTAAAAAAGCATGCTTTTTGCTGCTCATTACAGTATTTATATTTTTAAACCTATTTGCCATCATGCCTTCAAATAAGTACTATTAAATGGAGGTGGTACATGTTTCAAAGTGTTTTCTTTCACAGTACTTTGACCTTTTTGCTAATTGCATATGCCTATATTCCTAATTGGCTACTCTGAATAAGAGTGGGAGTTTAGGTACTATTTACTAAGAAAAGTCATTTCTCTGTATGAAGAACAGAAGATTGTTGTCAAAGAAACCCAACAACAATGGCACCTTCTGTGCCAAGTACAGAAATTTTGCACCAGGGGTTCCAATAGGAAGCCGAATTTGGGCCCAGAGTATGTGGCCCACCTAAGTAGTATAGCCGGTACATTTCCCTAGCCTATTTTGCATGAATCAACACACTAAACAATTACCAATAAAGAACTTAAGAAGCTTAATCAAAATATTTTCTTGTGGAAAGCATGGGGCATGGTTTGGGGCAGAGGACAAGGTGTTAACAGTTAATAGGAGGTTGGTGTACCCAGTTTCCATTGTCTCATTCATCAGGAGAATTTGTGTTGGGACTATTGGAAGCCAGTTTTATTGCATGATGTAATGGAGAAAGCAATAAATATTGCAGATTTTCTTTATCCTATGTTTTTTAACTACCGCCAGTGTGGTTATTTCTTTAAAACATTGAAGCAAAGGAGATTTCGTTTATTTTAGTTTAGCCAAATGGCTGAAATTTCTGAAGAACTGTATTGCAGTGTTCGGGGAATATAAAACGTCTTAGATCCCATCTGCTCAGCTTCCAATGGTTCCCAAAAACTGGACACATTTCCCTAAAGCCTCCAGGTTCATTACAGAAGGGACACCATTTAAGGGCTTTGAATTGACACTCAAGTGTGACGTGTGCACGGAGAAGATGGCACCTGCAACTGTTTATTTTCAATAATAAACTCTGAGCTCAAAAGAATAAAAAATATTAAAGAGTTATTTAGTGGAAAATGCATTCCAATTTTGGAAGCCATTCACAAATTTTGTTATTGTGTATGAGTCACGCATAACATGATTCTGGGGTACATATGTGATTATAAAATGAAGGCCCTATCATGTGGATTCTTTTGGAAATCACTTGTACAGAAAACAAACTATTTCTTCAAGACATAGTATAGTGAACCTTTCGTCAGCTATGATAGGGAAATCAGTTGTGAAAAATGAAAATATATATGGATGTGTAATCATTTATATATGTTCTGCACCTCATTTCCAGGTTCCTAAAGAAAGAGGACGGTCCTTCCTTGCTTCATCAACTCTTTTAAGGCTTTCTGTTTCCAAACCAGGAAGAAAGAAAGTGAGGGGTTGGGGGGAGAGGAACCTTGAGGACAAAGCTAGGGCTGAAGAATAAGGGGAAGTTGAAAGACAGACACAAAAACACTTGTGTGAGAGAAGTGGATAGGCAAGAAGGTATGTGGTTATGTATCTGCTTCACATTGTTCAGGCTAAGAGAAGTTTTTAAAAGTTATTTTGACATGTTTTGCCATACTTGTCTGTGGTATTGGACCATAGGGGCACGTTTATAAGTATTTCACAAAATACCACTTCCAACCTATTGAAATTCCTACACAAATTCTGAGTAATGTTTGTGGCTACTTGGCTATTTAATGGAATTGATCATTGATAAAAGACTTCATCATTATAGCAAACTGACTCAGATTGTTACAAGTTTGAAATGAAAATACTCCCCTGTTCCCTAGAATAGTCCAGAGTATAAATAGTATCCTCTTCAAATTGACTAGAAAGCAACCTACAACAGCATTTTTAAATTTTTAACAAATAGTTTATTTTACTGGTTTGGGGGGTGTATATTTATTATTGCTAACTAATCACATTTTTGAATTGTCAATTGGTTAGGCTCACCAACACCTGTAATAAAAACTTTATTCATAAAACTGGTCTGAAAATGAGCTCCCAGTTCTAGTAGGCAGTGAAAAACCTGTCCAATGTAGAATGTGAAAAAACATGTCGTAAGTATCCTACATCATTTTAATCATAGTGAAACTAGCCGTCTTAAAAAAAAAAAGTACACATATCTTATACTGCTTTAGCCTGTTTGATATATTAAAGTTCTTTCACAAAACTAATACCTTGGTGCCAATTCCATATAAAAGGTTGGAAAGAATTCCTCCCATTTCTTCAGAAAGATAAAATACCTTTGTATATGCTCAAAGAAAGCTTGGACTCTCAAGGTTTCATTCATTCAGACAACATCTCTCCTGCAAGAGTTGGGGCACAATGACCAGCAGGAGGCAGTACCTGGTCTGGCAAAGGCATTGGGCCAGTAAGCACAGGAATTAACTGAATTTGAAACGATCTAAAATACAGCAGGGATGCTGACCGATAGCAGATAGTTACCTAGTGAACATGTCTGTAGTTAATACAGTAAAAAGGGCGAAGATCAATCACATAAAAGGAGGATTCCCCTCTTGTCTGGCCACTGTTTTTCCAGAAGCCCTGGATCTAGAGAACTGGAGCTACAGCTGGGTCTCAAACCTGCTCTTCCCAGCCAGGGAGGGGGTTCAGGGATCCAACTACGGGAAAGGAGTGGAGGCCAGGGCAGCGGAGAGGACTGATTCACTCGAGCCCCCGAGAGCACTGCGGCAGGAACCCCAACCTAGCGCCGTCCTTCCACTTTTCGCCGGAGTCTTTTGCGGAAGGGCTTCCTCACCTAGCTCCGGGAGGCGCCGAGGGCGGGGCGGGGCGGGGCGCGCGCAACGTTACTTCGGCCTCCGGGGCGGGCCCACGGCGAAGCCC
>NW_022111372.1:4687761-4693914 GCF_000313985.2 Echinops telfairi | reverse complement strand
GCCTCGAGCGAGGCTCCTGCCACGTTTCCACCACGCTGGAGCGCGCGCTACCTTCCGCCTCGCGATGGGCGACCGCCTGCGCCTTCGCTTCCCAGATGCCCTTTCCCCTCGGCGGTCCTGCACTTTCGCCGCCTCTTTTCAGAGGCTGGAGGCGCGCGCTTGCCGTGCGGGTCGCGGCTCAGGGCGGCCTCGAACCCACGGCCACGCTGGCGGCCGCAGCGAGCTGGGGTGCTTGGGCGAACGACGGGGCTGGGGCCCAGGCCTTCCGCTCGTGCTGGGGGGGGCCGCGATGGCCGAAGTTGGACGCAGAAAAGGACGTAGGCCTTTCCCCAAAGAGCTTGCGATGCTCCGCGTCGACTCACCTAGCGCCCCGAGCACCCCCGCGCGAGTGCGGGACCGCAGGTTCGGATGGCTTACCAAGTCCACCTCCCGGGCCTGCGAACGTCGTTTTTCTCCTCCTCTGGCGACCCCGCCCTCCCACCCCCACTCTGTTGCACCCCTGAGGCAGGTCAAGGCTTCCGCGGGCCAGGGTTCCCGCTTCCTCCACCTTGGAACGTCTGCCTGTGGAACGAGGTGTTTCGGGAAACGGTGGCGACCTGGGGGTGGGGTTGGGCTTACAGGGGAGGGAAAAGTTAGCAACTCCTGACAGGCACGACGTGGTTTCCCTGAGAATTTTTATCCATCCAGTCGTGGGCCGAGGAGCCTGTGGAACAAAGTGGAACTTGAGGGGCTGCTGCCGGAGAGACTACGTCCCGGGATGACGTCACCATGCGATGTTTAAAATGGGAGCCCTTTCGCCTCTCCTGTTGGTGAAAGAATCCTGGCTACTTCCTGACTCAGACTTCCAAGGCCCCCCTAGCCCCACTTGCTGCTGGTTTCCTTTTCCCGCACTTTGTTGCTCTCTCCCTTTTATTACCTTTTGCTATTCCCAGACTATTGGTGCGGGTGGATTCGTTGTTCAGTTTATCCCCGTCATTATTCCTTCAAAATGGGAAAAAAGTAATTTCATATGACTCATCTGGGTTACAAGCAAAAAGGAAGGCTACTAAGTGGCTCTTTTCTTCCTTTCTACCTTTTATTTTTCAACAGCAAAGCAAAACTCATAAACACCCAGTTGGCGAATTTAATGAATGGGGAGCTGGATCTGTTAAGGATTCAGAACATCCCTTTAGTTTGGTTCCTTGTTTTCTTTGGTGGGGTGGAGGCTAATGTAATTCCATCAACAACTTTCACCCCAAACCATATATTAAATTGCAGTGGGTTTTCTTTTCCGTTGTAACATGGTGGTTTATAAATGAGGCTTTATAAAGTGGAAATGGCTTGCATTTTTTTAGGAGGAGGCTGCGCAGCTGTTGTGGGGTTGGGTTATGTATGCCCACACAGCCCTTGCTTAGAAGCTGGTTGAGGAAGGTGGATTTGGTATTCTAAGGTTCATGGAGGAAGGTTTTGGGTGCTTTCCCATCCTGGAGCAAGGTGGTGGCTATGGCTGCCAGCACACTTCTCACTTAGCACTAGAGAATTTAGTTCACAAGTAGTTTCCTTGTTTGAATTTGCACAGAGTAAAGGAATCACGTGAAGGACAGATACTTAAAGAGATGATTAAGAAAAGAAAAAAAGGAAATTAACAGAATTAGCTTTATTTTTTTAGTGTGTGGGAACACAAACTATTGCTAGGTTAGCCAATTTTTATACTAAACATAGCAGAAGATGTGTGCCCTTAATAATTTACTCCAAAAAAGGTAATGTTGCTTAAATGCAGCATCTGAATAACTCCAAGTTACTTATAGCAGCCAAACGAATGAGCTCATTGCATAAGGACAGCATACACATTGAAACAACTCTAGGATCAGGCTTATGAATTAATGATAAATCATCTTCCATTAAAAAAAAGTCCTTTGAGGCCACTCCAAAATGCAACTAAAATTCTGTTTTTGTTGTTTTTTTAAGTTAAATTTTCTGTAGATAAGCCTGAATTTCCACTCTAATGTTTTGATAGAATCACTGTTTTTAGTCATCTTTTAGGTAAATATCTCTCTTCCTGAAAAAGCACTTCTATAAACTCCATATTGAACTTTTGAAATGTATATTCACATATTATACAGTTCATTCATTTAAAGTATATAGTTCAATGACTACTACAGATTTTTACAACCATCACTATTAGCAATTGTAGAACATTTCCATCACTCCAAAAAGAAACCCCAAACCCTTCAGCAGTCATTCTCCCTGCATCTCCCTAAACCTAAGCTATTTTCTACCTCTATAAAACCATATAATATATGATCTTTTGTGAGTGACTTCTTTCCCATAGCATAATGTTCATCTTTGTTGTAGCATGTATCAGTACTTTATTCATTTTTATGGCTGAATACTATTCCTTTGTGTGGCGGTCCTGCCTTTTATTTCTATAAGTTGGTGCCCATTTGAGTTGCTTCCTCATTTTGGCCATTATAAGGTTGCTACAGATAGGTATGTAGATGTTTTTGTGTGAACACTTGTTTTCATTTCTCTTGGATTTATAGCTAGGAATATACTTACTGGGTTAGAGGGTGAATTCGATAGTTAACTCTTAGGAACTGCTAAAATTTTCCAAAATGGCTCTGTAATACTGGGTCTTATACTTTTGTTTTTTAAAACTGAATTTTTGTAAGTACTTTAAATCACTGTAACCGAATACTGACACACTTAGTGAATAGTAGAAACTATTATAAGTGTTTCTCTGTGCTAATCCTGATTTTACTTTAGCCAGCAGGAACAATTTGGTGTGCTCTCTTAGCTGAACTTTAAAAGCTAAGTGATAAGATTCTTAAATAATATTTTATAATAGTAAGCTCTTTATGCCATAACCATAATTAATGATTGTTTCCAACTTTAGATATGAGCCAGTGAAACAAGATAAAACTAGGAGGAAAGGGAACTATTAAAACAAAATATTTTGCAGCTCTTTATCTTCTGATTTTTATACTTTTGAGATAACCTGTTTTATTGTTTCAGGGCAAGATGAAGAATGAAATTGCTGCTGTGGTCTTCTTTTTCACAAGGCTAGTTCGAAAACATGATAAGTTGAAAAAAGAGGCAGTTGAGAGATTTGCTGAGAAATTGACTCTAATACTTCAAGAAAAGTATAAGAATCATTGGTATCCTGAAAAACCATCAAAAGGACAGGCCTACAGGTAAAAGAGCAGAACAATTGGATTGGACGAGTGAAGAAAACAATCAGTTCCTTAAATTCCTGCGAAGCCAGAGGACTAATGGGTGACTGGGTCAGACCTATCAGTTTTAGATTTTAAAAGCTGCATAAATATTTGTTGATGGAATCCTATTGCCTACACCTGAGAGGCCAACTCTAGGATGATAGGCATTAGTCTTATGTCTTATAGTTTGACTCTCTTTAAGAGAGTTTTCTTTAATGTGTATTAGAGGTTTACCTGAGGGTTCATAACTAGAAGACCCCTTATAAAACTATAACTCATAAATAATCATGGTAAGAGTTGAGGGAAATGAGTTTCATTGTGTTTAAAAATAAATTGTATGTTATATATATTGGTGGAAAGCAAAGTTTATGGAGAAAGGGAACTAAAATTATTAGGCACCCAATGTTCTTGATATTTATGGAAATAATTTTTATATGCATAACTTGTGGTCAAAACCAGTTTGCCTATTTTATAGATTAAAATAATTCATCTGGGGTCCAATGTTGGGTAAGGGATTTAAACCCAGGTCTAACTGGCATCACATTCTTATGAGTGTTTTGTACCCCGTCATGTGACCACTGCCTTGGTTTTGAGAGGGAAGATAATTCTCACTTGCATCTTTCTTTTGTACTCTGGTTTATAAGTTACATTTATAGTTTAAAGAGTAAGCGCCTGCAAAACATGTCTCAACTTGCTTACTCCTTAGTAGTTATGTGCTGGCTTGGGAACCTGAGTTGAGAATGTTCTATTGCTAAACTCAGCTGTTATACTTTACCCTATTTGTGGATGTGGCTACAAAAATAAAAACGGAACAGTTGTGACTGTAGTGACAACTATAGAAATTCTCTTTGATTTGTGTATAATACTGCCCCCAAATTTTCCTCCACAAAATAGCACTTTTGTGCTTTGATGTAAAGGGGTTTTACTTTTTGTTGTTGAGATCTGGCAAGTGTAGGGACTACTCAGAATCCAGGAGAAAGGTGAAAATAAGATTTATTTCTCATTTTCTAAAATTCAGGTAAACCTGTATTTTATTGCCATGAAAATAATTGAGGTAATTGGCTTATTTTCCCCTTTATTTTTATCCAAAGAGATTTTCTAATGGAAAGTGGAAAATTAAAGGAACAATATGGATATTCCATGAAAGTAGGCTCATGTTTGTTTGTTTGTTTTTTTAAATCTTCCATGATTCTCTTAATTTTTTTTATTCATCACATCTCTAATAGTGTAAACAGCTTTTGTGAGGGAGAGCTGTTGAGGCTTTTTACACTAATCTAATTGACACTGGATCAAGGCTTTGGAAGTGTCAAGCTACCGTGCTCTTCCTGAAAAAAGACTTGTCAAGTAAATGCTTAAAGGTCAGACAGTGTACAATTTCATTTCCATTAATTCTGAAGTCCAAAGAAAAAAGTTAGTCAAGCAGGTCTAAGCTGGCGTATGATCAGACATTATTGAGTCATTTTGGAGCTGTCTTTGAAGTAGAAAACTATTAGACATAATGGTTGAACGTTAATATTATAAAAATGTATAGGATGTAGGATTAACCAGAGTTAAGACTTTTTATTCCATAAGAAGGCTGAAAGTATTTTTGTTCCAAAATAATGCATTAATTAAAACTTTCTTTGCAGTATACTTGTGTATACATCAAATGCTTGGGCAGAGCTATTTGGCAATATTATCTTGAGCTATAAAAATATTCATACCCTTTGAACAGTAAATCTAAGCTATTCTAGAAGCATAATAAAAAATGCAGACAAGTATGTATGAATATGGATGTTTCTTACACTTTGTAATTGAAAAAATTGGAAAGAACTAAACTGTCAAAATTAAGAAAATGATAGATGTTAAATGCAACTTTTAAAATTTTGCTTTGAAAAGTAGTTAATGGCTAAGTAGTCACAGTATGTAGGGTGAGAATACATGAAATATGTAAGGTATGCAAATTTTATTGAAGCAAAGTCTATTTAAGCATCTCTTTAAGCTTACAAAGCTTGTAGTTAATATCACCCTCATTGTTGATATGAAAAGCATAATATGTCTAAGATAATATCCCCTCACCCTTATGTGATTTTGACCTTCTGGTTCATGAGACTTTTGAATCATCCTGTACATTAGAATCTGTAGTATTAGGGCCATTTTATAAAAAGGACCAAGTGGCACTCTGTGTACCGTAAGATGGTTTTTTTTCCCTCTGAGTTTACTGTATTGTTTTAGGGTGATAATTAGGTAGGTGCGTGAGCAACTCTGTTGGCATAGTGGTTACCTATTGGGCTGCTAAACACAAGGCCCACAATTCAACGTCACCGGCTGCTCTTTGGGAGAAATACTATTTTTAATAACAGATTTAAATACACATTCAAAGCATTTGAAAACTATTTGTTTTATACCCCACAAAAATCAAACTCACTGCCCACTGAGTTGAATCCCAACTCTTAGCAACTCTAAAGGACAGAGTAGAACTATTTTTCAGGGTTGTTTTGAGACTTTAAATCGTTACGGGATTAAAAACCCTCATCTTTCTCCCACTGAGCAGCTGGTAGATTTGAATCACCGACTTGCAGTTAACAGCTCAATGCATAGCCCAAATTGATATCAGTAACTCATAAATTAGAATTACTATTATTTAGTGAAATTTATTGTCAATGAAAAATATTTTTTTATTTTAAAAAAAATCAAAAGTGATAAAACTTTAAATAGCTTGTTCTCCAGTAAGAAAGTGCTACATTTTATGGCACACTTGTTTTTTCACAATTACCATATATACTAAAGTATAAGCCGATCCGAGTGTCAGCCAATGCACATAATTTTTTTTTAAACATTTTATTAGTGGCTCATACAACTGTTATCGCAATCCATACACATAACCATTGTGTAAAGCGCATTTGTACATCATTCTCAAAACATTTTCTCTCCACTTAAACCCCCGACATTAGGTCCTCATTTTTCCCCTCCCTCCCCG
>NW_022111372.1:4679383-4685970 GCF_000313985.2 Echinops telfairi | reverse complement strand
CAGGATGTGCTCCAGTCTTTCCTCCTTCCCCGTCATCTGCTCCTGTGGAGGCACATAATTTTACCACAAAAACTGCATTAAAAATGTGCTGAAAAATTGGCTTATACACAAGTGCATACGGTAATTTGCATTTTCTATATATATATATATTATAGCTTAAAATCTGAGGTAGAGGCAAAATGTAAATACATTTAATATTGTATACCACTAAATTTAAATTAGTAAATTTAATACTGTATACTACTAAAACCTAGGTTCTCTTAACTGCTTTCCGAGTAGTAGTAAGTATTAGGCAGTAACTACCTTTTCATTGTGGCTTCCATTTTCTTCAGCATAGCTTTGTACCTACCTCGGGAGCCATCTTTGATATTTTATTAGCTTGATGTGGCATTCTTGTTTGTTTGTTTTTTAAAAGAAAAGTGGAAGAAGCATTATGGTTTAGAAATTTTAAAATTTAACAAATAGTCTTTTTAAATCCTGGGTGACTGATAAATGAGAAAAAACAATATAAGGATGTTATTTTGGTCTCACTTTGTGAGATGAAAAGTTAAAGGTCCTTGACTAATTCTGTATTTATAGAACAAATCTAAAAGCCTACTTTTTAATGCTTTATATCCATATTTTAAAGCAAAGTAATGAAAAAAAAAACATGCTATAAGGATTTTCAAATATTTTTTGAAACACTGAAGACTATTAGTAAGGAATTTTGTTATATAGGAACTTGGTCTAGAAAAATTTCTAGAGTGCTAAGTAATTTTATGCAACTTTCATACTTCTTCCTTGTTCATCTAATAGACATGTGAGGTTTAGTAGTCTGCGTAAATTGAGGTAGAGACTATTCTAGTGATTTGTCTGACTCATATAGGTGCCTTCTTATAGACTGGGCAATCGTTGATGCTGCTTTTTTGTCTATAATTTAATATTTATTAATCAGGATAAATACGCTCTCCACGAGGGGCCAAGTAGTTTTTTGTTTTTTTACAAATAGCGTGACAAATAGTAGTAAATATAAATAGGTTTATGGTTAACATTTCACTAATATAACTTCATTTTGTTATAGATGCATTCGAGTCAATAGATTTCAGAGGGTTGACCCTGATGTCCTGAAAGCTTGTGAGAACAGTTGCATCTTGTACAGTGACCTAGGCTTGCCAAAGGAGCTCACTCTCTGGGTGGACCCATGTGAGGTGTGCTGTCGGTGAGTTCTCAGATTTGGCAGCTGCAATGATTATTGTGCTAAAACCTACTATACATGAATTTTTCTCATATACTCCTTGCCTGTGTATCTTTTCAACTAAGAGGCTTGGCTTTGTTAGAAATGAATTTTATTAAGCATGTTTTTAGAAGTATTGGTGAAGGACTGTTCACATTTTTATTTTGTTGCTGAAGAAACTCAAATTTATTTTGCCCAAAAAAAATTATTGTAACAAGTAGAAGACAGACTTTTCCAGTGAGATAACATCTTATTTCATTGGTGGTATACATATCCCTTTTCCTATTATATTGGAAATACGCTAATTCCAAATAATACCAGATAATGAGTTTTGGCTGATTTCCGTCTCTGTTTCTTGACCCTCCCCCTTTTGTGGGGGTGTAGGGTTTAAGTCGCTGAGTAGTGTTTTCAGAAAAGGCATTATTTTTCTCATTTCCTAATGAGTATAAAGGATGAGTGCTAGATGCCAAGTCTATTTCAGGTCTATTAAAAAAATATTCATCATAGACCAGGAATTCTTAGTTATGGGGTTTTAAAAAAATGAAAGAGAAACACAACTACTTTCAGTAGTTTGACATGTAAAAGTGGCTGGGTGGGGTGGATACAGAATTCACAATTTAGTATGATTTATGCTATAATAGAAATACATATGAAATGGAGTAGTAGGTAATACCAAGGAGAACGGTACTGCTTCTACCAGAGGGGTGAGGACTTGGGTCAGGAAAGATGCTACTTACAGGTGGTAACTGAGCTGACTAGAAAATGAGAAGTTTGAGAAGTACATGCCAGGATGAACAGAGTCATGAAGAAATAAACCACTTTACACCTCTTGCCCCACCCTCCCCAGCACACACACACACACACACACACACACACACACAAAATATCCTACAGTTGTTTCTTCCTTTAGGGGCCCCTTGACTGTAATAAAGGATTTTTGGTGGGGTATTTGGTCATACATTGGGCTGTTAACCTGAAGGTCGATGGTTTGAAAGAATCAGCCCCTCTAGGAGAAAGGCCAGGCTTTCTGTTCTCTTAAAGAATTACAGTCTTGGAAACCCAGTAGGGCAATTCTGCCCTGTCTTATAGGGTCATTGTGAGTCAGAATTGATTTGATATCAGTGAGTTTGGTTTTGGTGGACTGTAGTAGAGATTCCTTTTGATGCACTGTTCCAGAGATGGTTACAGACTTTGACTTGAATTTCAATAATGAAGCCCTAGCTGAAGACACAGAGTCTCAAAAACTACATTCACACACTTAATTCTTCAGCAACACTCCTGTTTGATTTCCCTACTGTTGGTGTAAGCTCATTACTTTGATAAACCTGGAGTAAATAAAGGTTTTTGGAGATGAATATTCTTAACCAATTGTATCTCAGGTAGAAAAAGAAAAGGCAAACAATCTCAAGTTTAGATCTTAGAAAATCAAATATGTTTAGATTGTGACACTAATTAAAGATTTATTTAGGTAGAGAGCAGAATTTGCATTTTTCAGCTACTGAACTCCAGTCAAAGAATTTAACTGACAAGAAATAGAAATGACTATAACGTAGTTAACTATATTGTATTGCTTACTTTTTTATTAGGCCTGCACTTAGGTTCATTCAAAAACCACTGCCATTGAGTCAATTCCAGCTCACAGGGATTCTATATAAGGTTCTCAAGACTAAATTGTTTCAGGAGCAAATAGCCTATCTTTCTCTTGGGGAGAGGCTGGTTGGTTTGAACCTCTGACCTTACAGTTAGCAGCCCAAGAGTTACCCAGCAGTGCCACCAGAGCTTCTTATACTTAGATCTGTATTAACTCTCTAATGCAGTTATTTGTTAGCATACAATTTCTCAGACCATAAAATATAAGCAGCATTTGAAAAAGGGGTATTCATAGTAGTCATTAAGAAAAAAAATTTTTTTCTCTGTAGGGATGTTTAAGAAGCAAAGTAATTATATAAATATTTTGAGTGCATTTGTTTTAAATGCTTAAAATAAATATTGGCACCTGAGATAAAAGTTTTAGTTATATTGACATCCTACGTAAGTGGATATTACATTACTTGCTTAAAGAAGATAGTGGCAAATTACCATACTTTAATCTGCCTGTTGTTTTAAGGAATCTTTGTACTCAGTAGCCTTCTAGCAATTTTTGTTTATAATTAATATTTCCCAAAAAGTTAGTTGTGTTATGATTATTTCCCACAGGTAATATAAATCACTTTCAGAATATAGAGTGCTCCTTTAGTTATAACTGAATCCCCAAAAGAAAGAGTTGCTAGCAATGAGAAGTGATTGCCTAAGTTAATAGAGGAGATTGGTGGATTGTGAAAAGCTATTAGACCAAAACTTGGAGGATAAATATTCTGAAAAACCTGCTACAGTAATACAAACATTTGAAAGTGATAGGAAGATATTAGCTGTCTGGTGTACACTAGAGGCTAACTTGGGGTTACTTGTTTACTGAGATGTATTTATGGAGAACATTCTTCATAGTTTCATTTCATCAGAATAAATGGAAGGGTGTACAGTTAAGGGTGTTTATCACGTAGTTAAATATTTGGAGAATATAGAACAGAGTACAGATTTTTCCCATGATTAGGTCTGAGAATAGCTCATTGCTTCATTACATATTCCTTGACACCCCCCCAATACACACACACACACACACACACACACACACACACGCACACACACAGACTATTGGATACTACTTTTCAAATTGGCAAATGTTTTAGAAGTGTGTCATTGAAAATGAAAGTTGTTAGTTGTCCATTAACAGTTCTAAAGAACTGGCTGCACAATCCAATATTATGATAACATAGTCAGCGTCTTCACTTGGCATGAAGAAGACCCTCATATGAAAGCACTACCAAGAAAAGATGGAGAATTTATTTAAACCCACATGTCAAAGAGATTTGAACTAACGGGCGAGTGATGCTTCAATCATTAAATGTCTACCCTTGATTTAAGTTTCTATTCCTACAATGACAGGGTTATGTGAGGTTTTGTTTTTTTCTCTGAAATCCACCCACCTTTCTATTTTGCTTGAATTTTCACTCCATTAACATGCACAGCTGAAGTTAAAGCCTAAGCTTATGGTTTAACCATTGGTTGTATGGAGATTTGCAGAATCTCTCAACCTTGTAGAGCAGGGGTGGGGGACCATTTCTCTGCTATGGGCTTTTTGGAGATTTATAACACCATTCACAGGCCTTACAGGTTAAACATTTAATTAACTTGCCCTTAATGTGATGGCTAGGACTGTCTCTTTGGTGAGGCGTGTGATATTAGGTGGTGTTGATGATTTCATGGGCCTAACATGGGCCATGGCTTGGGCATTCCCCTACCCCGATGTAGAGGAAGAAAGAGTCAATACTCATTGTCAAAACCCTACACTAAGTAAACTTGGAATTATAGTGTATAAAATTTGTATTATAAGTAACTAACCCAGTTGTTCAGGTATCTTGTACTAAAAAGAACCTCCACCCCAAGACCAACAAGCTTCCAGCCCTCTATATACTGTATAGAAAACAGACCCAAAGAGATTTAATGGCTTTATTCCTGGTCATAGAGGTAGTTTATGGTAAAGTCAGACCCAGGTGCCAATCTAGTGATCTTCCACTATTCTGCAACACCTTCTTTTATGGTATAAAGTGAAAAAGACTAGAAAAGAGAACTATGTACCATATTGGGCAGCATTTATGACACCTTCCTACATCCTGGAAGTAGAAGACAGTATGATTATATAAAGAAATAGAACTCATCTAGGAGACTACTTGATTTCCACACAAATTTTCAAAAGCTTTTTTATAGCAGTCAGGCTATTTTATCATAGGTAATCATCCTGATTCAGAGATAATTTGAGATGAGTTATCTTGAGATGAAATTGACAGCAATAAACCCTATTTTTCTGGCAAATAGAAGGCTTGACATTTCTTAGTTACGTGTTTTTAAGTTTAGAATCACTCTGTGTCTAACTTTAATTATATGTTGTATAAGAACTACTTGACTAATTTCTTTTTTTTCTAGTATGCAGAAATTGTTCATAGTGCTCACATTGTGCAAGCTATTTAATAGTCCTGTGTGTTCCTCCTTTGTTCTCTGAATAAAAACTATTGTACATTATGCCCTTTTCCCCTCATCAAATGTATGTGGTGGGTTTTTCTGTTTTTGGTTGTTTTTTTTTTTAATGTAACCTGCAGTCTAGGTTATATATGTATTTTTAAATAACTTATTAAATCAAGTTTTCAGAATGTTTTGAAAGGATAAAGTGAGCAATTATCTTAAGAACCTTTATGAGATAGGTAATAAAAACTTAACCCAACTACTTTATCCCACGTAACAATAGTCTTTTTTCCTTTGACCTCAATAATTGCCGTAGTTCTCCTTTTTTTTTTTATGTAGATGAAGGAAACACAACCTATCTATTTAAATTTGGTTAAAGTAAATTTTATAAGAAATTCCTGCTTGATTTGTGATTTGAGTTACTACCATGTACATTCTCAAAACTCACTTGCATCAAGACAATTCCAACTCATAGCGACCCTATAAGACAGGGTATAACTGCCCCTGTGAATTTCTGAGCCTATAACTTTATGGGAGTAGAGAGCCCCTTCTTTCTCTTACGGAGCAGGTAATGATCTTAAATGGTTAACCACTCAGATCTCAGCCCAGTATGTAACAACTATGACATCAGAGTTCACTACAGGGGCTAGTGTATAATATGTTAGAAAATGTTACTTTGAAACCAGCATCAATAGTATTTACAAAAATATAATCAGAACAATGACTTTTTCTTAAATTATTATTTCTCATAGAAGACAGTAGAACATTTGAAAAGAGAATGGGTTATTCTTCTGGTAGCTAAATACAAGAGTAAGTAAAAAATACTTTTGCTACAAAATTATAGAAACATATTTAACAAAACATGAGGTCATTGTTTTTTGACATATTTTCCATCTATGTCTATATATTTGTTTCTATCTGTAACCTTTCTCCAAATAATTTTGCTCCTCTTCAAATAATTTTGCTCCTCTTCAACTGACACTGTGTCAAAACAGCAGCTTTGGCATTGTAGAGGGGCTCAAACAGTTGTTCTTTTAAAATGTTTTGTGAGTTTGGGAAACAAAAGGGGCAAGTTCAGAGCTGTAGGATACCTAGGGTAAGACTGCCCAACACATTCTCTAGGGGTAGCCCTTGCTGTTCGCTCTGAGCAGTGCAAGGTCACGGTGAGGGTGGGGTGGAGGCTGGTGCTCTGGAGGTTGGCGCTCGATTTTCTCTAGAAAACCTCATTGGCCATTTTCTCATGAATACAGTTTTGGGGTTTTTTTTGTTTCTTTGTTTGTTTTTCTTTTTTAACATTTTATTAGGGGCTCATACAACT
>NW_022111372.1:4676117-4678280 GCF_000313985.2 Echinops telfairi | reverse complement strand
CTTGAAGGTAAACAAGCGGCCATCTAGCTCAGAAGCAACAAAGCCCACATGGAACAACATATCAACCTGTGTGATCACGGGGTGTCGAACAGTTTTGTTTTTTAAAGGGTCTTTCTAATAAGCCCCCATGATTGTCTGTGTCCTTTAAGAAAATGTATTAGGAATCATTTGGTAAAAACCAATCACCTTAACCTGCTGCGGTGACGTTTGCCCTGAAATTATCTGACCCAGCAGATACCCTCAGAAACCACGGTTTTGATTAGACCTTGCTCTCTGGGTTAAAGCTTTGATTCCAAGATTTTGTCCTCAGTTATGATTCATTCCAGAAGATCTTTATCATTAACTTCTATCTTGCTTCAAAGACTGATGGAAAGGAAAGCTCTTTAAATTGCCTGATCTTCATGTAATGATTTTGGCACCCATCAAACCAAAAGCTTGTTTAGGCCAAGATAGTCTCTTAAAATGAGACTACTGAGCCATGTGAAATCCTAACTTCAGTAGTGATTCTACAGTCTTTTTTTTTTTTTTTTTTTACCAATTTCTGATTATTAGTCAGAGTTTCTTCATTTGTCAAAGTCTTCCGTCTTTTGGCTTATCTCATGTCTTCTCAACCTTCCTTAAATGTTTGATTCATCTTAAACACATCCTTTATGTATGGCAGCATTCTCATAAACTTGTTGCAAAGATGTAATCACTTGTGAAGATGTCCGTTTGAATTTTGCTAAAAATTTTATATTAGCCCTGGCTTCAAAATCTGGTTGTTGTTGTTGTTTGTTTTTTAAATATATTATTTTATTGGGGGTTCTTACATTATGACAATCTGTACATTAATTGTATTGAGCACATTTGTACATAGGTTACCAGCATCATTTCCAAAACATTTTCTTTCTACTTGAGCCCTTGGTATCAGCTCCTCTTTTCCCCCTCTCCCACATCTCCCTTCCATCCTCGTGAACCCTTAATAATTTTTTAAAATCATTTTATTGGGGGCTCATAGAACTCTTAACACAATCCATATATACATCAGTTGTGTAAAGCACATTTGTACATTCATTGCCCTCATCATTCTCAAAACATTTGCTCTCCACTTATGCCCTTGGTATCAGCTCCTCATTTTTCACCCTCCCTTCCCGGTCTCCCTTCCCTCATGAACCCTTGATAATTTATAAATTATTATTTTGTCAGATCTCACACTGTCCGACGTCTCCCTTTACCCACCTTTCTGTTGTTCATCCCCCAGGAAGGAGGTTATATGTAGATCCTTGTAATTGGTTCCCCCTTTCCAATCCATCCTCCCAGTATCACTACTCTCACCACTGGTCCTGAAGGGATTGTCTGTCCTGGATTCCTTGTGTTTCCAGTTCCTATCTGTACCAGTGTACAAATCTGGTCTAGCCAGATTTGTAAGGTAGAATTGGGATCATGATCGGGGGAGGAAGCATTTAGAAACTAAAGGAAAGTTGTATGTTTCATTGTCCCACACTGCACCCTGACTGGCTCTTCTCCCTACGACCCTTCCATAAGGGGATATCCAATTGCCTACAGATGGGTCTCCACTCCACACTCCCCCTCCTTCAAAATGATATGATTTTTTGTTCTTTGATGCCTGATAACTGATCCCTTCGACACCTTGTGGTCACACAGGCTGGTTTGCTTCTTCCATGTGGGCTTTGTTGCTTCTGAGCTAGATGGCCACTTGTTTACCTTCAAGACTTTAAGACCCTAAACGCTATATCTTTTGATAGCCGGTCTCCATCAGCTTTCTTCACCACAGTTGCTTATGCACCCGCTTTGTCTTCAGCAACTGTGTTGGGAAGGTGAGCATCATGGAATGCCAGTTTAATAGAACAAAGTGTTCTTGCATTGAAGGAGAACTTGAGTAGAGACCCAATGTCTATCTGTTAACCTTAATATTAAACCTATAAATATATGCACATAGATCTGTTTCCCCATCCTCATATATAAATATATTTACATATGTACATGCCTTTATTTAGACCTATGAATGCCCTTTGCCTCCTAGCTCTTTCCTCTGTTTCCTTTTACTTTCCTCTTGCCCAATTATCATGCTTAGCCTTCATTTGGGTTTCAGTAATTCCTCTCGGTTACATTACCCTTGTGATCATTCATGCCTTACCAGGGCTCCTACACCCTCCTCACCAC
>NW_022111372.1:4609670-4676006 GCF_000313985.2 Echinops telfairi | reverse complement strand
ATTTGTAAATAATTTTTATTTATATATTTTATACCATCTGCTGTCTCCCTTCACCCACTTTTCTGGTGGGGGGTGTTGTATGTCGATCAGTATGATCAGTTCCCCCTTTCTTCCCCTTCTCCCCACACCTGCTTTGTTTTTTTATGGCAAAAAAAATTTGTTTTTAAGGTACTCTAATAAGAATATTATGTTGTATTACTGAGAGAACTTGTTTGTGGCTGTCCACTGATTACAAAGACATTTTAAACCTATTTTATTTGGAATAAACCCAGGCATATATGAATAGCATAGTAAAAGAATTTACTGCTTACCCTTGAAGACCACCTGCAGACAATTGTGGCTTGTTTGCTGGTATTTATGGAGCATGTATGGGGTTAGAATGTTGAATATGTAGGGTCAAGTTTGGGGTGGACTCCTACTTCGCATCAGTCTGATGGCATGTCCAGACCTGTTTGGTTGTTGTTATAAGCATTTCTTGCTTTTTAAACGTGACTTCAAGGTTTATTAAGGATTTTACTTTATTCTTAGATACGGGGAAAAAAACAATGCCTTCATTGTTGCCAGCTTTGAACATGAGGATGAGAACAAGGACGAGATCTCCAAGAAAGTTACCCGGGCTCTTGATAAGGTTACTTCCGATTATCATTCGGGATCGTCTTCTTCAGATGAAGATACCAGTAAGGAAGTGAAACCCAGTACAGAGACTGCAACTCCTAGCCCTGTGTACCAGGTAACCAAGTGACTACACATTGAAGAACATGAGCAGGGTTACTTCAGGAAGCCCCGCTCATGTTGCTGGGGATTCTAGATTGCACTTCATGCTTTTCCATACTATCGATCTCTGGCATGTAAGTAGACATCTTGGGTCACTTTATTGAAGATCTGGACTACACAGTAGTTCTAGTGAATATTTTTCCCAAAAAATGTGATAGTGTATAGAAAAGGCATGAGAAAACATTTTTTATGTTTTAAAATTCTTGAATTCAAATGTGAACGCTCAGTTTTTAGGTGGTTCTTAAGATTTCTGGATTTTTGGTCCATCCCACTTTTTTTCGTGATTAGAGAAAAACCATGTTGAATTATATTTTAGTTAATTTTTACTGTTTCCTTCTGCTTTAATGGTTGAAAATTCATATACCCACTGTGCATGCATTTACAGAATTAGTCATTTATTTTCTTAGACCTGACATGCCAAAAGCATTTAATGCCTTTAAAAGAATCTCAACCTGTGTAAATGTTCACCAAAATTACAATAAAATATATATTTTTAAAGTCAGAAAATTTTAAAGAGATGCTTTGCGTTGAGGCTTGTTCTACACATGATGTTGTTCAGTGTTGTCAAAGCAGTTTTTGTCTGCTCCTGCATAGTCTCATAGTCCTTGCTACATTCGTGTAATTTTTGCAGGCACGATTAATCCATCTCATTGAGGGTTTTGACTGAACTTTTGCTTTGTTAACTTTAAAGTATTTCTTCAGTTGTTCTCTCCAAATGACAGATATGTCCAAAATAAGTCAGAAGTCTCACTAGCCTCTCTAAAGAACATTCTGGATGTACTTCTCGGAAGTCTGATTAAAATGGCAGTTCACAGTATATTCCGTATTCTTCACCAACACCATAAATTTGAATGCATTTATATTCTTCAGCTTTCCTCTTTTATTGTCACAATTTTGCAAGCATATGAGGCAATTAAAAATACCCCGACTTCAGTCAAGCACACCTTATCCTCAAAGTGACATGCTTGCTTTTTAACAGTTTTAGAAGGTTGTTTGTTACAGATTTGCTCAGGGTTTGATTTCTTGATTGCCACGTTTATAAGTGTTGATTGTTGATCAACTTAGAATAAAAACCATAGTAACTTCAGTCTCTTCACTGCTTATGGGTCTAGTTGTGAGGGCTTTTGTCTCCTTCACTTTGGGGCTTAATACATGCTGAAAGTTACCATTTTTCATCAGTAAGTGTTCAAAGTTGTCTTCACTTTCCATAAATAAAGTTGTGGCATCTACATATCACGGATTGTTAGTAAGCCTTTCTCCCTTCTTGTTGCTATGTTCTTCATAAAATCCAGCTTCTTGGATTATTAGCTCAGCATTCAGATTGAGTTACTTAAGTAAAAATATACAATTTACCACAACCCTTTCAGGGTCCTCTTGTTCTATTAAAATGATTATTTTTTTTATCTATGCATAGGTTTCTTATGAGCACAATTAATTATTTTTTAAAATTTTTTTATAATTATTACATTTGACTACCTTTTGAGTGGGCAGAAATGTAGATCTCTTTCAATCAGTTAGCCATGTAGCTGTCTTCCAGTTACTGGGATAGACAAGAAGTGTATGTGTTTGTTTCCACCTGCTGAAATATTGCAATTGAAGTCTCAATTGGTATTTGTCAATTTGGGGAGTCTTGTTTTCACTAGTCTCCTCAGTGGAGCTTGTACTTCCTTCAGCACTGGTGGTTCTTGATCATATGCTGCCTCCTCAAATGGTTGAATGTCACCCAATTTGTTTTGCTTTGATGACTATATTTCTTCCATCTTTTGATGATTCCTGGACCATTCAATATTTCACCCATGGAATCCTTCAGAACTGTAACTTGAGACTTTTATTTTCTCTCTAGTTCCTTCAGCATAAGAAATGGTAATTATGTCATTCCCTTTTAAATTACTAGCTTCAGGTCTTTGTGCATTTCGTTATTTTCAGCCTTTTGGATTTGTTTTACTTGGGATATTTCTAGGTGGTATAGTCAGGTATACCTGCAGTGGTGTCTGCAGTTAATGGTTCTCTTTGTGAAGAACTTCCTCTAAGTACTTATAAGGTTGGTGTAGATTTTACAGATTCCTTTAATTTCTGCTTATTTGGAAATGCTCTAATTTTATTGTTATATTTGAGGGATGATTTTGTTGGGTATATGATTCTTTGTTAGCATTTTTTTTTCTTTCAAAGTTTTATGTTATCCTATTGCCACCTTGCCAACATAGTTCCTGTTAGAAATCAGAATTTAGTTTTCTTGTTGCTGTTCTCCTTTGTTGGTAACTTTCATTTTTTCACAAAGTGCTCTCAAGATTCTTTTCTTGTCTTTGGTTTTATAAAATTTGATTGTGATATGTTTTGGTGATTTTCATTTGCGATCTACTCTTTATAGTTCATTCACTTTTTTGAATGCTTGTCTTCTTGTGTGTTATGGTATTAGAGTAGTTTCCATCCAATAACTCATCAAAAAAATTTTTCTGTTTCTTAGGGGTTGTTTCCACAATTCTAATGTTATAGACGTATTCCTATTGGTGGTGGCCTACATAACTTTTAGGCTTTCATTGGATATTTTCTTTAATTAAAAATTAAACTGATTATCTAATTTACATATTATACAATTCAGTGTTTAAACATATTAAAAAGGTAGTACAATCAACATTACCACATTCAAGAACATTTTCTTAGATTTTAGAGCATTACTACATTTAGGAGCATGTCATTTCCCCCAACTTCCCTTGCTATAACATTAAGAAACTATTAATCTAATTATTGTCTCTACAAATTTACCTATCCCACATTCCATATAAAGAAAACGATATAAAAATAACGCCATGGGATCAGGTATTAGGCATCTAAGACCCACAACAAAATCATACCCAATGTGAATGGGGTTGCATGGAGTGGAGACCCAATGCCCATCTGTAGACAATTGGATATCCTCTCACAGAGGGGTCACAAGGAAGAGATGAGCCAGTCAGGGTGCAGTATAGACCGATGAAACACACAACTTACCTCTAGTTCTTTGGTGCTTCCTTCCCCCCACTATTATGTCATCAATTCTACCTTACAAATTGGATTAGACCAGAACACTCACACTGATAAGAGCCGGCAACACAGGGGATCCAGGATAGATAAACCATCAGGGCCAACAATGAGAGTAGAGATCCCAGGAAGATTAGGGGAGGGTGGAGGGAGAAAGGGGGATTCGATCACAAGGATCAATCTATAACCCAAGGGGATGAACAACGGAAAAGTGGGTGAGGGGCAATGGAGGATGATAGAAGGTATGAAAGTAATAATCTATAATTTATCAAGAGTTCGTGAGGGAAGGAGGGGGAAGAAATGAGCTGATATCGGGCTCAAGTAGGAAGAGAATTCTTTGAAAATGATGATGGCAGCAAATATGCTTGATACAATGGATGAATGTATGGATGTGATAAAGGAGATGTAAGAGCCCCCAATAAAAGTATTTAATTTTTAAAAATTATAATTTATTTAAAGTAGTTAACATTTGTCCAGAAGGAAAATGAATTATAAGATTACTGCTTGCAAGTGTTATTTTTTCCAGGCAAATAAAAATTTAATGTATTTGTTTTAAAAAAAATAACTCCAATAACAGTAACAAAATAAAACAAGAACCTCAATCAAAAAGCAGAAAGTTATAAAATTAGAACCAATTTTAACTTAATCTGCAACAACCCATTTTCTAGGGCATTCTATGTGATAGTGAGACTATGTACATGCCTAGTCTGTTGTCGTATGGGATTCACCAGAGGCTTAATCCATGTGGAGGGCCTTGCAAATGGATTTTGACATTTCACTGTCATCCTTGCCCTTTTGCAAACCAGGTGCTCAGAATTTAAGGTCGTATACAAATCCCTCCTCTGGTATTGGATTTTATAATTTACAATTCTTGACTCACACAGATTGGTGTGCATCTTCTCTGTGTACATAGCTGACACTTCACTTAGATGGTGGCTTGTTTTAAGACAATCCTGTTAAGACCCCAGATGCTATTCTTTTTGATAGCCACGCACCATCTGGTTTCTTCACACTCTGCTATAGCACCCATATCTTCAGAGACCTCTTCATGAAGGCCAGTTTCAAATTTGGAGGGTCATGTCATAAGAACGAATTGTTCTGTTTTTGAATTGTATGATGGGTGAATTATATGCCAATAAAACCATTAAAATAAAACTACTTGTTCTTAAATTAAGGCTATGATTAAGTACAAGCTCAAAATACATTTACATATCTATGACATATATGTCTCTGGTCCACTTTAGAGACGAGACATTACTATTTAACCAAGGACAGTATATGTGTATATGACCGCTTTTTAGGTTAAAATACATGGATTGTTGCTTGGGAAGATTTAAAACTTGTGACAGGACCTTATTAACATAAACAATGAGAGTTGTAGATTGACATAACTCAACGCTCATTAACAAAGGGAGAACTATGCCCCTGAACTAAGACACGTAACAAAGCAGAATTTGAAAATAACAAATAACATCATAGTTTTGAGTTGCCATTTATTGAACACCCTCAAAGAAAGAGATTTGAACCTAGAATAAGTAGTCTCTTCTCAGACACTCGAGCGTTTCAGTCTTAATTTCAAGAGAGTAATTCAATTCCTTTAATCTTCTACAGGTGTGTTTAAGATAGTTCACTTTGTGGGGTCTCCAGATCAGATTGTATGGAACAGAAGGAAAAAGTCTATATTCCTGGTTGCCTCCACCATGAAGCCTGGATCACTAACATCTGGGTAGAAGCTGTCAAAAGTGCTCCATTAGGAACATAATACTAGATGTATTCTCCCATTGGAAGGTGGGGGGGATTCATATAAGTAATATTATGTGTTTTTCCCAATGACAAGTTGACCACTTGATTTGCCCACTAACAAGTGAAACCACTTTCTCTGAGACAGGTTCCCCCAGCTCACCCCACTTCAGGACTTGAATTTCCATAAGGTTCATATCAACCTTGCAGGAGTGCCAATTGATTTGGGATGACAGTAACAATTTTGTGGCAGGAGCTGTTAACTTTTCACCATGCCCCCACCAAAGGGAAATGAGTCCTTTGTTAAAGTGATTTTAAAGGTGTGTAAGTAAGGAGGCAGTATAAGGATCATTAGGCAGGCACAACACCTCATTGCTTGTGAGACTGGATTAGATTACATGGCTGACCTGAGGATACATGCATTGGTGTTTATCCCTGTGGTAGTGTGTCATACAGCATTTGACCATATGCGATTGACTAACTTAGCTCAATAATGGTTTCCAGGTCTATCTATGTCATAAGATGTTTTGTAGTTTCATCAAATTTTTAGGGATTCCATTGTGTATGTGTACCAGTTTCTTTATCCATTCTTCTACTATTGGGCATTTGGGCTGTTTCAGGCTTCTTACTATGTGAACTGTGCCTTGATGAACGCGAGGGAGTATATGTTGTATGTCTCTTAATACGTTGGAGTATAAACCTTAGTTATAAGGGATTTCTTTTCTGGCAGTGTGCAAGAGGTCCAATATCTCCATACCTGCTTTGTTGTGTACTGCTTTTTGAATTGGACTTTCATTGTGGGTATAAGGCAGCGGTTCGCAACCTGGGGGTCACAACCCCCTTGGGGGTCAAATAGCCCTTTCACAGGGGTTGCCCGATTCATAACAATAGCAAAATTAGTTATGAAATAGCAATGAAAATAATTTTATGCTTGGGGGGCACCACAACATAAGGAATTGTATTAAAGGGTCATGGCATTGGGAAGGTTGAGAACCACTAGTATAAGGTGTTATCGTTGTTTTGGTTTGCATCTCCTGGATGACAAGCGATCATGGAACATTTTTTCATGTGTTAGCCATTTAAGTGTAATTTCTAGTGAACTGTCAGTTCCTGTCGTGTGCCCTTTTTAATTGGGTCATTTCTTTTTTTTTCTTATTGACATGTTGCAGAATTTTTTTGAATTCCATTTCAGGTAGTTTCAATGCTATTTCATCCTCAGAAAGTCTTCTGGCTCTGTGCTTTGGTCACTTGGTTTTGCCGCAATTCTGCCTTGTTTTTTAACTGAATTGAAATTGCCTTTTGTTTCTAACATAATAGGGTGTTTTATTTGTATTCAGTTGACCTTGTTATGTTGGTATATTCTTAGGCTCTCGCCACATGTCTCTTGATGAACTTAGTAGAGTTTGAGTGTGTAAACAATTAACTGCTTTTAACAGTTTTTCTTCAGTGACATCTACTGCTTTGTCCTTCCTGTGAAGCCGAGGTTTCCAGGATTATGACCTGTGTCTTTCTGGTCTTTTGGTAGAGGGTCTGTATAATGTGTCTGTCTAGTCTGCATAATCCAACATCTGGAAGCCTTGGCGGTGTACTGGTTACGCGTTGGGCTGCAATCCACATGGTTGGCAGTTTGAAACCATCAGTAGTTCTGCAGGACAAAGATTGGGCTTTCTCCTCCATAAACAGTTACAGCCTCAGAGAGGGGTTGCTGTGAGTCAGCAGTGACTCAGTGGCAGTGAGTTAAGTGAGTCTACCATCTTACTGGAAGTCCCAGCAGTTCCATTTCTAAATTCTTACCAAGAGAAATAAAAAGATGTCTAGAAAGCCTTCTAATGGACTGTTTAGAACAGCTGTATTCATAATAATAAACTAGAAACAAGTAAAATGCCCATTAAGCTGAATGGATAAACAGATTGTGATATATTTATACAGTATACTAATACTTGTCAATAAAACAGAAAAAAACTTGTGACCAACACACTGTAGAAGAACCATATAAACATTAGGTTTAACAGAAAAGAGGCAGGCACAAAAGCATACATGGAAAGTGAATCATTTTACATGAAGCTCAATAATGGGGAACTGTTCTCGTTACAAAACAGTGGTTGCCTGTGGGGTGTAAGGTTAACTAGAAAATGGCTTTCTATCTGCTCTCTGGCCATTTAAGAAGCTTCCCAGCACTTAAACATCAGCAACTGACCTCTACTGCCATCAAGTCAAAGGTGACTCATAGCAACCCACAGGACAGGGTAGAACTGCCCCTCTGAGCTTCTGAGACTAACTCTTTATAAGAGTAGAAGGCTGTCTCCCTCGAAGCCATTAGTAGTTTCCAAATGCGGACTTTGTAGTTAGCAGCCCAGTGTGTAACCACGATGCCACCAAGTCTCCTCTGCATTTCAATATAGAAAATAAAACTTTATTTTGCTATTATCTTGATATATAAGTCAGTAGTGTGATCTAAAATTCTGTATTGTTCCCATTATTGTAAGTCATCAAGAATTAATTGCGCTAACTTTATTTTAATATTGTGCTTTTGCATTTGTTTGGGTTTTTACTGCACTAGTTTTATAGCAAGACTTGAAAGCAACTTAAATGTCCCATTAATAGGTGACTAGTTAATTTAAATATGGTATGGTCATGGTAATACTATGTAACTGTAAAACAAGAATGAGGTGAAGGTCTTAATTAATATGAATGTCTGAAAAATATATGGTTATAAAGCACAAAGAGCAATATACAGAACGTGTGTATAAAAGTGTGCATATACAGTTAAATACAGGAAGCTATATAAAAAATTGATGAGTATTTCTTGCCTCAGAGAAGGTAATTCAATTTTAATAAGTCAAATACAGAAGAAATTTTTACTGTACAGAACCAGGCAGCCTTACTTGTTTCCCACGGTTCAAACTCATGGGTTTGAACCACTAATTTTATCATTAGCAGCCAAATGTGTAATCTTTTGTGCCACCAGGTTCCTAAACTGACAGCTTTAACTAAAATATCAGTGGGTAGTGTATTGGGTAGTGAGTATGAATCGGTGGTGGTGAAGTAATGTGGAGAGGGACAGTGAGAATGGTAACAGCATGAAGACTAACCAGTTCCATTGTGCTGTACTTGTATAAAATTGTTGAATGTGTATATGATCCCGTGCATATTTTCACATAGTAATGTATTGCTTATTGCATGAGGTTCTTATAATATAGTTTAACATTTAAGAATGTTACTTGGGTTTTGGGTGGATGACTGGAATTTGGGAGGACACAGTGGTAACATACACTATGATTGCTTTCTCCATTGAATTAACTTAAGGTTATTTGTTTGTTTTTTAAACAGATTTCAGAGCTGATATTCCCACCTCTTCCAATGTGGCATCCTTTGCCCAGAAAAAAACCAGGAATGTACCGAGGGAACGGTCATCAAAGTCACTACCCACCTCCAGTTCCATTTGGTTTTCCAAATCAGGGAAGGAAGAATAAACCTTATCGCCCAATTCCAGTGACATGGGTACCTCCCCCTGGGATGCATTGTGACCGAAATCACTGGATTAATCCTCACATGTTAGCACCTCATTAGCTTTTTTTTTTTTTTTTATTCTGTTAGTGTCATGTTGAAAGACAGGATAACCTTGACTGTGTTCAGAGTTCATATTCATAGTAGTAAAGTTAGGTGGACTAAACCATCAAACTTATTTTTATAGAGAAGTTACTGAGAATAATCTTTTCTTATATATATATATACATGCACTTTAGATATATTGATATAGTTTGAGAAACTTTATTAAAGTTAGTCAAGTGCCTGAGTTTTTAATATTGGACTTGAGTATTTATATATTGTGCATCAACTTTGTTGAATGTGATAACACTGTAGGAGTGGACAATCTGTTTTAGCACCTTTGAGCATTTATTTTATGGAAAGTGTAAGTTATTTATACACGCAGATACCTATTTTATGTTATTGTTTAGAAGACTTGCTTAAAATCATGTAGTTGCAAATAAAAAATAGTCTGAGGCATGACAATGTGTTTCTCTTCTGTGCATAAAACAGGTAAGGAGAAAGCAAAAGGTTTGTTCCATTTCAACATGTTTAATTAGCAAAAAAAATAAACATTAAGGATTTCAGAATTTTATTTAAAAAATTCAACTTATTTTCATATATAAAATCAACTGTTTTCCCCAAATGGTACAATATCAAAAGATGCATAAAAAGGTATAAGATTAATGGAAAGCAATTGAAAATATAAAAATAGTAAAGCATCTTTACTGTCAAAGTTACTAAAGATTTTCCTAATTTTGGTATTACATTTGACTGACATGTCTAATGTCATTTATAAAGCAGAAATGTTCTTGTTCTTATACTCTCTCTGCCTTGTAAGAAAGCATTTTCCCATACGTTAAAGTATTTAGTAAATACTAAAATCGAACAGTAGAATACTTAGGATTCTTCAGTAGTTCTTCACATTTATACCACTGTAATCCCATCAGTCCTGTAAGCGTACTTCAGCTACAAAACAAAACAAAACAATCTGAGTTTGGATTTTTTCCCCTCCAAAGTTAAGCTTTTAACTGACATTTTTTTAATCACTTAAATCCTTTTTAAGTTATAGTCTAAAACCATGGGAAGACCTTAATTATCCCAAAATTACCTGTTATTGCCTGTTATTTTGGGGGGCAACTCGTTAACTTTTGGGTAAATTTCTTAAATATAGAATACAGAAAATTATACAAATCATAAGAATCTAGCTCAATGATAGCAAAATGTCAGCTCAGTTTACTGGGGCATTTAAAGGGTTTTCAACTTCATCAGAAAACCCAGTTTTTTTTACCTTGGAAATTCAATTTTGATTGTAAAGCCATGTACAACTTTCAATATATTTTAAACCTTAATTTCCCCTATTTTATCCTGAAAACATAGTAGGTTTCTATTCAAACTGAGCGGAACAGATCATTTTATTTTGGTTTAGATGCACGTTTACAAAACAAATGAGTTTCCCATTCAACAAAGTATACATAGATTATTGTGAGAGGTTGATTGCAATCTCAATGTGTCAGAGCCCTTCTATCTTGATTCCCCATTCCCATTCATTCAGCTTTTCTGCTGGGCAAATATGGCCTTTTTGTCTAACATAGTTGAATATTCCTCATGGATAGTCACCAGCCTATTATGGGGGTGGGTCAATTCTAAATTTTAAAGGGTATATAACGACCATAGTCTTAGGGGTTTTACCTGTCTTTATAATACGTTTGATCTTACCAAGATTGTAAATATCTTAAACAATTTTCTTACTCTGGGATCATGGTCAACACGGTTGGTAGTGGTAGCTGGGCATTACCTGGATTTATCCTTGGAGAGCCTGTGGTCCTTTAGTTCTTTGGACTACTAATTGTTTTCCCTGAATATTTGGTTTTTTCTTTGTTCCAGATGGGAAGAGACAAAGTTATATCTTAAGATGGTTACTCAGGGCTTTCCAAGTCCTCAGACATATTCAATAAAGTAGGATGCAGAACATTTTCTTTAGGGACATGTCATGCCCAATGACCTTTATGTCCCCCTGAGACTATGATCCCTAGCCCACAAGCCCAGTAAGTAACTATCCCATGAGATCTTTGGTTATGGCTAACAAATTTTCCTGACTTTGCCCCATGTGTACTTCTATATATTTGGATGTATTTGCAGCACATACGAATATGTAGAAGTACATGGCAGACCTATATATGTGTTTGGGTGACTTATACCATCTGACACCTGTTCATTTTATATATTGCATTATTACTGTTGTTCCAGGATTTGATTTTGCATGTAATTAAATTTGTTGTTACTGTCTTTTACTTTGTTGTATTTCTTAGTGTTTTCCTTTGCCGTGGCCATGTTGTGCTGACTTCCTCCACTTTGTGTATTCTTTCTCTTCACAGTTAACACATCTGCCATCCAGCTAGTGATTTTTTTCCTTCCTGCCTCCAACATTCCCTGGTAACCATCTGTTTCTGTGTGAAACATTTTCTTGACTCTTTGTAATAGTGGTCTCGTATGGTATTTGTCCTTTAGTGATTAATTTCCTTCATTATGTCCTCCAGGTTCATCCATCTTGTGAGATGCTTTACAAATCCTTTATTGTTCTTTAACATTGCATGTGGATGTGCTAGTATAATTCATCTGTTGATTGGCACTTAAGTTGTTTCTCTGTTTTTGCTATTGTGTGTGAATAGGGCTACAATGAACATGTATGTGCATAACCTCTTTTTGATAGTCAGTGTCCTCACATACTTAGAGACCACACAGTTTTGTGATAACGATGACAGAATAGTAGGTAATCACTATAAAGGTGTCATGTTGAGTATAATTATCATGGTCAACAAATTGCATTCTTAGGGTTTGTGAGTTCTGTAAGTAAAGAGTAGATGAGAATTCAGAAACCTAATAGCTATATTGCCAAGAAAGGAAGCACTCTTTTTGGCACACACCAGACCATTCTTTGCACCTTATATTACAGGAAAAAAAACACCTTTTTTTTAAGGACTTCAACTGTTCTTTTTTGAGGAGGCAATTCAATTTATAACAGATACTCGGAAAGAATTGACTACTTTGGAAGCATTCCACACATAGCACCTTCACAAGAACCAATTCATTCTGGAGGCCAAAGTAAAAGGGAAAATACATGCATAACTATATCCAGGAAATTGTATAAAGGCATGAAACCATATAGACATATAAAAGACTCCAAATCTTTACAGGAACAACTTCACCAATGATTAGTCATGGGGGGAAAACCACACAAAAATAATTATGTGTGAAATTATGTAATTTAATGTATTTTAATTTGTACAATATCTATTATTAATAATGTTGCCTTTATGATCGGCTCTAATTTTTTGTTTTTTCGTTATCACATACTTGGTGATTCAGCATGAGATGTTAGTGCTCCTGCCAAATTTTTCCATGTAACTTCTGTAATCTGTATTTTAGTGTGTTAGTCAGTAGTGCTGTGAGTATCTTGGGGACACACCACCCTGTATTATAAAATGAGCTTTAGGGCTTCGCTTCATCACAGTGGGATGTTGGCACGTAAGCACAATAGTAATTGCTCATGCATTTCCTTTAAAATGTGTGTACTTGATTCCCTGCACACAGCCTCACTACCTCCCAAATTAATAGCATTGTAGTTCATCTTCGACATTCGCTAAGATATAGATTACAATGAAAACTCATTATTAGGACTTGTAGCAAACAAATCAAAGCATTTAAGGGTGGCTGGTGGTTATCAAATAATCAGCATAAATTAAAAGTATTGCATTTAGTTGTTTGTTTCTACCCTGAAAAAAGAAGAGCTAGTTATAGAAATGACTTACAGGAAAAACAAGTATAGTCATGGATCACTTGTATAAATTTTGTAAGACATGGAAATAACATTATTACTTAAACAGCCATCCATTGATTGAAAAAAGCTATATATAATATGAACATTCAGGAAATATGCTAAGCATCTATCTGAGAGAGAAGTTTAATAATGCCTACATACAATTTTACTGTCACAGCAAACAAATATCTGTAAAGTTATCAATGTCAATTGTAATTAAAGGCAAATTAAAAGCATAATTACAAGACAGTAATGTGAATGACAGTGTACAGAGCCGTTTAAAAGGGTATAACATCGTTTGATACTTAAAATTTTAATGTGCGTATTTTTGGACCAGAAATTTTTGTTAGATCACCCTCTGAAAAATTTCATTCCAACATTGTTTCAGATGGCAAAATACTCAAAACACAAATCGCTATTAATAGACGGGCAGTTAAGTAAATGTTATTCATCCATGCAGGGAACTACCATGGACAAACCATAGCAGGGCGTTACAATACCAGAGTACGTTAAGAATTGGCACCACACAGAGACTCAGAGGGCTGAGGAGATAACCCCTAAACTCTACTAATGGTTATTCTGAGATTAGTAATAATAGTGTGAGGGATTACAATAAAATAGTATCTTGGTATTATTTTGGTTTACAATTTCAATGAAAAGGCACACAGCTATAAAAGTATTGGCCACAAGAGGGCATGAGATTTTCTTTTTCACCTTTCAAGCTAAAGGTTGTTTGCAAATAATGTTCTCCCTTCTCCATGAAAAGCATTAATGGTTCAGTTAAAGTCACTGATTTCTTACAAATTTACATGTAGAACTATTGATAAGAACTTTAGAGTCAAGTATCTTTTGTCTTTTAAATTATCGTTTTTAATAAAAGGATTGTTCATGTAAAAATAGTTAATATATAAAAGCAGAATGAAAGGCAATTCAGATCGGCTATAATTTCTCTTAACAGAAATTAATCACTGTGTTGATAATTTAGTGGATAAACTCAACCCAAACCCTATTGCAAAACTCAAGGACTTAATCTTGCTTGGATCCATAATTAGTGCTTATAGAAGCAGCAGTCAAGAAATAAAGGAGGTATTGCATTGGGCAAATTTGCACAAGGCCTCTTTAAAGTATTGAAGAGCAAGGATGGAACTTTGAGGACCAAGGTGTGCCTAACCCAAACCTTGGTATTTTCAATGGCCTTACATGTATGAAATGTATGAATTAGGAAGAACCCAGAAAGATTGGTGCATTTGAATTGTGATGAAAAGTTATTTAAAAGACCATGGCCTGCTAAAAGGATAATCTGACTTGTAAGAAATACAGCCAGAATGCTTCTTAAAAGCAAGGATGGTGAGACTGCCTCAGGACTTTGAACATGTTATCAGGAGGGACTGTCCCTAGAAAGGGCCATGGTGTATCATAAAGTAGAAAGGTAGCAAAAAAGATGAAGACCCTCAACAAGATGTACTGATCGTGGCTGCAACAATGGTCTCAAACAGTTGCAAGGATGACGCAGGTCTGGGCATCGGTTCATTCTATGGTACTGAGGTTTCCGAGAGTTGGAAATGACTCAGTGGCACCTAATAACTGCTGTCAACAAGCTGGACCGTATCTTGGGAGCAAGACTTTAAATGTACACATTTGCAACACCATTAATAGTCAAATGTTCAAATAAATCTATAATTACCTGAGAGTTTGTTTTCTAAGATGGAGTGAGCAAAGTGTACAGGTGACCTGCATGTGAAGATTAAGCAATATTAGCTTAGTGGAGCTGCTACTTGCCAAGTCAGTACAAAGCCGCCTTACACTTTGCAATAGAAAAATGAGGCTTTCTATTCCAGTAAAGATTTACAGCCTTGGAAAACCTGTGCGGGGTTGCTATGAATTACAATCAGGCTGCCATGAAGTGGGGTTCTTGTTTGTTGGGTCCCACAATATTCTGATTACTTGCATTTAATTATAGTAGACCAGTAATTAAAACGTGTACCTAAAACTCATGGTTTCCTAGTGACTCAATAGCGACCTAGTGTTAAGCACTTTATATGATGATCATACGGGATAGATATATCATGCGGGATATAGCTTGTTACTACTTCATTTGCTTAGTGGCAGAGACAACCTGTATCTGTCTAGTTGCAGAACCCGCACTCTTAACCACTGTACTTCTAACATCCCTTCTGTTTATCTTAAATTGACTGCAAAGCATAAACTTCCTACACAAAATAATTGTATAGAGTTAGGAATAAACATTTTTCTACTATGTAAGCCTTGAAAGTACTAACTGGTGACCACAATCAATCTCTTTCTAGATAGGAATAAACGAAGAAATAGATTTTTACTTTGAGAGATCTTACATCCAAGAGTACTACTGTATTTCTGCCCAGGAGGGTATTTTACAGAGATCAAACTAGGCTATAATGAGATCTTTCTGGAAGCATCTGTAAATTGTCTTTTATTTATAGAATGGGTGCAAAGAGGAATTATATGTGATAACTGCAGTTGTATTCTTGTTTTCTCTTCTGTACCATGACATTGGGCAAATGGAAAACACGCAGAATTTGACTCTTACCTAGCACTTGTTTAGTCATTAAAATATAACACTCACTGACACCCGGGGGGAGTGGTGTTAACCTCAGAAGGTAAATGTGAGCTGATGGTATTCTTGATGGTACAGAAGGGATAAAAGTAATATGTGTGCTCTGGAGATAAGTAATTTGAAAGACACAATCACTCTTAGAGTTAATCTCTCAAAATTATGGTGTGTCTTTCTTGTGGCATCCTCCTCTACACCCAATCTCACTCCTTGCCATTGAGTAGTTCTAATTCAGTGGCCCTCTAGGGCCAAATAGAACTGCCCCTTTGAGTTTCAAGACTTGAGATCTTTACAGGAAGAAGAGCCTCATCTTTCTCCCACAGAGTGACTATAGAGATTCAGAGATTCGAACTGCTGATCCTGCAGTTTGCATCTTCAATGCATAGCCTACTACACCACTATCTCCTCCAACCCCAGATACTTAAATTTAAAATGTGATCTAATTCAACATTTAAAATAGCCAAGGTTTGGCCGGTAGGGGTGGGTTGTGTCTGTTACAAAATTAGAACTGCTTATATGAACTCTCATATCACAATTATCCTTTGCTCATAATATTACAAGAACGTTAAAACTTCATATACTTATTCAGACCCCTATTGGTACTATAAAATACACCTTTCCTTGGTGCTGGACATAGCAGAGTACTGTATTTCCTCGTGTAATTATTTTGTGGTCTAGTGTTTCTGTGAAAAACTCACATGGCATCAGCAGATTAAAAGACTGGGAGTGGCTCTGATGGAGGGCTATGTTTTCGCAACAGTGTGCAAGTTTCGGTCATGGGTAGTTTATCCCCCGTTCTCCCAGGACTGCAGCGCTGACAGTTCTGGGAGCTTATGAAAGGTCTCTGTTTAGCAACATTAAAAGAACACTGTGCCAAGAATCCAACATTGAACTTAAGGAGAAGTATGGGACAGCTAACTTACGTATATGTACTAGGTACATGCCTTCAAGTTCAAATTAACTCATTTTCTTCATTAGTTCATGCCAATTCCATAAAATTGCTCTAGTTAAAAAAAAAAAATTGCTCTAGTTAAGCACTCCAGCATCTTAAGAAGCTAAAGATACCCTGAGGAGAAACGCATGATGACGCATGTGGTGATGGGCTGCTATGAACAGTCGCTGCTAATTATTATCATTGACAGTGATTGCTGAGACTATCAGGTGATAAACATAATGGCGGTAACATCCCTGCCTTTAAGAAGTCTGACATCTGTTTCAGACAAATGCTCCTGGGTGTCATTTTGGCAGGGAGAAGCTGCCAGAATTTTTTTTTTTTTTTGCCATTGGTTAGCAGCACTAGATCTCAAGCTCTCAGTCCTAATCTAAGGAGCTTCACAAAGTTTGTGGGGAAATGGGATGAAAAGATATTGGGATATTTTCATGAACTTTTTCACACCCAGTTTTATGTCTCACTACCCTAGTTCCTATTAAAATTGAAGTCACATTCTTGAGGCGCTTGAATTACATATTCATGAATCCTAACTCTGTTTCCAGGCCAGTCATTTCTCTAATATTCCCAAGGCGTATGAGGGGGTACTACAAACAACAAAAACGACAAAACAATCATCACCTTCAACGTACTCTCCATGACACTTAATACGTTTGTCAAATCTGCGATTCCATTCTTGGAAACATTTTTCAAACTACTCTGGATAGCTCACAGCACCTCCCTCGTTTTTTCTTCTCTTTTAAGTCCTCAAATCTCTGCCCTTTCTGTCCCTCTGTATCCGTGGAAACAGAAGTCGCAGGGAGCAAGTTCCTGTGAGTAAGGTGTGCGGGGTAAGAGGCATGCTGTTGTTTGCCAAACACTGGTGCACTGAGATGGCTGTATGAGCAGGTGCATTGTGATGGCAAAACCAGTCCTCTATCTGCCACAAAGCAGGCAATCTGTTCAGAACCTCTAAATAGAAAGCTTGATTAACAGTCTGACCTGGTGGAACAAACTCCAAATGCACTGAGTAAACATTTTCATCCATCCAGAAAGTTGATGGACATCCAGAACGAGGTTTGTCTTCAACATTTCGCCATTTTTAAAAGGAGAAAATCACTTGTACACTTTTTAAAATAGCACTGTCCTTGCAAGCTATGTTCAACATCATAAGAGTTGCTGCAGCATTTATCCCAAGCAGGAAACAAAATTTTAGTGTCTCATGTTGTTCACTTAAACCGGCCATCACAAAGGAGGAAAACTGATTTTATGAAGAAATTCACTGTGACCAGAGGGAACTTTTCTTAGCGACACCATAGGGTGTACTAACTCAGAGTGAGCTGCTCGATGCACACTATGAAATCTCCATTCCACCAGCGCAATTGTGTTTTGGGGGGTACGCTGTCCTATATTCATTTACCTATCCATTGAGACCATTTGAGTATTAAATGTGTCCAGCTCTGTATGTTCCAATTGAACTCTTGAAATCGTTTTATAACTCAGGCTTCATTTCTCTCTACATTCTGTGGTTTCTCTATAGGTCATTAAAACCCATCTAAAAGCTGATTTCCTAATTTTTTTTTATTGGGCACAACGAATATAAATGACCTTGATATTCTTGTCTTCTGAGTTACCGCTAGTAGGAACTAGTGGGAGAGGGGGAAACATGGGTGTGGGGTGAAGAGCTGGCTTGACGCCTGGAGGTCTGGTCCGCTTAGTTTTATATTGGAAGGGCTCCTCGCTGGTCTCGTGGAGAAGACACGCATCTGTCACCGCGAATGGGTCACAGTTGGCGGAGGGGCGGCGGCCTTCAAAGTAACCCGTCTTCTCCTGGCCTGCAATCCGAGGAATGCGGATGCTGGCGCCTTGCTTGGCCACGCGGAAAAGTCCTTGATGGAGGTTTCCTGGGATCCCGTGAGGCGCGGGGCGTTGTCCAGGCCCCCTTTGGGGTTGTAGGCGTGGACGTGGTATTGGTGCCGCTTGCTTAGCCTCGATGGACTCCTCAATGTACTTCAGACCATTCTCTTCCCACATGGCCTGGGTGCTGAAGTTGGTATGACAGCCTGCACCATTCCAGTTCCCAGGGATGGGCTTAGGTCTTAGGATCGAAGGTTCCTATCACTCCCAAGTCTTCACACACACGGTGCAGGATGAAGCGGGCCACCCAGAGATGATCCCCCATGCCCATTCCTTCACAGGGCCCTATCTGGAACTCCCACTGGGCAGGCATGACCTTGGCATTCGTCCTGCCAATCTTGAGACCAGCATACAAGCAGGCCTGGTAGGGAGCCTCCACAACGTCCCTGCCCTAGGCTTTGTCTGCCCCCACACGGCAACAATACGGACCTTGGGGTCCAGGAAAGCCATTGGAAGGCCAACCAAAGGGGTGCCCATCTGTCCGCAGGAGGGTGTACTCCTGCTCCATTCCAAACCAGGGGTGTTGACTGATCACCATGTCCATAATCCGTTCACAGGTGTGCCTACAGGTTGGTCTCTGCAGGCTTTCGGTTGTCCATAAAGACTTCACAGAACACCAGCTTGTTGAGGTGCCTGCGGAACGGGTCCCGGAACATGGCAACAGGGACGAGATGCATGTCACTGTTGGAGCCTTCAGACTGGAAAGTGCTGGAGCCGTCCAAATACCACTCTTCCACACACTGGGCGTTCGGGTTTTGCATCGGAGCCCTTCTCCAGTGCCATCGATCCAGATATACATGGCACGGACTTTGTCGCCCTGAGGCAGAGCCATGTGCATCTGCTTGACACCTTTGTTCAAGTGGGAACTGCATGAGGTGGCCATGGTGGAAGGTGTTCTGGGCTGCTGACCGGCTGGAGGGAGGGCAGGTGGCAAGAGTGAGGTGAGGGGCGGAGGGGAGGCCTGGTGTACGGACAGCTTACGAGCTCCACTCCACTCCTATGCTCAGCTCTGCCTTATTTCAATTTTTAATCTTCAGCTTTACATTTTTTATTTAGTTCTGCATTTGTGATTCACTTGCCAACTAGCATGTTACCTAGATTCTAATAGCCATTCTAATTGTTGCATGGTTAAACAGGCCTATTTTAAAACTGAATTCTTATTATAAATTGTGGGTTATATTCCAAATTAACTTTGTATTCAGTAGTTTTAACTACTAATCAACCCCCCAAATAGTTTGCCCTTTACTAGCTCCTTGATTTCTTATCCACAGTCTTATGCTATTGCTTTATCTTCTAGCCCTCCCTTGATAGTCTCCAAAATCTGTTGCTTTTGGTATGAAAGCTGTTACCTTGTTCGCTACCCGCCCTGCCCTCTTATAACAGTGTTCGCAGGTACTTGTCCTTTTGTGATTGGCTAATTTCACTCAGCATGTTTTCCAGGTCCATCCATGCCAGGAGATGCTTCAGGGTTTTGCCATTATTTTATAGCCATGTATAGTATTTCAGTGCGTGTAAGTACATTTCTTTATTCATTCTTTGACTGATGGACACCTAGGTTGTTTCTACTTTCTTGCTATTGTGAACAGAGCTGCAATGAACATGGGTATGCACAAAGCCAACACCTACTGGTGTGACTACTGTTTCTTTAAGATACATACCCAGCATAGAGATTGCTGAATCATAAGGAATTTCTATTCCCGATTGTTTAAGGGACTGCCTGACCACATTACACAGTGGTTTAAAACATATTTGTTCCCATAAACCGTGTGAGGGTCCCAGTCTCTCTGAAGCATCTGCAGCATGTTCTTTTCTTTTGTGTTGTTTGTGCTGTTATTGTCAGAGTAAAGTAGTATCTCATTTGGCAAAGATCATGAACATTCTTTCATGTTTGTTGTCCATTTGGATGTCATTTTGTTGAACTGTGTGTCTTTGTCCACTTTTTAATTGGATTACTGGTCTTTTTCTTATTGAGGTAATCTAATTCAAGATTAGTAACTTGTCCACTGTGTTGTCAAAAATATTTTCCCACACCGTGGGTTCTCTTTCTCTTTTGATTCATGTAAGTGTCCAGTCTCCTATTTTGTCTTCTGCATTTTATAGTGTATCTATGTCCAACAATAAGGCCCTTCACTTTGTCCCTATTTTCTCACGGTTGATTTTTATAGCTCTAGGATTTAAATTTAGATCTTTGATCCATCTTGAGTTCTGTTTTGTACAATGGGTTGAAGTAGGGTCATGTCATTCTTCTGCAAATAGAAATCCAATTTTGCCAGCACCATTTGTTGAAGAGTCCGTCTCTTTCCCACTTTGTTTTTTGGCCCTTTGTCAAAGATCAGCTGTGTGTAGCTAGATGAATTTATTTCGGGGTTCTGTAGTCTATTCCATAGGTTGGTGTTTATCATTATACCAGTACCAGGCTGTTTTAATCTCTGTGTCTGTGTACATTTTTTAACATCAGGAAATGTAGAGGTCTCCTACTTTCTTCTTCTTGCTGGTCTCTTCCTTTTCCTTAAAAAGTTAGTAATTAGCTTTCCCATTTCTCTTAAGAATGAAGTTGGGATCTGGATCAGAATTGCATTACAGTTAATAGATGGCTTTGGGTAATATTGACAATTTTACATTACTAAGCTATTCCTCCATATTTGTAGGTCTCTTTTGTTTTCTTCTAGTGTTCTATAGATTTCTTTGTATAAGTCTTTAGTTTCTCTGGTTAGATTCATTCCTAAATGTTTCATCTTTTGTGTGGCTATTGGAAATGTTAGCTAGCAGCCCTGGTGGCATTGTGGGTTATGCATTGGGCTGCTGCTAATCACAAGGTCAGCAGTTCAAAACCACCAACCGCTCCTCAGAAGATGAGGCTATCTACTCCTGCAGAGTTGCAGTCTCACAAACCCATAAGGGAAGTTCTACTGTCATGTAGGAGTTGGAATCGACTTGATGAGAGTGAGTTTGAATTTTTTGTTTAGTTTTATTGTAAATGGTGTTGTTTTCCTTATTTCTTTTTCAGAGCTCTCTTCCTTATTCCAAAGGAATCCAATTGATTTTTTGTGGGTTAATCTTGTATTCTGCCACGTTGTCAAATCTCTGGACGGCTTCCAACATTTGTCTAGTGTTGGGGTTTTTCTATGTATAAAATCGTATCATCTGCCAACCGTGATAGTCTCACTTCTTTGCTAATCTGTATTCCATTTATTATTATTTATCTGTCTAGATAGAAAGCTATCTAGATCTATCTACCCATCTACAAGCTCTGGCTAAGAATTCCAGAGCAATGCTGAATGAGTGGTGATGAGGGCATCCTTGTCTGGTTCTTGTTCGAAAGGGGAAGGCCTTCCGTTGGTCTTCATTGAATGAGATGATGGCCATTGGTTTTGTGTATGTGGCCTTTATTGTGTGGAGAAATCTCTATTCCCAATTTGCTGGATGTTTTCGTCACAAATGGAGGTTGCTGTTAGGTACCGCCTAACAGAGCGAAATACTGCCTGATCCCCTATGCCATCCTCAAAACCGCTCCAGTTTGAGTCCGCTGTTGCAGCCACTCTGTCAATCCATCTCACTGGGACCTTCCTCTCCTTTGACTCTCCTTTAGCAAACATGATGTTCTTCTCGAGGGACTGGTTTCTCTCGACAAGATGTTCAAAGTACAGAAGACGATTTCTCTCCATCCTTGACTCTAAGGAACTTCTTCCAAGACAGATCAGTTTGTCCTTTGACCACTCATGGTACTTCACATATTCTTCAAACAATTCAAACACATAGATTCTTCTTTGGTCTTATTTTAGTATCTTTGCTTGGTTTTGGCATCAGGATTATACTTCATAAAATGGCTTTGAAAATTTGCTGTAATTTTCTATATTCTAGAATAGTTTATGTAAAATTTGTGTCAACCCTTCTCTAAATGCTTGGTAGAATTTCCCAGTAAATTCTTTTTCTAATGTGGGAAGTTTTTTAATGACCAGACCTATTTCTTCTTTGTGATGGGTTTGAGATTTTCTACCTCAGAATGTGGTAACGGGGATACAAATTTATCTATTTCCTCTAGGTTTTCCAATTTGTTGGTAGTATAGTCTTTCACAGTAATGTTAGCTAGGACTATTTATACTTTCACATTTGTTTTTCCACATTCCTAGATCATAAACCTCCAATTGAAAACATAATGTCCCTAAAGCCCCCTCCGGACAACCAATACATTCACTGTTAAACTGATAATCTGTAAGATAATCAAGGTAAACCCACAAACACCCCTATACAAGTATGTACAGAGCCATTTCTAAAACAAGGATTGACTGCAGTTTCATTAGACAGGGGGCATCAAAAAGTGCAAATTTTATTTTAGTTTTTGAAATTTTATTGTTTTTAACGTCATTTTCCCATGAACTTTGGAATGTTCATTTATATACCATTGTACTTTAGAATTTTGTTCCCTGAGTACTGTATATACTCATGTATAAGCCGAGTTTTTCAGCACATTTTTAATGCAGTTTTTGTGGTAAAATTAGGTGCCTCAGCTGATATTCGGGTCGGTTTATACTTGAGTAAATACGATAGCTTAGTATTATGGGTTGAATTATGACCCCCACCCTCAATGTCTTAAAAGTCTGAATCCCTATCCCTGTGAATGTGACATCGGTTAGAAATAGGGTCTTTGAAGATGCAATCTGTTAACATGAAATTATACTGGAGTATAAGTTTCACCTAGATCCAGAATCCTGAATTCGCACGTCAACCTCCTAAATTGGGAGAAACTAATTGTGTTTTCTAAAGCCGCCATTTATCCTACTTCTATCATAAGAGGATCAGAGAAGTGGGAGTGCTGCTGTAACAAATACCTAAATATAGAAGTGGTTTTGAAGCTGGGTCATGGGTAGAAGATAGAGACGTTTTAAGGTCCCTAAGGAAAAGCCAGACTACATCTAAAAAAATTGCCACTTATGAAGAATAGTGGAACACGGACTGATAATAGAGGTAGAAAATGAGCCCCTCAGGTTGAAAGAAATTCAAAATACAACAAAGTAAGATCCTCCCTCTACGTAGAGTTGAACTTAATGACATAGATTGAGCAAAGCTTTCAGGACCTCCATTAGCTGATGTAGTATGACACAAAATGGGATAACTGGGATATAAAATGTATGAAGTATGAATCCAGGAAAATTGGAAGTTATCAAAATTAAATGGAATGCATAGAGATCACTATTCTAACCATTAGTAAACTGAAATAAATTATAATTCACCATTTTGAATCAGAAAATCAGAGTCTACTACAATGAGAATAACATATTAAAAAGGAATGGCATCACAAGCATCATCAAAAGATCTATCCCTAACATACGATACTGTCAAGAACAGGGTTATTAATATCCATACTCCTACAAGAAAGACAAGTTAATCTTTTATTCAAATTTATGCACCAAACACCAAAGATGAAGAAATTAATGAATTCTACCAACTTATGTAGTCTGAAATTGATGAAAAAATGCCATGAAGATACATTGATTAATCATCACTGATTGAAACATCAAAGTTGCAAACAATGGAGAAAGGTCATTAGTTGGAAAAGACAGCCTGGGTAATAGAAACAGCAACAATGCTAGAGGTCAGGTGATAACATTTTGAAAGAACAATGAATTTTTTCATTGCAAACACCTTTTTCAACAACATAAACTGGGACTACACATGCACATAAACCTCATCGTATGGAACATACAGTAATCAAACGAACATCTGTGGAAAGAGATAATGGAGCAACTCATTATCAACCAGACAAGGCTAGGGGCTGACTGAGGTACAGATCATCAATTGTTGATATGCAAGTTCAAGTTGAAGCTGAAGAAAATTAAGATCACCCCTTAAGAGTCAAAATTATGACCTGGAGTATATCCCATTTAAATGTAGAGACCATCTCAAGAACACCTTTGATCCCTAATGACTAAAATCCGAGGAGTTGTGGATGACATATTTATGTTCTTTATGTGGATGACATAAAGAACATCTTGTATGAGCAAAGATCTTTAGGAGAGAAAAAAGGAAAAAGCAAGAGAGAGGTAGTAAATAAAGTATTATGATGAAATGTGCAAAGACCTGGAGACAGTACACCAAAAGAGAACACTATGTCCACTTGCAAGAACTGAGGACAAATTTCAAGCCACAAATTAAATTATTGAAGGATTTGGGGGAAATACTGAATGAACAGGAAGCATCCAAAGATGAAACAAATGTACACTCGTCACTATACCAGAAAGAATGGGTTGCTGTTCAACCATTTTCAGAGGCAGAAGATGATCGAGAACTCATGGCACTAAAGGAAAAAGTCCAACCCGCACTGAAGGCACTGACCAAAGGATCCAAGAGTGTGTGGAATTGACAGAATACCAACTGAGAGTTTTTAACACATAGCAAACCATGTCGGAGGTGCTCATTTGTCTACGCTGGAAAGTTTGGAAGACAGCTCCTGGACAATCAACTGGAAGAGACTCATAATTGTGCCAGTCCCAAGAAAAGTGAACCATCAGAAGACAGAAAATATAAAATACTTATTAACATTACATGAAAGTAAAATGCTTCTGAACATACTTTAAAAAATGGATGCAGCAGTATATCAAAGCTGTTAAAAATCCAAGCTGGATTCAGATGACATGAAATGAGGGATATAATTGCTTATGTAAGATGAATTTGGGCTAAAATCAGAGAATGCCAGGAATCGGTTAACTTGTGTTTTACTGACTATGCAAAAGCACCCAACTGTGTAGATTACAAGATCCCATGGATAACATTGTGAAGAATGGGAATTTCAAAACACTTAATTGTGTTCATGTGGTTTAAAATCAGGAAAAGTATGCAGAGCTGTATCCTTTCATTATACTTATTCAGTCTGTGTATTGAGCAAATAAGCTACGAAGTTGGATCAGAAGAAGAACCCGGTTTCAGAGGTAGAAAGCATACCTCTAGAGCCAGCACCCTGAATTTGGATTTCTAAGCCCCACAAACCGAAAAGAAAACAAATTGGTTACAATCAGCCACTTGTGATATTCGTTATAGCACCACTAGAAATTAAGGCAGAGGCTTTTATAAAATTTCTAAAAAAGCTTCTCTACCATTTTAAGTTTTTATTATCATTAGCTCCATTTGCATTTGCCAGGTTATCCTATTATTTGTGCAAGCTGTTTTTTTAATCATTTATTACCTTTTAGTATAGAATTGCTGCTCTCACCACACACACTATTTCTTACCTCACTGCTTTTTGAAAGAGACCAGGCGTCTTGCGGAACGATTTATAATTCATACTGAGTTCATCCTTGTCCTAAGTTCCCTTTGCATTTTAAATGCTCTCAGCATTTATGGAGCATGTGCACACCAGAGGTAGACAATGAGGTTGGAGGTGAATAAGCCATCACAAGATTTATAAAGGAGGCATATTACGCACATGAAACAATTAGTATGCAACATTGATTTTTGACAAAAAGACTAACACCAAAAGTGAGGGGAAATCAGATCCGTAGTGGTGGGATAGGGCACAGATATGGGAATGGGGGGGAAAAAGATTTTGCTTTAACATATACTTGTAGGGCAAATATGCAGTAGGAGAGACAGTTCCTGGCTGAGGAAATGCCCTGCTCACAACGATATGAAACTAGGAGCCCCTGGATGGTGCAACTGGCTCAACAGTTACTACTGGCATGAAGTCACCTACAGGGTTTCAGCAGACAAGCTAACGGAAACAGGAAGACAGGCTGACAGTCTGCTTCTGAAAGGGCACACAGCCTTAAAACAAGCACGTCTTAGAGGGATGGAGAAAGGAAGCCACAGCAAAGTAGAATGGAGCATGGTCTTTTTTATTATGCTGAGAAGATCCAGTTTTTTAGCATAATCACATTTATACTTTACGACAACCAAATCCTTAGGGCTGGGGAGAATGACTTAGGCCCAGGATGGCTTCTGGTTGTGTAAGTTGGTCTCCTAAGCACAAGGTCAACAACTCAAACCCGTCAGCCACTGCAGGGCCGAAAGATGAAGGCTGCTCCCTAGAGATTTACAGTCTGGGAAACACTATGGTATAGTTTTTCTTTGTTCTATGGAGTTGCTGAGTTGGAATTGATTGGTTAGTTGGTGGGTTTTGGTGATCTCTACAATTCCCTGAATCTAAAATTCTCCAGACTCACTCATTTTCTGTTATATACATAAATTACACAATTTAGCAGTGAAATAAGAAGAAACAAACCGAGTAAAGACCTAGTTATTGGTTAACTAAACTGAAATTTCTCATTTCTTTATCAACCCTAGAAATTCTTCACAATTTCTTTTCCAGAAGTTAACTTAGCACACTCTCTTTTAATATTTATCAAATTGAAAATTATCATCCAAGTATCAAAACAAAAAAGGGACATTTGATTCATACTTCAGGCACGCCAGCAAAAACCTGCATTCAATTTCTAGGACCAGCTTCCTGATCTTTTCATTCCTGCCTTTACCACAATTAGAAATGGCATTGAGTATTTCTTAGACTTTAAACTATAACAAATTACTTTGTTTAATGTTTACCATTCAGAATTTAACTAAAAGCATCTGGCCTTTAGAGCCATAACGTTAAAAGCTGATCTAAATTGAAGGTATTCAATTTCACCTAGCATATTTTATAGTAACCTCAATTCCTTAAAATTCTGCGAATCATTTTCAACATCCCAGCAATCAGGGTTAAATACAAAGATTGTCACTATGATATCAATTTTATCACTTTAATGTCTTCCAGAATCCTCTGTGAAGGCTTTGTTTATTACACCCCAATTTTAAGCACCGGGAGAGTGAGACTAAATAAACCACTTAACAATAATCAGCATTCCAGCAGATCTGACTCCAGAGCTCATGCTCGTTTTCTCTCGGAATTTTTTAATTTCTGAATCTTCACCTCTGAATTCTAACATTAGTTAGACTGGAGTTCTGGAGTTTGAAATGCTCGTTAGAGGATGCAAGGGGAGAAAGTGGGAAACCCTGACTGAGGAAGGCAGCGGGGACAGCATATTCAAACTTGAGGGAAAATTTTCTTCTTAAAGGCACAATGAAGCCAAACCACACTCTACATTGCAAGGCAGAAAACTGCTTTCTTGATTTTATTTCAAAATTATACAAGGTCACAAAACCAGAGCAAGTTTTTGCTTTGTTAAACAAATTGTTTTTACAAATTTCAAAATCTGCACCATTGAATACTTAAAGCCAGAAATGTTAAATACAAAATCATTCTGAAACTGACACTATCAATTCTCTACTTTGCATATGTGACATTTCAAAATAGTTCTCAGTAGTACAAGTATGTTTGTTTATCACTAAAATTTAGTCAGAAACAATAAGTGAATCAGTGAAGGTTGGTTCTCATAACACACTGTCATTAAATAAATTAATAGAAATATAAAGTCCTTTTTCTTAGGATTTTTAATGTCAACGATTCACCATAAATTTAATATGGAAGCCAAATGGGTGGAAAATTTGATTTTTAAATAAAATACCAGGATGAACCAAATATCTGCTGGTGTTACTATCCACAACATAAATGATCGGCCTAGTTAAAAGAGACATAAACAGAACCAAAATCCACAAATTAATTTTTCTCCCCTACTTCTATAACACATACAAATGGACATTGTGCCTGATCAGTTATGGACTATTTTAGTGTCAAAATAAGCAAAGTAAGAAATTCTATTGCAGAATGTATTGCCGTTGTTACAAGAGTATCCAAAGGCATTTGAAACATTAAAACTTGCCCAGAATATTTATACTACTAAACACAGAAATATTACAAAGATATGTGCATACAATATAGAGTATCACACACAACTAAAAAGTTAAAACTTTGCCAACATTTTCTACAAACTATTCCTCACATGATACATCAAAGCACTAACCACATAAAATGTGGCTTTTTCTGTTTGCACTGGATTAAGGCATCTGAAAGCCCTAAACACTGTTGAGACGAAAATGAGGAAAAGTTTAAGCATTCATGTAACTTCAAATATACATGCTACATACAGAGAGACACTAAGATTAGCTGTTTAACACATTACAGATTTTGATATCCAACTTCATGCAATGGGTTCTTTTTATATTTCATCTAAATGTTTACCTGCCCCTTGAATTTGAGTCCAAATTTCTAGGAATCAATCTTACCCATTTGTTGAACTGAAAAATGGTAAAGGTAGTACATAAATTGAGGCAAATACAAAAAAATCAGATATTTCATCCTAGCATAATCCATGAGTAAAAGTCTGGGCCTTCAATTAATTTCCCTTAAGATACACATGGGCTGTATTTCCATTGTAAAAACTTCAAGGTAGGTGGTCAAAATTCAAAGCAGTCATTTTCTCAGAATAACCGGTAGCATGATCAATGGTTGCACTGTTGTTTCCCTTTGTGCTTTCTAACTGGAGAAAGTGAAAAAGATTGCTAAGAAGGAAAGGAGCCTGTAACTACTTCCAGTCAAGATGCAGCATTACGCATCATAAGGTATCGTTTGTTTTGCGGCCCTGTGGAGCTGAAAACGATGGGTGTCGGGTCACTTCGGGAGAATGTGAAACTAAATGGTTTTGCTTTGCAGACGCAGTGTTGTCCTTGACTGACGTTGGCTCTCTAGTGGAAATGCTCTTAATGGCATTTTGGTACTAGTGGTGAACTGCTGATGATTACTATTACTATTTCTATATCAAGTACCTGAAATTATCAGTGAGAATTGTTTGGGAGGTTATCCGTGATATACACAGACATTTGGTTCAAGTGAAATGAATAATAGTGGCTAGAAATGAACCTAAATCTAAATCACTCACTCAATAGGACTAACTCGTATTTCAGACTGTAGCTGGTATCAATCTAAGTGGAAAGCCTTTTGAGACGAGATTCAAACCCTAGATAAACATGAAAGCTATGAGGACGCGCGCTTTCTATTGTGATCTCTACTTAGAGTGGCAGCATAATCTTTACTACCTGAAAATCAGGAATAGAAAGGACTTCACTGTTGTTCTTATAATAGCTTATAAATTATACAAAAGAGTCCAGATATCTTGCATTCAAAAATAGTCAGTATTATAAAATCAGAAGCCATGAACACAATCCAAGAGTGTTGGTTGGCGGTGTTAACATTTAAAATTTTTTACAAATACATCAATCATTTAATTATACCCAAAGTACCAGAAAAGAAGGGGCAAGATTCCCTTCAATGTGTGAGGACAGGAAGGTCACAGTGATGCATTTTTGGAAACAGTACCTTCACCTCTAAGCACCTTTCAGGTGATAGCTAGCTCATAGGCACCAGAAATTCATAATAAAAATTACATTACCTAAAAGGCACAGATGAAATCATTAACATAAGTATAAAAGTAATTGTAAGGTTAAAAATGTGTTCAAACATGTTAAACTGTACACTAATTCATTACACATTCAGCTTATATTACCATTAAAAAGTGTACATACTTCGCCTAATGATCAATTCATGCCAACATTAATTCATAATGTAGCATTTACCACCACAGCACCCAAAGGTTAACAGAAACCAACTCCCTACTAGAATCTAGGGAAAAGGTTTTAGAGCTAATGAAATAATTTATTGCAGGCCTTACTTACTATAGAGAAAATGTTGGCTCATTCTACTGTATCCACACTCCCTCACAATCTTAAGGGAAGTACAATAAATTCACTTTTTTCTACTAAAACAATACTTGTATTTAACACATTTGGCCGTTAAGAGGTATCTACTTTTTACTCCTTTTTCTTTCTTTTTTTTAACTTAAAGAATAAATCACTTTCACTAACTAGTCCTCATACCTCACTTTTTCAAAGCTCAGCTTAATTTTCTGGAACTAAACAGACATGTTGGCATACGATAGCACTGTACATCCTCCCAAATCTGAAATAGAGAACTCATTGAGGAGACTTACTCTCTTAAATGTATTTGATCATCTGAGCTTATGAGGAAAAATCCTCCAAGGACTACATTCAAGAGGGTAAGGATTATAGATATTTCTAAATATAAAATATGTAACATTAAAAAAAAAAACAGACCTGAAATCATTTGGGAGCAATAATTAGGGAACTTCAATCTCTAATTAATAAGTAGTACATTTATATTTGTTCTTAATAGAAAGTAGAGCGCCAGTGTCAAGTTGGGTGGGAACAGCTGTTCCTTTTCAATGAGCCTGGGCCTATGAATTCAGTGACGTGAGCTCACTACGAAATTCCACTCATGCTTTGGCTCCAAGACCCTACCACAGCCTGGAGGCCGTCGATCACTCACCAGCAAAAATCTACCCCACTATTACACCCCGAGCAGCAGCTCATTTCTAACAGCTCACTCATTTCTAACATTTCAGTGTTTGCTGTTATCTTATTAAAAATATTCTAAACACACAGTTTTAGGAGCAGCTATAAAATCAAGAACAAGCATTTATGTATATCTATATGAGGGGCTTCAGAGAGTTTGTGCAAAAAGTCCCTAATTTTTTAGTTCCGTTTTTCCCCACATACTTTTTGCAGCCTCTCATAAGTATTTTTGCCATGAATGTTTCTTTACCAATTGGGGGGAAGAGGGCGGTGTCTAACAGGCCATAAATTAAATGAGAAAAGCATCTAGAAATGAACGGTTGAAAATATAAAGGACCATTTTCAGATGACTCAAGTATCAAATTTGTGGGCATATAAGTTTACCAATTTCCTCAACTATGATTTCCAACTCAAAGTGCTACATCTTACGTAAATCTTAATCTTTAGAAACTTTTAAGATCGACATCTTACAGAAAACCCATTCTTTTTTAGTATGGTTGATCTTTAGTAACTGTAATGCCTTTACTGTTTCAATATAAGCAAGCAAAAGTCTTTGAAGTACATGACTTAGGGTTTCTGATTAACTTCTTTTCGGTACTTTCTGAGGTTGGTCACCCAACAGTTAGAACAGAGCAGCTGTGCATCATTTCAAGAAGGAGAGAAGCATGGAGCGCACAGTGCCAAGTGTGGAGCTCTATACTATGGACCCATCCTTGCTCTGCGCTGGAATCATCACAGGCACCGCCCCCATTCTACTGAGATTAGGGGCAGCTACCTTAGTGGGTGGGAGAGTTGGACTCTGAGGAGCACGTTCAAAATCTTCACTGGGTACTTGGTTATACTGAGTCTTCGAATAGGCTTCCATGTTGGAAGGAGACATGGATCCCAGGGATGAATGAGTGCTGCCGACGTAGCTCCTGGCAGTGGACGTTCGGCTTTTCGGAGGAGGCACGTCTTCCCTGGAAAGCCAAGTCCCCAATACAAGTTAGAAGACTGAGCTATCAAACCCTGGAGTTACATAAGTTTCAGTCTTGGGTAGAGGTGGGGAAGATACTCCAGGATTATTACATTTAAAACTGTAGTTAATAAAGAAAGTAGAATCAGCGGCAGTGTCATGAACTTCGTATTTGTCCTCAATACAACATTTATTTGAGTTTGTCTCTTCACAGAAAATAAAACTACGGTTTTTACACAAATTTATATGGTCCTATGTTGTCCTAGGAGTCCTGATAGCACAGTGGGTAATGAGTTGGGTTGCTAAGCACAAAAGTTCAAGAGTTCAAAACCAGGAACAGCTCTTTGGGACAAAGGTGAGGCTTTCTACTGCCATAAAGAATTATAGTCTAAGGATACCACAGGGGTGGTTCTGCCCTGCCTACAGGGTCGCTGTGAGTCAGAGCGGACTCCGTGGCAGTGAGGCATTATCTTACATGGAGCAAAGCTCGAGTACTTTCAGATTCTAGTAGCACTGGTCAAAAGTAACTAGTTACATAGTTTTAAAGCATGAATATCCAGATATGATTCTACCAAAAGAAAGAAAAAGCTTATTTTTGCTATCAATGTTTTTTAATGCCTTAGAGAAAAACCTTATCAATTCAAGCATGCAAAAACTGCATAATTTGGATAGGAATTTTAACATTGAATATTTACAAATATATCTGAGTTACTTCTGGTCATGTAAAGTACACAAGTTGCCAGCACTACTCAAGAACTACCAAATGTCAATTTCCAAGGTATCATTTAAATTACATTATTAAAATTTCTATAATTCAAAAGTGCACTATTAGTTAAGCTATTCTGGTTTAGGGCAGTTGAGAAAATAAAATCACACTACCAACAGGTTTATAAACTAGCCAAATGATACATTTAATTAAGCCTTTCTCTAAAATCTCAACATCTGTCCTTTTTGGGAAATCTCATGCCTGTCATTTTATTGGGAGATGTCAAAAATTATTGAGAAAGTCATTTTGGTTCAGAAAGTGGAATCCCAGGATATTGGGAACATGTGACATCATGAATGATGGCTGATCCACGTTTGAAAATGAAAGTATATGTTCTCCACAACCTTTAGTCAATTCTCATGTTTTCTTTGGATGATTAAGACAACTAGTGCTTTAGAGACACAGTAAATTCCGTATACATCAGCCAACCCTTTTCCATTTAATTACCTGATATCATGATGAACTTCCTTTTCATATTTTTCTTCTCTGCGCTTTTTACGGCAGCAAAAGATAAGAAGACCAATGAGCACCAGAGCAAGTAAAGTTCCTATAATAGCGCCTGCAATTGTTCCAGCTCTATTTGAAGCTAGAATAAGAGATTAATAAGAATATAATCAATAGTTAAAAAAGGATTCATAACAAACATAGTATACACATTCATAGTTTGATTTTATTGATATGTAACTTTAAGAAAACTGACAGCATTTTACGGCCTGGCAGGGTAAAGCTATTAAAAGGACTTTTCTTTGACATATATAATTTATATGAAGCATAAAACAGGTAAAATAAGGCTAAACTATTTTAATATACAAAGCTCCCTTGGTTAGCATTGAGAATTTTCTAAGGTACTCATAATGGCTAAATATGGTTCACAGGAGTTGAACTGGCAACTTCCCAATTAAATAACACAACGATGAAGATTTTATTTAAAATGTAGCCTTTTTCCTTCCCACAAGCTAGAAAAGCTAATAACCAAGCTACCAAGTGCATAGCTCAAAGTCAGCATCCCCTTGCTCTCAATATACACTTTCCGACTCAATCAAAGAACTGAGCAGAGCGACCAGAGACAAACAGATAAAAGAACTTACGAGGAACAACATCCAGGCGTAGCAGGCACTGATCAACCCCCACTCTGTTTTGGACCGTGCAGCTGTAGGTTCCCGAATACTCGGTCGTGGCATTTTTCACAGAGATAATAGGTGAAGTCATTTCTTTGGTGAGGGTGGGAGAGAGAGAACAAATTCAGTATTACAGTATTGTTTCAGCTCCAAGGTTTTTGTACAGTGTATCAGTCCAGATAAAAACACAACAGACTAACGTTAAGCATTATATTCAAGTATTGCTACATGTGCATCTCAAAAAACAAGCAACCGTGCCTCTATTCACGTGGAGCTCAACAAAAGAAATCACGTTTCCTTTAGGTAAGGCACAGAGATCCGTAGCTGAAAACAGTCGTGCTGGTCCTACACACAAACCCACTTTGTGCTACATCTGACTCTTAAGTGTCCCAGGCCATCAAAGGTCTTGGTTCCCCAGAAAGCCCTGCACCCAACTATCTTATGGGAGTAAGTCAGAAGGGACCTTCATCATCTAGTTTGGCCTCTCGGTTTGCAAAGAAAACAGAAGCCACGCAAAAAGACCAGGGTTGGGAGGACGGAAGGACAAGAGGATTATATTCAAGTGTTGCATTCTTTGAAATGGTAAATGGTTTGAACTACTGAGCAAATTAAGCATAAATTACTATTATCTCCAACATGAATTACTTAATAAGGCAAAACATTCAAGATCTAATTATTATAATTCAGCCACTATGCTATCAGATTTATGATAGCATTTTCCACCAGTACTATCTTTTTTTTCTAATGTACCACAAAATTATGAAATATTTTAAAAGGTGCTATTACTTTAGACGTTTTATTAATTTTTTATTACACGACCCTGAGATGTCATTATGGAACACTGAATCAATTCCAGTAGAACCTTGATTGTTTTGTGTGGGAAAGGGAAGGCTTTTGGAAACTTACACACACACACACACACACACACACCCTCAATGGCACATCGTACCTGCTAACCACGACATAGGCATTTTCTGAGAGTTAGACAATTTTTGCCATTCATATCGTAATGGAAGTGAACCTTCTTTTGGCTCACATTTTAGCTTAAAGTCATTTCCAATTTCTTCTGATCCATCAATGTAACATCTTGTACCTGAAGGCTTAACTAAAAGAAAAAAAATCATAACTTAATTTTGAGAATGGAATTAATTTTTATAACGAATACTTAAAACATACAGCATGCTGCACAGCCATTATCCTGCATTCAGAATTAACAAAAAGACTAAAAGCCACAATTGTCTTAACACCAGTTTACTCAGCTTTAACCAACAGAAAAACAAGCAAAGATGAGCTCAGGCAGGCAGCAATTGCATGAGGAAGGCTGGCAACAGACACAGGTGCAGCCCATTGCCCTCCATTCTAGCCGCATTTCAAAAGAGCAAGGATAATCATGGGTTCAACCAGGTAAGACTCGGAAGTTTTCCCTCTCCATTTCTTACCTATTCTTTTACTCCAGGCTTGTCATGAAGCCCTCTGGGAGTGTGTGCCAAGTCACATTCCTCTGGGTGCTGCTACCCGTAAATCAGAGGGTTTACAATTCATAATTCTAATAACAGCGACCAATTAACATTCCACAGCGACACTCAAGACCTTCACAGAGTGTTACAAAAGGGAGGTCTGAGGCTCTGTCCCAGGTATCCCCAGGTAAACATTTAGAGCAGTTGCTATCCTGCTCCCTGCAATCCGCCCTATCTCAACCCTGTCATCTCCTATACTTCTGTTGCACTTCATGAAGTCAGTGTGCATACAATGAAATGAACATTTCAATACACGGATGATCTTAGTGACAAGCACTATCCTAATCTCCCAAGAACGTGTCCTCACACCTGTGGTCCTCACGCCTGTGGTCCTCTATCTGCTTCAGGACTAGCCAGCTAGGTCAGATCTCTCTCCCTACAGACTAGTTGTGCGCCACATAAATGGAGCAATACAACATAAACTTTGTTTCTCTTCTATGTCTTTGAGACTGATCCTAACTTCCTCCCCAAACAGAAGACTTTAGGTTCAGAACAGGGAATTTTACTATCCTAGCATAGGCAGCAGGAAAGTTACACTATGCTACATGGAGGCCATTGCACATTCATGATTTATATATTTATGAATATTAACATTTGAGAGTTTCAAATTAAAAAGTCTAAGACTGCCTGAGCATGTTATCACAGAATGAAGGGAAGGATATAACTTAACATTGCAAATATAACACCCAAAACAAAGGAGTTTGTACTTATTTCATTTTTATCATTTATAGAGCTACAAGATAGCCTGATGATTAGCTATCTGACTGCCTCCCTTTAAGAATAAAAACAGTGATGCTCAGGAAAGTTATATGCTTCTCTCTGGTGTCTAATGGCCATACTCCAATTCAATATTCTTTCTAGCACATGCCACTTTCCATATATTCCTAATCATAAAAGAAATCTGATATGGGGTAATAAAGGTAAAAGTTTAAAATATACAAACTAGTTTTGAACTGAATGAGATCCCATGGGTAAATTTAAAGATCATTAATTACTTTTCTAAAAGGTAGACTGAGGCCCCCAAAATGAAGGGATCCCCATTAATTCACAGGACAAAAAAAATAAAAACTTGGATCTTCTATTTTTTCTTAGAATTCTCCCCCCATATTTCAGGGCTTCTTCACTATTTTCAAAGTCGTTTTATTAATGTGATAAAGAAATCAATCATTCATATTCTTCCTATCAAAAAAAGTTAGCTATTTTTATGCTTTCTGCTATTTGAGGACATTGGAGTACTGTAAGCGTATTAAAATATGACTCCAATAAATGATACTTTTGCCTTATGGGAATGAAGCTATTACAAGTCTGTGACCACTCATTCTGTTAATAGGTAACATTAATACAAATAACTTACCAAGAACTATCAAGTGAATCTTCTTATTTCCCACACCAGGAGCCTTTTTTACTTTGCACTGGTAGGTGCCAATATCTGATAACTGTAAATTGGTTACATTTATTGATGCATCACCAGATTTAAGGTCGTTACTTGTAAAATGCACTCGTCCTTTCAGGTCTGGATAGTAGTCATCATAAATTTTGTCTCCGGAATATAAAATAATCTAAAAGAAGATCAAAATGAGAAGAGAAACACAGCCAGCGAACTAACCAAATAAAAAAAAATCCTGCCTCATTAAAGGAGGGATGAATATAATCACAGTATTGTGGGATACAGACTTTTTATAAACTGTCAAATGGGAAATTAATGTGCTCTGTAAAAATTCACACAAACCACAATAAATGTTAAAAATGAATTTTAGTGAAAATCACTTTAAAGGAAGCAGAGAAAAAAGAGTTAAGAATATTATGATAAACCTCACTCACAAGCACTGTGTCTGTGCCGACTCACAGTAACCCTATTGAGACATTTGCACAAGGGGAGAGCCTCCTCTTTCTCAAACCTCAGAGGGCTGGTGATTTCAAACTGCTGACTTTGTGGTTAGCAGCCTAACACAGAATCACCACGCCACCAAGGTCTTTCTATGAAAAACCTACAATTATCCACAGTTACAGAATGACAAATATGCAGAGACCACCGCTGTGACCTTCAATTTGGTCTAACACTCTTATTTTAATTGGGAAAACTAAGACCAAGCACAATTAAATAATATACCCTTAGGTAAGAGCGCTTAGTGAGACTGAACTCAGAGCTATCCGTTTCTGTACACTATTTTCCCTGGAGTCCCTGGTACTGAGAGCAGTTAAAACTTGTCTGCTAACTGAAAGGTTTCTGTCTGCCTCGAGCTGCCTCAGAGCAAAGTCCGGTTGATCTACTTCCAAAATAGTCGTCACTAGAAACCCCAGCTCTAACTGGACATATGTGGATTGCCATGAGTCAGCCGTGGCTGCAGGACAATTGGTTTCTAATCACCAGCTGTCTCAGAAGCTGCAGGATGCCAACCAAATGTATAACATCAGTGTAACCCCACCTGGACATTTAAGATAGGGGGGCTCAGGTTAGCACAATCTCCCAAAGACTCTTCTTTGATTAAAAACAAAAACCCTTCCCCTAATTCTACTGAGTTTTCTCGGTCACTATTGGGCTTTTTTTTTTTTTTAGTATCTGAAAGCTAGAATTAGAAGGAAAATAAGAGGTTTTAAAACTGACTGCTATGAAAAGGAACACATAAAATGAGAATGTTCATACACGTAATCAATGTCACTGAACAACCAATTATTAAATGGGAATTTATACTTCTGTGTAAAAGTATTGAAAACGCTGACTTAGAAGAAAATTGTAGTTATCTCTAATCAGTTCACTTAATTTATTAGCGTGCTTGCTAATGAAATTTTCTATTCTGGTGATGATGAACCAAAGGCTAAAGAGCAGAGATGCCAAACTCAGAAACAATAAGGAAGCAACTCTGCATCTGAAAATGACATTTTATCTGAGTTGCTAAAGATGAGCAGTACAATGAGATAAAGTATCACTCAGGAACAGAAGTTTCCAAGGTTTATTCTATAGATGGTTTCTGAGGCCAGAGAGTTGATTTTCTCCCCTACCCAGGTGAACACCCCTCATCCACAAAGATCTTCTTATCTATGCCTATGTACTCAATACCAGTGTGCTAAAAGAATGACAGAGCAGCTAAATGGCCCACTACTGATTTGCTCTGCAAACTCAAGCCCTTTGCTCCATCGTCCAGACAAAAAGAGCACTAGGGACTCCTCAGGTGCCGCTATTATCTTACTGTGTTCCATCGATTGAATCATTGCTGTGAAAAGCCATTAGGTTCAGTTGGCTGTGCTTTTGACCCCTCATGTTTGACTTGACAGCAATGAGCCAAGTGATGTACTTTTGGCTTTCTAGGTACACACAATGAGTAGTCTTTCATAGAGGGCCTGACAATTGTGTGTTCCCACTACTATTTTGAACACCATCTGCTGAATTTTCCCAAGGAAACAAATGTTGTAAAAATAGTTGTAAAATGTGGATATATGGACTGCAGCTCATCAGCTGGGCGCAGATGCTACTCTCCTGTGTGCTGCACCTGGAGCTGGAGAAGCACCTATAGCCTGAGCACCCTGTTGCTGGCGCTCCTAGGTACGAGGTGCTAGGCTCTAGCTTTGTGGATGTGGACTGCGGCCACTTTAGGGTGACCCTGCTGCACAGAGCAGTCTCAGTCCTCCTCCCAGAGGCTCCTTGCACCTCTTCAGCTCAAAGGTTGCAGATCTGCCACACATAACAAAATGCAGTACAGTCTAGGGAGCTAGAAACCTGGGAATGCTGTCTTGCACATTTATCCATCACAAGGATTTGAACGTCTGAGTGGTTGTGAACCAAATTAATTCACCTGACTCCAAATTTCCTAGTGTCTCTGCTTTTGATTTAGAGAGTACATTGATTTGAGTTTCAGAAGCTCGACTACAAAATGCCATGGGGGAGATCAACCGGCAACTTGTGGCAGGTTGATTACATAGGACCTCTTCCGTCATGGAGGGGGCAGTGTTTTGTTTTTACTGGGAGTAGACACCTACTCTGGATATGGATTTGCCTCTCCTGTATGCGATGCTTCCGCCAAAACTACCATTCGTGGACTTACAGAATGCCTCATCCACCGGCATGGCATCCCACATAGCATTGCTTCAGATCAAGGAACTCACTTCACAGCAAATGCAGTGCGGCAATGGGCCCATTCCCATGGAATCCACTGGTCGTATCATGTTCCTCATCACGATGAACCAGCTGGCTGGACAGAATAATGGAATGGGCTCCTAAAGATACAATTACAGCGCCAACTAGGTGGCAACAACTTGCGGGGCTGGGGTAATGTTCTCCAGGAAGCTGTATACTCTCTAAACCAGCGGCCAATATATGGTGCTGTGTCTCCAATAGCCAGAATTCATGGGTCCAGGAATCAAGGGGTGGAAGCTGCAGTGGCACCACTCACTATTACTCCTAGTGATCCACTTGCAGCATTTTTGCTTCCTGTACCAGCAACCCTGTGTTCCTCATGCCTGGAGGTCCTGGTCCCAAAGTAAGGAACTCTCCCAGCTGGAAATACAGCATGGATTCTACTGAACTGGTAGCTGAGAACGCCCCCTGGTCAGTTTGGGCTTCTCATGGCTTTGGATCAACAAGTCAGGGAGGGTGTCACTGTACTGAGTGGTGTCAATGATCCTGATTACCAAGGGGAAAATTGACCGGTGCTACATAAAAGGAAATAAGAGGAAAGAAGTAGGAGGCAAAGGGCATTTATAGAGGTCTAAAAAAAGGCACGTGCATATGTATATATTTCTATATGAGGATGGGGAAATAGATCTATGTGCATATATTTATAGGTTTAGTATTAAGGTAGCAGAAGGACATTGGGCTTCCAATCAAGTACTACCTCAATCCAAGAATACTTTGTTCTTAAACTGGCATTCCATGATCACACAATCGCTGAAGACAAAGTGGGTACATAAGCAAATGTGGTGAAGAAAGCTGATGGAATCTGGCTATCAAAAGATATCGTGTCTAGGGTTTTAAAGACTTGAAGGTAAACAAGCTGCCATCTAGCTGAGAAGCAACAAAGCCTACATGGAAGAAGCACACCAGCCTGTGTGATCATGAGGTGTTGAAGGGATCAGGTGTCAGAGAACAAAAAAATCAAGTCATTGTGAATGAGGGAGAGTGCAGAGTGGGGATCCAAGGCACATTTGTAGGCAATTGGACATCCCCTCACAGAAGGGTCACGGGGAGGAGATGAGCCAGTCATGTTGCAGTGTAGCAACGATGAAACACAACTTTCCTCTTGTTCCTAAATGCTTCCTCCCCACCATCCCTCTATCATCATCCCAATTCCACCTTACAAATCTGGCTAGACCAGAGGATATACACTGGTACAGATATGAACTGGAAACACAGGGAATATAGGGCAGATGATCCCTTCAGGACCAGTGGTGAGATTGGTGATACCGGAAGGGTGGACGGAGGGTGGGGTGGAAAGGGGAAACTGATTACAAGGATCTACATATAACCTCCTCCCCGGGGGATGGACAACAGTAAAGTGGGTGAAGGGAGATGTCGCACAGTGTAAAATATGACAAAATAATAATAATCTGTAAATTATCCAGGGTGCATGAGGGAGGAGGGGATGGAGGGGAAAAATGAGGAGCTGATACCAAGGGCTCAAGCATGATGATGGCAACAAATGCACAAATGTGCTTGACACAATGGATGTATGGATGGATAGTGATGAATTGTATGGGCCCCCCAATAAAATGATTATAAAAAATGCTGACATATGCGAGGCAGTTTTACATATCTTCATTTATGCCTCCTGACAAGTCTATCAGGACGGGCACACTGTCCACATCTAACAATTAGGATGAGGAAAGCTGTGGCTCACACAACAAAGCCACGCTGCTAGGATGCAAGCCAGATCATTCAACTTGGTGTAGTACAGTCTGTGCCGACATTCTTCACTAACATCTCTATTTACTGTGCACCTTACAAAATTCTGTGCATACAGACTGATACTCTTCACAACACTGTGAGATACGTAAATTTGTTCCTACTTCACACATGAGAAAACCGGGGCTTAGAAAGCAAACTAAGCAGGAGTACAGGAAAGCACATAATAAAAGTTCAGGTGTGGCAGGCAGACAGAGCTTCATTCAAAGCCTCAAAAGCATTCGTTACCAACTGGGTGATCACAGGTTAATTCAAGTTTCCAGACCACCATTTGTTTCTCTTTGTTAAAGTGCATATAATTTTCATCTGAGTGCTATTACATGACTTATATAAGTAAATACAATGAAAACACCGCCCAGCATATGAAAAACATGATACTGTAGGGTCTTATCTGACTCACAGAGACCTCATGTGCTACACATGAGAACTGAGTTCCATGGGGCATTTTTGATCTTGATCTGTAATCTTTATGGACACACATTGTCAAGCCTATCTTCCAGGGTGCCTCTGGGTGGGTTTCAATCAGCAACCGACCAGCAACCTTTTTGGTCAGCAGCCCAGGGCAAATCATACGAGCCGCCAAAGCATCTGTTTAGTACACAGTGGAACGCATACTTTCTGAGTATGATGAAAGAACGGTCTTTGGCCCGAGTCTCTGATTCTTAGACGGGAAATACACAACCAGTTAGCTGCGATACAATAAAAAGGGAGTGCAGTTTAATTTACAATGCAGCTGAAAATCTATGCAAACATTCTCTTCTGAAACAATCTTGCTCCAGTTCTTCATTTTTTTAAGTCTGATTTACTGTGTTTTAGGTTAGAGGCTAGGTTTTTAGCCCAGTGCCCCGCTGCACAATTAATTATCTCAACTACTGCAGACATCGAGTCCAGGCTTCCCACTCAGCACAAATCCCTTTCCCATACATGCACGTGCTCAAGACAACAGTGCACACAACTGGACAGTGCCTTTATGGAACCTGTCACAGGCCACTCACGACACAAAGTCTGAAGACAGAGCATTTAGGACCCATGTCCTCTATACAAAGGGAGCTCAGAAAGTTCTAGAGGAAATTCCATTGTTTTTCAACTCCATTTTTCTATGAACTTTTGGAGACCTCCGTGTATAGTTCCCATCCCTGGAAGCATAGTGGGTGGTATGTAACAAAAGGGGGCAATTCTACGCTGTCTTAAAAGTCACTGTGGTAGTTACATAATCTGGTGCCATTTGGGACTTGAAAGGATTAAGAGGAAAGGGGTGGAGCCTAGTCTGTTAATCAGGTCAAGCCAATGAGGCCCCTGTGTGGGCATGGCCTTCTGAGAACTCTGGGAAATCCTGTATTTCCTCCTTGTTGGTGGGAGACGCCCCCTCCCCACCGGATACATTGTAGCTGACAAGCCACATGGACCTACCCTAATGCAACCACACCTCTGAAGCTGGAAAAGCCACAGAGAGACCCCGGCCTGCGCTGAGATGCTCACAACACCACTGGATCCAAAGGCTTTCTACCCACTGGCCTGTGATCGTCCTGCATTTGGCGTCATTGCATGTGTTTTGTGAGTCTAAAGAGGATTTTATAGATTGGTATTGGACATATGGGCTAATATCAGACTTATGAGCTTGGACTGGCCTGGATTGAGATGCTTTCTTAATGTACGATTACCCTTTATATAAAACTCTCTCTTATACACAAGTTTCTACAGATAGGTTTCTCTAGTCTATCCGGACTAACAGTTACCATGGGTTGGAACTGGCCCAGTGACAGTGTATTTGGTTTTGATTTCATCACCTGAGGTAGGGCCTATATTCAAGGTGCTAGCAACACGGGGGCGGGGGGAGTGTCAGGATGAGGAGTGGAGGGAGAGGGAAAGGGAAAGGAAGAGAGAGAGGCAAAAGGTATCAGGGCTGAGTGAATAGAATCGATCAAGCTGCACTTGCTTTGCACTTTCCAGGACAGAGGTGTGTCCCAGCAAGCAGTGGTCTTACGTCATTCACGACTTGGAGAGGACCCTAATTCTTTACTTCACAAATACATTATGATTCACACATTAAATGGGAGGATTTTACCTTCAGCTTTTAAATACCATATATACTCGAGTATAAGCCAACCCAAATATCAGCCGAGGCACCTAATTTTACCACAAAAACGGCATTTAAAATATGCTGAAAAACTTGGCTTATACATGAGTATATACGGTAATCTGTCAACTCTATGGCAGTGGGTTTTGTTTTTAACTCTTAATCAAAGCACTCAGCTGTGAGCTGAACAGTCAGCAGTCCAAACTCATTAGCCGCTCCAGAGAAACTCAAAGTGTTCTGCTTCCGTAAGTTCAGAGCCGAGGAAATCCTAAGAGGCACTTCTATTTTAGTGACCACTATATGGTCAGAACTGCCTTAGTGGTTACACAAACACACACATCTACATATATTATTTGTGTATGTATATGTGTACATATACATGCACATTTATATATATTGCTTGTATATATGTTTCACTTTTTTAGTGAATCACAAGATTCTTCTCAAATACATATACTGATTCTCCTAATATTTTCTTTCTGCTCTACATAATTTATTAACTTCTTTTTATTAATGGTATTATCAGACCAGTATGTAACATTCAAAATCAAATACCAATGTTCTAAAAGGAAAAGAAAAAGTGTGGTATATATAGATGAAGGTGAGATTAACTTAGCAATTTCCTTCTTTTTCACTATTTTTATTTTTTCAAGTTTTTTATAGTAGACTCTCCCCACATTGAGATAACTTCTATAACAATGGTTTGCTATTTCATTTTCTAAATTTAAGATGTTTTTACAGGTTGTTTCTATGTTATAAAGACTCTGTTTAATTTAAGAAATTCACTGAACAGGATTTTTATAACTCGTACTATGTAACTTTATTACACTGCATCATCACATTTAATGACAATTTATAATAGTGACAGAACCCTCATGTGAAATTTAAAATTCTCACCTAATTTTTAATCAAGTGCTGTTTACTCTCAGGCCCTTAACATATTATGCACATTTCTACCGTGAACCCGTCCCTGCCTCATACTGCCCCCACTCTCGCTTCACACGGCCCACTTAAAGACATTTCCAAACCCCCAGTTTCGGACGCTCACTTCACAGTTTCCTCTTCCTCTCTGGAAGGCAAGGGAGCGACCTCGCCTTTTTCTGACATTGCAGGTCACTTATTACTCTCGCCATTCTACGGCATAGTCCTCCACATCCAAAGGCATCTAGGGCTTTCTTCCCAGCTCCCCATGCCCACCGCGGTGAACAGCACAGTAGTGCACACAGAACCAAGTTCACAAACATCTGCTGAGTGAGCACGCCTTTATCCAACTTACCACTTGGTCCACCTGCTGATTGTCGGCTGGTGAGAGCAGCCACTCGATGTCCAGTGGCCCCTGGTCTCCAGGACCCAGGGAAAATTTGCATGGCAAATAGGCAGTTTCCCCTTTGGCTTTTTCAATCATCTGTTCAGAAGGAGAATCTATACTTAAGCTTCTGATGAAATCTGGAGGAAAAAAACACGTACACAGACTATTAACGCTGGAAGAGTTAATACCCAGATAGTGAAAATGGCTAAGCACTCTACCACTAGGTTGGAAGTTCAAACCCATGGACCGCAGAAGATAGGCCTGACAATCTGCTTCCTAAAGGCCACAGCTCTCTGGAGCAACCACCACCAAAAACTATATGTGTCTTTACGTAGGTAAGTATGTGTCCACGTATGTGTGTAAGACGGTATGCTAGTACATGAATATTCAAGTATAGTTAGTAAACAGGCATAACACAGTTCATAGTGTTCTACATCCTAGCTTGGGGAGTAGCATCTGGGGTCTTTAAAGCTTTCAAGCAGTCACCCAAGATATAATCTTAGTGTCCACTCATGTGGAGCAAAAGAAAATGAAGGAAATCAAAGGCTTAAAGCAGAAACCAGTCCTCCGGACAAATAACTCAGACAAACAATGTCCTCTTCCAATCTGAGACTAACAGAACAAAGTAAGGCAAAGTTACCTCTGCACCCAATGTGACCAGGGACACAAAAGCGTGGGAGAAAAATGTATAACTACATTCAAATTCCTAAAAAAGGAAGGAATGCAATGATTTATGGGCATTTTCCACAAACTCTTTGAAGCCCCTCACACGTATCAAGAGTCGTATCTATGTCCTTTCACCTAATAATTCTACTTGTACAGAATTCATATTTCTTATATTCAATGAATATAAGAATTATATTCTTATATTCAAATGATTGTTCATTTTTAATTATAGCTATCCAACGATATAAAAGAATTAAGGATATGATTTTATTTCAATTGTATAAAATATAGCACTATGAGTATGATAATTATACAGCTGTCATTAATGACGGGCATGAAATTAAAAAAAATTTTGTATTAAAGAAAATATTGTAACTTAAAAAAAAAAAAAAAAAAGGCCTTTCATCCAAATCTGGACGCCTAAATGAAATTCATCCTGCCTCGTGTTGTTGTTAGGTATCATCAAATTGGCTCTGACCCGCTGCAACTCTGCACAACAGAACAAAACTGCACGGTCCTGCGCCATCCTCATAAAAGTCCCCATGCCTGAGCCCCCTGATGCACACACTGTGTCAATACGTCGCCTTCCTCTTTTTCATCGCTCTCCACTTTACCAACATGATATGATGTCCTTTTCCAGGGACTGGTCTCTCCTGACAATATATCCAAAGAATGTAAGATGAAGTCTTGCCATCCTTGTCTCTAAGGAGCACTTTGGCCTTACTTCTTCCAAGACAAATTGATTTGTACTTTTGAGCAGCCTCTTAACATGCAAAACCCCATTGATAGGCAGCTGGTGGCTGTGAGGGAAGTGCACTGGCTGGGTTAGAACCTGGGACTCAGGGACTGAGGGTGAGAGTTCTACCACTAACACCACTGCCCTCATTATCCCCTAAAAATCCATGCTATTTCCTGTCCCCATTCTGGTCCATAACTCAATTTAAAAGGAGCCCTTTGTGGTACTGTTAGGTAAGCAGTGGACTGCTAACCACAATTCAGCAGAACAAACCCAGCAACCGTTCAGAGGGAGATGAGACATCCACTCTCATAGAGCATGGCCTCACAAACTGAAGTACCGTATATACTCGAGTATAAGCTGACCCGAATATCAGCCGAGGCACCTAATTTTACCACAAAAACGGCACTTACCTGGAAAAACTCGGCTTATACACAAGTATGTATGATAAGTCCCAGTGGGTCGACTTGATGGCAGTGGGTTTGCTTTTTACTTTACTGAAAGGGATCCCTACTGACACACATTATATACTTGACTGCTACCTTGGCATTTCAAACCCACCCAGTGGCACCATGGGAGAGAGACTTGTTGATCTGCTTTTGTAGAGATGACAGCCTAGAAATCCCTATGGAGCAGCCTAGAAAACCCTATACACTGTATTACATAATATCACTAAGAGAGTCAAAATCAAGTTGATTGCACCTGACACCACCACTCTATTTAAAATTATATGGTCTGATATGTATGTGTAAAACCTGAAGTGCTTCTGCTGAATTAAATTTAATTCCCTGAATAACAGTCTACCATTCTTAACTCATTCACTAAGGTATTTTTGACATCCCCAATTTATAATGCTTTTCGTTTTCCTTCTTTCCATGAGCTCACAGTACTTTTCTTTTTACTATTTGTATCATCCATTCAAAATTTCATACACACACTAACCTGCCCCACCCTTTATTGTTAAGCTGACTTAGGTGGGCCCAGAACTTTATTATATCCCCTAGGTGTTGATGAGTTATTTTTTGAGTACATCTTACATTTTAAAGTTACCTTTAAAATGCATATCCAAATTTACCATTTATGTCATTAGCTCCATTTAGAGTAGGTAGAAATTGTAGGCACCTCTTTCTCTTGTCTTAATGTCTAATAAAGTAATCAGTAACTACAAAATTAATGAAAATAAAAAGGTAGCTAGATTAAATCAAGTTTGAAAATATTTTAAAAAATTAAAAGTACTAATCTGCCACACAGAGAAGTAAGGAGTTTTTCCTTCTACTTAAAGAGCTCTTTATTTTATGGTCTTTTTAAAAATTTTAATCACATTGTTGGGAGCTCTTACAGATATTCTAACAATTTAAAATTCAATTAGATCAAGCATGATTGTACAATTTTTGCCACCACCAGTTTCAAAACATTTTCTTTCTTGAACTCTTTGATATTGGCTACCCTTTATCCCCTCCCTTCCTCATCCTACCCCCTAGGAACACTTATTATTATATATTATTATTTTATTGCCGTATCCAATATATCAGTTCACCTGCAATTCTGTTGTTCCTTCCCTTCTTGTGGAGTTATAAAGTTATCAACTACCCCTTCCCTCTCCCTCTTCCCGTACCCTCAGGACTCATTACTCCTGTTAGTGTTTCCTAAGAGTTATCGATGTTAACTTTCATGCAGCCAATGCTCTAAATTATGAGCATACACAGGCCTAACAAGATTAATAAGGTAAAACAAAAACCATAATAGTATGGGGAAGAAATACTAAAGAACTAGAGAATAGTTATGTGTTTCCTCAGTGCTATACCACCTCCTAGATTTATCATCCCTTCCAAGTGGCCTGTGTTAGACAGGGTTCTCTAGAGAGACAAAACCAAATGGCTGATAATTAAATATATTTATTTATAAAGATAATTAGATATATAACAAGAAATGAACTGTTAAATCATATACAGATAAATATATAATACAAGAAATGAACAGTTAAATTATAAAGCACGACAAATGGCTCAGTGCAATTTACTCCCGTGAGAGAGAGTTGTGAGAGACTAGCAGTCCTTCAAGTCCAGTCTGCTGCCAGATCTCCCTCTATTTAGAGAGAGCGAGGCTATGTCAGCACAGCAGCCAATCACAAGGCAGATCACCAACTGTCAACTAACCACCAGTCCCAAATGCCAGTCTCCAGCTCCAGAGATGTCCTAAAGGGATCTCAACTTACAGCAACACACTCCACAGGCTAGGCGTCCCACAGATAGTGTAGCCTATAAATTGAGGCACAGAACAAGCAAGGCAGCTGCACACTGGTCCGATGATCAAAGAGCAAGAGACAAGAAAGGCGAGGCTCACCAAGCCATTTATCTCTCTGCCCTTCAGTTAATCCCACTTGTGTTTATCGGCCAGGCTGGCACAATAAACTATCTCATGGCCCTTCTGTGAGAGACTGTCCAATTATCTCATAGGTGGGTTTTGGGTCTCCACTTTGTCCATGAAGAGCTCTTTCTCACAGCTATTTAAAATACTTTGTTGACTAAACTTAACTGGCTTGGGCATTAATATTTTATGGACCAAGTAAGGTAAATCCAATATAAGTACGTATTAGATTTCAGGATGAACGTTCCATTTCAAAATTAATTAAGACATACCCTTATAATCTGAAAGTTGAAAATATACAATCAAGGAGGAAAAAGTGTTATAAGTAAAAATGAAAAATCCCTGATCAGTTTTCCAAGTGTTTTTATTCTGCACAGGTCAAATAAAAAGTTAAATGCCATCGATTTGACCTCTAAATGCAGAAACATTCTATTTCTTTAATTCATGCTTTCAGTATTTATGCTTGTATTAAGGCTTAAAATCTGAGCACCCCTTTTGCAGAAGCTATAGATGACACTGAAAAGTGAAAATCCCAAATATGCTCGTAGAGCCCCTACATGGATCAAGACTCCACTGAATTCCTTCTAACCATTAACCAAACTGTGAATGTACACAGTGCACAGGCATAATGCGGTGCAAAGTGGATGGATGACCTCCGCCTTTCTCTGGGCCGGGTGAGGCAGTCTCCCTTCACCTTGCCTGGGTGTGTTCTTGATGGAGCAAACACTGTACTGCAGGTCACACAGACGTGAGTCATGCCTTCTTGGCTCTGCTCTGATTACCTTTTAAGTTTTTCTGTTTAACATAATGTATGTGGCCTAATCACGGTTCTGTTCCTGAGTCTGTAGTTCCACCTGTAACTATGCCTTTGTGACAGTCTCTTGTGCCTTCCCATGTCCTTTTTAAAGCTCTGCTCCTCGGCAAAACCTTGAACAGCAGATTGATGTCACGACAGAGGGCTCTCTCCTTCATCTGGATGCTATTTGTCTTGTCTTTGTCCCACTTAAGACTTAATCAATGTTCTTAAATTATATTTGAGATTGCAGCCCTAAAACAAAACTATACAAAAGCAAAATAATATGCAACTTTGTTTTGAAGTTCTCATTTCTTCCATTCTGCTAGCACTGAGGATTAGGTATGGGGCTGCTAACTCCAAGGTCAGCAGTTCAAACCTACACAATTAGATAGTTGCTCGGGAGAAAAGATCTCATAATGAACTAGACATAGGAAACCTACACAGAGTCACTATGTGTAGGAACTGACTTCATGGCAATGGCCTTGATTTTTGGTGTTTTTCCTTATTTTATATACAAACATTACTTTCACTTTAAAACACGGACGTAAAGATAAATGTGTGTGTTTACAAATGATCGGGCCCAATACTATACACCAAATTAACAACAGTTATTTTGGGGGACTAACATTTTAATGGAAGCATTTGCCCATTTGTTTTACACTGGGATTTTCTTAATACATGTATACTTAAGAAACTTTAAACAAAAATTTTTAAATGGCTTTCAGCATTTCTTTTTCAAAGAACATTTAAAACATTCAGGCACTCTTCGATGTGCTGTACTACGAAACTACACTTAATAACTTTTAAGATGGGTCAAAACAATTACTGGGTTTCCTAGCAACTTTAATGGTCTCTTCAAAAGGGCAGAGGTTTTTTATTTATTTATTCTTTCACATTGTTTTATTAGGGGCTCATACGACACTTATCACAATCCACACATACATCAATTGTGTAAAGCACATTTGTACATTCATTGCCCTCATCACTCTCAAACCATTTGCTCTCCAATTAAGCCCCGGGCATCAGGTCCTCATTTTTCCCTTCCCTTCCCCCTCCCTCATGAGCCCTTGATGATTTATAAATTATTATTTTGTCATATCTTGCCCTGTCCGATGTCTCCCTTCACCCACTATTCTGTTGTCCGTCCCCCAGGGAGGAGGTCACATATAGGTCCTTGTAATCAGTTCCCTCTTTCCAACCCACAGGGCAGAATTTTTTAAATGGTCACAAATGCAACAGTCAGGAGACAATTGGTTTTGATTCAGTTTCTAGAGATTTTTTTCCTATTACTAATTATTTTATTTATTTAGCAAATGAGTGATACTTGTAAATTCAAACATGGCCTGAAAACTCAATCAAGTAACTTGTCTGGTCCTAATTTTATTCACTCACAGCCAGAGTACAATGAGACATTATCTAGCCCCAAGTGCTTGCGTGGTCCATTTAGGAAGAGCTCGCCATTGGATAACATAAATAAACTGCAGCACATGCCATTTCAGAAGGACTGAAATAACAACTCCCAGTCTGGGTCTTGGTTTTTTCCTCAAAAGCAAATTCCAAATACTATGGATCATCAGAGCTTCTCTTCACTCAGAAAGACTCCTTTTGACCACCAACATGACCAAAAAACCCAAACTCACTGCCATCGAGACAGTTCCAACTCGTGGCAACACAACAGGGCAGGGTGGACCTGTCCCTGTAGTTTGTGCGATTAAAACTCTTTACAGGAGCAGAAAGCCTCATCTTTTTCCAGACAAGCAGCTGGTGGGCTTCAAACTGCTGACCTCGCAGCCCAACACAAAACCACCGCACCACCTGGGCTCCATCAATGTGCCAGATGCTCATAAAAGAGCCATTTATCCCTAACTAGGTGCTACTTCCTAAAGGGAGTGCTTTTATATCTTAAGTAGGTTACAGTAGCCTTTTTTATATTTAGTTTTATTATTGAGACCACAATAGAAACCAAACACCAACTCAAAAGTTTCTAAATGTCCGGTTCAGTGACATTAATTCGTCAAGTTGTACAACCATCATCACCCTCCTTTTGGAAGTTGCTCCTCGTGTATTAACATAACTCGATGCTCTCTATTCTTCCTGTTCAATCTTTGGAGCTGCTGGTGCCAATCTGATCCTATAAAATGGTTTGAAAGAACATAATGGTCAAGGCAGCCAATTCTTTACAACTAGTCAAGCTAAACTATTATTTGGTTTTAAGATTTCAGGGGATACTTTTGATTTAGGGTTATAAGAGTATCTCGACGCAATAGTTTCAGGGGTTCAGCTAGGCTCCACCACTCCATAAAGGCTAGTATCCAAGAGAACTTGATAGTTTCAGGGGTTCAGCTAGGTTCCACCACTCCAGAAAGGCTAGTATCCAAGAGAACTTGATAGTTTCAGGGATTCAGCTAGGCTCCACCACTCCAGAAAGGCTAGCATCCAAGAGAACTTGATAGCTTCAGGGGTTCAACTAGGCTCCACCACTCCAGAAAGGCTAGCATCCAAGAGAACTTGAGACTCTTCCACATTTCCCCGCTTTTGATCAGGATTTTTATATAGTGTTTGATCAAAACGCTCAGTAATGGCAGCCAGGCACCATCTGGATTCTTTTGGTCTCATGACAAAACAGGCAGCTGTTTCATATCCTCTTGCTGCTTCTTATTTAATGCATTTTATTGGGGGCTCATTCAGTGCTTATAACATTCCATACATCAATTGGATTATGCATATTTGTACATATGCTGTCATCATCATTTCCAAACATTTTCTTTCTGCTTTATCAGCTCCTCTTGTTTTCCCTCCTCCTGCTGCTCCAGGCTGTGCCAAGGAGAGCTGTTTGTAAGCTTCTAAGATCTCAAACACTACTCAAGGAACTACTAGATAACCTTGAAGCACAAAAGCACTATGTTAGACAAAAAAACTCTGATGTCACATAAAACTATGGCCCTGAACCTCCTAAAACCACGACTCCATGAAGTGTTTGAACACAAGAAGGAAACTTGTGGAGTAGTGGGCTATGCACTGAGTTGCTAACTGCAAGGTCAGTGGTTTGAACACAAGTCATTCCACCGGAGAAAGATGAGGTTGTCTGTTGCTCTAGAAAGATATGAAGACTGTAAAACCCAAAAGGGTAGATCTACTCTCTCTTCTATAGGGTCTTCATGAGACGCTAGTGGTTCAATGGCATGAAGTTTGGGGCAGCCGCCACAGCTACTTCTTTCTTTTATTTGCTACTGTGAATATATCTATCAAATTTTTGGCCATACACAGCTTCTTTCAGCTATCCAACTTATTAACAACACTTGTAAGAATCAGCTGTGTGTGAAATATCAGTTTTAAAGGGAAGAAAGAATGCTGATGAACAGACAATATGATAGACTCATTAGAAATCATTTGCAGAGCTGGGGTTTGCCATCTGTAAGCATTTTCTATCTGATAGCAACTTTCCTGAAAGAATTTGGGTGGTATAAACAGTCACACACTCAACTGCTAACATAAAGGTCCAAATGCTGAAGACACCCAGGGGTACTTTGGAAGAGGGGCCTGGTGATGTCATTCTGAAAAGTCAGCTGTTGAAAATTCTCTAGAATTTTTATAGTCAAACACACGGGGTCCCCCATGGGTAGCAGTCAACTTCACATCATTTTGTTTAAAGATCACTCCCTCCCCTAAGGATGGAGCATTCAGAACTGAAGAAACATTGCTGCAGAAGGGAAGCAGGGTTTGGAGCTGATGCTCGGCCTCCATTTCCTTCAGTTTCAAGTCCATACTATATAGGAACCGTGGCAGTCTACAGTTGTCTTATTCCTTTGCCAATCATAAAACTAGGAATCCTTCGGTCAGACTACCTGCAAGGTGGGTGTTTAAAACCCACAGAAAAGCCTCATGAAAACAGGCCAAGCAATCAGCTTGTGAAATGTCACACAGCCTTGAAAACCCCATGGAGCATTCTGCCCTGCACACATGGGAATCCCAGAAGTCAGATGTGAGGACAGTCTTGAACCTGGCAGCATCTCATTCTGTCGTACTCAACAAGCAGGCACAAGTATGGTGAGAAAAAGGATATTTACGAGCTCAAAGTGTTTCCTGCAAGACACAGGAATTACTAGAAAAGGAGTAACTGGACAATAGAGAAATCTGGAAGACATTGCGCCTCAACCAAATGATTCAAGTTCTCCCCAGCAAATGGACAATCATGCTTTTTGATATGATGGAGGAGAGATTCTTATTAAAAATGAACAACCCGATTTTAGACTTCAAACAAACCTAAAATGAGGGATGGTCTGCAAAATAAATTGGCTGGCTTGCATCAATAATATCCTGGTCATACAGGTGTAAGGCATCATCAGAACAAAAAGTCTTACCATAGTGAATGATGGGGGGGAGTGCGGAGTGGAGATCCAAAGCCCATTAGTAGGCCACTGGAGAGCCCCTTGCAGAGGGGTCTAGGGGAGGAGATGAGCCAGTCAGGGTGCGATGTAACAATGATGAGAAATACAACCTTCCTCTAGTTCCTAAAGGTTTTCCTCCCCGCTCCCACTACCATGACTCGAATTCTATCTTGAAAGACTGGCTAGACCAGAGGAGGTACACTGGTACAGATAGGAACTGAAAATACAGGGAACCCAGGATGGATGAGCCCTATAGGACCAGTGGTGTGAGTGGCAAAACAGGGAGGGTAAAGGGAGAATGGGTAAGAAAGAGGGAACCGATTACATGGAACTGTGTGTGACCTCCTCCCTGGGGGACAGACAACCGAAAAGTGGATGAAGGGAGACGTCGGACAGGGCAAGATATGACAAAATACCCATTTATAAACTATCAAGGGCTCATGAGGGAGGGGGGAGCGGGGAGGGAGGGGAAAAATGAGGACCTAATGTCGGGGGTTTAAATGGAGAGAAAATGTTTTGAGAAACGATGTACAAATGCTCTTTACACAATTGATGTGTGTATGGATTGGGATAACAGTTGTATGAGCCCCTAATAAAATGTTAAAAAAGAGAAAGAAAAAAAAAATATCCTGGTCATAAACGACTAGAAGATTCAGATTAAAGGAGACAAAATATAGAAGAGCTAAATGCAAGATGTGACGATCCTGGACCAGATCCTGAGCAGGTAGAGGACATACGTCAGTTGGTTCCATCTGAATCAGATCTTTGCATCAGATATACATTATCTGATGCATCAGCCAATGGAAAATTCCTCATTTTGATCACTGCACTGAGGTGAAATAAAACTAACATTTGGGGAAATATTTGTACTATATTTGGCACTTTCTCATTAAGACTGAATGTATTTTAAGATGAGAATTAAAAAAATTAATTTGGTGCACCGCAAGTAACATACACAAAGACAAACCCCTGCACAAATCAAGAGGGGAAGTACATACAACATTTTCCAATATATAAGCTTTATAAATACTGGGGGAAATTATCTGAGAGAAAAACAAAGCATATAAAATAGTAAGAGATAAGTATATGGTTAAAAACTACTACGATACTCAACTTTATACTCAACCAAACTTGTAATTAAAGAAATATAAATTAAAAAATGTAATAAATATAATGCTCACCAATGAGAATGGCAAAGTCAAAAAGTTGAATAAAAGCCAAGCATGGCAAAAAGTTGTAGAAACTGATACATCTGTACATAGAGAATAAGTTAGAACAACATATTCTGAACACCTAAGAAGATGTGTAAAATATATATGTGCAAGCCCACTTTTTAGGAGTTGGGACCTGCAGGGGCAGTTAATTATTCATCGTGGCTCCTCAAAACCTCTAAATCCCACTGAACAACCTTTCCCTGTATGGGTCTGGTAAGAAGGTAAGGGAAGTTACTGAGTGGATTCACCTGTCAGTACCTGTGAACATGATTCCCTGAATACCATCCTGCTGTGTATAAAAATGAGCCTCCTGAGAGACAGCAGGAGAAAAGCCAGGAGTGGAGTGTGTCCTCTGGACCTGAGATCCCTGTGCAGCAAAACTCCTGGGTCCACAAGACAGCTGTCCCGTAAGAGCAGCAGCAGCAGAACCAGGAGCCAGAGCGTGGAACAGAATTGTGGGCTTTCCAACCAGGGAGTAAGTAAAGCGGAGTGCTTCTGTGCAGGAAGCTACCTTGCGGAGGGAGGTGCCTCTGGCCACTTAATTGGGGAGGTTAAAATTAGGCTAGCTGAACCACACATGTGGACTTGAGTGTCTTTGAGTTGAGGTTTACAAGGGAGTGGTATGCCCCTTCGGTCATTGAAAGCAGACCTGAAAGAACTTTGTAACATGTCCTGACAAACAACCCTACCCTGAGTATTTCTTACTGACATTACAACTTGTTAACTTCCTCAATAAAACTTTTAATCATGAATTTTGTGAGTTCTGTGTAGCCACTGCAATGGATACTAAAACCTGGAGGTTAATTAGGGAACATTAATTAAGACAACACAGGGGATGAACGCTCACAAGAGCTAGGATATTCGTCACTATAGAATATGCAATAGGAAAATATCGGAAAACAGCCTAAACTGTACAATAAGCCAGACATTTAATGTAAACCCAAGCCTGTGTACCTGAAGCTAAAAGCAAATATACAAGAAGCCAGAACTAGTCTCCTCAGCAAACAGACTAAAACTTGCCCTGTGGGTACTACAACCAACCTCTGCACACATTAATAAAAATCTAACTATATATTGTCCCTCCAGGTTTCATGCCAGTCATTTAGCAGAAATAATAATCATCTAACCAAATTAGAATTTTCAAAAAAACATGACCTTAAAACTATTTATTGATTTATGGTGGCCTGCTTACAGTTTCACGGAGTGCTGCAGCTTTGCATCATGAACAAAGAATGCTGTTTGAACTGGACACGAGGTTCATGCACACAGAAAACTCTCAAGAGGATACAAATAAGCAGGCAATACCAGATTGTGCATGATTTCAGTTGAGGTCTGTCCTTAAATCAAATTCATATGTAAATCAGAACAGTGTGGTATGATTCACATCAAACATCAGTTAATCATATGTTTGTCTTAGTATCTAATATATAGTGTACCTTTCTATGCATAAAGAACAGGTAAAGGAATGCTTTGTGATACACTAAAATAAGCTCTAATATAGTAATAATGTAAGAGGGCTTTAAAAAGTTCATCGGGAAGGAAATTCCATTACCCTTTAATTCTATTTTTCCATTACTTTTTTGAAGTCCCCTCGGACAGTAATAACTGTGTTTTGATGATCCTTGCAAAAGTAGTGCCCATTTGTTAGTAGAAACCATTAAGTGTACCTCAAAATTTTAAGGTAATGGGCTTAATGGGGACTGTTAAACTAGGGACTGCCTATACTGATAATTCACACAACAGTGGGAAGATCATTCTTATCATTCTGTAGCCAAAAGGACAAACTACCTGGGAATTAATTGCTCAGGAGGAAAAACAATTTGCCCATTAAGATACTGAGGTACACAAGAATTTAACACTTACTGCCTCTGAGCAAGTTCGGCATTGTGCCAGGGGCTTTACATTTTTATTTCATTTAATCCTCATAAAACCTGTGAAACAGGCATTACAGACAATGAAGCCAAGGAACTGTTTCTCATGTGAAATCCAGGTAAATGGTGAGTAACAGCAGCTCTATGATCCAGACTAATGTGGAAAGAGGTAGTGAGGAAACAACAAAGCCACTCATAAGAAAAATGAGGAAATGAGCTCAGAGAATTCTAGAAACTGAAGGAGGTGGGGGCACTGTTTAGGTGGTAAGCCTATAGGGCAACTGGATTAACCGTTTCAAAGGGGCAAGGCAGGGAGGTCGAAGGGAAACGGAGCTGTAACAACAGTAAGCACAAGGAAGCAATGACCTGGAATTGATAGTGAGGATGGTTGTGCTACTCTGACTGGGCCTGAACTGCTGAAAGGTATGATATGTGAACTGCCTGTCCGTGAAACTGTAAAAATCATAAATGTGGGTGTTTTTTTAAAAAAAACTGTTCAGATAATGTCCTCACTTGATGGTAGTGAATGTTAGAAATAGCAGTATCACCAACCCAGCCTTATAAACCTGAAAATCACACTAGAGAGAGGGGTAGCTATCTATGGTCACTTCCTTTCTCAAAAATAAAAAACCATCTTTTATGTCCTGTTAATTCTGCCTCTTTAATCATCCCCAATCCAATCATTTTGGTTTTAAGTCCAGGTCACTATTAGCTCTTATTAGCCTGCTCACATTCCCGCACCCACTCTTCTTCATTCCAGTACTTTACACAGTGTTCCATATACCAAAAAAGAAAAATCGATGGCACTGCCATTCTTGGAAGTCCCTGATGATTTCCGACACTTTAATTCTCCTTTGATGCTCTTTATGAGCAGGGGTGTCCCAAATTCCAATTTCTTACTACAATCTGCTTACTTTTGGCTTGTCATTAGAAAATACTATTCACCAGACAAGGACATCAGAGCTGGTAAAGTGCAGGGTCAGTTAAAATGAGGGAACCCTCAACGAAAGAAGTTGTCTAACAATAGTCTCAAACACACCGATTGTGTAGACGGCGCAAGACAAAATGTTTTGACTTATTATACATGAAGTCATTATGAGTCAGAGCTCTCTCCACTGGCAACTAGCCGCAGCCTTTTACCGCTCTCCACCGTTCAGGTGTATGAGTCTCCATGCCCTTTGATACAGGAGACAGAGGACTGTGCCACTTGAAACCCAGTATGCCCCGAAATGTCAGAAGCAGCTGCAGCAGAACCAAGGGCAACACATAAAGCAGAGCTTGAACTTCTAGCCTTCAGAGTAACAGTACCTTCTGGAGGCTCACAAGCAGAGGACCATGCCTCCAGGCACTTAGGGAAGTCTACAGAGCTTTAGAGTTAATGCCCAGCAGCTACAGGCTCAGACTAAGGGAGGATCTCGGTTGCCTTTGAGCATGCGTAGGCTCAGAAAAGGCCTTTGTCAACTTGCCTGGAACAGAAGGCCACTGTGGTTCCAAGGGAGATCAAAGCAAAGTAAGGCATACCCTTGGGAATGGCTGGGAAGATGTGGCTGGGATCAGAAAAATTGTATCCGGAGTATTTCTGATCCTAAATTATACCGTTACCTTTCCTAATAAACTCCATAATCAGGAGTATAGTCTGCGAATTCTGGGCCATTTCAATGGATCATTGAATTCAGCAGAGAAGTGGAGTACCACAGGAGGTCTAGTTATTATCAGAATAGGGAGAAGATAGCTGAAGGTAGGCATAGCTATCTTTTCTGGTCTCAGCCTCGTAGCAGTCAACCTTGGGAAACTGTTGAATTTGACTCTTATTCCCTTGTGAAGTCAAAGGGGGTCAGATACTGCTCCCATGCCATTCTTAGAGTTGAACTTTGTGCTATTTTGAGAACACCCACCACCACCACTTTCAGGATGCCTTACACTTTCTTGGCTAACTTGCACTACTTTAGTCTCAGTTCAGAAGACATTGCTTGGATTCAAGTGTTAACTGATCAGAAATCCTCTGCTGAGACAAATGAGGAAGACTCCATCACTTACCAGTTATTGAAATGGCTTCTTTACTGTGTCCTCCTATTACCCATTCTAAAACACACTTTACAACTGACTCTGGGGAGAAAGACCATGCCCATCTTGATCCCACCCCTAATTTAGTCAACTCTCAGGTACTCAGTTACCATTCAACAACTATTTACCACATGAAGGAAGTTTTCTGTTGCTTTGTCCCCCGGAGACAAAGAACAGCAATGTTTTGATACTAAATATGAAGTCTGACCATTGACAATATACAAAGGCATCCTATGACTAAAGCAGGGATCCTCAAACTCTTCAATCAGGGAGCCAGTTCCCTGTCCCTCAGACCCGTTTGAGGGCCGGACTATAGTTAAAAAAAAAACAACTATGAACAAATTCTTATGCACACTGCACATATCTTTTTTGAAGTAAAAAAACAAACAGGCAAAAACACCTGGTGGGCCAATAAATGCCCTCGGCGGGCTGCATGTGGCCCGTGGGCCGCAGTTTGAGGAGCCCTGGGCTAAAGGGTTCAAGCAGTGACAGGTGAGGTCTGGGTGCAAAACCACAGCCAGTCACCAGATGCAGCTGAGTCAACTCCAATGCACCTGGACCCTCTGTGTATTCAATTTCACCCATGTGAAGACCAGTTCCCACAACTAGTATTCAAATGTATGCACTAATCACTAAAGCTAGTGATGGACACAAGACTTCTACCAAGCTCTACAGCCCGAAATTGGTCAAACATGCAACCAAGCATTGATAAATACTGGAGATTAGAATGAAAAGAAAACAAGGATCGGTAGTGAAATATGGCCTTGGTGATAGAAATAAGCCAGAGGTGGAATGATCAAATTTTGAAGGACTGTGACTTCTTTAAGGGCTCTGGTGATAGAGTGGGGTGCCCTACTCATCAGAGCTGCTAACCACAAGGTCAGTAATTAGAAACCACCAGGCACTACACGGGAGAAAGATAAGGCTTTCGACTCCCATCATCATAATCGCGGAAACCCATACAGGCAGTTCTATCCGGCTGTCCCCTAGGGTAACGATAAGTCTGAGTTGATTCAATGGCAGTGAATATGATGTCCCTTTCCAAGGGCTGATCAAATGTCCAAAGTACATGGGATGAAGTCTTGACATCTTCTCTTCTAAGGAGTACTCTAGCTGTACTTCCTATGAGACAGATCCTTTGGTAGCTTATAGTACTTTCACTATTTTTTGCCAACATCAAAATTTAAATGTATCAATCTTCTTTGGTCTTCATTTTTCATGGTCTAGCTTTCACAATGGGGAGGTACACTTTAGTTCCTCAAAGTGACATTTTTTCTCTTTTAACGATTTAAAGAGGCCTTACGCAGATTTCCCCAATGCAGTATGTGGTTTGATTATTTCACTACTACTTCCACAAAGGATGGCGTCTTAAGTCCCACTCTCTCCTAACCAAATAAACTCACCATCCTTTTTGTCTTGGACACCCTCAAGCAGGTCTAACACACTACCTTTATTTCCTGACTGAGCCTTGGTAGAAACAAAAAGACTGACTGTGACTTTTGAACATATTTGGCTTCTGGTTCTGGAACCTGCTTGGCTTACCCCTGCTTGACCTTTGGATTTTGGACTGAACCACTCACGACTGGAGACATTTCCTCAAAGTTCCATGAGTTTCTATGGAAAGCTGCAGCATATAGTGAAATCAAGAACATCAGGGAATATATTCAAGGAAGGAGTAGGGGAAAAGTGGAGAACAGTATCTTGGAAAAGTTGGATATTTGAAACATCTTTAATTTCCAACTCCTTGGGATTTATTTATTCAATGTCTTTACTGACTGTCTAATTTTCACACACATGTGACATCTGAAAATACCATGGCTCGGGTCAGGCGCACCTTCGTCTTCAAAGTACCATTCCTGCTTTTCAACATTTTAAAGAGACCTTGTGTAGCAGATTTACCCAATGCAATGCATCTTTTTATCTCTTGACTGCTGTTTCCACGAGCATTGATTCTTGAGTGAAGCGGGACAAAATCCTTGATGACAGCAATCTTTTCTTCGTTATTGTGATGTTACTTCGTGGTCCAGTTGAGAGGATTTTTATTTTCTGTAGTCTCTGATCTTCCTTAGCAAGTGCTGTTAGTCCTCCTCACTTTCAACAAGCAAACTTGTGTCATTTGCATGTCACAGGGTGTTAATAAGCCTTCATCCAATCCTCATGTCACATTAGTCTTCATATAAGCCAGTTTCTGATTACTTGCTTTGCATAGAGAATGAGTATGGTGAGGATACAACCCTGACGTACACCTTTCCTGACTGTAAGCCATGCAGTATCTCCTTGTAAGTGCTGTGGAATTCTCATTTTCTCCAGGCTATCCATAGTTTGTTATGAACCACACGGTCCATAAAACACAAGTCCAGTATTGATTCTTCTAAAAGAAATTACTACCACACAAACCTTCTTCAACAAAAAGCCCAGGAATCACTATGTGACAAATGTGACAAAACTGCTAAGAATCAAGTGATGGGACTGATCCCCGAGCAGAGGACAAGTGACGGAGCTCCTTTTTTGAAAGAGGACTGATGATGGGAGAAGAGACCAAGCAGCCCTTGTGGGAAAGCAGGTGAAGATGGGCCACAGGGAAGCAAAGGAAGGAAAGAATCAAGCAGGAGGTACAGGCTGGAGGGAGCTTTGTAAGCCTGGTCATGTGCTCATGGAGCAAAGACTGAATATTTACTGTTAATATCCCTATTACAAGAAGTATCAGCAAATCTAGCAAGAAATGAATGAAGGTGCTACTTACTTAATAGAGGAGCCTGTAGAACTGTGGTAAAAGCACTCGGCAGCTAAACAAAAAGCAGTTTGAACCACCTACCTACCCGCCACTCCTCAGAGAACGAAGTAGCAGTCTGCTTCCATAAAGCTTTGCTGCCTAACAACCCCGGGGGTCAGTTCGACAATGCCCTAAAGGATGCTAGGAGTCAGCATCAACTTGACTTGATGGCAGTTGTTCTTATCTTACTTCAACATGAAAAGAAAACACCGCATGGACAGCCTGAAATCCTAACTGCAGAGGAAGGAAAGTCGTTTGGCTATCTTCATCTCCAGGACAATATGACGCAAAGAGAAAATAATTGTACATCGCTGTATATATGGTTTTTCTCTCTCAAAATATCTAGTCATTCCAAAGATACTAACTAAAAGGGGGGTGGGAGGGGAAACCTAGAAATAAAGAGGAAAGGAACTTAAATTAACATCCCAACATCTTTGGTTTCTTGCAAAGGAGTATGTTATAATGACCTTAAAGACTACTGTTTATTAATTTATTTAATGCTGAGCTTTTAAAGAAAAGTCAGAGAATGTCCACACAGTTACTATTTCAAGTACGGAATACCGTGGATGCTAACAAGTCCGACACTGGGTGTCCCAATCCCTGTACAAACACTGAGTGTCCCAATCCCTGTACAAACAGGCACGCCGCCACCATGTCATCTGGTGGTCTCCTTTGGCCCACGTTACTAGAGCCTAGCTCCAGTCTGTGGCCCATGGCACCAACAAGCTTCTTTGGGATTGCCAATATTTGAACATCACCTAAACAGCGAACATCCCTATTTCTAGAAAAGAAAAACTACTTTCAATATGTTCATATCAGTCTAACTGCTCCAATTTGGCCTTTAAATATTAGTGAGGGGAGACGAAAACAACTACAGGGTCAAAATTATGCTCTTTGCAGCCTAGATTTAGTTTCTTAATTCCCATGTGTGCTACTTGGTGTCACATGTTAATATGTACTTGGATCCAAGAAAATTAATGCTTACAGTCAGATTAAGTTCATAACAGTGATTAATGACATAAGTATACTTATTTACTGTATTATGTAGGTCTTTAATGTCAATTTCCAGCTCCTCTCCCACAAGGAAAAGATGGTTTGGAAAAAAAAAAAAAAAAGCCGTTGCTGGTATAACATCAAAACCCAACTCACTGCTTGTAATCAATTTTGAATCATAGCTACTTCAGAGTAGAGTAAATCTGCCACCACAGAGGTTACAGGTACAGATGACCACATCTTTGTTCTACCAAAACAGGTTAGAAATGGAGAATTATTATCTTATTAATAAACAGCAACTAGCAGTAACTGAATGTTCACTGTGTGCCAAGCACTTTCCCAATATTTTATGAAGACAAGTATTAACTTTTTTGATTGTTATAATAACTATATGATGATAGAAGAGTGACAATGCAAAAATATGGCTGTTAAATAAATTTGCCTCAAAATCATAAGCTACTAAGGGACTCTAGACAAACTGACTCCTAAATAACAGTCAACTTATATGAAGTCAGCCAGTAAATACCCTGGACACAAGAAGTTCATTTTTAAATCACTATAAAGCACCAAATCAAATAAACAAAACACACACACACACACACCCTAAACCCACTACTGCACCACCGGAGCTCATTATATTTTAAAAAATAATAATTTTACTGGGGGTTCGTAAAACTTATCACAATCCATACATCCATCCATTGTGTCAAGCACATTTGTACATTGGTTGCCATCACCATTTTCAAAACATTTTCTTTCTATTTGAGCCCTTGGTAGAAAGAAAAAGCCCTTGAGCTTCTCCTTCTTTTCCCCTCCCTCCTGCACCCTCCCTCACGAACCCTTGATAATTTATAAAAAATTTTTCCATATCTTACACTGAGCGATGTTTCCCTTCACCCACTTTTCTGTTGTCCATCCCCCTGGGAGGAAGTTACGCAGATTATTGTGATGGTTCCTCCTTTCTCCCCCCACTTTCCCCTTACCCTGCTGGTATGGCTACTTTCAATATCAGTCCTGAGAGAATTATCTGTCCTGGATTCACTGTGTTTCCAGCTCTTATCTGTATTTGTGTATATGCTCTGGTCTAGCTAGATTTTTGAGGTAGAGTTGGGGTCACAATAGTGGGTGGGAGGACAGAGCTCATTATTAAAATCAACTACCAATAACCATGGTAGAAAAAGGTTTTGGCACATACTGGCCTGCAGTGTTAGTTGGGGTTGACTAGAGAAACAAATCCAGAGACACTTGCATCTCCAGGGCTCTGGCTGCCATCAGCATGGCTCCATGTGGCTTGTCAACAGGAAAGTGAAGCAGAGCGAGTATGTGTCCCACCTCCAGAGAGGAAGAAAAGGAGTTCCTAGAATCCCACACCCACCGGGAGATAGCTTCAGACGGTGACCTGACTGAAGGCTAGACTCCACCCCTTCATTCTTTTATCAAGTTGACATGAAATTGTACAATTAACCCAGCTGCTAACCACAGGGTGAGCTGTTTGTGACGTCACCAACCTCTCTGCAGGAGAGGCGTTCTGTCCCTATGAGGAGTTGGTTAGTCTCAGATACTCACAGGAGCACTTCTGCTCTGTCCGGTAGGGGTGCTGTGAGCCCAAATCAAGGCAATGGCAGCGAGTTTGTCTTTTTTTTTATAATCATTTTATTAGGGGCTCATACAACTCTTATCACAATCCATACACACATCAATTGTGTAAAGCGCATTTGTACATCATTCTCAAAACATTTTCTCTCCACTTAAACCCCCGACATTAGGTCCTCGTTTTTCCCCTCCCTCCCTGCTCCCCCCTCCCTCATGAGCCCTTGATAGTTTATAAATTGCTATTTTGTCATACCTTGCCCTGTCCGACGTCTCCCTTCACCCACTTTTCGGTTGGCCGTCCCCCAGGGAGGAGGTCACATATAGTATTTTTCATCATTGTTACATCGCACTCTGACTGGCTCATCTCCTCCCTGGCGAGTTTGTCTTTTTGTTGTGAAACAGGGAAGTGCCAGTCTAGTGGTGTAGTGGTTACGAGTTAGACTGCGATCCCAAGGTCAGCAACTCGAAATCAAAAGCTGCTGCTCTGCGGGCGAAAGATAAGGCTTTCTACTCCCATAAACACTTACAGTCTTGGAAACTCACACAGGGGCAATTCTACCTTGTCTTGTAAGGTTGCTATGAGTCAGTATTGACTGGTGGGCAGTGAGTTTTTTGTCTGTCTAGTGGAATGATCCATTGTCAAATTTGTCACATAAACTATAAAGTAAGGATATCTACTTGAGCGCTACATCTTTTCTAATTCCAGATCATAAATCAACTAGAAATATAACATCCATCTTCTCTCTCTTTTATATCAGGGCCATCAGTAACAAAACAAAACAACCCACTGTTAATCATGTCAACACCAACTCACAGCAACCCTCCTGGACCATGTGGAACTGCCCTTGTGAGTTTCCAGACTAGCTCTTTACAGAGAGTGGCTGGTGCTTTTGAACTGCAGACCTTCCGGATTGCAGCTCAAGGTATAAACCACTACATACCAGGGTTCCTTGGCATTAGTATCCATTTTTGCATTAACTGCAGGCATTTCTTATGTATTAGCATGCTAAATTATGGTAGCTGCTCTATTCATCAATAACTGTTAAGTCAGATCTGGTTCAAATTCCGATTAGGGATTACTAACTGCTTTACCATGGGCAAGTTTCTAATCTTTTTATGACTCAATGCATTCCTCTTTAAAATGGGGGTTGATGCCACCTCATTGTGGGAATTAAATAACATACCTAATGCTCTTAGAACAATTCCAAGTATCTATCTACCTGATATAAACTTTAAGTAGTATAAAAACTCATTGTTACCTTAGAACATTGTTACCTTAGAACATTCCAACTGTGATATAAACTCTCTTAAGTCTTAGGAATGGTAGCTTTTAAACTTGTATCCCTAAAACAACACCCTGCAGGCCACATGTGGCCCGCTGAGGACATTTATCCAGCCCGCCGGGTGTTTTTGCCACTGCTGCCTGTCCTGCTTAGCAGCCGACTCGTCCAGTGTGCATAGGAATTTGTGCATAGTTTTTTTTTAAACTAGAGTCCGGCCCTCCAAAGGTCTGAGGGACAGTGAGCTGGGCCCCTGTTTAAAAAGTTTGAGGACCCCTGCCCTAAAACATAAGCAGTCTCTACTATATAAAGACGTAAAATGTTGTAAAAATAAGTGAAATGTGTCCACTAGGTTTGGCAATTAGAAGATCACCAGTGACCGAGGCCCTATCAGATTTAATGAAGACTTTGGGGAGCTCCCACAGGATACATCTGCTAACAGTGGTTACGACATGCGAGTAGAAACAGACTGACCTCAGTTTTGAGGAATTGGCTTTCAAGGAAAGGAAAAAAACAGCCAAATGTGTGGTCAAGGTGAGGTTGTTTTGAATTGAGACATAAACCTGTTGATCACATTTATAAGTTGAAAGAGAAGATGAAAAGGATGAGAGGTTGCAAATAAATACAGAACTCAAACACTAAAACACAAAGACCCCAGAAGAGTAAAAAAACAAACAAACAAACAAGAAAATAGGCAATAAAACACTTTCAGACTGGAGAGTGGAAGGACTGGCACAGTGATGGGAAGTTTATATTGGGGGTGGGGTGGGTACTTAGAATGGAAAGCAGAAATAAATATAGGTAAAAGGGTTTTGGAGACTAATCCAAGTCTGAGATACAAAGGGGCTCAAAAAAGTCCAGGAAAAAATCCTATTGTCTTTTAATTCCGTTTTCCCATAGTCCCCTCCTCTCTGGGAAGTGGGTAGGGCATGAGAAGACTTGTACAATGGTATCAAAGTTCTGGGAGGAGTTGGTAGTTGATGAAGCTGGATGAAGATATATTAGTGTCTATCATACTATTTTCTCTAGCTTCATGTCTGTTTAGAAATTTCCATAATAAGATGTTAAACAAAAGGTATAAGAGAGGGTAAGGCTATGGAGCGGCTAGAATTCTCATTCTCTATCAGTAGGAGTGTCAACTAGACCATGATTTGAAAAACTGCCAGATCAAGGAAACATCCAGAAATGCACTTGTGTATAAAAATGCATGCAACCTGTGTGATCACGGGGTGTCGAACGGATCACTGAAGACAAATGGGTGCATAAACAAATGTGGTGAAGAAAGCTGATGGTGCCCGGCTATCAAAAAGTATAGCGTCTGGGGTCTTAAAGGCTTGAAGGTAATCAA
>NW_022111372.1:4606663-4608871 GCF_000313985.2 Echinops telfairi | reverse complement strand
AATTCAAAAAAAAAAAAAACAAAACAAAAAAAATGCATGCAAATAAGCACAAAAATACATATACAAGTGTATCAGAGCAGTAATACTCATGATAGGCAAAAACTGAGGGGGAGATGAGGGAGATCCATCAATAGAAAGGAAATCAATTCTATACCATATAACAAAGGAAATAAGTAATCTATGGCTATACGTGAGTAATCTTACAAATGTGATTAAGTAAAAGTTAAAATACATATATTGCATAATTCCATAAATATATAGCAATAGTGATATAACAATAAAATTGAGATTCGTGTATCATATCTTTCTTGACCTTAAGTGATAGCTACAGAGTGTGTGCCCTCTGTGGTAATGCTCTGACCCATACGTTTGTGATTTGTGCATTATTTGTATATTAACATCATATTTCAATTAAAAGGTTTTGGGTTGTTTGTGACTTGTGCATTACTCCTATATTAACATCATACTTCAATTAAAAGTTTTGTTTTGTTTTAAGAATGTAAAAGAACTAAGGAGCTAGAGACAGAAAGGTGCTATTTTTTAACTTTGTTAAAAATAATGTTCTAATGGTACTTTTGCTGTTGGCTGCTGTCGAGTTGGCTATAGTTCATGGTAAATTTATACACCACAGACGACAATGTTACCTGGCCCAGTGACATACGCATACCTGTTGGTGTCTTTGAGTGTCCATGTTTTTGACGATTGTCAAGCTATCTCATTGAGGGTCTCCCTCATGTTTGAGCACCATCTTCACCTGGATCAAATATGTTATATATATAAATATACTAAATTGTAGTATTTTTCTTTAGTCGACCAAGTTAGACAATAAAATCAATGCAGTTCCCAATCTGTAGAGTCATGGACCTCCAATTATTTTCCAATTGTGCACCATCATCCATGAGCAGAAACAAGGAAATTGGCCTGAGAGATGGATCCACGACAGGGCTAGGAGCTGGGATCTGACAAATGGATATACAATTAGTGAACAAATTCTGGTTTTAACTGGTCAAAAGACTAATGGGGATAGAGAAGAGGGTGAGAACCTGGTCCTCTCACAGGCATCCAGGAGAGATGTACTGGGAGATGTTATTAAGTGTTAAGATGTCAAAGGTGGACAAGGAAGCATACCTAAGGATATGGCTACCTAAGCAAAATGGATAGAGGAAAGGAACTATGGTAGAAAGACACTAAACAAGCGAATCTAAGATGTACAAGCTAAACCTGTGCAACATGATGGCATGCTTAGAGGTGGCGAAGAGTTTCTCGGTCATTGTAGAGAAGCAACTAGAAGTTGGACATCCTACAGGAGTCTTAAAGGATGATTGTGCAAAGATGTAGGGAAACTGTCTTCCCCAACAGGGATTGATGTTGCTTATAAAAATAGTTAGCATCGGGAAATAATATATAATATAAAAGTCAGCCTCGGGAAACACTAAAATTATGGGAGACCAGACTCAAACCAAACTCTCCACCACAGGGCCAATTGCACTGCACAGCAACCCTCCCCGTATCGGGTTTCCAAGGGCACAAGTCGTTTACAGGAGGAGACCACCTCCACTGTCTCTGGAGGAGTGGCTGGTGAGTTCGCCCTGCTGACCTCTGGTTAGCAGTCCAACCCTCAGTGCCCCTTTGACATGGAGACATTTCTAGAAATACTGCTGACTTGGATTCCTGCCGCAAAGCATGCATGAGCACATGCTCATTCGAGGACGAATTCAAAGTTCAATTCTAGTCAAACGCCTCTTTGTTTTAATTTAAGTACATTATCTTCCCTCATGTTCTCCAATACACAGGTGCTAATTTCGGAAAATTCTCTTGGAAAATGCAAACAGGATATTTTCCATTAGGGTAAAAGCAAACTGGTTGTCATGGTGAGTATTTTCATCACCTTCACAGAATAGTCTATGTTGCTCCATTCTAAGAAACCGTCCTTTGCCTCCTTGCTTCTAAAATCTCAGACTCCCTTCATTTTTAATCAACATGGGACAGGAAAAATGAAAGTAAGGACGAATCCTAGAGGTTTATGACAATAAGAGAATTATCCCTCATGAGAGCATGTCTAAATTAGTTGTCTCCATCTTTTTTAAAAAAATCATTTTATTAGGGGCTCATACAACTCATCACAATCCATACACATTGTGTACAGCACATTTGTACATTCATTGCCCTCATCATTCTCAAAACATTTCCTCTCCACTTAAACCCCCG